>NC_083342.1:64297156-65497156 GCF_019175385.1 Lycium barbarum
CAATATGAAACTACAACAACTGACTTAAAATTAAGCTTTAATGTATGCGAGAAACAAGGTGTAACATGAAGGCTGAACACCAAAGGCCTCATGGCTTACCTCAGAATATTGAGATTCCCCAATGGAAGTGGGGGGTTATTAATATGGAATTTATCGTGGGTTTACGCCAACAAAAGGCCAAGTTTGATTCTATTTGGGTGATCGTGGACAGACTCACCAAGTCTGCTCATTTTCTTCCTGTGAAGACAACGGATACTGCGGTGCATTATGCCAAGTTATATTTAAAGGAAATCATTGGATTACATAGGGTTTTGACATCCATCATATCTGACAAAGGCACGCAATTCACTGCTCATTTCTGGAAATCGCCTCCAAGAAGGTTTGAGAACTCGAGTGAACTTGAGTATTGCCTTCCATCCTCAGACGGACAGGCAGGTAGAGAGAAATATATAAACTTTTGAAGACATGTTACGGGCATGTGAAATTTATTTTGGAGGTAATTGGGATAAACATTTACCAATTATGGAGCTTGCGTACAATAACAGTTATCAAGTAAGTATCCAGACTGCTCCTTATGAAGCTCTATATGGAAGGATTTGTAGATCACCAATTGGGTGGTTTGAACCTACTGAAGTAGAGCTGTTGGGTCCTGATTCAGTTCACAAAGCAATCGAGAAGGTGAAACTTATTGTGCAACGACTCAAGATAGCTTCAAAGCCGATAGAAAGTCTTATACAAATATGAGGCATTGCAAGCTTGAATTTGTTATAGGAGACAAGGTATTCTTGAAGGTGTTGTTAATGAAGGAAGTGATGTGATTCTGTATAAAGGGTAAGCTTAGTCCCTGTATTATTGTCCCTTGTGATATTACTATAAGAATTGGGAAGGTGGCTTACGAGTTGAACTTACCATCTGAGATGGCTATGGTGCATCCTATGTTTCACATTTCGATGTTGAGGTTGTATAAACTGTATCCTTCTCATGACTTGACTCATGAAGAGATTGAAATCAACAAAGGGGTTGTCTCATGAAGAAGGACCTATGCAAATCTTAGATCGACAGGTCATAAAGTTGAGGACAAAATATGTAGCTTCAGTTAAAGTCCTGTGGAGAAATCATAATATCGAAGAAGTGACTTGGGAAGTAGAGGAGTACATGAAGAATATTATACCCTTACTTATTCCTTATTCTAGGTATGTGTTGGAACTTTCCGGTTATTGAATTCTTGCGTAGGTGTAGACTAGAGGTATGAATTCCTCCTATTGTGTTTAGGCTTGAATGATCTAGTTGTGGGGAATCCTTGTGAGGTCCAAGTAATTTTATTTGGGTGTTTGGTTGTTATTTTGTCTTTGGGGATAGATCGTCTTGCTAAAGAACTCTAGAAATTCTGAATAAATTTGAGGTTTAGTGATGAATCTTAGGCCATGACTTTCATTTAGGGACAAATGATCCTGAGAGGGGGATAATGTAAACACCATAGATTTGGGTTAGGTTTGAATGTTTACAATGAGTTTAAGGTGTCATATTAGCTATATGAATCCTTTCGGGACAAATTTGGGTAAAATATAGCTGTTTTGAAGTCAAACAAAATAGTGAAGTTCGTAAGAGTTCTTAAAATTATCTAAGTCTGTGGTAGTCCTGAATTATGCCCAGTTTTTGGTTAGTTACACTAGGAATGCGAGGAAACTCAAAACATGAAAGTTGTAGCTCTTTGAAATACCTTTCATCCTTAAAAGGTGGAGCTCAAACGTAGCTCTGTGCTAGGAGTTATGCCCATTTTTTTGAAGGGTGTCGACAAAGTTAAAAAAGTTGAAATTTTGACTAAGTATGAAAATGGACCTAGGAGCTCGTTGAGCTAAGCTCAAAGCGAGATATGGTCATGCTATAGACCTCGTTCGATGAGGTGTAGAGTCCCAAAATGAAGAATTTCAAAAAAATTGGCTGAGTATAAAATGGACCTAGGATCTCGCTGAGCTAAGCTCAAAGAGAGATAGGGTCATGCTATAGACCTCGCTCAGTGAGGTGTAGGGTCCAAAATGTCCCATCCTATAAATTTAGCACTTAACTCGAAATTTCAATTATTAGACATTCCAACTTCGTAGAAAACCCTTAGAGGATGACCTTTTGAGAGCAAACAACCCTAATGCTTCCCCAACACATCTAAGGTAAGTTCTTGATAAATTCCTATGATTTTTAACTTAATCTAACAAATATTAACACTAGAAACCTCACCTATTCCATAGATTATGAAAATTTGATTCAAGAACGGTGGAAGAGGAAACTTGTTAGGAGTTCATTGTAAAGTAAGTTTCTGAAACTTAAGTATAGTTATGGGGATTTTTTTTACTTTATATATCGTGTATATACAGTTAGAATCCATGGGTGAATCGCATGAAAGCAAGAACACGAAATTGGCTAAAAAACCCTAGTTTTCAAAAAGGGTGGGAATTCAAAAGAAAAGTGTAAAGTTCTAATATTTCTCATTTAAATCGATTGTAGAATGATTGTTGAATCCCGAAAAAACCCGTTGCTAGCATTTTGTGGGAATTGAGGCATGTCTACATTTTTTGAAAACGTTTTGGATGTCAATTTTTCAGAAATCTTCTTTGAAGTATGTTTATGTTGAAAAAGCATGATTAATGTTTGAGAGTTCTATTTTGATTGTTTGTAATAGTTAAAACCCTAGTTTGATGGTTGTTCTTTGTTGAACTTATTTTCTATAACGACCTATTTCGTCGTTTTGAGCTTTTAGACTCCATTTCCCCAAAACACCCCTCCCATTGTTTATTTTCTATACTTATGACTTGGGGGGAGGGTGGCGCTGTTTCTGATGCAATCGGGCTGGTCATGGTTGGTTTTGGGGATTTTAGAGATTTCTAAGTTGAATAAGTGAAAAAAAACTTGACCAATAGTTGACTTTTGGGACATTGTATATGGAATCGTGATAGTTCCGTTAGGTTTGGAAGGTGATTTTGGTGTTAATTGTATTTTGGCTCATTGGTTGGGAATGTTGGTTTTGGTTGGCTTAGAGTTGACTTATGTCAACACAGGGTCGAGATGACCTCTTTTGAGCAATCCACGTACACGAGCGAGTTCGTAGCGTGTTTTATGATTGAAATGCATGTTTTGTTTGTGTTCATCGGGTTCCGAATGAGTTTCGGTTGTTGGATTTAAGATGTGAAGACTTACCATTTTGCTGGTGTCTAGTGCAATCGCATCTACGAGAGTGTGGCCGCCCCTGCTGGTCTTTTTTTGCACAAGTTGGTCCGTACCTGCATGTCACGACCCAGCTAGGGGCCGCAACGGGTACCCGGAGCTAACCACCGGGCACCGCTTGGTCTACTACTCATCTTACTCATTTAATGCCCTTTTTATTAGCTTGTATATGAAATTATAGGAAAACATATTCTATATAGAAACATAGATGCTTTATATACATTTGCCTCTCGATCATCAAAATAATATATGTACATATGATAACATCTTGTGAGACCATCTAACCCACACTCCGTATCTACGAGCCTCTACTGACATACTGTATACATAGACGGAACAAGACTCTGTCGTGCCCAAAATATGCATGTATATACCAAAAGAATGATCATAAGCACCTCCGGACAATGGAGTGCTTCCAATCAATGGACAGCTTCTAAGAATCTGGATCAAGCTCGCCTCCCTGTCTTCCTGTGGGCATGAACACAGCGTCCAACGAAAACGGACGTCAGTACGAATATTGTACTGAGTATGAGAGGCATAAACAATGAATAAGGACAAAAATAATATAATGAAAACATCAATATGAAACATCTGGATCCGAATGGCCATCATAAAGGAAGTAATTGTTACACCTTGGAAAATCTTCCGTTGGTACGAAAGTGAATGAACTAGTGATGAGTACGAGTGTATGACGTTCCATGAGTAAGAAATGACGTTCGACGACCTTAGGCGAGATTTCAAAGGCATCCGATGCTAGACGAGAAAGTTGGCTAAGATAAGGCAAGGTATGAGATGAGCAAGGTAGGCAAATGGATGTGGATGATTAGAATGAAGAGTCAAGAAATGTGAAAAGTTGCAGGTTTGCAATCTGGCCAGTCGGTCGTAAAGTGAAATACGGACCGTAAAATGGTATACGGTCCGTAAACTGGCCTGTCGTATTTTGGCATTCGAGACTTCAACTTTCTGCCAGATGATCAATGGTTAAATACGACCTGGAATACTGGCCGTAAAGTGATTTACGGCCCGTAAACCATGGTCGTAAATCACCATATTGCAGCCTCAGTTCCTGATTCTGTTATGGTTAAACACGACCACGAAGGACGGTCCGTAAACTGGAATACGGGTCGTAAACCAAGTTTACGACCACTATGCACTTCAATTCAGATTTTTAAGTCATTAAATAAGGGGACCAAGACTTATTTCATTTCACTTCTACATCACAACCCTTCTTTCTAAAACATCTCTATACATTTATTATACAAGTTTTCAAGGATTATTAGTCATCAACAACATTAATCAAGTGAATCAAGTGTAAGAAAAACCCATTAAAGATCATCCAAGTCAAGAAATCCAAATGGAGGAAAACTAGGGTTTTTGCTCAAGTGGAGTATTATCAACTAAGGCTCGTTCCTAGAATATCTAAGGTAAGATTCATGATATTTATACGTTGTTTAAGATATTGGAGAGTTGAAATACATGGATTGTAGAAAAATATGGTAAAATGGGTCATGAATGTTGGATAGTACCATTTAGAGAATTAGTTTGAATCGAATCATGATTGTTGTTATATTGTGACATGAATGGGTTATAAATGACGTTGAAAGACCATGAAATAGATATTGTATGTGAATGGACGAAATCATGTGTTATAGCCATAGATATGGGCAAATGAAAGTAAATTGAGAAATGTGGATAATGTGAATGACTAATGGCCATTATTATGATATTGTGAATGTATTGTTGACGTTTGGGAGTTGAATCACGATATGGACAAACGTTGTATGAATAAAGGAGATGCTGTCCGATTTTCTCTAGCTTTAGCCATGTGTGCTAGTTATCGATTCTGATGATAGCATGACCTTAATGAAGGTAGAAACGTAAGCATTAGAGGAGTACGTGCAAGTGTAGAATAGTTCAACGAAAAGGTATGTAAGGCTAACCCTTCTTTCATAAGGCATGGTTCTTTGGCCAATCATTTATCCTTCTATGAGCTCATGATGTGCTCCATATGATTCTATTCTCAAAAGCTACTGAGCCTGCGATCCTTGATGTGTACTACGTTCCTCACACGACGAGTAAGCCTATAATGCAGACGTAACAATAATAATGATGATAATAATGATGATGATAGTAATGATGATGATAATAATGATGATAATAATAATAATGATGCTAAAGGTGCCTATGGGCTATTATACTTATGTGTGCCTATGAAGGGCTATAATGAAACCTCGAGCTTATAACGCCGGGTAGAATATATGTATATGTATGTATATGATTACGTAACGCGCGCGCACATCTGCAGATGGTACGGATAACCCTGATGCCTTGGTAGGGCCAGGTAGATATAACCTTGAGCCTTGGTTGGCCAAGTATGTATGAAACACCGAACCTTCATGGTCGGGCATGCTATGTATATCTGTATATATGTGTATATACTCTGTATATGACATCATTAAGAGTACGAATATGTTATGTATATGAGATGTAAATGATTATGAGGGTAATTAAGTACGGATATGGATATATGTATGCGGATACGCAATAGAAACGGAATGTCTCTATGGAAAGCAAGTAAGTGCCATGATGATGATATTATTGTCTCCCCTCCTATGCTCCTTCACATGTTGTTCACTATGCTTCTATATCGATGTTGATCATGCTTTACATACCAGTACATTCTTCGTACTGACGTCCTTTTGTTTGTGGACGCTGCGTCATGCCTGCAGGTGCACAGGGAGACAGACTTGATCCATAGCTGCTTATTCAGAGATTACATAGCAGAGCTCCATTTCCTTCGGAGCCATAGCTTTTGGGTACTTATTCTTTTATGTTTATAATTATGGGCATAGCAGGGTCCTGTCCCGCTCATGTGATATGTTACACTCTTCTTAGAGGCTCGTAGTCACGTGTATATGGTTAGATATGTCTGGCCTTGTTGGCCCGTGTTTTGTATATTATTTTGTCGGCCACGTCGGCCCATGTACATTTGATGTGTCATAGATGCCTATGATGTTAAATAGGAAATGTTGTCGCCCAAATGGGACTAGTATGATTGATGACTAGAATGCATGATTTGACGTATGGCTCACCTAGATGTTATGTGAAAGTATGTCGAGGGGTGCCCGGGTGGGATAGCACCGGGTGCTCGTCGCGGCCCCCCTAGTCGGATTGTGACAGTAATGCATGCTGTCTTAATCATACTCATTATCATGTCATGTATGCATAATATGTAAGTTGCCCGTCCATGTCGGAACAGTGTGATAATCAATAACATTAGGCCGCATCCAGGCCTCCCGCGTCCGGGGTACCATCTCATGCCGCCCACTAGTGGTGTCTGCCCATGCCAACTGGCCATGGTGTATCCATATAGCTGCCCACCTTGGCGGTGACTGCCCGGCCAACTAGGCCCGGTGTGATGCAATCATGACATGCTCATCATAAAATACTTATCATAATATGCTTATCAAAATATACTTGTCATCATATATGCATAAAGGCTCTAGAACAACTGCATTCTATCGAGGTGACGTAAGGTCGTGAACCCTCGATTCCATTATGGACATATATGAGCATTCTGCCTCACCTTGAAGGAAATAATACATAAGGTGAGTGTAAGCAATAAATAACGTCATTATCAACATGGCATCATCATATCATATCTCTTTATCTTATATGGGCACTTACGGATATAGGCTTTTAGCTTTCCAGAATATAGGAACTCATGAAGAGGAAAGGAAATCATGCTATAGGATTCATGCCATTAGAAAGAAGGGACTAGCCTCACATACCTTTGTCGTTTAGCTAAGTTATCGTCCACTTGTTCTCCTTCAATATCACGTCGTTACCTTCACGAGAGAATTCAGACTAACGTTAGTTAATTGGCTACAAGAACGCATCGTGATTTCTAGGGAAAATTGGGCAGCATTTCCTTTATTTCTACTACTTTTCCCATATTTTATATCAACTCCCAACATTCACAACAACATCCACGATATAGAGACCAACAATCATCGTTTATATACATTGAGTAAAATCCACCATTTCTCTCCAATTTTTCCACATTTAATGGTTATAGCTCGTTATCGCATTTCCTCTTATTTAATACTCATTTCACGGTCTAAACATCGTTTACAACATGTTCATAACCATAACGCATCAACATTCATGATTCCATTCCACTATCATTCAATTGTGACACTATTCACTCAGTAATGGCCAATTTTCTATATTCTTCTACATTTCAAGTATCTAAGCCTTCCAATGCCTTGAACAACATGGTATAGTCATGAAACATACCTTAGATGTTGGTGGAACAAGTCTAGAGCAGAATCCTTCCTTTTGCACCAAAACCCTTCTTCACCTCTTTTGGGATTTCTTAGTTTCGATGAACTTTACTTGAGTCTCACACACTTTGTTTCATGAATTCAATGTTATTGATCCTTGATTTCCTTGGTATTCTTGTGGTTGAAGTGTTTGAAGACTTTTCTAGAGAGTTCTTGAGTTGGAGAGTGGAAAATGAAATAACATGGAATGGAAAAATGATCCCTTAAGTGATTTAAAAAGCTGGCCGACCCACATTATACGGACCAACATACGGGTCCGTATGTATGGGCGTACATTTGGTCCAGTGGCTGGTGGCCTTCTTGGCCAATTATACGGTCCAATCTAAGGCTGGTATAAATTATACGGTCCGTAGATTGGGCCGTATAATGCCCATTGATTCCGTTTTCGTTCTCGTTGTCTCGTTTGATCTCCGATCCTTATGGAACCTTCTTGGCACTTGTTTAACATCTCAACATCAACCTAAAGGGCGTTATTACACTTATCTAAGACATCATTATGCCATCACAAAACCGTTGCTTGGTATTCTTACCTGATACACCACATATGGTTTGCTTTTCTTAGCAACTATCTCTCCCTATCTCCCATGCTTTTAAATCCACATTTAGGATCGACAAATACTACTTCTTACTCATCAAAACACCGTATACGTCATGGCCTTCGTTGTCCTATTCACAGTACATGTTAGGGGAATTTTTTGAGGTGTAACATCCTTCCCCCCTTTTGGGACATTCGTCTTCGAATGTTAAACACTCGGGATTCTACGAAAATTTCGCCAGAGTTTCTCCTGTAATTGGGCACTACCAACCTGTCACAACAACCCGTAATATCATCGCCTCACAGGGTTGCATCATAATATCAACATATCTATGGCCACACACGGCCAACAGTATAAAATGAAGTATACGTACCTCATCTCGTCGACGTTGCATCTTGAATCTCTTCTGGGGGTTGGAATAAATGCGGATATTTGGCTTGCATATTCTCCTCCTCTTCCCAAGTCATTTCTTCCCGATTATTGTTTCGCCACAAGACTTTGACTGAAGAAACCTCTTTATTTTTAAGTCTTCGCACCTGTCTATCTAAAATGGCAACCGGTACTTCTTCATATGTCAATTTCTCTGTCACTTGGATATCATCAACCGGAACTATTCTTGTTGGGTCTCCAATGCACTTGCGGAGCATCGAAACATGAAAAACTGGATGTACGGACTCAAGCTCTTAAGGCAAGTCCAGTTCGTATGCTACACGACCCACCTTACGGATAATTCTATAAGGTCCAATATATCTTGGGCTCAACTTCACCTTTTTACCAAACCTCATTATTCCTTTCATTGGCGACACTTTAAAGAATATCCAATCATTGGCTTGGAATTCCAAGTCTCATCGGCGGTTGTCCGCATAAGACTTCTGGCGACTTTGGGCTGTCAATAATCGATCTCGTATCACCTTGACTTTTTCGACTGCTTGTTGAATCAGGTCGGGGCCTATTAATTGTGTCTCTCCGGTCTCAAACCATCCAATTGGAGATATACATTTCCTTCCATACAAAGCTTCATATGGAGCCATTTGAATACCGGAATGGTAGCTATTGTTGTATGCGTATTCTATAAGGGGTAAATGCACCTCCCAACTACCGCCAAAATCTAACACAGACGCTGTCAGACCCCGACTTTACTAGGGTGTGATGGGCACCCGACCCCATATTCGGAGCCGAGCGAACCCGCTGACTCTTATCACATGCATAATATCTTTGGGCTCTTAAATTGAATAAGAATGAAATACATAGTAAGCTTTCAGAATCTTTCTTTTCCCTCGTACTCAAATCAAATGGAATCTGTAATCACATGGACTTTATAACATAACATAAGGTGGCACATCGGCTGATGGAGCCGTTTACAATACCAACACTCTATACCCACGACTCTGTCTGCAAAGCCTCTAACTTCGAACAAGACATCATAGCATAATACTCTGACCCGGCAACACTCCAGGGCAAATGGATCTTGCCAACTCCGCTGGAACATCTTCTATAATAGCTTCTACTCATCTGGGTGTACCTGTGCGGCATGAAACGCAGCCCCGAAGAAAAGGGGTCAGTACGAGAAATGTACTGAGTATGTAAGGCATGAATAATAACATATGAGAGACACATAGCATGGGTAATGACACAAAGGAAATATAGGGCATATGGTGAGATGAAAGAGTAACTTGTACATCTGAGTGCCTCTTAGGGCGGATGCCATGCATGCTTGGCTTTTTTTGAAAAACATTTCTTTCCATATATATAGAAAATAGAACATATCATATCATAGCGCCAAATACGTCGGCTCCCCCACATATGTCCCGCGTCCGGGCATCCCGCGTCCGGGATGATATTACGCCAACTGACCAGGTGGCAATGCGTCTATAGCGCAACATATGGCCCTTTTCCCCATATCCCCCATATACATATACATATATCATATACATATATCATATAAGCAGCATGCATGAGAGCCCAAAGAAAGTCATGTATCCATCAGAGTGACGTAAGGTCGGTAACCTCCGATTACATTATGGAATAACCATGGCCGCTTAGTCTCACCTTGAAGGAACAATTATTATAAGATGAGACGAGCAACGAGTAACAACATACATATACCGACACCTGAAGGCTCAGAAACAAGTTTCAGGTCAATCCGATTTAGTATAAGAAAGTTATGAGCGTTTGAAGTACAGAACCTTCCACGAACGTTTCAGAAGCTATTTTTTGAAAATCAAAGCAATAATAACATCAAGTACCTTTCCAACATGAAATCATTCTTATCATAGTCATCATAGAAATATTCTCATGCTCGACATCATCAATGTCATTGTAAAACATATCCATCGTTTTTGTCATAAAAGCTTACAATACCATAAACCTTTGTTTTGAAAAGATACGGACATTTTGGAAAACATTGACGGGTTATCGGGAACACAATCATTGCCTTGGGACCATAGACTTCTAACTTTTGAAAAACAAGTAAGATTTGGAAACAATTAGGAAATCATAACATCGGGATCATGCCTTCGAAAGAAAGGGACAAGCCTTAACATACCTGCTCCACGTCCTATTAGCTACGCTTAATTGTCCAAGCTCGCTATCGCTAGTCTACATTCAAAAAGATTGACACAATCATTAGACTCATCATCATATACTTGTCTTAATCCTTCAAATAAAATCACTTATGATCTGCCGAAATTTCGGCAGCATCTCCCCTGCAAATATACCATCCCCGAGAATCTCACTCAGCCCAAATCATCAACCAACAATCCGAGAATTTAACTCGGCCAAACTATCAACAACAATACCAACAATCGTGCCAACAACATCAACAATCAATTCAAGACGCATTCTAACATTAACAACCTTTGTCATACAATTCAACGACATTTCATATATATTCAATTCAATTCACATAATATTCAAAACGACTCACTCAACATACTACTTCACCCGACACCTTCCAAATTCAACAAGGACAATAACAACCTATTTCCTTCTTTCAAATTCAACCATAACAACCCAACTTACAATTTTCCAACACATGTCTTACTTCCAAATTCATGAATTATGTCAACAACCCATACATTAACAAATTTATTCTTACAAATATAAGAAACCACACTAATGTCACACTAACTTCTTCAATAATGCACAAAAAAATTCAAATTCATTTCAAGCCACCAAGCCTTCATTTTACATAATGGAATTCACAACACAACAATCGAACTACTAAATAAAATTAATTCATCACTTCTACAGAACATGCTCTACATTCGGCCATGACCCTTATATCCACATTCCATGAATTTCATCCATTTCTACCTTCTACAATACTCACAAATCATCCATAAAACATGTAAGAGAAGTTTGAACACATACCTTTTCCCCTTATCTCTTCACTCGGCTAGGGGCATATATTGCACAAATGAATGATTTAATTGCTCCAACAACTCCTTCATGTTAATAAGGACCTTCCAATTGCTTGGAACACTAGGAGAAAATAATTTTTCTTGACCAAATTTTCCATGGCCAAATTCGGCCAACCCTTGGCCGAATACCTTGTGTTTCTCTCTTTCAAGTTTCTTGAATTTTTATGAAGAGTAAGTCTTGCTTGGTAAGCTCTCTCTCCCATATATATACATAGCTCCTTCCAATTCCATTTGAACACATGTCTCTTTCTTGAAGTTTCTTAACTATTAAAATAAGATGACTAACTATTTCCTTACTAATAATGTTCCTTACTAATAATGTTCACAAATAATATTCATAACCAACTTGTACATTAAAGTAATTTTGGAAGATGGTCATTCCCTTAACTTACCACGACTACCTTGAAATATCCGAACGTACAAAATACGGGATATAACATCCTCCCCCCCTTTAGGGCATTCGTCCTCGAATGTTCAACTGATCTTATGGGGTGTCATAATACTTCTGGAGGGTCCTGTTTATAGTCGTTCTTCTCTTCATGCCCATTCCTTATCCCTCACCCTATTCTCCTTATACTCGAACTCCTGGGTCTTTACACGAGTCCTCATTCCACGTCATGGGTTTCTTTTTCTGGTGCATGAAAATATTGTGATCCCTTTTTGGCCTAATATAATATGGTCTTCCCCCCTTTAAGGGGCTCGTTATATGCCAACAGTCCTTTTATGAAGTCTTCGTTTATACCTTGTTCCTCATCTTCCTTCCAACTCTGTACCTAACATATCAAAAACTTCTTGTCCTAAGTTTTTCTTTTACTTTCTGTCTATGCCATCATTTTGTCCACATTTCAATACCCTTCCATCCACTATTCGTCCTTTCACTTGCTTAGCTTACTTGCTCATAATTCTTCTTTAACTACGTGTTTGTATTGTAGCTGTGCGTCCATATTTCTCAAGCGTCCCGCTACTTTTGTTCTTAGCACAGAATCCTTACAACTTCCACTCTCCCCATCCTTGTTCATCGGACCTTTAACTATATTAATATAGCTACACATTTATTCTTTTATAGATCTCTCGTCTCAACATCATCGCAAGCCTAAGCATTTTCTTTTCTCTTACTTCACATCCCCCTATCCTAGTCACTATTCTTTTAGCCCCACTTATCGAAATCGGTTCTCGAACCTCATACACTCCTCTCTCCCATATATATACATAGCTCCTTCCAATTCCATTTGAACACATGTCTCTTTCTTGAAGTTTCTTAACTATTTAAATAAGATGACTAACTATTTTATTTTTGTCATCACTCTTTTTTTTCTATATATATATATATATATATATATATATATATATATATATATACACGGCCAAAGTGGCCTCCTTCAAGAATTTTCTTGAACATTTTGTGAAATTCCCATTTTGCCCCTAGCCTTCCACAATATTACCATAAGCCACTTTGCGAATTTTCCCTTTTTGCCCTTAGCGTCTCTCAATATTTCCGTACTAATAATGTTCATAAATAATATTCATAACCAACTTGTACATTAAAATAATTTTGGAAGATGGTCATTCCCGTAACTTACCACGACTACCTTGAAATATCTGAATGTACAAAATACGGGATGTAACATCCTCCCCCCCTTTAGAGCATTCGTCCTCCAATGTTCAACTGATCTTATGGGGTGTCATAATACTTCGGGAGGGTCCATTTTATAGTCGTTCTTCTCTTCATGCCCATTCCTTATCCCTCGCCCTATTCTCCTTATACTCGAACTCTTGGGTCTTTACACAAGTCCTCATTCCACGTCATGGGTTTCCTTTTCTGGTGCTTGAAAATATTGTGATCCCTTTTTGGCGTAATATAATATGGTCTTCCCCCCTTTAAGGGGCTCGTTATATGCCAACAGTCCTTTTATGAAGTCTTCGTTTATACCTTGTTCCTCATCTTCCTTCAAACTCTGTACCTAACATATCAAAAACTTCTTGTCCTACGTTTTTCTTTTACTTTCTGTCTATGTCATCATTTTGTCCACATTTCAATACCCTTCCATCCACTATTCGTCCTTTCACTTTCTTAGCTTACTTGCTCATAATTCTTCTTTAACTACGTGTTTGTATTGTAGCTGTGCGTCCATATTTCTCAAGCGTCCCGCTACTTTTGTTCTTAGCACAGAATCCTTACAACTTCCACTCTCCCCATCCTTGTTCATCGGACCTTTAACTATATTAATATAGCTACACATTTATTCTTTTATATATCTCTCGTCTCAACATCGTCGCAAGCCTAAGCATTTTCTTTTCTCTTACTTCACATCCCCCTATCCTAGTCACTATTCTTTTAGCCCCACTTATCGAAATCGGTTCTCGAACCTCATACACTCCTCTCATGTTTCCTTTTACCACACTCTATCCCTTTTCACATGCCTACCTTGACCTATTACCCAAATAGTCTCGTGCTTTGCCGGTAGTTTCTCTCGGGAGCTTCACCCACTGAGGTTTCTTACCTTTCACCTTCTTCCGACACTTGATCCCTTTATTTTCCATCTACTCATTCACTTTCTTTCCCAAATATCATTGCATTAGAACCTTCCAATCTTAACCTGTAGTGAAAATGACATCAATTTACCTTGTAACACTTATATCATCTATTCTTGCTGTCACTCGATCTTCGGTACCCTTACTTGATTAGTGCCTTCCTTACCGTAGCGCCGGTTGCTGGAACTCCCATGTCCACCGATACAATCATATGTGGGATATCCTACACGTTTATATATATATATATATATATATATATATATATATATAGCCCACAAAATACTTCCAAACTCTATTCAAGCCTATCCAAATTTCCAAAGCTGTGACACACTTTCTGTCTCTTCTCCAGTCTGGCCTACCTCGTCTTACGCGACCTCTTAAGGTTTCCAGTCATTCCGTATACTCTAGTTTCCCTTAGGTTACTCTAACTTCTCATTTGTCTCTTATGTCTGGATATATAGAATTTCTTGCATACTTCCCAGGGGGTCACCCATCCTAAAATTGCTCCCACCTTAGCACGCTTAACCTCGTAACTTTGATGAAATCCGGTGCCTTAATGTTGATATAACCGTGTCCACTTCCTCGCATGACCTTTATTACATGATCTGGGGCATGTCGAGGTCTTATAGATTCCGAGACATTCCCATAACACGTCCTTCCTTTTACAATTACTATTTTACCCTTCACCTTCGTGTATCACTACCTTTCGTCCTAGATTCCCAGATTCCTGATGGTAACGAATATACCTTCGTCGCCGTTACTTACGCATACCCGATTATCAGCCAGTTCGGACTTCCACTCACCATCCTTACCTAATAATCCACAGCAAAACTAATTGTCGACTTTCGCTGAATCCTTTAGCAGACCTTACTCCTGCTAAGCCTCGAACGTTATCCATTTTAATCCTCTGGGCTGCTAATCGTCTTTCTCGCTATTATTCTTCGTGTCATACCAAATCCATAACCTTTCTGAAACAACTCATCCCACTTATCGTCCGTTTGCGATATTTCCTTTCCACGCTTCCTTCTGTTGGACGTACTTAACTAAATGACCAGATTTTTTTTGAACAATTCCGACAGAATCTCCTTTGCAATCCTTACTATTCCAAATTTGTACGCAGCAAATATCGACAATACCCTACAGGGCATACATACGTATACGACACATCTCAGCCATCCAGAGCCTCTAGTTTCAGCTATTTTTGGAAAATCAAAGCAATAATCACATCAAGTACCTTTCCAACATGAAATCATTCTTATCATAGTCATCATAGAAATATTGTCATGCTCGACATCATCAATGTCATTGTAAAACATATTCATCGTTTTTGTCATAAAAGCTTACAATACCATAAACCTTAGTTTTGAAAAGATACGGACATTTTGGAAAACATTGACGGGTTATCGGGAACACAATCATTGCCTTGGGACCATAGACTTCTAACTTTTGAAAAACAAGTAAGATATGGAAACAATTATGAAATCATAACATCGGGATCATGCCTTTGAAAGAAAGGGACAAGCCTTAACATACCTGCTCCACGTCCTATTAGCTACGCTTAATTGTCCAAGCTCGCTATCGCTAGTCTACATTCAAGAATTTAAGTTTGGACACCACATGGCTGCGATTATAATATCGAATTGCGGCAAAACATGGCTTGTATTCAAGGTGATTGTCACGACCCGTCTAGAGGGCCACAACGGGCGCCCGGTGCTAGCCCACCCTGGGCACCCCTTGGCTTACACTTCACTTACATTTAGGTGAGCCACATAATTAAACATACATTTCTAATCACCATTCATGCTAGTCCCATTGGACGACAATGCTTTCATATCATGGTTGGCATCTATACCACGTCAATGTACATGAGCCGTCAAGGCTATCAAAATAATATAAAAAATATAGGCCGACAAGGCCGGACACATCTAACCATATTCACATGTCTACGAGCCTCTAAGAAGAGTATAACATATCACATAAGCGGGACAGGACCCCGCTATGCCCATAACTATGTACACAAAACAATAAGTACCCAAAAGCTATAGGTCCGAATAAAGTGGAGCCCTGCTATGTAGTCTCTGAGAATGTAGTTATGGATCAATCCTATCTCCCTGTGCACCTGCGGGCATGACGCAGCGTCCACAAACAAAAGGACGTTAGTACGAAGAATGTACTGAGTATGTAAAGCATGATCAATATCAATATAGAAGCATAACGAACATAATGAAAAGTAGCCCAAGATGGGAGATGGTAATATCATCGTCATGGGCACTTACTTGCCTTTCATAGGAACTTTCCATTCAAATGCGTATTTGTGCTCATACGTCATTATCCGTATCCATAACCGTATCCGTTCCATATTAGTACCCGTATTCGTATACGTAACCTTATTAACATTCATATCGTATCGTATTTATATTCATGTCGTATCATATTCATATTCATACTCATTTCCATATCATATACATCATCATATCATATACATAGTATTTACGAAGCATACCCGACCATGGAGGATCGGTGTTTCATACGTACTTGGACAACCAAGGCTCAAGGTTACTCATACCTGGCCCTACCAAGGCTTCAGGGTCACATCTACCTGGCCCTACCAAGGCGTCAGGGTTATCCGTACCATCTGCAAAGGTGTGCGCGCGTTACGTAATCATATACATACTTATTTACATATCTTACCCGAACTCATAAGCTCGGGGTTTTATAATAGTCATACATAGACACATATACATAATAGCTCATAAGCATCTTTACTATTTTCATCATTATCATAATCGTCATCAACATCATTATTACTATTATCGTCATTCATCACATTTATCTCTATAGGCTTACTCGTTATACGAGGGATTTAGTACAATCGTGGCGTATCACGAATCGTGAGCTTACTAGCTCGGAAGATCAAATCATTTGAAGGATATCATAGTCTCATAGAAGATTTAGATATTTTGCCAAAGAACCATGCCTTATGAAAGCAGGGTTAGCCTTACATAACTTTTTGTTCGACTATTTACCACTTGCACGTTCTCTTTTAATGGTTGCGTTTATACCTTTATTAAAGTCATACTATCGTTAGAATCGACAACTAGCACACATGGCTAAAGCTAGAGAAAATCGGACAGCATCTCCTTTATTTATACGACATTCCTCCATAGCGTATATCAACTCCCAAACGTCAATAATGCATTCACAACACCATAACAATAATCATTATTCATCCACATTATCCACATTTCTAGACTTACTTTCAATTACTCATATCCATGGCTATAACACACAACTATGTCCATTCACGTACATTTCTCATCTCATGTTCTCAACATCATTTATAACACATTTACATCACAATACATCAAGACTCATAACTCAATTTGTTATGTCCCGTATTTTCGTATAACGGGAAATCAAGAAAGAAAGAAGACTTGTGTGAGTTGAGGAAATATTTTGATTTTGGTGAATATGAACATGTTGGTTATGGAGTCATAAATGTTAAGACCTCGGGGAAGGCCGAGGGTAAATTTGGAATTTCGGAAATTTGTTTCGAGAATTACAAAACGAGGCGTTTAGTGAATTGGGCCAAGAAAAATGCAATACAAAAATTGAGGCCCAATTGAGTATTGGCCGGCCCAAAGGAGAAAACCCAAGTCCATTTCATTAAGGTCATGTGCTATGCACATGACCTATAAGTGGATATATATGACTTAGGCTTGGCCTTATCAAGACCATAACAAGAAAAAAATCAAAGAACACAAAGTTAGGGGGTTTCGGCCACTAGAGAGAAAAAGAAGGAAAAATTTCCAACCTTGGTTGTTGTTTCAAAAATCTTGAGTTTTACATAGTGGTGAAGTGCTCAAGACGCTCTCCGACGTGATACAATTAGTTCGGAGAAAGAGCGACGTTTGCGGCAAGGCGGAAACTCAAGAAAAAGGTAAGATTTTTATGTTTTAATGATATGAAATGGATGTATATGTGTTGTTGATTGAATTAGTGTGAAGATTTTGGAATGGGGTTGTGTTTGTGCATGGTGTGTGTGTGTATAAAGGGTGTGTTTGGCCGAAAGTGAGGGAGGTGAAAGGCCTAAGAATTTGAGCTTGTTTAGTTTGAATAATGTGTTGTTGTGGTCATTATGTTGTAAAGGATTGATTAAGGAATTGAGTTGGTATTAGAAAATAATTTTTGACGTTATCGGAAAGTGTATACCCTTGGTATATTTGTGTATATCATAGTATCTTTATGATACTAAAGACTTTGAATATGATTCATGGTTGATGAAAATGAGTTTGGAATGAAACGACGCAAATTAGAACGTTCGTCGTAACTTTTGGTGTTTGAATGAAAATTGGAAAGTAGTGAACTTTGGGGATGCTTGTATGCGGTTTGGAACTTGTTTGTTATGTAATGGAATAATCTTGAATGAATGAATACAATAATGTGGATATAAGTTGAAATTGTGAAGTTTGGAAATAGGATTACCAACTTATGAAATAAGGTGCAATTGTGAAGTTAGTGTGTTTGATTGTGATTCGTATTGTGTAATGATGTGTGGGTTGTTGTTGTTGTTGTATTTTGAGCCGAGCTAAGTCTCGGGGGTGTTTGATTTATAGGGGAAGTGCTGCCGAAATTTCGGTAGCCAAGTTTAGCCCCAAAGATGAATATGTTAATTCTCATGAATAGTAACTGGTAAAAGTGACCATTTGCAGTTTCTGGACGAAACGGGAACTGCGATTTGAGGAGCGTAAGGCGCCAACCAGGTATGTAAAGCCTACCTCTTATTCTTTTGGCATGTCCTAGACCTACTAGGTAAATTTCAGAATCTCGGGAATAACTTTGCTCTCGGAAATCGAGGTTCAAGTTCAAGCACTATTCATTCAGCGCGATTGAAACCTTTTGGTCCCATTTGGGTAAAAGAACGCTCGTACCTCCATAACTTGTGCTGTTGAGTCCGAAACTCTTCGAAGCTTTTGCAAATGACTATATGAAGCCAAAAACCTGCGATTTGTGTCCGCCGCCTCAATTTGACCCGAGGTGGGCCCGCGAGCCCCGAGGCTCCCCTTATTCGGTTTGTTTGATTCGTTTGTGTCTGTTTTAATCTGCGACTGTTTGTTTATGACCCAAGGATGCGTTGGAAACTTCCTGTGCCATTAATGCACGTTCTGTACTTTGGATGATGTGAGAATTCCGAAAGAGTGACTCATGAACAGTTTTCTTACGAATTTGACAGCTCGGAACTTCGTAACCTCTATATGCCTACTTTTATCAATCCGATTCCTACTTCGAGCCTCTTGGTGTCAGTGTATACTTATATGTAAACTGTATGTTGAGTTCGATAAATTATTTTTGATATGCATATGGTTTCTGCACTACTCTGTTCGTGCTGTCTGCTATGATTTCGTTCGTCGGTACCCGGGCCGACTTTGTGATCGTGCGCACTATGTTATATTCGGGAGTTATGATGTGTTACGGTTTCCGAGGCCTCGCCATAGGGCCGGTTACCGTTTATGGAGTTATGATGTGATATGGCATTTGATATGTTCTGATGATATGATGTGTGTGTGATATGATGTGTCTGGAGATTGTACGGAGATTTGAAAACTTCTGGAGCTATGATGTGTTGTGGCACCAGCGTCGGGGGGTGACCACGTTCCTAAACCCTATACATGATTTGATTTGCATTTGTACGTTCGCCTCCCGCACAGGTTTGCTTTGTTGCGATAACGGTGTGTTTGTTCCTTCTGACTCCCGCTGTGTTTGTGATTTCTGTACCCTCTGCTTTACATACTCAGTACTTCTCCCGTACTGACCCCCGTTTCTTCGGGGGCTGTGTTTCATGCCCGCAGGTACAGAAGCTCGTCTGGGTGGTCCTCCGATTTAGGCTACTCAGTCTGCTGTGTTGGAGAGCTCCCCTTGATCCGGAGCCTACTTTTGGTACATATCTTTTGTTGTGTCTGTATTCTGCATACTTGGATGAGTGGGTACGGCGGGGCCCTGTCCCGTCCTATGTTCATATGTCTTATGTTCTGTTTGTCTAGAGGCCTGTAGTCAGATTTGTGGGTCGTGGGTCCGGTGTGTTCGCATGTGAGTCAGTTTTGTGTTCTTAAGCGGCCCGTACACTACTATGGCCAAGTCGGCCTCTGATTGTGTATGTATGTGTATGCTTCTGGGGGCGATGTGCATTCCGCCACCCTTCGGATGTGTGTGTGTGAAAATTTGGCGATGTATTTTCCGCCTCTTTTCTGATTTGTGATTTGTTTGATTTGTACGGGCGACTGCTTAGGATGAGTGTTCGGTAGATGTCTGATTACGATGTTGAGTTTGAGTATCGTATATTGTGTTTGGACGAGTCTGATTATGATGATCTGGGTGTGAGTTCGTTTGGGGTGTCCCAGTAGGGCACCAGTCGCGGCCCACGGGGCTGGGTCGTGACACAATTCAAACTATTTCTCAAAATGTCACTATTCATCATTCATGACCCATTTTTCTATACTCATCTAATGTCCAAGCATTTTAACTCTCAAATACCTTAAACAACATATAAAACCATAAATCTTACCTTAGATGTTGTAGGAACAATCCTTGGTCGAAATACTTCACTTGAGCAAAAACCCTAGTTTTCCTTCAATATGATTTTCTTGACTTAAATAATCTTAATGGGTTTCCTTACACTTGATTTGTGTTGTTGATGACTAATAATCCTTGAAATCTTGTGGAGTAAATGTAGAGAGATGGTTTAGAGAGAAGGGATGAAATGTGGAAATTAAATAATAAACTTGGATCCTTTATTTAATGACTTAAAATCTGGTCTGGAGTGAACAACACAGTGGTCGTAAACTTGGTTTACGGTCCGTATTCTAGTTTACGGACCGTCCTTCATGGTCGTGTTTAATCAAAATAGAACTAGAAACTCAGGCTGAGACGTGGTGATTTACGGACACAGTTTACGGGCCGTAAACCACTTTACGGTCGGTCCGTATTTCAGGTCGTATTTAACAATTTGATCATTTGGCAGAAAGTTGAAGTTTTTGGAAGCTGAAATACGACATGGAAATTTACGGACCGTATACCACTTTACGGTCCGTATTTCATTTTACGACCAACTGGCCAAAATGCAAACCTGCAACTTTTCACATTTCCAAAACCTATAATTAGTCATTGTGGAGCATAACCTACCTTTCATTGCAATTGCCTTTGAAATCTTACTTAGGGTCGTCAAACGTTATTTCTTACTCATGAAAGCATCGGATACCCATACTCCTCGCGAGTCCATTCACTTGGACAACAATGGAGGATTTTTTCGAGGTGTAACATTCTTCCCTCCTTAAGAACATTCGTCCTCGAATGTTAAAGTCTTCGGGGATTCTATAAAAAATTCGCAGAGTCACCCCTATAATATGGTACTACCATCTTGTCACAACAACCCATAATATCGATGCCTCTCAGGGCCACAACATAATAGCAATAGAACATGGCCACACACGACCAAAAAGCACAAAAGGAAACATACCTACCTCATGATCTTGATATCTCATCTTGGATCTCCTCCAAGGGCTGAAACAAATGTGGGTATCGGGATCGCATACTTTCCTCCGCCTCCCATGTCATTTCCTCTCATTTACTGCTTCTCCATAAAACCTTGACTGAGGCGACTTCTTTGTTTCTAAGCCTCCGTATTTGCCTGTCTAGTATGGCAATGGGTACCTCTTTGTAAGTCAATTTCTCTGTCACTAGCACATCATTTACTGGGACGATCCTAGTAGGATCTCCAACACATTTTCGAAGCATTAAGACATGAAAAACTGGATGGACTGACTCCAAATCCGGAGGTAGATCTAATTCATAGGCCACTTTGCCCACCTTGCGCACAATCTCATAAGGCCCAATGTATCGGGGACTAAGCTTCCCCTTTTTGCCAAATCTCATAACGCTCTTCATTGGCGATACTTTCAAGAACACCCAATCTTTCACTTGGAACTCTAAGTCTCTTCGACGATTATCCGCATAGGACTTTTGACGACTTTAAGCGGCCAACAACCTATCTTGTATGAGCTTGACTTTCTCTATGGCTTGCTGGACCAAGTCTGGCCCTATCAATCTAGCCTCTCATGTTTCGAACCACCCAATCGGGGATCTACACTTTTTCCCATACAACTCTTCGTACGGTGCCATCTGAATGCTGGCATGATAACTGTTATTGTATGCAAATTCAATGAGTGGCAAATGATCATCCCAATTACCTCCAAAATCTATCATACATGCTCGCAACATATCTTCAAGAGTCTGGATAGTGCGTTAAGCTTGCCCATCGGTATGCGGATGAAATGCTGTGCTAAGGTTCACTTGGGTCCCTAAACCCTCTTGGAAAGACTTCCAGAAATTAGCAGTAAATTGAGTCCCTCTATCAGAGATAATAGATACTGGAACACCATGGATTCTCACTATCTCCCTAAGATAAAGCTCTGCATAATCTTCTGCCATATAGGTCGTTCTGACCGGTAAGAAATGAGCTGACTTGGTGAGTCTATCCACAATCACCCATATAGAGTCATACTTACGTCGAGAACGGGGTAAGCCTGAAATGAAGTCCATGTTAATCACTTCCCACTTCCAAGTTGGGATTTCTATGGCTTGCAACAATCCACCCGGCTTTTTGTGCTCGACTTTCACTTGTTGAAAATTGGGACATTGAGCTACGAATTCCGCTATATATTTTTTCATCCCATTCCACCAATATATAGACTTGAGGTTATGATACATTTTTGTCGCACCGGGGTGAACTAAATAACGGGAACAATGAGCTTCCCTCAATATCTGGTGGCGTAGACCTGCCACATTGGGAACACATAATCTGCCTCGACATCGGAGAACTCCGTCTCCTGAAATATCAAATGATGACTCCTCTTTCTGAGGGAGTGTATCTCCGTACTGCATTAGCATGGATTCTTCGTATTGTCGCTCTTTCACTTCTGCTACTAGCGACGAGACTGCTGAATTTTGAATAGTAGCTCCCCTGCTACCTGAGTCCACTACTCGAACTCCTAGGCTAGCTAACTGCTGGAGCTCACGAGCCATTTCTGTCTTCTCTGGTCGTACATCACATAAACTTCCCATCGATCTGCGGCTAAGAGCATCAGCTACAACATTTGCCTTTCCAGGGTGATATAAGATATCAACGTCATAATCTTTTAGCAATTCTAACCATTGTCATTGCCGCAAATTCAACTCTTTCTGCTTGAAAATATATTGAAGGCTCTTATGATCTGTATAAATATCCACATGGACACTATATAAATAATGTCTCCATATCTTTAACGCATGAACCACTACGGCCAATTCTAGATCTTAGGTTGGATAATTCTGCTCATGTTTCCGTAATTGCCTTGAAGCATATGCAATCACCTTACCATGTTGCATCAATACACAGCCTAGCCCAACACCTGAAGCATCGCAATATACAAAATCTTCCAATCCCTCTGGAAGTGTCAAGACTGGGGCAGAAGTCAACCTATCCTTCAACTCTTGGAAGCTACGTTCACAAGCATCTGTCCATGGAAACTTTGCCGATTTCTGGGTCAACTTTGTGAGTGGTGCTGAAATAGAATAGAAACCTTCAACAAATCTTCGGTAATATCCCGCTAAGCCCAAAAAGCTACGAACCTGTGTAGGAGTCGTGGGCCGTGAGCAAGTCTTCACGGCCTCAATCTTTTGATTGTCTACTCGAATACCATCGGCTGCCACAATATGCCCCAGAAATGCCACTGAGTTCAACCAAAACTCGCATTTGGAAAACTTTGGAAACAACTCTCAAGTTCGAAGGACTCCGAGGACAGTACCCAAATGATCCGCATGTTCTGCCTCCGATCTAGAATATACCAAGATGTCGTCGATAAATACGATTACAAATAATTCCAGAAAAGGCCTGAACACATTATTCATCAGATCCATAAATGTCGCCGATGCATTAGTTAGCCCAAATGACATCACCCGGAACTCAAAATGACCATATCTTGTTCTAAAGGCTGTCTTAGGGATATCTTTCTCCCTAACTCTCCCTTGATGATACCCGGACCTCAAATCAATCTTTGAAAACCATTTGGCACCTTGCAATTGATCAAATAAGTCATCAATCCTCGAAAGAGGATACTTGTTCTTAATTGTCACCTTATTCAATTGCCGGTAATCAATGCACATTCTCTAGGAGCCATCTTTCTTTCGGAAAAACAATACGGGTGCTCCCCACAAGGATGAACTAGGCCTACTAAAGTCATTTTCAAGCAAGTCTTTCAATTGCTCCTTCAACTCTTTCAATTCTTCGGGAGCCATTCTGTAAGGAGGAATAGATATCGGATTAGTGCCTTGCAACACATCAATAGCAAAATCAATCTCCCGCTCGGGAGGAAGGCCTGGAAGCTCTTCCGGGAACACATCCGGAAATTCATTTACTACGGGAACTGACTGAACAGTCGGCGATTCAGCTTCTACATCTTGAACCCGAACTAGATGATAGATACACCCTTTTGTGATCATTTTCCTTGCCTTTAGATAGGAAATAAACCTACCTTTTGGTGACGCCGTATTCCCTTTCCATTCTAGGACTGGTTCTCCCGGAAATTGAAAACGAACTATTTTCATTCTGTAATCAACATTGGCATAACAAGAAGTCAACCAATCTTTGCCCATAATAACATCAATATCCACCATTTCTAGCTCATGAAAATCAATCATGGTACAACGATCACAAATCACAGTTACACAATTTCCATATACTCGGCTAGCTATTACCGATTCACCAACGGGTGTAGACACCTCAAATGGTTTAATCGATTCCGTCTCGACTCTAAATCGACCCGCAATATACGGAGTAACATATGACAAGGTGGAGCCCGGATCAATCTAAACATATACATCATGAGAGAATACCGATAATATGCCTGTAACCACATCAGGGGAAGACTCGAGATCTTGACGTCCAGCCAAAGCATAAATACAGTGCTGAGGACCGCTAGAACTGGGAACTCTCCCTCTACCTCAACCATGGCCGACTGGCACATGTGAACCTGGCCCCATAGGGCGTACATATGTTGAAGATCCCGCTACCAACCCTGAAGGCTGGGTCCTACCTCTGCCAGAACTGAGAGGCAATCACGTATGATATGGCCTGGTCGGCCACATGAATAGCAAACATCTGAACCCAATCGGCATCGACCCCAATGCAACTTCCCATACTGGGAACATTGTAGTACGGGTGGCCTTGCCTGACCCAAATCATCAATAAACTGAGACCCCGAATAATTCTGACTCGGCCCGAAACGAGTAGATCTATCGAATCTCTGGCCTAAAAACCTAGAGGTGCACTAGTCATAGAATAGCCGGAGTGCCTGGAAATCTGCTGTCTGTGCCCACCTTTGAACTCACTCATCGGACCTGAAGATCTGGCCCTCTTGCTATGGCCCTATCCTGCTCGCGTTCACTTCTCTGTTGTAGTAAACTTTCTTCAAAGTTCTGAGCATGATCCTGAATGCGTGCAATATCCATATTGTCCTGAAGGGACGCGGTCAAGCACCTATCCATCAAATGCGGCCCTAGGCCCTTTACAAAGCGGTGCACTCTGTCACCCATATCCGCTACCATGGCCGAAGCATACCTAGCCAAGGAATTGAAGCGGAGACTGTACTCTAAAGCTCTCATGCTACCTTGCTAATTCAAGAATTTATCAGCCCTAGCTCGCCGAACCTCTGGAGGAATATAATGTCGGAGAAAAGCATCAACGAACTCCTGCCATACCGGGGGAGGTGCATTGGCTCCCCGTAAATCCATCCAAACCGTATACCATTAGACAAGACATCTCTCAATCTATACGATGCTAATTCCACCGATTCGGTGTCCGAAGCATGTATCAATCGAAGCGTCCTCAACATACCATCGATGAAATCCTGATGGTCCTCCTCCGGCTTTGACCCAAAGAATTCCAGAGGGTTTAAGGTAATGAAATCACGGGCCCTTGTACTAACAGCCCTATCACCTTGCCCCGTACTTTGCCTTTGAGTCTAGGCCGAACCCAACTGAGTAAGCGAATGTATGGCCTCTTTCACATCTTGGCCTGAAACGTCCGGTGGAGGAGCCGGAGGTGCTGGAGCTGGGGCTGAGGCTCCCTCACACTCCTCAGTAATAGGCTCTGTCTGGGAGGACTGAGATTGAGCCGCATTCTGGGACTCACTTTCCTCTACTACTGGTGTCGGTGCTCTTTCAACCCGTTTTCTGCCACCGTCTTACCCTTTTGGGATGCTGTAGCTTTTCTCTTTCTAGGCATTTCTGAAATACACAACACACGATTAAGAAACAGGAATTTCTTATATCATAGCTCTATCGCACGATTCTTATAAAGAAAGAAGGATATTTACTCCTAAAATGGCCACAGCTTCTTGTTTATAAGTGTGGCGCGCAACACACCCCTAACAAAGACTCTACTAGACACAGCTCATAGACACCCTAGGACTGAACTGCTCTGATACCACTTTTGTCACGACCCGTCTAGAGGGCCGCGACAGGCGCCCGGTGGTAGCCCACCCTAGGCACCCCTTGGGTTACACTTCACTTACATTTAGGTGAGCCCCATAATTAAACATACATTTCTAATCACCATTCATGCTAGTCCCATTGGACGATAATGCTTTCATATCATGGTTGGCATTTATACCACGTTGGTACATGAGCCGTCAAGGCTATCAAAATAATATACAAAACATAGGCCGACAAGGCCGGACACATCTAACCATATTCACATGTCAACGAGCCTCTAAGAGGAGTATAACATATCACAGAAGCGGGACAGGACCCCGCTATGCCCATAACTATGTACATAAAAGAATAAGTACCCAAAAGCTATAGCTCCGAATGAAGTGGAGCCCTGCTATGAAGTCTCTGAGAATGTAGCTATGGATCAAGTATGTCTCCCTGTACACCTGCGGGCATGATGCAGCGTCTACAAACAAAAGGACGTCAGTACGAAGAATGTACTGAGTATGTAAAGCATGATCAATATCAATACAGAAGCATAATCAACATCATGAAAAGTAGCACAAGATGGGAGATGGTAATATCATCGTCATGGGCACTTACTTGCCTTTCATAAGAACTTTCCATTCAAATGCGTATTTGTGCTCATATGTCAGTATCCGTATCCATAACCGTATCCGTTCCATATTAGTACCCGTATTCGTATACGTAACCTTATTTACATTCATATCGTATCGTATTCATATTCATGCCGTATCATATTCATATTCATACTCATTTCTATATCATATACATCATCGTATCATATACATAGTATTTACGTATGAAACACGGATCCTCCATGGTCGGGTATGCTACGTAAATACTATATATATGATATGATTATGTATATGATATAGAAATGAGTATGAATATAAATATGATACGACATGAATATGAATACGATACGATATAAATGTGAATAAGCTTACGTATACGAATATGGGTACTAATATGGAACAGATACGGTTATGGATACAGATAATGACGTATGAGCACAAATAAGCATTTGAATGGAAAGTTCCTATGAATGGAAAGTAAGTGCCCATGACGATGATATTACCATCTCCCATCTTGTGCTACTTTTCATGATGTTCATTATGCTTCTATATTGATATTGATCATGCTTTACATACTCAGTACATTCTTCGTACTGGCGTCCTTTTGTTTGCGGACGCTGCGTCATGCCCGCAGGTGCACAGGGAGATAGGCTTAATCCATAGCTGCATTCTCAGAGACTACATAGCAGGGCTCCACTTCATTCGGTGCTATAGCTTTTGGGTACTTATTCTTTTGTGTACATAGTTATGGGCATAGCGGGGTCCTGTCCCGCTTATGTGATATGTTATACTTTTCATAGAGACTCGTAGACATGTGAATATGGTTAGATGTGTCCGGCCTTGTCGGCCTATATTTTGTATATTATTTTGATAGCCTTGACGGCTCATGCACATTGACGTGGTATAGATGCCAACCATGTTATGAAAGCATCGTCGTCCAATATGACTAGCATGAATGGTGATTAGAAATGTATGTTTAATTATGTGGCTCACCTAAATGTAAGTGAAGTGTAAGCCAAGGGGTGCCCACGGTGGCTAGCACCGGGCGCCCGTCGCGGCCCTCTAGACGAGTCGTGACAGTGATGATCGAAGATATTGCAATTCTAGTGGATGAAAGGTATGAATCTTTCCTTATTAGTATTGATTTAAGCTTATCTACGGAGGAATAGTTACTAAATGAGCGTATAAGGAATTTATGCGTCGAGAAATTGGAAAAAACATCGTGTGGGATATTTATGGAATATTTTGGTGTTGATAATATTGTTGGTGATGTTGGTTTTGTTGTTGTTGTTGTTGGTTGCTGAATTGAGATTTTAGGCTAGGCATATAAACAGGGGAGATGCTGCCGAAATTTTAGCAGATTCTAGACAGATCTATTTGAAGGACTAAGACAAGCGTATAAAGGTGGGTCTAACAATAGTATAAATTTTCTTGAATATAGATTTACGAGCCTGGGAGGACAAGCGTTGAGTAGTTAAAGTTAAGGCGACCAAAAAGGTATGTTAAGGCTCGTCTCTTTCTTTCAAAGGCATGATTTCGATGTTATGATTCCATAAATGTTTCCATAACTACCTTGTTTTCAAAAGCTAGAAGTTTATGACTCTTAAAGATTCTTACGATGTTAAATGAAAAATGTTCTATGATGATTGTGACGATGATGATGATCCTCTTCTAGAAACTGCGAAGCTATGAGTTGAGAGCATTATGAGATTATTGAGCCATTCCATGTATCTTTTGATCTTACCTATTGTTGATGGTCTCACCTCATGTCATTCGTTCCTTCGAGGTGAGATATAGCGAAGATAATGATTCTATTTTCAGTGCAACCTAAGTTCATGATTCTCGAGACTCCTGTGACATCGTCGATTTCATATTACGATGGTTGATCCTTCAAGGAATGATATAGTGACAATGGTAATGCTAATGATGATGTTGATTTCATTTATGTATTTTTATGTGTACGTATGTATGTATGCATTGCATCCCACTGATCCGCTGGGGATAATACCGTGCCTATATGGCCGGGTAAGATAATACTGCGCCTACATGGCCGGGTAAGATAATACTGAGCCTACATGGCCGGGTAAGATAACACCGAGCCTACATGGCCGGGTAAGACAATACCGCACCTACATGGCTGGGTAAGATAACACCAAGCCTATATGGCCGGGTAAGATAACACCGAGCCTAACGTCCTTTCTCTCGTACTGACGTCCTTTCTTGTGGACGCTGCGTTCATGCCCGTAGGTGTAGATAGATGAGACGAGGATCTTTCATTGTAGGTTGCCTTCAGGTCTTGAGTGGTGGCTCCACTTCTTCCTGGAGCATTACCGAGTTAGAGTATATATATATATATATATATATATATATATTTGAATTATTTTAAGGGTACGTCGGGGGCCCTATCCCGACTTGTATACCTTAGTCATGTTCATAGAGGCTTTTGCAGATAGTTCATGTGTACAGCTTAGTCGTAGTGTGACAGAAGTAATGTCGGCATCATGTGTCTATTGTACGTTTACTTATGCATGACATTATGTTCATATTTAGCCTGTTGATCTTATTGTTGTCATTCGAGACATAGAGAATGTGAGTTGTAAGTTGGTTCGCTCGGTTTCCCCAAGGTGTTGGGTGGCAATAACGCCTTACCTAGGGTGGGGCGTGATAAATTGGTATCAAAGGAGTTCGTCCTAGCGGTTGTCTGCAAAGTCGTGTCTAGTAGAGTCCTGTTTATGGTGTGAAACGCGCCACATTTATAAACAGGAGGCTACAGGACATCTAGGATGGTTATCTTTCTTTCTTATCTTAGATCATCCCGTAGAGCTATGTCATAGGTAATGAAATCCCTGGTCTTAACCCCAGATGTCTTGATTATTGAAAAGTGATTACTTGCTTAGTTTTAAGGTTACTAGTAATGATTGATGCTCATACCAGAAAGGTATGTTTTCCATCTACATGAGAAAAATTTAGTATAGCTGAACTATGGATCATTTTTATTTCTGCGATTGCACTGTGAGGCATTGGACTTACTTTCTGAGCTGTGTGCAGGTTTGGGATAGTAAGAATTACAAGGGAAGCTCTGTTAAAAATCTCTCAAAGCTAAATCATATGAGTATGTGTACATTGCAGAAGTAAGGGAAATGGGAAACCTAGCGATAGGATGGTAAGTTAAATATGTGGAATTAATACTTGTGAACTGCTCTACAAGGAATTCTTAGATGGCTCAGTTGAGATTAAGGGGATTCAGATGGGTTATATTAAAGGCTTTATAGGAATGAGACTTATTGGGATTATAAAGAAAATTGATAAACAAGTAAGATATCCTGAATGATCTGCAAGGAAGGTGATCAATAGTACAATTTGAGGTTTTATAGAAACAAGTGAGTAAAGTATTATGAGTCATATGAAGACAATAAGGTAGTAAATTATCGAAAGGATTATGGAATCGGCTATATGTTCAAATCAAGTTAAAGAGTACTGCTGCACATAGATACGGACTTATTTTGAGACTTATGGTCGAAGTTATTGAGATAATTGTATACGAGTGGGACTAAGGGGAATAGTAGGGGTTTGATAATGAGGTGATATATTATGATGGAAAGGACTGAGTGAAGAGTTGAGGCCAAAGGTGGGATAACAAACGGAGGATATACGCCACGATATTACGGATGAATTGAGGGAAAGTACAAGGCAACGCAAGTTCGAGTGTTAAGGTAAAACTGCGGTCAAGAGGAAGCTATTTCGATACTAATGGAAGGATAAGAGTGTAGGGACATAAGGTGAGCTACGAAAGTATTGTTGAGTTAAACAAAATAGAATAAATCGAAGTGAGATCCGAAAAAGACCAAGGACAGAAATGGACTGCAAAAGATGACCGGGGGTGGAAAGAAGCAAGGAAGTAGAGATAATCACATGGGATAGTATTTATGGGAAAAGGAAATACAATAAGAAGAAATAAGGAAATGGTTGCTCAAGAAATGGAACAATTGGTGACAAATAAAAGGAAGCAGACAAATGAAAACGCAAATGAGTTCAGGAAAGGACATGAGATTTAGAGTTCCGAAAGGTACCATAGGACGATACTTTTAAGGAAAGAATAAAGGCAAAATAAGCGGGCATATGGAGGCAAAAGGGAAGGATGTTAAGGATCATGACGAAATGACTACGACTACAGATTTGAATGGAATACTCTGGACACAGTAATACCATAAGGTAAAACCTTTAAGGGGGGAAGCAAGTAAGCTTGAGTACCAGCACAAGGATGGATTATAGATATATTTTGAAGTAAGTTTCGTCTTAATTTAACATTCGAGGACGAATGTCTTTAAAGTGAGAAATGCTGTTACACCCCGTAGTTTTGTATGTTGAGATTCGAGCTACCTTTCAGGAGGTATGTGAGCTTATATGTGTTTAACGTATGGTTATATGTGTTTAACTTATGGTTATATGGGTTTAAGTGCATGTTCTGCCTCCGATCTAGAATATACCAAGATGTCGTCGATAAATACGATTACAAATAAATCCAGAAAAGGCCTGAACACATTATTCATCAGATCCATAAATGCCGCCGATGCATTAGTTAGCCCAAATGACATCACCCGGAACTCAAAATGACCATATCTTGTTCTAAAGGCTGTCTTAGGGATATCTTTCTCCCTAACTCTCCCTTGATGATACCCGGACCTCAAATCAATCTTTGAAAACCATTTGGCACCTTGCAATTGATCAAATAAGTCATCAATCCTCGAAAGAGGATACTTATTCTTAATTGTCACCTTATTCAATTGCCGGTAATCAATGCACATTCTCTAGGAGCCATCTTTCTTTCGGAAAAACAATACGGGTGCTCCCCACAGGGATGAACTAGGCCTAATAAAGCCATTTTGAAGCAAGTCTTTCAATTGCTCCTTCAACTCTTTCAATTCTTCGGGAGCCATTCTGTAAGGAGGAATAGATATCGGCTTAGTGCCTTGCAACACATCAATAGCAAAATCAATCTCCCGCTCAGGAGGAAGGCCTGGAAGCTCTTCCGGGAACACATCCGGAAATTCATTTACTACGGGAACTGACTGAACAGTCGGCGATTCAACTTCTACATCTTGAACCCGAACTAGATGATAGATACACCCTTTTGTGATCATTTTCCTTGCCTTTAGATAGGAAATAAACCTACCTTCTGGTGACGCCGTATTCCCTTTCCATTCTAGGACTGGTTCTCCCGGAAATTGAAAACGAACCATTTTCATTCTGCAATCAACATTGGCGTAACAAGAAGTCAACCAATCTATCCCATAATAACATCAATATCCACCATTTCTAGCTCATGCAAATCAATCATGGTACGACGATCACAAATCACAGTTACACAATTTCCATATACTCGGCTAGCTATTACCGATTCACCAACGGGTGTAGACACCTCAAATGGTTTAATCAATTCCGGCTCGACTCTAAATCGACCCGCAATATACGGAGTAACATATGACAAGGTGGAGCCCGGAACAATCTAAGCATATACATCATGAGAGAATACCGAAAATATGCTTGTAACCACATCAGGGAAGACTCAAGATCTTGGCGTCCAGCCAAAGCATAAATACGGTGCTGAGGACCGCTAGAACTGGGAACTCTCCCTCTACCTCTACCATGGCCGACTGGCACATGTGAACCTGGCCCCATAGGGTGTACATATATTGAAAATCCCGCTACCAACCCTGAAGGCTGGGTCCTACCTCTGCCAGAACTGAGGGGCAATCACGGATGATATGGCCTGGTCGGCCACATGAATAGCAAACATCTGAACCCAATCGGCATCGACCCCAATGCAACTTCCCATACTGGGAACATTGTTGTACGGGTGGCCTTGCCTGACCCGAATCATCTCTAAATTGAGACCCCGAATAATTCTGACTCAGCCCGAAACGAGTAGATCTATCGAATCTCTGGCCTAAAAACCTAGAGGTGCACTAGTCATAGAATAGCCGGAGTGCCTGGAAATCTGCTGTCTGTGCCCAACTCTGAACTCACTCATCGGACCTGAAGATCTGGCCCTCTTGCTATGGCCCCTATCCTGCTCGCGTTCACTTCTCTGTTGTAGTAAACTTTCTTCTAATTTCTGAGCATGAGCCTGAATGCGTGCAATATCCATATTGTCCTGAAGGGACGCGGTCAAGCACCTATCCATCAAATGCGGCCCTAGGCCCTTTACAAAGCGGTGCACTCTGTCACCCATATCCGCTACCATGGCCGAAGCATACCTAGCCAAGGAATTGAAACGGAGACTGTACTCTAAAGCTCTCATGCTACCTTGGCTCAAATTCAAGAATTTATCAGCCCTAGCTCGCCGAACCTCTGGAGGCATATAATGTCGGAGAAAAGCATCAACGAACTCCTGCCATACTGGGGGAGGTGCATTGGCTCCCCGTGAAGCCATCCAAACCGTATACCATTAGATCGAGACATATCTCAATCTATACGACGCTAACTCCACCGATTCGGTGTCCGAAGCATGTATTAATCGAAGCATCCTCAACATACCATCGATGAAATCCTGATGGTCCTCCTCCGGCTTTGACCCAAAGAATTCCAGAGGGTTTAATGTAATGAAATCACGGGCCCTTGCACTAACAGCCCTATCACCTTGCCCCGTACTTTGCCTTTGAGTCTGGGCCGAACCCATCTGAGTAAGCAAATGTATGGCCTCTTTCACATCTTGGTAGCCCACCCTAGGCACCCCTTGGCTTACACTTCACTTACATTTAGGTGAGGCCCATAATTAAACATACATTTCTAATAACCATTCATGCTAGTCCCATTGGACGATAATGCTTTCATATCATGGTTGGCATTTATACCACGTTGGTACATGAGCCGTCAAGGCTATCAAAATAATATACAGAACATAGGCCGACAAGGCCGGACACATCTAACCATATTCACATGTCAACGAGCCTCTAAGAGGAGTATAACATATCACAGAAGCGGGACAGGACCCCGCTATGCCCATAACTATGTACACAAAAGAATAAGTACCCAAAAGCTATAGCTCCGAATGAAGTGGAGCCCTGCTATGTAGTCTCTGAGAATGTAGCTATGGATCAAGCCTGTCTCCCTGTGCACCTGCGGGCATGACGCAACGTCTACAAATAAAAGGACGTCAGTACGAAGAATGTACTGAGTATGTAAAGCATGATCAATATCAATACAGAAGCATAATCAACATCATGAAAACTAGCACAAGATGGGAGATGGTAATATCATCGTCATGGGCACTTACTTCCCTTTCATAAGAACTTTCCATTCAAATGCGTATTTGTGCTCATATGTCATTATCCGTATCCATAACCGTATCCGTTCCATATTAGTACCCGTATTCGTATACGTAACCTTATTCACATTCATATCGTATAGTATTCATATTCATGCCGTATCATATTCATATTCATACTCATTTCTATATCATATACATCATCGTATCATATACATAGTATTTACGTATGAAACACGGATCCTCCATGGTCGGGTATGCTACGTAAATACTATGTATATGATATGATGATGTATATGATATAGAAATGAGTATGAATATAAATATGATACGGCATGAATATGAATACGATACGATATAAATTTTAATAAGGTTACGTATACGAATACGAGTACTAATATGGAACAGATACGGTTATGGATACAGATAATGACGTATCAGCACAAATACGCATTTGAATGGAAAGTTCCTATGAAAGGCAAGTAAGTGCCCATGACGATGATATTACCATCTCCCATCTTGTGCTACTTTTCATGATGTTGATTATGCTTCTATATTGATATTGATCATGCTTTACATACTCAGTACATTCTTCGTACTGGCGTCCTTTTGTTTGTGGACGCTGCGTCATGCCCGCAGGTGCACAGAGAGACAGGCTTAATCCATAGCTACATTCTCAGAGACTACATAGCAGGGCTCCACTTCATTAGGAGCTATAGCTTTTGGGTACTTATTCTTTTGTGTACATAGTTATGGGCATAGCGGGGTCCTGTCCCGCTTATGTGATATGTTATACTTTTCTTAGAGACTCGTAGACATGTGAATATGGTTAGATGTGTCCGGCCTTGTCGGCCTATATTTTGTATATTATTTTGATAGCCTTGACGGCTCATGCACATTGACGTGGTATCGATGCCAACCATGCTATGAAAGCATCGTCGTCCAATGGGACTAGCATGAATGGTGATTAGAAATGTATGTTTAATTATGTGGCTCACCTAAATTTAAGTGAAGTGTAAGCCAAAGGGTGCCCACGGTGGCTAGCACCGGGCGCCCGTCGCGGCCCTCTAGATGAGTCGTGACAGTGATGATCGAAGATATTGCAATTCTAGTGGATGAAAGGTATGAATCTTTCCTTATTAGTATTGATTTAAGCTTATCTACGGAGGAAAAGTTACTAAATGAGCGTATAAGGAATTTATGCGTCGAGAAATTGGATAAAACATCGTGTGGGATATTTATGGAATATTTTGGTGTTGATAATATTGTTGGTGATGTTGGTATTGTTGTTGTTGTTGTTGGTTGCTGAATTGAGATTTTGGGCTAGGCATATAAACAGGGGAGATGCTGCCGAAATTTCAGCAGATTCTAGACAGATCTATTTGAAGGACTAAGACAAGCGTATAAAGGTGGGTCTAACAATAGTATAAATTTTCTTCAATATAGATTTACGAGCCTGGGAGGACAAGCGTTGAGTAGTTAAAGTTAAGGCGACCGAAAAGGTATGTTAAGGCTCGTCCCTTTCTTTCAAAGGCATGATTTCGATGTTATGATTCCATAAATGTTTCCATAACTGCCTTGTTTTCAAAAGCTAGAAGTTTATGACTCTTAAAGATTCTTACGATGTTAAATGAAAAATGTTCTATGATGATTGTGACGATGATGATGATCCTCTTCTAGAAACTGCGAAGCTATGAGTTGAGAGCATTATGAGATTATTGAGTCATTCCATGTATCTTTTGATCTTACCTATTGTTGATGGTCTCACCTCATGTCATTCGTTCCTTCGAAGTGAGATATAGCGAACATAATGATTCTATTTTCAGTGCAACCTAAGTTCATGATTCTCGAGACTCCTGTGACATCGTCGATTTTATATTACGATGGTTGATCCTTCAAGGAATGATATAGTGACAATGGTAATGCTAATGATGATGTTGATTTCATTTATGTATTTTTATGTGTATGTATGTATGTATGCATTGCATCCCACTGATCCGCTGGGGATAATACCGTGCCTACATGGCCGGGTAAGATAATACTGCGCCTACATGGCCGGGTAAGATAATACTGAGCCTACATGGCCGGGTAAGATAACACCGAGCCTACATGGACGGGTAAGATAATACCGCACCTACATGGCTGGGTAAGATAACACCAAGCCTATATGGCCGGGTAAGATAACACCGAGCCTAACGTCCTTTCTCTCGTACTGACGTCCTTTCTTGTGGACGCTGCGTTCATGCCCGTAGGTGTAGATAGATGAGACGAGGATCTTTCATTGTAGGTTGCCTTCAGGTCTTTAGTGGTGGCTCCACTTCTTCCTGGAGTATTACCGAGTTAGAGTCTATATATATATATATATATATATATTTGAATTATGTTAAGGGTACGTCGGGGGCCCTATCCCGACTTGTATACCTCAGTCATGTTCATAGAGGTTTTTGCAGATAGTTCATGTGTACAGCTTAGTCGTAGTGTGACAGAAGTAATGTCGGCATCATGTGTCTATTGTACGTTTACTTATGCATGACATTATGTTCATATTTAGCCTGTTGATCTTATTGTTGTCATTCGAGACATAGAGGATGTGAGTTGTAAGTTGGTTCGCTCGGTTTCCCCAAGGTGTTGGGTGGCAATAACGCCTTACCTAGGGTGGGGCGTGATAAAGTGGTATCAAAGGAGTTCGTCCTAGGGGTTGTCTGCAAAGTCGTGTCCAGTAGAGTCCTGTTTATGGCGTGAAGCGCGCCACATTTATAAACAGGAGGTTACAGGACATCTAGGATGGTTATCTTTCTTTCTTATCTTAGATCATGCCGTAGAGCTATGTCATAGGTAATGAAATCCCTGGTCTTAACCCCAGATGTCTTGATTATTGACAAGTGATTACTTGCTTAGTTTTAAGGTTACTAGTAATGATTGATGCTCATACCAGAAAGGTATGTTTTCCATCTACATGAGAAAAATTTAGTATAGCTGAACTATGGATCATTTGTATTTCTGCGATTGCACTGTGAGGCATTGGACCTACTTTCTGAGCTGTGTGCAGGTTTGGGATAGTAAGAATTACAAGGGAAGCTCTGTTAAAAATCTCTCAAAGCTAAATCATATGAGTATGTGTACATTGCAGAAGTAAGGGAAATGGGAAACCTAGCGATAGGATGGTAAGTGAAATATGTTGAATTAATACTTGTGAACTGCTCTACAAGGAATTCTTAGATGGCTCAGTTGAGATTAAGGGGATTCAGATGGGTTATATTAAAGGTTTTATAGGAATGAGACTTATTGGGATTATAAAGAAAATTGATAAACAAGTAAGATATCCTGAATGATTTGCAAGGAAGGTGATCAATAGTACAATTTGAGGTTTTATAGAAACAAGTGAGTAAAGTATTATGAGTCATATGAAGACAATAAGGTAGTAAATTATCGAAAGGATTATGGAATCGGCTATATGTTCAAGTCAAATTAAAGAGTACTGCTGCACATAGATACGGACTTATTTTGAGACTTATGGTCGAAGTTATTGAGATAATTGTATACGAGTGGGATTAAGGGGAATAGTAGGGGTTTGATAATGAGGTGATATATTATGAGGGAAAGGACTGAGTGAAGAGTTGAGGCCAAAGGTGGGATAACAAACGGAGGATATACGCCACGATATTACGGATGAATTGAGGGAAAGTACAAGGCAACGCAAGTTCGAGTGTTAAGGTAAAACTGCGGTCAAGAGGAAGCTATTTCGATACTAATGGAAGGATAAGAGTGTAGGGACATAAGGTGAGCTACGAAAGTATTGTTGAGTTAAACTAAATAGAATAAATCGAAGTGAGATCCGAAAAAGACCAAGGACAGAAATGGACTGCAAAAGATGACCAGGGGTGGAAAGAAGCAAGGAAGTAGAGATAATCACATGGGATAGTATTTATGGGAAAAGGAAATACAATAAGAAGAAATAAGGAAATGGTTGCTCAAGAAATGGAACAATTGGTGACAAATAAAAGGAAGCAGACAAATGAAAACGCAAATGAGTTCAGGAAAGGACATGAGATTTAGAGTTCCGAAAGGTACCATAGGACGATACTTTTAAGGAAAGAATAAAGGAAAAATAAGCGGGCATATGGAGGCAAAAGGGAAGGATGTTAAGGATCATGACGAAATGACTACGACTACAGATTTGAATGGAATACTCTGGACACAGTAATACCATAAGGTAAAACCATTAAGGGGGGAAGCAAGTAAGCTTGAGTACCAGCACAAGGATGGATTATAGATATATTTTGAAGTAAGTTTCGTCGTAATTTAACATTCGAGGACGAATGTCTTTAAAGTGAGGAATGCTGTTACACCCCGTAGTTTTGTATGTTGAGATTCGAGCTACCTTTCAGGAGGTATGTGAGCTTATATGTGTTTAACTTATGGTTATATGTGTTTAACTTATGGTTATATGGGTTTAAGTGCATGTTCTGCCTCCGATCTAGAATATACCAAGATGTCGTCGATAAATACGATTACAAATAAATCCAGAAAAGGCCTGAACACATTATTCGTCAGATCCATAAATGCCGCCGACGCATTAGTTAGCCCAAATGACATCACCCGGAACTCAAAATGACCATATCTTGTTCTAAAGGCTGTCTTAGGGATATCTTTCTCCCTAACTCTCCCTTGATGATACCCGGACCTCAAATCAATCTTTGAAAACCATTTGGCACCTTGCAATTGATCAAATAAGTCATCAATCCTCGAAAGAGGATACTTGTTCTTAATTGTCACCTTATTCAATTGCCGGTAATCAATGCACATTCTCTAGGAGCCATCTTTCTTTCGGAAAAACAATACGGGTGCTCCCCACAGGGATGAACTAGGCCTAATAAAGCCATTTTCAAGCAAGTCTTTCAATTGCTCCTTCAACTCTTTCAATTCTTCGGGAGCCATTCTGTAAGGAGGAATAGATATCGGCTTAGTGCCTTGGAACACATCAATAGCAAAATCAATCTCCCGCTCGGGAGGAAGGCCTGGAAGCTCTTCCGGGAACACATCCGGAAATTCATTTACTACGGGAACTGACTGAACAGTCGGCGATTCAGCTTCTACATCTTGAACCCGAACTAGATGATAGATACACCCTTTTGTGATCATTTTCCTTGCGTTTAGATAGGAAATAAACCTACATTTTGGTGACGCCGTATTCCCTTTCCATTCTAGGACTGGTTCTCTCGGAAATTGAAAACGAACCATTTTCATTTTGCAATCAACATTGGCATAACAAGAAGTCAACCAATCTATGCCCATAATAACATCAATATCCACCATTTCTAGCTCATGCAAATCAATCATGGTACGACGATCACAAATCACAGTTACACAATTTCCATATACTCGGCTAGCTATTACCGATTCACCAACGGGTGTAGACACCTCAAATGGTTTAATCGATTCCGGCTCGACTCTAAAGCGACCCGCAATATACGGAGTAACATATGACAAGGTGGATCCCGGAACAATCTAAACATATACATCATGAGAGAATACCGATAATATGCATGTAACCACATCAGGGGAAGACTCGAGATCTTGGCGTCCAGCCAAAGCATAAATACGGTGCTGAGGACCGCTAGAACAGGGAAGTCTCCCTCTACCTCTACCATGGCCGACTGGCACATGTGAACCTGGCCCCATAGGGTGTACATATGTTGAAGATCCCACTACCAACCCTGAAGGATGGGTCCTAGCTCTGCCAAAACTGAGGGGCAATCACGTATGATATGGCCTGGTCGGCCACATGAATAGCAAACATCTAAACCCTATCGGCATCCACCCCAATGCAACTTCCCATACTGGGAACATCGTAGTACGGGTGGCCTTGCCTGACCCGAATCATCTCTAAACTGAGACCCCGAATAATTCTGACTCGGCCCGAAACGAGTAGATCTATCGAATCTCTGGCCTAAAAACCTAGAGGTGCACTAGTCATAGAATAGCCGGAGTGCCTGGAAATCTGCTGTCTGTGCCCACCTCTGAACTCACTCATCGGACCTGAAGATCTGGTCCTCTTGCTATGGCCCCTATCCTGCTCGCGTTCACTTCTCTGTTGTAGTAAACTTTCTTCTAAGTTCTGAGCATGAGCCTGAATGCGTGCAATATCCATATTGTCCTAAAGGGACGCGGTCAAGCACCTATCCATCAAATGCGGCCCTAGGCCCTTTATAAAGCGGTGCACTCTGTCACCCATATCCGCTACCATGGCCGAAGCATACCTAGCCAAGGAATTGAAGCAGAGACTGTACTCTAAATCTCTCATGCTACCTTGCCTCAAATTCAAGAATTTATCAGCCCTAGCTCGCCGAACTTCTGGAGGCATATAATGTCGGAGAAAAGCATCAACAAACTCCTGCCATACCGGGGGAGGTGCATTGGCTCCCCGTGAAGCCATCCAAACCGTATACCATTAGATCGAGACATCTCTTGTTATATCCCGTGTCTTTACACGTTGGAAAAATTTGGAAATATTCTTGACTTGTAAGAAATAAGATCATAATTAACTTTTATTTGACATAGGAGTTGTGTATGAAAGAATATTAATGTGGAAGTGTCGAATAAGGCCAAGGACAAATTTGGAATTTTGGAAATTAGTTTTGGGAATTACAAAATTTGATTCACAAGTCATTGGGCTAAAAAAAAAATGAGAAACAAATGAGGCCCATTGTCTTGAAGGGTGGCCGGCCATCTATGGCCCAAACCCATGGCCCAATTAATTTTCCATGTGTTGAAAAAAAAAATATATGAGTCATACCCCCTTTAGAAAGATCAAGAAATTAGAAAGAACAAAGCAAAGAAAAAAACAAGAAAAAGAGAGAGAGGGTTTCGGCTTTGGCAAGGGGAAATTGGCTATCAAGAATATTGCTCCAAAAATATTTCTTTTGTGGTTTTCCTACTAAATTGAGTACCCTTCTCAACTTGGTGTAGTTGGTTTGGAAGAAAGGGGCCTTGGTTCATCAATTTGATCTCTTATTCAAGTGAAGAAGACTATAGAAAAGGTAAGAATTTATCCCTTATTATTGTGTTATGAAGTCATGTTTGTGTTGTAGTATATAGAAATGAATTGATTGTATGGAAAAATGGAAGATTTCAAAGCGGGTTTGGAATATGGTGTGTAGCCGTGAGGGTATATGTGTTGTATACCTATAATGTGTTGAACTATGTTATATTCTAGTTGTGAATGTGATGGAAGTCATATTGCGAATGAAAGTTGAATAAATTTGGTTGAATTGATAAATAAAGCCATTGGCCGTGTGGTATATTGGAGTAGGAATAGAAATGGATTAACTCATTTAGTGTGTTAGTGTGTTATTGTGATTCTTGCAATGTGAACGAAAGTAAAACAATATGAGTTTGCTTCGAAATGGAATGTAGAAACTTATATCGCTTTAGTATGATCTTACGACAATATGGAAGTGAAGTTATTAGGTTGCTAATTATGACGAGTTGATGAACTTGGAAGATGGAAACATGTTATGAATATGTATGCCAAAGATTAAAAGTTTTGAATGCGTTATGACTTTGGCGGAAAGTTGTATATTATGTATATCGTGTGTATAATTTAAGGAAACAATATGAAACGCTTCTAAACTATGTTGTGATGATCTAGTTCGATAATGAATGCGAAATCATTGACATTGGTTTGGGAATTAAAGTTGAAATAAAGGTTATGGCGTATGTCGGCAAGTAGAACTAGTTGCGCCATATTGTGCTTCTAATGTTTGTTGTTGATGTTGATGTTGTTGTTTGGGTTGTTGTTGATGATTTCGAGCCGAGTTGAATTCTCGGGGGTGCTATATGTATAGGGGAAGTGCTGCCGAAATTTCGGTAGACAAATATGAGTTGAATTGAATTCGTAGCACCTATAACTTACAATTGGTAAATGTGACCATTTGCAGATTTTCGACGAAACGGAGAGTGAGCTTGGATAGGCTTAAAAAGCTCAAAAGGTATGTAAAGCTACCCCGATCCTTCTTTTGGCATGCCTAAGTGTATTAGAATCGGATTCGGGCCTCGAAAGACTTTCTGCCCATCGGAATCCGCAATTGAAAATCTCGCTTTTTCCTTCAGTAAGATTGAGCCCTTTTGGTTTGTATTCTTGATAATCATGCAAACATTCCCTAAACTACTTGGAAAGCTATAGAACGTCCGTAGAACCATTGTAGGTGACCCCATAAGCTTAAAATATGTAATTTGAGCCCACCGCCTTGCTTGTCCCGAGGTGGGCCCGCTATTCCCGATTTTGCCCTTAATGTACTTAAGTGTTCTTTTCGAATAGTTCTTAAAAGAAACGTTTTGAATACTATTCTAATTACCTAACAAACATTGTTTTAAATATTCCATTGAGTCCAATAAATTGTTTTGACACTCGGAACGATTTCAGAAAGGTTATACTTCTATAATTCATTATGAGATCCGAAACTCGTTTATTATGTTCCCGTTCGACTTCATTGGATCGGTTTGTCTTTGATATGCCTCATCGAGTTTATTAAAACATTTATGATATTTTAAATTGCATTAGTCTCTCACTACTCCATTCGTGGATGCCCCAATGTTTCCCACACTGAGCCCGGGCCAGGATATGTTGTCAAGCGTGATCCTTTGCATTGTTCGCCGTGCCTCGATGTGATGGGGAAGGTATACGCGTACATGGGTTTGTGGAGTATGCTGTGCCATGTACGCTTGTTCTGATATGATTTGCTATGGCCATCTGATATGATATATTATGTGACGGGGTTATGCCCCATTCTGATTCTTCTGTGTTGTGGCACCAACATCGGGAGGGTGGCCACGTTCTGTCTGCCGAGTCCCTTGGCAGGGGCCGGATTTGATATGACATATTTCTGTATACACTCTGCATGTTTTGAAAGTATGTATTTGATACTTTGGATTTTCTGCTCGCTTTCTGTACGTTTGTACCAGTTATGATTCTGTTTCTGTAATTCTGGCTTTACATATTCAGTACATATTTCGTACTGACCCCCTTTCTTCGGGGGCTGCGTTTTCATGCCGCGCAGGTACCGACGACAGGTTTGCGGATCCGTCCGTCTAGGATATCTTTTCTGCCATTTGGAGCGCTCTTTTATTCAGAGCCATCTTTTGGTACAGTCTGCCACTTCTATATATGTATATCCTCGTTCATGGGTACGGCGGGGCCCCGTCCCGTCATATGATTCTATCGGTCTGTTTAGAGGTCTGTGGACATGTTTGTGGGTTGGGGTCTTTCTGTACAGTTGTGTGCTTATGTTGTGTTTGGGCGATCCCATTCGCCGCGGCGGCCGGTCCGCATATATTTAAATATTGCTTTATTGGCCCTTTGTGGCCTTTGTTGATATTTTCTGCGTGCAGGGTATATGGGATAGTCCGTAAAACAAAGGAAACTCTGCCGAAATTTTTCTGGAAATTATCTAAATTGGAAATAAAGCCTTGTCGGCTTCTGCTATATACTAGAATGTTTTTGAGTGTCCAGATCGGGCACTAGTCACGGCCTACGGGGTTGGGTCGTGACAAAAGTGGTATCAGAGCGATTCGTCCTCGGAATGTCTACAGACCGTGTCTAGTAGAATCTTGTTTATCGGTGTGTTGTGCACCACACCTATAAACCGGAGGCTACAGGGCATTTAGGATACTACCCTTCTTTCTGTCTTAGATCGTGCGATAGAGCTGTGTTATCAGGATGATTCCTCCCTAACGAATTGTTACATTTGCAGTTATGCCTCCAAAAAAGGCGACAGCGACCCAAAAGGCCAAGGCAGCAGCTGTGGGAGAGACGACTTGGGCCCAGAGGGTTACCAGGGCCCATGCACATATTGCTCCTGATATTTTGCCCCCGGCAGAGGGCTCTTCCACACCGCCACATATAGAGGAGATTGGAGCAGCAACAGCTGCAGGTCGAGGGGCGGCTCCACCGCCAGCTCCCGAGATTGCAGTACCTGAGCCTCCAGCTCCACGGCCAGGGACTGAGGATCAGACTATGAGAGAGGCAGTCCAACTATTGACCAGACTTGTGGCGGGACAGGTTCAGGGGCACGGATTGGGAGGTGACCGAGCATATAGGCGTGACAGTTCGAGAGCTCGTGAGTTCTTGACTTGTGGCCCTCCAGAGTTCTTCGGGACAAAGCCCGAGGAGGATCCTGAGGAGTTTATCAGGAAGATACGGCGCACTTTACGGCTGATTAATACTTCCGAGACAGAGTCAGTTGCGTTGGCCTCGTACCGGTTGTATGATGTGGCGGCTAATTGGTACGAGTCATGGGAGTTATCTAGAGGGGACGGCGCTCCCCTAGCAGTTTGGGATGATTTTTCTCAGGCTTTTATTAGCCATTTTCTGCCTCCGGAGTTACGACGGGCCAAGGCTGACAGATTCTTATTACTGAGACAGAGGGGCCGCAGCGTCCGAGAGTACAGTATGGAATTCGACTCATTGGCCCGATACGCACCTGCTGTGGTATCTACTATGGCTGACAGGATGCACAGGTATATTATGGGGCTGGACCGGTATTTTGTCGACAGTTGCTTGGTATTGGCCGCTCAGCCCGATATGGATATTGCCCGTATTCAGGCGCACGCCCAGGGCATGGAGGACCGGCACAAGGGTCATCAGCCCGATAGGAGTCAGGATCGGAGACAGTCCAAGAGGGCCAGATCATCTGGGTATTCGGGAGATTTTCGGGGCAGATAGCCTCAGCAGCCGCAGCAGCCTAGCAGACATCTATCCGAGCCGGCACAGAGCGCACCTCCACAGCCTACAGGTCGCAGATTTGATAGCCCAGGTTATTCAGGAGCAGGTCAGAGCTCTAGGGCTTCAGGTTCGCGGTCAGATAGGGGTTCTAGTCAGACGAGGCCACCTAGGACTCAGTGTTCTTGTTGTGGCAGATACCATCCGGGAGAGTGCTACAGGGCCACCGGTGCATGTTTTTCTTGTGGCCGTCAGGGACATTCTGTGAGAGATTGCCCGTATAAGGGTAGTTCGGGCGGTGCAGTGCAGCCTATCGGATCAGCCGCCGGGTCATCATCTTCATCAGTGGCTATGCGCCCTACTGGGCCGGGTACATCAGCACCGGCGGGTCGCGGCAGAGGTCGTGGTGGAGCTTCTGGTACTAGCGGTCCTTCGAACCGCATTTATGCTTTGGCCAGCCGCCAGGACCAGGAGGCATCACCTAATATCGTTACAGGTACATTATTGGTTTTCTCTCGGTTTGTGTATGCATTGATTGATCCAGGTTCGACTTTGTCATATATTTCGCCTCTGGTTGCCAGTAAAATTGGTATAACGTCTGAACCTATAGAGCCGTTTGAGGTAGCCACACCGATTGGGGACTTTATTGTAGCGAAACATGTATATAAAGACTGTTCTGTAACTGTATATGGCCGAGACACTAAGGCCGATCTGGTGGAATTAGATATGATTGAATTTGATGTTATTATGGGAATGGACTGGCTAGCCTCCTGTTATGCTAATGTTGACTGCCAAAATAAGGTAGTTCGTTTCCAATTTCCCGGGGAGCCAGTTATAGAATGGGCCGGTAATACAGCATCGCCGAAAGGTAAGTTTATTTCATACCTTAAGGCGTAGAAAATGATCAGAAAAGGTTATATTTATCATCTGGTTCGGGTACAAGACTTGACAGCAGAAACGCCGACTCTTCAGTCAGTTCCCGTGGTTAATGAATTTCCAGACGTGTTCCCAGATGAGCTTCCAGGCCTTCCTCCAGAGCGGGTGATAGATTTTACTATTGATTTGCTTCCAGATACTCAGCCTATATCTATTCCGCCGTACAGAATGGCACCGGCAGAATTGAAAGAACTGAAAGAGCAGTTGAAGGATCTGTTAGAAAAAGGCTTCATTAGACCCAGTACTTCGCCCTGGGGAGCTCCGGTATTATTTGTGCGTAAGAAAGACGGGTCGCTGCGTATGTGTATTGATTATCGGCAGCTGAATAAGTTAACCATAAAGAATAAATACCCCCTCCCCAGAATTGACGATTTGTTTGATCAGTTGCAGGGCGCCAAATATTTTTCGAAGATAGATCTTCGGTCTGGCTATCATCAGGTACGGGTACGAGAGGCCGATATTCCTAAGACAGCATTCCGGACCAGATATGGGCATTATGAATTCAGAGTTATGTCATTTGGGTTAACTAATGCTCCTGCGGTATTCATGGATCTAATGAACTGGGTATTCAGGACATTCTTGGATATGTTCGTAATTGTATTTATCGATGACATTCTGGTCTATTCTCGGTCCGAGGCAGAGCACGCAGATCATCTGAGAGCGGTATTAGGGGTACTTCGGCATCAGAAATTATATGCAAAATTTTCTAAATGTGAATTCTGGCTGGCTTCAGTGGCATTCTTGGGACATATTATTGCAGCTGATGGTGTCCGTGAAGAATTGGCCCAGACCCACGACGCCCACGGAGGTACGTAGTTTTCTGGGGTTAGCAGGCTATTACAGGAGATTTGTGGAAAAGTTTGCTTCGATTTCAGCGCCTTTGACAAGGCTAACTCAGAAGGGAGCTAAGTTCTAGTGGACCGATGCATGTGAACGAAGCTTCCAGTTGCTGAAAGAGAAGTTGACTTCAGCTCCAGTTCTGACTCTTCCAGAGTGACCCGACGGATATGTTATTTATTGTGACGCTTCTGGCGTGGGATTGGGCTGTGTATTTATGCAGCACGGCAGAGTTATAGCTTATGCTTCTCGGCAATTGAAAAAGCATGAAAAGAATTATCCTACTCACGATCTGGAGCTTGCAGCGGTGATCCATGCCCTGAAGATATGGAGACATTATTTATATGGCGTTCATGTTGATATCTATATAGATCATAAGAGTCTCCAGTATATTTTCAAGCAGAAAGAGCTTAATTTGCGGCAGCGGAGGTGGCTGGAGCTCCTGAAAGATTATGACGTGGATATTCTGTATCATCCGGGCAAGGCTAATGTTGTTGCAGATGCGCTCAGCCGGAAATCTATGGGCAGCTTGGTAGATTTACAGCCAGACAGGAGAGAGATAGTACGTGACATTCATCAGTTGGCTAATCTTGGGGTTCGTCTGGCCGATTCTGGAGGTACACGGATTTCTATCCGAGGGGTTTCTGAATCATCTATTAAAGAAGATCTCAAGCGGCGTCAATAGGAAGATCCTGTATTAGCTCGGTACAGAGACACAGCCTATGATAAGGAGATGACTCCGTTCGAGTTTACACCAGACGGAACCTTACTATATAGAGGCAGGTTGTGTGTGCCTGATATTGCAGGGCTACGGCAGCAGGTTATGGGTGAGGCACACTATGCTCGCTATTCTGTCCATCCTGGGTCTACGAAGATGTACCATGATCTTAGATGCCTATACTGGTGGGATGGCATGAAACGGGATATCGCAGAGTTCATCGCCCAGTGTCCCAATTGTCAGCAGGTCAAGATTGAACATCAGAAACCGGGTGGACTGTTGCAAGAAATGGAAATTCCGACGTGGAAGTGGGAGATCATTAATATGGACTTCATTACAGGTTTGCCTCGCACTCTACGGAAGTATGATTCCATCTGGGTTATTGTTGATAGGCTGACAAAATCAGCCCATTTTCTCCCCGTCAGAACTACTTATTCCGCCGAGGATTATGCCAGGCTTTATATTAAAGAAATAGTGAAGCTTCATGGAGTTCCTATATCTATTATCACTGAAAGAGGTGCTCAGTTCACAGCGAACTTCTGGAGATCTTTTCAGGAAGGATTAGGGACTCAGTTGAGCCTGAGCATAGCTTTTCATCCTCAGAGTGACGGACAGGCCGAGCGCACTATCCAGACGCTTGAAGATATGTTGCGGGCCTGTGTTATTGATTTGAGAGGTAGCTGGGAGGATCACTTGCCATTAATTGAATTTGCTTATAATAACAGTTACCATTCCAGCATCCAGATGGCTCCGTACGAGGCTTTATATGGCAGAAAATGTAGGTCACCGATCGGCTGGTTTCATATTGGCGAGACAAAATTAGTTGGCCCAGATCTGATCCAGCAGGCAGTAGATAAGGTGAAACTTATCCGAGAGCGACTATTGGCAGCCCAGAGCCGACAAAAGTCATATGCGGATAAACGGCGTCGACCTTTGGAATTCCAGGTTGGTGATTGGGTATTTCTGAAGGTATCTCCTATGAAGGGCGTGATGCGGTTCGGCAAAAAGGGTAAGCTCAGTCCGCGTTACATTGGGCCTTATCAGATTATTTGGAAAATTGGAAATATTGCCTATGAGCTAGATCTGCCATCTGATTTGGAGGCGGTACATCCGGTATTCCATGTATCTATGCTCCGCAAATGCATTGGTGACCCTTCCAGAATATTTCCTGCGGATGACATTCAGGTGACGGAGCAGTTATCTTACGAGGAACAGCCCGTAGCCATTTTGGACCGCCAGGTAAGAAAGCCCCGAAACAAAGATGTAGCCTCTGTTAAGGTGCTGTGGCGTAACAATAATAGGGAGGAAATGACCTGGGAGGCCGAAGAGGAGATGAAGAAGAAATATCCTCATTTGTTCCCAGTGCCCTCAGGTAATTTCGAATCTTTGCTTAATTCCATTTCAATAATGAATGTGTACCATATGTGCTGTCTATAAACAGAAACTCCCCCGAAGCCATTTCAAACCCTATAAGATTAAATTTAACATTCGAGGACGAATGTTCTAAAGGGGGGGGGGGGGAGGATGTTATATCCCGTGTCTTTACACGTTGGAAAAATTTGGAAATATTCTTGACTTGTAAGAAATAAGATCATAATTAACTTTCATTTGACATAGGAGTTGTGTATGAAAGAATATTAATGTGGAAGTGTCGAATAAGGCCAAGGACAAATTTGAAATTTTGGAAATTAGTTTCGGGAATTACAAAATTTGATTCACAAGTCATTGGGCTAAAAAAAAAATGAGAAACAAATGAGGCCCATTGTCTTGAAGGGTGGCCGGCCATCTATGGCCCAAACCCATGGCCCAATTAATTTTCCATGTGTTGAAAAAAAAAATATATGAGTCATACCCCCTTTAGAAAGATCAAGAAATTAGAAAGAACAAAGCAAAGAAAAAAACAAGAAAAAGAGAGAGAGGGTTTCGGCTTTGGCAAGGGGAAATTGGCTATCAAGAATATTGCTCCAAAAATTTTTCTTTTGTGGTTTTCCTACTAAATTGAGTACCCTTCTCAACTTGGTGTAGTTGGTTTGGAAGAAAGGGGCCTTGGTTCATCAATTTGATCTCTTATTCAAGTGAAGAAGACTATAGAAAAGGTAAGAATTTATCCCTTATTATTGTGTTATGAAGTCATGTTTGTGTTGTAGTATATAGAAATGAATTGATTGTATGGAAAAATGGAAGATTTCAAAGCGGGTTTGGAATATGGTGTGTAGCCGTGAGGGTATATGTGTTGTATACCTATAATGTGTTGAACTATGTTATATTCTAGTTGTGAATGTGATGGCAGTCATATTGCGAATGAAAGTTGAATAAATTTGGTTGAATTGATAAATAAAGCAATTGGCCGTGTGGTATATTGGAGTAGGAATAGAAATGGATTAAGTCGTTTAGTGTGTTAGTGTGTTATTGTGATTCTTGCAATGTGAACGAAAGTAAAACAATATGAGTTTGCTTCAAAATGGAATGTAGAAACTTATATCGCTTTAGTATGATCTTACGACAATATGGAAGTGAAGTTATTAGGTTGCTAATTATGACGAGTTGATGAACTTGGAAGATGGAAACATGTTATGAATATGTATGCCAAAGATTAAAAGTTTTGAATGCGTTATGACTTTGGCGGAAAGTTGTATATTAGTATATCGTGTGTATAATTTAAGGAAACAATATGAAACGCTTCTAAACTATGTTGTGATGATCTAGTTCGATAATGAATGCGAAATCATTGACATTGGTTTGGGAATTAAAGTTGAAATAAAGGTTATGGTGTATGTCGGCAAGTAGAACTAGTTGCGCCATATTGTGTTTCTAATGTTTGTTGTTGATGTTGATGTTGTTCTTTGGGTTGTTGTTGATGATTTCGAGCCAAGTTGAATTCTCGGGGGTGCTATATGTATAGGGGAAGTGCTGCCGAAATTTCGGTAGACAAATATGAGTTGAATTGAATTCGTAGCACCTATAACTTACAATTGGTAAATGTGACCATTTGCAGATTTTCGACGAAACGGAGAGTGAGCTTGGATTGGCTTAAAAAGCTCAAAAGGTATGTAAAGCTACCCCGATCCTTCTTTTGGCATGCCTAAGTGTATTAGAATCGGATTCGGGCCTCGAAAGACTTTCTGCCCATCGGAATCCGCAATTGAAAATCTCGCTTTTTCCTTCAGTAAGATTGAGCCCTTTTGGTTTGTATTCTTGATAATCATGCAAACTTTCCCTAAACTACTTGGAAAGCTATAGAACGTCCGTAGAACCTTTGTAGGTGACCCCATAAGCTTAAAATATGTAATTTGAGCCCACCGCCTTGCTTGTCCCGAGGTGGGCCCGCTATTCCCGGTTTTGCCCTTAATGTACTTAAGTCTTCTTTTCGAATAGTTCTTAAAAGAAACGTTTTGACTACTATTCTAATTACCTAACAACATTGTTTTAAATATTCCATTGAGTCCAATAAATTGTTTTGACACTCAGAACCATTTCAGAAAGGTTATACTTCTGTAATTCATTATGATATCCGACACTCGTTTATTATGTTCCCGTTCGACTTCATTGGATCGGTTTGTCTTTGATATGCCTCATCGAGTTTATTAAAACATTTATGATATTTTAAATTGCATTAGTCTCTCACTACTCCATTCGTGGATGCCCCAATGTTTCCCACACTGAGCCCGGGCCAGGATATGTTGTCAAGCGTGATCCTTTGCATTGTTCGCCGTGACTCGATATGAGAGGGCAGGTATATGCGTACATGGGTTTGTGGAGTATGTTGTGCCATGTACGCTTGTTCTGATATGATTTGCTATGGCCATCTGATATGATATATTATGTGACGGTGTTATGCCCCATTCTGATTCTTCTCTGTTGTGGCACCAACGTCGGGAGGGTGGCCACGTTCTGTCTGCCGAGTCCCTTGGCAGGGGCCGGATTTGATATGACATATGTTTCTGTATACACTCTGCATGTTTTGAAAGTATGTATTTGATACTTTGGATTTTCTGCTCGCTTTCTGTACGTTCTGTACCAGTTATGATTCTGTTTTTGTAATTCAGGCTTTACATATTCAGTAAATATTTCGTACTGACCCCCTTTCTTCGGGGACTGCGTTTTCATGCCGCGCAGGTACCGACGACAGGTTTGCGGATCCGTCCGTCTAGGATATCTTTTCTGCCATTTGGAGCGCTTTTTTATTCAGAGCCATCTTTTGGTACAGTCTGCCACTTCTATATATGTATACCCTCGTTCATGGGTACGGCGGGGCCCTGTCCCGTCATATGATTCTGTCAGTCTGTTTAGAGGTCTGTGGACATGTTTGTGGGTTGGGGTCTTTCTGTACAGTTGTGTGCTTATGTTGTGTTTGGGCGATCCCATTTGCCGCGGCGGCCGGTCCGCATATATTTAAATGTTGGTTTGTTGGCCCTGTGTGGCCTTTGTTGGTATTTTCTGCGTGCAGGGTATATGGGATAGTCCGTAAAACAAAGGAAACTCTGCCGAAATTTTTCTGGAAATTATCTAAATTGGAAATAAAGCCTTGTCGGCTTCTGCTATATACTAGAATGTGTTTGAGTGCCCAGATCGGGCACTAGTCACGGCCTACGGGGTTGGGTCGTGACATCTCTCAATCTATACGACGCTAACTCCACCGATTCGGTGTCCGAAGCATGTATCAATCGAAGCATCCTCAACATACCATCGATGAAATCCTGATGGTCCTCCTCCGGCTTTGACCCAAAGAATTCCAGAGGGTTTAAGGTAATAAAATCACGGGCCCTTGCACTAACAGCCCTATCACCTTGCCCCGTACTTTGCCTTTGAGTCTGGGCCGAACCCAACTGAGTAAGCAAATGTATGGCCTCTTTCACATCTTGGCCTGAAGCGTCCGGTGGAGGAGCCGGAGGTGCTGGAGCTGGGGCTGCGGCTCCCTCACGCTCCTCAGTAATAGGCTCTGTCTGGGAGGACTGAGATTGAGCCGCATTCTGGGACTCACTTTCCTCTACTACTGGTGTCGGTGCTCTTTCAACCCGCTTTTCTGCCACCGTCTTACCCTTTTGGGATGTTGTAGCTTTTCTCTTTCTAGGCTTTTCTGAAATATTCAACACACGATTAAGAAACAGGAATTTCTTATATCATAGCTCTATCGCACGATTCTTATAAAGAAAGAAGGTTATTTACTCCTAAAATGTCCACAACTTCTTGTTTATAAGTGTGGCGCGCAACACACCCATAACAAAGACTATACTAGACACAGCTCATAGACACCCTAGGACTGAACTGCTCTGATACCACTTTTGTCACGACCCGTCTAGAGGGCCGCGACGGGCGCCCGGTGCTAGCCCACCCTAGGCACCCCTTGGCTTACACTTCACTTACATTTAGGTGAGCCCCATAATTAAACATACATTTCTAATCACCATTCATGCTAGTCCCATTGGACGATAATGCTTTCATATCATGGTTGGCATTTATACCTTATTAGTATTGATTTAAGCTTTTCTACGGAGGAAAAGTTACTAAATGAGCGTATAAGGAATTTATGCATCGAGAAACTGGATAAAACATCCTGTGGGATATTTATGGAATATTTTGGTGTTGATAATATTGTTGGTGATGTTGGTATTGTTGTTGTTGTTGTTGGTTGCTGAATTGAGATTTTGGGCTAGGCATATAAACAGGGGAGATGCTGCCGAAATTTCAGCAGATTCTAGACAGATCTATTTGAAGGACTAAGACAAGCGTATAAAGGTGGGTCTAACCATCCAATTGGAGATCTACACTTCATTCCATATAAAGCTTCATAAGGAGCCATTTGAATACTAGAATGATAGCTATTGTTGTATGCAAATTCGATTAGCGGCAGATGGTCATCCCAGCTACCACCGAAATCCAGCACACATGCTCGTAGCATATCTTCAAAGGTTTGAATAGTACGTTCGGCTTGTCCATCGGTCTGTGGATGAAACTTACCTTAGATGATGGTGGAACAACCTTTGAATGGAATCACTCCTCTAGCACCAAAACCCTACTTCACTTCCTTTGGGTTTTCTTGAGAGAGATGAACTTTAACTAGGTTTCATACACTTTGTTTCTTGGATTTGGTGTTATTGATCATGGATTTCCCTTGATTTTCTTGTAATGAGAGTGGAGAGTATTCTAGAGATTTCTAGAAAGAAATATCGTGAAGATGAAATGAATTTAATGAGCTTGGGTCTCCTTTTAATGACTTAAAATCTAATCCGGAATGAACAGTAGCTGAAGTGCACAGTGGTCGTAAACCCATTTTACGGTCCGTATTCCAGTTTACGGGCCGTATATCATGGTTGTCTTTAAGCATATCAAAACCAGAAAGGTATACTGGGAATCATGGTGATTTACGATCACGGTTTACGGGCCGTATTCCGATTTATGGTCCGTATTCCAAGCCGTATTTAACCATTTGAACATTTAACAGAAAGTTGAAGTTTTGTGATTTGGAATACGACATGGTGGTTTACGGGCCATATACCACTTTACGGTCCATATTTCACTTTACGGTCGACTAGGCCAAAGTGCAAATTGTAACTTTCACGTCTTCAGAATCTATAATTAATCATTGTGGAGCATAACATTATCCCTTATTCCCATTGCCTTTGAAATCTTACTTAAGGTCGTCAAACGTCATTCCCTTCTCATTAGAACATCATATACCCGTATTCTTCGTTAGTCTATTCATTGTACGTTCTCGGGGAAATTTCCGAGGTGTAACACTCTTCCCCCCTTTTGGAACATTCGTCTTCGAATGTTAAACACTCGGGATTCTACGAAAATTTCGCCAGAGTTTCCCCTGTAATACGGCACTACAATCCTGTCACAACAACCCATAATATCATTTCCTCACAGGGCCACAACACAATAAAATTCTAAGAAAGACTTGCGAAAGCTCTCGAAAGCATGGGATATAATATCTCAGTAATGATAGAAATAGGGGTGTTCAGATACTCTAATTATTACACTTCATTTATTGCATACTTACCTTATATTATTGGTGTTCCATCTCGAGTCTCTTCTGGGGGTTGGAATAAATGCGGGTACTTGGACCTCATCTTCTCTTCTGCCTCCCAAGTCATTTCTTCCCGATTGTTGTTTCGCCATAAGACTTTGACGGAAGCTACCTCTTTATTTCGGCGTCTTCGCACTTGCCTGTCTAGAATAACAATAGGCACTTCTTCTTAGGTTAGCTTTTTTGTTACTTGCACATCATCTACCGAGACAATCTTTGTGGGATCTCCAATACACTCGCGAATCATCGAAACATGGAACACTGGATGGACTGATTTAAGCTCTGGTGGGCAAGTCCAATTCATAGGCTACATGACCCACCTTGCGGGTGATTCTATAGGGTCCAATGCACCTAGGACTTAGCTTCCCTTTCTTACCAAATCTCATCACCCCTTTAATTGGCGATACTTTCAAAAATACCCAATCATCAACTTGAAATTCCAAGTCTCGTCGGCAATTTTCTGCATAAGACTTTTGGCGACTTTGGGCTATTAACAATCGATCTTGGATCACCTTAACTTTTTCCACTGCTTGTTGAATCAATTCGGGTCCTATTAATTGTGCTTCTCCTGTTTCAAACCATCCAATTGGAGATCTACACTTCATTCCATATAAAGCTTCATAAGGAGCCATTTGAATACTAGAATGATAGCTATTGTTGTATGCAAATTCGATTAGCGGCAGATGGTCATCCCAGCTACCACCGAAATCCAGTACACATGCTCGTAGCATATCTTCAAAGGTTTGAATAGTACGTTCGGCTTGTCCATCGGTCTGTGGATGAAACTTACCTTAGATGATGGTGGAACAACCTTTGAATGGAATCACTCCTCTAGCACCAAAACCCTACTTCACTTCCTTTGGGTTTTCTTGAGAGAGATGAACTTTAACTAGGTTTCATACACTTTGTTTCTTGGATTTGGTGTTATTGATCATGGATTTCCCTTGATTTTCTTGTAATGAGAGTGGAGAGTATTCTAGAGGTTTCTAGAAAGAAATATCGTGAAGATGAAATGAATTTAATGAGCTTGGGTCTCCTTTTAATGACTTAAAATCTAATCCGGAATGAACAGTAGCTGAAGTGCACAGTGGTCGTAAACCCATTTTACGGTCCGTATTCCAGTTTTCGGGCCGTATATCATGGTTGTCTTTAAGCATATCAAAACCAGAAAGGTATACTGGGAATCATGGTGATTTACGATCACGGTTTACGGGCCGTATTCCGATTTACGGTCCGTATTCCAAGCCGTATTTAACCATTTGAACATTTAACAGAAAGTTGAAGTTTTGTGATTTGGAATACGACATGGTGGTTTACGGGGCCGTATACCACTTTACGGTCCGTATTTCACTTTACGGTCGACTAGGCCAAAGTGCAAATTGTAACTTTCACGTCTTCAGAATCTATAATTAATCATTGTGGAGCATAACCTTATCCCTTATTCCCATTGCCTTTGAAATCTTACTTAAGGTCGTCAAACGTCATTCCCTTCTCATTAGAACATCATATACCCGTATTCTTCGTTAGTCTATTCATTGTACGTTCTCGGGGAAATTTCCGAGGTGTAACACTCTTCCCCCCTTTTGGAACATTCGGCTTCGAATGTTAAACACTCGGGATTCTACGAAAATTTCGCCAGAGTTTCCCCTGTAATACGGCACTACAATCCTGTCACAACAACCCATAATATCATTTCCTCACATGGCCACAACACAATAAAATTCTAAGAAAGACTTGCGAAAGCTCTCGAAAGCATGGGATATAATATCTCAGTAATGATAGAAATAGGGGTGTTCAGATACTCTAATTATTACACTTCATTTATTGCATACTTACCTTATATTGTTGGTGTTCCATCTCGAGTCTCTTCTGGGGGTTGGAATAAATGCGGGTACTTGGACCTCACCTTCTCTTCTGCCTCCCAAGTCATTTCTTCCCGGTTGTTGTTTCGCCATAAGACTTTGACGGAAGCTACCTCTTTATTTCGGAGTCTTCGCACTTGCCTGTCTAGAATAACAATAGGCACTTCTTCTTAGGTTAGCTTTTTTGTTACTTGCACATCATCTACCGAGACAATCTTTGTGGGATCTCCAATACACTTGCGAATCATCGAAACATGGAAGACTGGATGGACTGATTTAAGCTCTGGTGGGCAAGTCCAATTCATAGGCTACATGACCCACCTTGCGGGTGATTCTATAGGGTCCAATGTACCTAGGACTTAGCTTCCCTTTCTTACCAAATCTTATCACCCCTTTAATTGGCGATACTTTCAAAAATACCCAATCATCAACTTGAAATTCCAAGTCTCGTCGGCAATTTTCTGCATAAGACTTTTGGCGACTTTGGGCTATTAACAATCGATCTTGGATCACCTTAACTTTTTCCACTGCTTGTTGAATCAATTCGGGTCATATTAATTGTGCTTCTCCTGTTTCAAACCATCCAATTGGAGATCTACACTTCATTCCATATAAAGCTTCATAAGGAGCCATTTGAATACTAGAATGATAGCTATTGTTGTATGCAAATTCGATTAGCGGCAGATGGTCATCCCAGCTACCACCGAAATCCAGCACACATGCTCGTAGCATATCTTCAAAGGTTTGAATAGTACGTTCGGCTTGTCCATCGGTCTGTGGATGAAACTTACCTTAGATGATGGTGGAACAACCTTTGAATGGAATCACTCCTCTAGCACCAAAACCCTACTTCACTTCCTTTGGGTTTTCTTGAGAGAGATGAACTTTAACTAGGTTTCATACACTTTGTTTCTTGGATTTGGTGTTATTGATCATGGATTTCCCTTGATTTTCTTGTAATGAGAGTGGAGAGTATTCTAGAGGTTTCTAGAAAGAAATATCGTGAAGATGAAATGAATTTAATGAGCTTGGGTCTCCTTTTAATGACTTAAAATCTAATTCGGAATGAATAGTAGCTGAAGTGCACAGTGGTCGTAAACCCATTTTACGGTCCGTATTCCAGTTTACGGACCGTATATCATGGTTGTCTTTAAGCATATCAAAACCAGAAAGGTATACTGGGAATCATGGTGATTTACGATCACGGTTTACGGGCCGTATTCCGATTTACGGTCCGTATTCCAAGCCGTATTTAACCATTTGAACATTTAACAGAAAGTTGAAGTTTTGTGATTTGGAATACGACATGGTGGTTTACGGGCCATATACCACTTTACGGTCCATATTTCACTTTACGTTCGACTAGGCCAAAGTGCAAATTGTAACTTTCACGTCTTCAGAATCTATAATTAATCATTGTGGAGCATAACCTTATCCCTTATTCCCATTGCCTTTGAAATCTTACTTAAGGTCGTCAAACGTCATTCCCTTCTCATTAGAACATCATATACCCGTATTCTTCGTTAGTCTATTCATTGTACGTTCTCGGGGAAATTTCCGAGGTGTAACACTCTTCCCCCCTTTTGGAACATTCGTCTTCGAATGTTAAACACTCGGGATTCTACGAAAATTTCGCCAGAGTTTCCCCTGTAATACGGCACTACAATCCTGTCACAACAACCCATAATATCATTTCCTCACAGGGCCACAACACAATAAAATTCTAAGAATTTCTATAGCTTGCAATAATCCACCCGGCTTTTGGTGTTCTATCTTCACTTGTTGGCGATTAGGACACTGAGCTACGAATTCTGCTACGTCTTTCTTCATCCCATTCCACCAATATATAGTCTTAAGATCATGATACATTTTCGTCGCTCCGGGGTGAACGGAGTAACGGGAACAATGAGCTTCTCTCAAAATCTGATGGCGTAGACCTGCCACATCGGGAACACATAACCTACCTCGACATCGGAGAACTCCGTATTCCGACATGTCAAATGATGTCCCCTCCTTCTGAGGGAGTGTATCTCAGTACTGCATTAGCATGGGATCCTCATATTGTCGCTCTTTTACTTCCGCTACTAACGATGAAACTGCTGAATTCTGAATAGTAGCTCCGCTGCTACCTGAGTCCACCACTCGGACTCCTAGGCTAGCTAACTGCTGAAGATCACGGGCCATCTCTTTCTTTTCTGGTCGTACCTCACTTAGACTTCCCATCGACCTACGGCTAAGAGCATCAGCCACAACATTTGCCTTTTCGGGGTGGTATAGGATTTCAACATCATAGTCTTTTAGCAACTCTAGCCATCGTCGTTGCCGCAAATTCAACTCTTTCTGCTTGAAGATGTACTGGAGACTCTTATGATCTGTGTAAATATCCACGTGGACACCATATAAGTAATGTCTCCATATCTTTAAAACATGGACCACCGCGGCCAATTCTAAGTCATGGGTAGGATAATTCTGCTCATGCTTCCGTAATTGTCTAGAAGCATATGCAATCACCTTACCATTTTGCATCAATACACAGCCTAGCCCGACGCCTGAAGCATCACAATAAATAACATATCCTTCCAATCCCTCTGGAAGTGTCAAGACTGGGGCTGAAGTCAGTCGGTCTTTCAACTCTTGGAAACTACGCTCGCAAGCATCTGTCCATTGAAACTTAGCTGACTTCTGAGTCAACTTGGTGAGCGGTGCAGAAATAGAAGAGAAAACCTCAACAAATCTTCTGTAATAACCGGCTAAGCCCAAAAAGCTACGAACCTCCGTATGGGTCGTGGGCCTTGGCCAGGTCTTCACGGCCTCAATCTCTTGGCTATCCACTCGAATACCGTCAGTTGAAACAATGTGGCCCAGAAATGCCACTGAGTTCAACCAAAACTCGCATTTGGACAACTTCGCGAATAACTTTCGAGTTCGAAGAACTCCAAGGACAACACGCAAGTGATCCGCATGTTCTGCCTCCGATCTAGAATACACTAGGATATCATCGATTAATACAATCACGAATAAATCCATAAAAGGCCTAAATACATTGTTCATTAAGTCCATAAACACTGCCGGTGCATTAGTTAGCCCAAACGACATTACTCGGAACTCGAAATGGCCATATCTTGTTCTGAAAGCTGTCTTAGGGATATCTTTCTCCCTAACTCTTACTTGGTGATACCCGGAACTCAAATCAATCTTTGAAAACCATTTGGCACCTTGCAATTGATCAAATAAATCATCAATCCTCGGGAGGGGATACTTGTTCTTAATTGTCACTTTATTCAATTGCCGATAATCAATGCACATTCTGAAAGAGCCATCCTTCTTCTGGACGAACAATACGGGTGCTCCCCATGGGGATGAACTAGGCCTAATGAAGCCTTTTTCAAGCAAGTCTTTTAATTGCTCCTTCAACTCTTTCAACTCTGCGGGTGCCATCCTATAGGGAGGAATAGATATGGGTTTAGTGTCTGGCAACACATCAATCGCAAAATCTATCTCTCGCTCGGGAGGAAGGCCTGGAAGCTCTTCAGGGAACACATCCAGAAATTCGTTCACTACCGAAACTGACTGAAGAGTCGGGGACTCAGCTTCTACATCTTGAACTCGCACTAGGTGATAAATACACCCTTTCGTGATCATCTTCCTTGCCTTTAGATAGGAAATAAACCTACCTTTTGGTGATGCCGAATTTCCTTTCCATTCTAAGACTGGTTCTCCCGGAAACTGGAAACGAACCATCTTCATTCGGCAATCAACATTGGCATAACAAGAAGCCAACCAATCCATGCCCATAATAACGTCAAAATCTACCATTTCTAGCTCATGCAAATCAATCATGGTACAACGATCACAAATCACAATCACACAATTCCTATATACTCGGCTAGCTATTACCGATTCACCCACGGGTGTAGACACCTCAAAAGGTTTGATAGACTCCGGCTCAATTATAAATCGACCCACAATATATGGAGTAACATATGATAATGTGGAGCCCAGATCAATCAAAGCATATACATCATGAGAAAATACCGATAATATACCTGTGACCACATCAGGGGAAGACTCAAGATCTTGGCGTCCAGCCAAAGCATAAATACGGTGCTGAGGACCGCTAGTACTGGGAGATCTGCCTCTGCCTCTACCATGGCCGACTGGCGCATGTGAACCTGGCCCCGTAGGGCGTACAGATGCCGAAGATCCGGCTGCCGACCCTGATGGCTGGGTCCTACCTCTACCATGTACTGAGGGGCAATCACGCATAATATGGCCTGGCCGACCACATGAATAGCAAGCGTCTGAACTTGATCGGCACTGACCCCAATGCAACTTTCCACACTGAGAACATCGTGGTACGGTTCGCCTTGGCTGGCCTGAATCACCTCTAAACTGAGACCCCGAATAACCCTGACTCGGCTCGGAACGAGTAGATCTGTCAAATCTCTGCCCCGTGAACTGTGGAGGTGTACTGGTCATAGAATAGCCTGAATGGCTGGGAAACTGCTGTCTGTGTCCGCCCCTGGACTCGCTCCTCGAACCCGAAGGTTTGGCCCTCTTATTATGGTCCTTATCCTGCTCACGTTCATTTCTCCGCTGCTGTAGGTGTTCCTCTAATTCCTGAGCATGTGCCTGAATGCGTGCAATATCCATGCCATCCTGAAAGGACGCAGTCAAACATTTATCCATCAAGTGTGGCCCTAGGCCTTTCAAAAACTGGTGCACCCGATCGCCCATATCTGCTACCTTGGCCGAAGCATACGTAGCCAAGGAATTGAAGCGGAGACTATACTCTGTAGCACTCATGCTACCTTGCCTCAGATTGAAGAATTTATCGGCCCTAGCTCGCCGAACTTCTGGAGGCATGTAGTGACGGAGAAAAGCATCGACAAACTCTTTCCATACCGGCGGAGGTGCATTGGCTCCCCGCGAAGCCATCCAAACCGTATACCACTGGATTGAGACATCCCTCAATCTGTATGACGCTAGCTCCACCGATTCGGTGTCTGAAGCATGTATCAACCGGAGCGTCCTTAGCATACCATAAATAAAGTCCTGGGGATCCTCCTCCAGTTTCGACCCAAAGAATTTCGGGGGTTTCAAAGCAATGAAGTCACGGGCCCTTGCACTAACAGTCCTGTCACCTTGCCCTGCGCTTGGCCTCTGAGTCTGGGCCACAACCAACTGAGTCAACAAATTAATGGCCTCTCTTACGTCTTGGCCCGAAGCATTCGGTGGAGGAGCTGGAGCAGGGGCTGAGGCTCCCACGTGCTCCTCAGTAATAGGCACTGTCTGGGAGGACTGAGATTGAGCCGCACTCTGGGACTCATCTTCCTCTACTACCGGTTGCGGTGCTCTTTCAGCCCGCTTTTCTGCCACCGTCTTGCCCCTTTGGGCTGCTGTAGCCTTTTTCTTTTTAGGCATCTCTGAAATACACAACACACGATTTAGGAACAAGAATTTCTTACATCATAGCTCTATCGCACGATTCTTATGAAGAAAGAAGGTCATATATTCCTAAGATGTCCGCAGCTTCTCGTTTATAAGTGTGGCGCGCAAGACACCCATAACCAAGACTCTACTAGACACGGCTCGTAGACACATCCTAGAACTGAACTGCTCTGATACCACTTTTGTCACGACCCGACTCGGGGCCGCGACGAGCACCCGGTGCTAACCCACCCGAGCACTCTCTTAGCTTACTCTTATACTTACATCTAGGTGAGCCACATAATTATACATGCATTTCCATTGATTCGCCAACTAGTCCCATATGGACAACCGCATTTATATCATCATAGGCATTTATGCTACATCAATATACATGGGCCAACGTGGCCGACAAAATGATATACAAAACATAGGCCGACAAGGCCAAACACATCTACCCACACTCACACACGTCTACGAGCCTCTAAGAGTATAACATATCACATTAGCGGGATAGGACCCCGCTATGCCCATAATTATATACAAAACAGAATGAGTACCCAAAAGATATCGCTCCGAAGGAAATGGAGCTCTCTATGAAATCTCCGAATAGACAGCTAAGGATCAAATCTGTCTCCCTGCGCACCTGCGGGCATGACGCAGCGTCCACAAACAAAAGGACGTTAGTACGAAGAATGTACTGAGTATGTAAAGCATGATCAACATCAATATAGAAGCATAATAGATAGAATATGAAGATAGCATAGGAGGGGAGACAGTAATATCATCATCATGTCGCTTACTTGCATACATCGTCGTTCGTATCCCATAATAATACTCGTACCATACTTGTGCTCATATTCGTATACATGTCCTTATTCGTATCCCTATACATAGTCTTTTCACATTCATATTCATATTATATACATAGTCATTTACATAGCATACCCGACCTCATGGGATCGGTGTCTTATACATACTTGGCCAACCAAGGCTCAAGGTCATACATACCTGGCCCTACCAAGGCATCAGGGTTATCCGTACCCTCTGCAGAGGTGTGCGCGCATTTCGTAATCGTATACATACTTTATACATAGTCATATACATATAGTCTTACCCGGCATCATAAGCTCGGGGTCTTATTATAGCCCTTCATAGGCACACATACACATATATCGTAGCTCGTAAGCATCTCTAGTCTCATTTTACTCTCATCATCATTACCATCCTCATCATTATCGTTACATTTACATTATAGACTTACTCGTCATACGAGGAACGTAGTATAAGCATAGTACATATCAAGGGTCGTGAGCTTATGAGATCGGAATGTCAACCAAGTGAAGACAACATACTCATATAGAGGAATTTAGGAATTTGGCCAAGAACCATGCCTTGTGAAAGAAGGGTTAGCCTTACATACCTTTCCGTCGAACTATTCTATTCTTGCACGTTCCCTTCCAATGCTAGCGTTTATACCTTCATTAATATCATAACAATGGCCATTAGTCATTCACATTATCCACATTATCTAGAATTCCTCAATTTGCCTCTAATTCACCCACATTCATGATTATGACACCCATCTTCGTCCATTCGTGTAAAGTGTTTAGTTCATGATCTTAATACCATTTATAACACATTCATATCACAACACAACAACATTCATAACTCAATTCAAACTATTTCTCAAAATGTCACTATTCATCATTCATGACCTAGTTGACCACATTTTCTACAATCCATGTATTTTAATTCTCCAATACCTCAAACATCTTGTAAAAATCATGAATCTTACCTTAGAAGTTGTAGGAACAAGCTTTGGATGATAATACTCTTCTTTGAGCAAAACCCTAGTTTTTCTCCATTTGGATTTCTTGACTTGGATGATCCTTGATGATTCCCTTATCCTTGATTTACTTGTCTTAATGTTATGGATGACTTATAATCCTTGAAAACTCATAAAATAAATGTAGAGAGAAGTTCTAGAGAGAAGTGGTGTAATGTTGTAAAAGAAATAAGACAAGTCTTGATCCTCATATTTAATGAATTGAAAAATCTGTTCTGGGTGAACAATGGTCGTCCATGGAGGTTTACGGTCCGTATTTCAGTTTACGGACCGTCCCTCGTGGTCGTTTTTAAGCTTAAGCAGAACCAGAAACTTTGGCCTGCATGCATGGTGATTTACGACCATGGTTTACGGGCCGTAAATCACTTTACGGTCCGTCCACCAGGTCGTATTTTAGCCATTTCCTTAGCTGGCAGAAAGTTGAAGTTGGACATGCCAGTTTACGACGTCAAGTTTACGGACCGTATTGCACTTTACGGTCCGTATTTTGCACTATACGACCACTGGGCAGTTTTGCCAACTTTCAATTTTTCTCATTTCTCGACTTTTCAGTCTAATCATCCACATCCCTTTACATACATTTCCCATGAAACATTATACACTCGCACTCCTCGCACACATCATTAGTTCATTTACTTGCGTACCAACGGGAAATTTTTCGAGGTGTAACAGGTATGGCAAGAGTTTGTTGATGCTTTCCTCCAACATTATATGCCCCCAGAAGTTCGGCGAGCTAAAGCCGACAAGTTCTTAAATTTGAGGCAAGGTAGCATAAGTGCTTTAGAGTATAGTCTTCGCTTCAATTCTTTGGCTAGGTATGTTTCAGCCATGGTAGCGGATATGGGTGACCGAGTGCACCGGTTTGTGAAAGGCCTAGGGCCACATTTGATGGATAGGTGCTTGACTGCATCCCTTCAAGACAATATGGATATCGCAGGCATTCAGGCCAATGCCCAAAACTTTGAAGAAAGCCTACAACAGCAAAGAAGTGAGCGCGGGCATGATAGGGGACATAGCAAGAGAGCCATATCTTCTGGTCCGATGAGCGAGTTTAGAGGTGGGCACAGACAGCAGTTTTCTAGGCATTCAGGCCATTCTATGACCAGTGCCCCTCCACGGTTCTCAGGCTAGAGATTTGATAGATCTACTCGTTCCGGGCCGAGTCAGAGTTTTTCGGCGTCGCAGTTTAGAGGTGATTTAGGTCCGGCGAGGCCACCCGTACCACGATGTTCCAGTGTGGGAAGTTGCATTGGGGTCAATGCCGATTGGGTTCAGAGGGTTGTTATTCATGTGGTCGACCAGGCCATATTATGCGTGATTGCCCCTCGATTCATGGTAGAGGTAGGACCCAGCCCTTGGGGTCGGTAGCTGGATCTTCATCATCTGTACGCCCTATGGGGCCAGGTTCACATGCGCCAGTCGGCCATGGTAGAGGCAGAGGGAGAGCCCCCAGTTCTAGCGGTCCTCAGCACCGTATTTATGCTTTGGCTGGACACCAAGAACTTGAGTCTTCTCCTGATGTGGTCACAGGTATATTATCGATATTCTCTCATGATGTATATGCTTTTATTGATTTGTGCTCCACGTTGTCATATGTTACTCCATATATTGCGGGTCTTTTTAGAGTCGAACCGCAGTCGATCAAACCTTTTAAGGTGTCTACACCCGTTGGTGAATCGGTAATAGCTAGCCGAGTATATAGAAATTGTGTAATTATGATTTGTGATCGTCGTACCATGATTGACTTGCATGAGTTAAAAATGGTGGATTTTGATGTTATTATGGGCATGGATTGGTTGGCTTCTTGCTATGCCAATGTTGATAGTAGAATGAAAATGGTTCGTTTCTAATTTCCGGGAGAACCAGTTCTAGTATGGAAAGGGAATACTGCGTCACCAAAAGGTAGGTTTATTTCCTATCTAAAGGCAATGAAAATGATCACGAAAGGTTGCATTTATCATCTAGTTCTCGTTCAAGATATAGAAGCTGAATCGCCAACTCTTCAGTCAGTTCCCGTGGTGAATGAATTCCCGAATGTGTTTCCGGAAGAGCTTCCAGGCCTTCCTCCTGAGCGGGAGATTGATTTTGCCATTGATGTACTGCCAGGCACTAAGCCTATATCTATTCCTCCTTATAGAATGGCTCCCGCAGAATTGAAAGAGTTGAAGGAGCAATTGAAAGACTTGCTTAAGAAAGGCTTTATTAGGCCTAGTTCATCCCCGTGGGGAGCACCCTTATTGTTCGTCCGAAAGAAAGATGGCTCCTTGAGAATGTGCATTGACTATCAGCAATTGAATAAGGTGACGATTAAGAAAAAATATCCTCTCCCGAGGATTGATGACTTGTTTGATCAATTACAAGGTGCCAAATGGTTTTCAAAGATAGATTTGAGGTCCGGGTATCACCAAGTGAGAGTTAGGGAGAAAGATATCCCTAAGACAGCCTTCAGAACAAGATATGGCCATTTTGAGTTCCGGGTAATGTCATTTGGGCTAACTAATGCACCGGCAGTATTTATGGATTTGATGAACAATGTGTTCAGGACCTTCCTATATTTGTTTATGATTGTATTCATCGACGATATCTTGGGTACTCTAGATCCGAGGAAGATCATGCAGATCATTTGCGTACTGTCCTTGGAGTTTTTCGAACTCGAGAGTTGTTTGCATAATTTTCTAAGTGTGAGTTTTGGCTGAACTCAGTGACATTTCTGGGGCATATCGTTGCAGCCGATGGTATTCGAGTGGATAGCCAAAAGATTAAGGCCGTGAAAACTTGGCCAAGACCCACAACCCCTACGGAGGTTCGTAGCTTTCTGGGCTTAGCAGGTTATTACAGGAGATTTGTTGAGGGTTTTTCTTCTATTCTGCACCACTCACAAAGTTGACCCAGAAATCAGCAAAGTTTCAATCGACAGATGCTTGTGAGCGTAGTTTCCAAGAGCTAAAAGATAGATTGACTTCTGCCCCAGTCCTGACACTTCCAGAGAGATTGGAAGGATATGTTGTTTATTGCGATGCTTCAGGCGTTGGGCTAGGCTGTGTATTGATGCAACATGGTAAGGTGATTGCGTATGCTTCAAAGCAACTATGGAAACATGAAAGGAATTATCCAACCCATGATCTAGAATTGGCTGCTGTGGTTCATGCGTTAAAGATATGGACACATTATTTATACGGTGTCCATGTGGATATTTATACAGATCACAAGAGTCTCTAGTATATCTTCAAGCAGAAAGAGTTGAATTTACGGCAACGACGATGGTTGGAATTGTTAAAGGATTATGATGTTGGTATCTTATATCACCCCGGAAAGGCAAATGTTGTGGCTGACGCTCTTAGCCGCAGATCTATGGGAAGTTTGGGTGATGTACGACCAGAGAAGAGAGAAATGGCTCGTGAGCTCCAGCAGTTAGCTAGCCTAGGAGTTCGAGTAATGGACTCAGGTAGCAGGGGAACTACCATTCAGAATTCAGCGGTCTCGTCGCTAGTAGCGGAAGTGAAAAAGCGGCAATACGAAGATTCCATGCTAATGCATTACAGAGATACCCTCCCTCAGAAAGGGGAGTCATCATTTGAGCTTTCAGGAGACGGAGTTCTCCGATGCCGAGGCAGATTGTGCATTCCTGATGTAGCAGGTTTACGCCGCTAGCTATTAAGAGAACCTCATTGTTCCCGTTATTCTGTTCACCCCGGTGCGACGAAAATGTATGATGATCTTAAGTCTATATATTGGTGGAATGGAATGAAGAAGGACATAGCGGAATTCGTAGCTCAATGCACCAACTGTCAACAAGTGAAAATTGAGCACCAAAAGTCGGGCGGTTTGTTGCAAGCTATAGAAATTCCAACTTGAAAGTTGGAAGTGATTAACATGGTCTTCATTATAGGCATACCCCGTTCTCGACGTAAGTATGATTCTATATGGATGATTGTGGATAGAGTCACTAAGTCAGCTTATTTCTTACCTGTCAGAACGACGTATGTGGCAGAAGACTATGCAAAGCTCTATGTTAAAGAGATAGTGCGACTTCATGGTATTCCAGTATCTATTATCTCAGACAGAGGAACCCAGTTTACAACTAATTTTTGGAAGTCCTTCCAAGAAGGTTTAGGGACCTAAGTGAGCCTTAGTACGGCATTTCACCCGCAGACTGATGGACAAGCTGAGCGAACCATTTAGACTCTTGAAGATATGTTGCGGGTATATATGATAGATTTTGGAGGAAATTGGGATGATCACTTGCCACTCATTGAATTTGCTTATAACAATAGTTATCATTCTAGCATTCAAATGGCACCGTATGAGGCTCTATATGGGCGAAAGTGTAGATCCCCAATTGGGTGGTTCGAGGTAGGAGAGACTAAGTTGATAGGGCCAGACTTGGTCCAGCAAGTCATAGAGAAAGTCAAACTCATACAAGATCGGTTATTGGCAGTTCAAAGTCATCAAAAGTCCTATGCGGATAATCTTCGAAGGGACTTAGAGTTCCAAGTTAAAGATTGGGTTTTCCTGAAAGTGTCACCAATGAAGGGTGTAATGAGATTTGGCAAAAAGGGGAAGCTTAGTCCCTGGTACATTGGGCCTTATGAGATTGTGCGCAAAGTAGGCAAAGTGGCCTATGAATTAGATCTACCTCCTGATTTAGAGTCAGTTCATCCAGTTTTCCATGTCTCGATGCTTCGAAAATGTGTTGGAGATCCTACTAGGATCGTGCCAATAAATGATGTTAAAGTGACAGAGAAGTTGACTTATGAAGAGGTACCCATTGCCAAACTAGATAGGCAAGTACGGAGGCTTAGAAACAAAGAAGTGGCCTCAGTTACAGTTTTATAGAGAAGCAGTAAATGAGAAGAAATGACATGGGAAGCGGAAGAAAGTATGCGATCCAGATACCCACATTTATTTCAGCCCTTAGAAGAAATCCAAGATGAGATGTCAAGATCCTAAGGTGTGTATGTTTTCCTTTTTATGCTTTTGGGTCGTGTGTGGCCAAATTCTATTGCTATTATGTTGTGGCCCTGTGAGGCATTGTTATTGTGGGTTGTTGTGACAGGATGGTAGTGCCATATTATAGGGGAAACTCCGGCGAAATTTTCGTAGAATCCCCGAGTGCTTAACATTCTAGGACGAATGTTCTTAAGGGGGGGAGAATGTTACACCCCGAAAACTTTTTCGTTGATGCACAAGTGAATAGGATAGTGAAGAGTACGAGCATACGATATTTCCATAAGTAAGAAATGACATCCGATGACCCTAGTTAAGATTTCAAAGATGTTAGAGATAGGGGAAGAAAGTAGGACAAGAGAAGGCAAGGCATACGATAGGTATCGGAAAGGAATCACGAGTAACGAGTTAAGGAGGAATTAATGATGTCTTGGAGAAGAGTGATAACGTCCCTTAGATTGGTATTGAAGTGTTAAGCGAGTGCTAAGAAGTCCCACAAGGATTGGAGATCAACGAGTCGACGAAAACGAGCTTCGGAATCACTGGGGATTATACGGCCAAACATACTGGCCGTATAAATTATACGGTTTATATGTTGGGACCGTATAATCAGCCCAGAATGTCATACCTCTCTGGACCAAACATACGGCCAAACATACGGCCCGTATAAAATGTACGGACCCGTATGTTGGTCTGTATATCTAGTTGGGGACAGGTTTGGTTTATTAAATGAGGGATACAAGTTCTTTTCATTTCATTTCCACATCACACCCCTTCTCTCTAAAACATCTCTCTACATTTATCCCATAAGAATTCAAGAGGTATTAGTGATCAACAACATAAACTAAGTGAATCGAGTGCAAGAAAACCCATTAAAGATCATTCAAGTTAAGAAATCTCATTGGAGATGAACTAGGGCTTTTTTGCTCAAGTGAAGTATTACCAACTAAGGCTTGTTCCTACAACATCTAAGGTAAGATTTATGGTATTTCTATGTTGTTTAAGGTATTTGAGAGTTGAAATACTTGGATTGTAGAAGGATATAGAAAAATGGGTCATGAAAATGGAATAGTGCCATTCTGAGTAATAGCTTGAATTGAGTCATGATTCTTAATGTGTTTTGATATAAATATGTTATAAATGATGTTGAGAATATGAGATAGGAAATGTATGTGAATGAACGTAGTCGTGTGTTATGACCGTGGATATGGGTGATTGAGAGTGAATTGAGAAATGTTGATAATGAGAATGAATAAGGACTATTGTTATGATATTGTAAATGTATTATTGACGTTTGGGAGATGATATATGCTATGGAGGAATGTCGTACAAATAAAGTATATGTTGTTCGATTTTCTCTAGTTTATTTATGTATGCTAGCTATCGATTTCTAATGATAGTATGACTTTAATGAAGGTAGAGACGCGAATGTTGAAGGAGAACGTGCAAGTGGTAAATAGTTGAACGGAAAGGTATGTAAGGCTAAGCCTTCTTTCATAAGGCATGTTTCTTTGGCCAACATCTGAATTTGCTATAAGTTTATGATATCCTTCAAATGATTCGATCTTTCGAGCTAGTAAGCTCATGATTCTTGATATGCTACGATTGTACTAAGTCCCTCCTATGACGAGTAAGCCTATAAAGATAAATGTAATGAATGACGATAATAGTGATAATGATGTCGATGATGACTATAATGGTAATAGTGATGACGATGATGATAGTGATGATAATAGTAAAGATGCTTATGAGCTATTATGTATATGTATCGATATATGACTATTATGGGACCCCGAGCTTATAAGGTCGGGTAGAATATGTATGTACGTTTATGTAACGCGCGCGCACCACTGCAGTTGGGTACGGACAACACTGAGCCTTGGTAGGGCAAGGTATGAGTAACACTGATCCTTGGTTGGCCAGGTATGTATGCTCACCGATCCTAGCTATGGCCTGGTATGTGAAACACCGAACCTTCGTGGTCGGGTATGCAATGTAAATGATATGTGTATGACATAAATATGTAGATGCTATGGATAGGTATATGATATAGGTATGAGTATGAATACGAATATGATACGATTACAAATAAGAATATGTTCATAATATGAATGTGAACAAGGGTATGTAAATGAGTATGGATATGAATATATATATGGATACGGATGTATGTACACAATCACGCACTTGAAATGGAAAGTTCCTATGTAAGGCAAGTAAGTGCTTATGACGATGATTCTACTATCTCCCATCTTATGCTATTTCTTATTCTGCTCATTATGCTTCTATATTGATATTGATCATGCTTTACATACTCAGTACATTCTTCGTACTGAGGTCCTTTTGTTTGTGGACGCTGCGTCATGCCCGCAGTTGCCCAGGGAGACAGACTTGATCCATAGCTACATTATCAGAGACTACATAGCAGAGCTCCACTTCATTCGGAGTTATAGCTTTTGGGTACTTATTCTTTTGTGTACATAATTATGGGCATAGCGGGATCCTGTCCCGCCTATATGTTATGACATACTCTCCTTAAAGGCTCGTATACATGTGTATATGGTTAGATATGTTTGGCCTCGTCGGCGTATATTTTGTATATCATTTGTAGCCTTGTCAACTTATGTACATTGGTATGGCATCGGTGCCAATGATGATATAAAGGTATCGTTGTCTAATGAGACTAGTATGATTGATGAATAGAAATGTATGTTTAAATATGTGGCTCACCTAGATGTAAGTGTAAAGGTGCGATAAGTGGTGCCCGGGTGGGCTACCACCGGGTGCCCGTCGCGGCCCCTAGTCGGGTCGTGACATTACCTGTGGAGGGTATGGATTTCTCAATTTATTATTATGCATCTAGTGTTGGTTTGGGTGCTGTGTTGATGCAGGTGGGTAGAGTCATTGCCTATGCTTCTAGTCAGTTGAAGATCCATGAGAAGAGCTACCCTACCCATGATCTGGATTTGTTAGCAGTAGTCTTCGCCTTGAAGATTTGGAGGCACTATCTGTATGGAGTACATTGTGAGGTGTTCACCAATCCCCGCAGCCTTCAGCATGTGTTTAGTTAAAGAGATCTAAATTCCAGACAGCGTAGGTAGATGGAACTTCTGAAGGACTATGACATCACCATTCTCTATTATCCAGGGTAAACCAATGTTGTAGCTTATGCCTTGAGTCGCAAGCCAGTGAGTATGGGTAGCTTAGGCCGATTAGTGGCTTCTGAGCTTCCGTTAGCCATGGAGGTTCAGACTCTAGCTAACAGTTTTGTGTGCCTTGATATCTCACTTCGGGGCAGAGTCTTCGCTTGTGTAGAGGCGAGGTCGTCCCTTTTGGATCATATTAGGGCCCAGCAATTTGACGATGCCCAGTTGTGTAACATTCATGATAAGGTTCTGAAAGATAAGGCCAAGGTGGCCATGATTGATAGTGTTACACCTCGGAAAAATCTTCCGTTGGTACGCAAGTGAATGAACTAGCGACATACGAGTATCCGGTTAATGATGACTTAAGGGCATTTTGGGAAAGAGTTATAACGTCCCTTAGATTGGTATTGAAGTGTTAAACAAGTGTTAAGAAGGTTCCATGAGGATCAGAGATCAAACGTAGTGGCGAAACTAAGTTCAGTGACTGATGAGTTCTACGGCTCATTATACGGACCGTATAATGTTATACGGACCGTATAGTGGACCGTAAAACCATCACAGTGAAGGTTGGTTGCTGGTGGAATTTTACGGTCAGTTATACGGACCGTATAAAATTTATACGGATCGTATAACGAACCGTCGAATGGTCACAGTGAAAGGTTGCTCACTGGTAACGTTTTACGGACAGTTATACGGACCGTAAAACTGTTTTCCAGACCGTATAACGGACCGTCAAGTAGTCACAGTGAAGGGGTGCTGGGCAGACCCATTTCACGGTCTATTATACGGACCGTATAACCATTATACTGACCGTATAATGGACCGTATAATGGAACCCGACAGTTCAGTGATGATTTAATAAATAAAGACCAAGTTCATGAAAATCATTTCCACATTTTCTCTCTCTCTCTCTAAAACATCTCTCTACAACTTTTGTACAATTTTTCAAGGGTATTAATCCATCAACCACATTAAACAAGTAAATCCAAGGTAGAAACCCATCAAGGATCATCTAAAGTCAAGAAACCCAAATGGAGAAAAACTAGGGTTTTACTCAAAGTGGAGTATTATCAACAAAAGCTTGTCCCTACAACTTCTAAGGTAAGATTCATGATTTTTATATGATGTTTACGGTATTGGAGAATTAAAATGCATGGATTGTAGAAAACATGGTCCACTAGGGCATGAATGATGAATAGTGACGTTTTTGAGACATAGTTTGAATTGAATTATGATTGTTGTTGTATTGTGATATGAGTGTGTTATAAATGACGTTAAGATCATGAAATAGACATTGTATTTGGATGAACGAAGTTGGGTGTTGTGACCATAAATAGGGACAAATGGAAGTGAATTGAGAATGTGGATAATGTAGATGATTAATGGCCATGGAAATGATATTATAAATGTGTTGTTGACGTTTGGGGTTGAATTATGATATGGACAAATGTTGTATAGATAAAGGAGATGCTGTCCAATTTTCTCTAGTTCTAGCCATGTGCACTAGTTATCGATACTAATGATAGTATGGCCTTAATGAAGGTAGAAACGTGAGCATCGAAGGAGTACGTGCAAGTGTAGAATAATTCGACAAAGAGGTATGTAAGGCTAACCCTTCATTCATAAGGCATAGTTCTTTGGCCAAACTCCTAATCCCTCTATATGAGCATGTTGACTACAAATGTTTCACATTCCGAGCTCATAAGCTCACTATCCTTGATTGGTACTACGAATGCGCTACGCACCTCAGGTGACGAGTAAGACTACGATATAGAAGTAACAATAACGATAATGATAGTAATGATGATGGTGATAATAATGATGCTAAAGGTGCCTACGAGCTGTTATACTCATACGTGTCTATGAAGGGCTATAATGAAACCCCGAGCTTATAACGTCGGGTAGAATATATGTGTATGAATATGTATAGAATATGTATACGATTACGAAATGCGCGCACACATCTGCAGATGGTACGGATAACCCTGAAGCCTTGGTAGGGCTAGGTATGAGTAACATTGAGCCTTGGTTGGCCAAGTATGTATATGAAATACTGATCCAATGAGGTCGGGTACGCTATGTAAATGCCATGTATACGAAATGACTATGTATGTATATATTATGTAAAAGAATGTGATGAGACTATGTATAAGAATACGAATGAGGACATGTACACTAATACGAGCACAAGCATGGTACGAGTTTTGTTATGGGGCACGAATGACGATGTGAGTAAGTAAGCGACATGATGATGATGATATTATTGTCTCCCCTCCTATGCTATTCCATATATTGTTCATTATGTTGTATATCAATGTTAATCATGCTTTACATACTCAGTACATTCTTCGTACTGACGTCCTTTTGTTTGTGGACGCTGCGTCATGCCCGCAGGTGCACAGGGAGACAGACTTGACCCATAGCTGCCTATTTGAAGATTTCATAGAGAGCTCCATTTCCTTCGGAGCCATATCTTTTGGGTACTCATTCTTTTGTGTATATAATTATGGGCATAGCGGGGTCCTGTCCCCGCTCATGATATGTCATACTCTTAGAGGCTCGTAGTCATGTGTATGTGGGTAGAGATGTTTGGCCATGTCGGCCTATGTTTTGTATATCTTTTGTTGGCCTCGTCGGCCTTGTATATTTGACATGGCATAGATGCCCATGATATGTTAATTGATGATGGTCGTCCAATGGGACTAGCTTGATTAATGATTTAAAATGCATGAAATGAATTATGGTTCACCTAGATGTTATGATATGCATGATAAGGGGGTGCCCGGGTGGGGTAGCACCGGGTGCTCGTCGTGGCCCCCTAGTCGGGTCGTGACAAAAGTGGTATCAGAGCAGTTCAGTCCTAGGATGTGTCTACGAGCCGTGTCTAGTAGAGTCTTGGTTATGGGTGTGTTGCGCGCCACACTTATAAACGAGAAGCTGCGGACATCTTAGGAATATATGACCTTCTTTCTTCATAAGAATCGTGCGATAAAGCTATGATGTAAGAAATTCTTGTTCTTAAATCGTGTGTTGTGTATTTCAGAGATGCCTAAAAAGAAAAAGGCTACAACAGCCCAAAGGGGCAAGACGGTGGCAGAAAAGCGGGCTGAAAGAGCACCGCCACCGGTAGTAGAGGAAGATGAGTCCCAGAGTGCGGCTCAATCTCAGTCCTCCCAGACAGTGCCTATTACTGAGGAGCACGTGGGAGCCTCAGCCCCAGCTCCAGCTCCTCCGCCGAATGCTTCAGGCCAAGACGTAAGAGAGGCCATTAATTTTTTGACTCAGTTGGTTGCGGCCCAGACTCAGAGGCCAAGCGCGGGGCAAGGTGACAGGACTGTTAGCGCAAGGGCCCGTGACTTCATTGCTTTGAAACCCCCGGAATTCTTTGGGTCGAAACTGGAGGAGGATCCCTAGGACTTTGTTGATGGTATGCTAAGGACGCTCCGATTGATACATGCTTCAGACACCGAATCGGTGGAGCTAGCGTCATACAGATTGAGGGATGTCTCAATCCAGTGGTACACGGTTTGGATGGCTTCGCGGGGAGCCAATGCACCTCCGCCGGTATGGCAAGAGTTTGTCGATGCTTTTCTCCGTCACTACATGCCTCCAGAAGTTCGGCGAGCTAGGGCCGATAAATTCTTGAATCTGAGGCAAGGTAGCATGAGTGCTACAGAGTATAGTCTCCGCTTCAATTCCTTGGCTAGGTATGCTTCAGCCATGGTAGCGGATATGGGCGATCGGGTGCACCGGTTTGTGAAGGGCCTAGGGCCACATTTGATGGATAAATGCTTGACTGCATCTCTTCAGGATGGCATGGATATTGCACGTATTCAGGCGCATGCTCAGGAATTGGAGGAACACCTACAGCAGCGGAGGAATGAACGTGAACAGGATAGGGGACATAGCAAGAGGGCTAGATCTTCGGGGCCGATGAGTGAGTCCAGAGGTGGGCACCGGCAGCAGCCCCCTAGGCATGCAGGCTACTCTATGATCAGTGCGCCCCCACGGTTTTCAGGCCAGAGATTGGATAGATCTGCTCATTCAAGGCCGAGCCCGAGTTATTCAGGGTCTCAGTATAGAGATGATTCAGGCCAGTCTAGACCACCCGTGCCACGATGTTCCCAGTGTGGGAAGTTGCATTGGGGTCAGTGCCGATCAGGTTCAGATGCTTGCTATTCTTGTGGTCGACCAGGCCACATTATGCGTGATTGCCCCTCAGTACAGGGTAGAGGTAGGGCCCAGCCATCAGGGTCGATAGCCGGGTCTTCAGCATCTGCACGCCCTATGGGGCCAGGTTCACATGCGCCGGTTGGCCATGGTAGAGGTAGAGGCAGAGCTCCCAGTTCCAGCGGTCCTCAGCACCGTATTTATGCTTTGGCTGGACGCCAAGATCTTGAGTCTTCTCCTGATGTGGTCACAGGTATATTATCGGTATTCTCTCATGATGTATATGTTTTGATTGATCCGGGCTCCACATTGTCTTATGTTACTCCATATATTGCGGGTCGATTTATAATTGAGCCAGAGTCTATTAAGCCTTTTGAGGTGTCTACGCCCGTTGGCGAATCGGTGATAGCTAGCCGAGTGTATAGAGATTGCGTAGTGGTGATATGTGACCGCCGTACAGTAGCTGATTTGCATGAACTAAAAATGGTAGATTTTGATCTTATTATGGGCATGGATTGGTTGGCTTCTTGCTACGCCAATGTTGATTGTAGAACGAAGATGGTTCGCTTCCAGTTCCCGGGCGAACCAGTCTTAGAATGGAAAGGGAATACGGCGTCACCAAAGGGTAGGTTTATTTCCTATCTAAAAGCGAGGAAGATGATCACTAAAGGGTGTATTTATCACCTAGTGCGAGTTCAAGATGTAGAAGTTGAGTCGCCGACTCTTCAATCAACCTGTAGGAGTTTGTGCTATTTTAATTAAGACAAGAAAAAAATGAGTTAAGAAAGTTCAAGGAAAGTTAATCGAGTTTGTAAGAATATCGTTATATATGTATGGTTGCCTTAAGTATCCCGAGGTGACATCGTAACCTAAAGGATTTGAAATCGCGTTATGAGCATATATGAGGTAATGTGAGTGCCCTTTTAAAGTATTTGAGATTATTAGTAATGTTATAGAAGATGGATAAAAGATATGAATATATTTTTGCGATTGGAGTTTCGTCGAAGCTTCGTAAGTTCTCCAGTTACGTTTAAGGTTATTGTGATTCTCCGGACCCTTCGAGATGTGTATGGATTGTTATGTATGTATATGAATATGTATATGCATGTATAAGAGGTTACACGAGGGTCGGAAGAGGATTAGAAGTTAAACGAATCTGCACGAAATGAATCCGAACAACTTCAGAAAAGTCTCGGACCAGATTTTTAGCCCATATTGTTGGAGGCATATCTCCTAGTATATGAGGAGTTTTAAGGTGTTTCAAAAGCCTAAAATTAAGTTCATCGAGTCTAGTTTCCAACGCAACAAACCTCTCGTCAAAATGATATTTGGATAAGGAAATATGGACGATGCAATTTGGGCTGGCAGGGCAGCAAGTTTGGACCCGACCCAAACACTAATGTTTCGGCCCATGAGGCCCATTAACGTTAATATATATGGCAAATTCACTTTAGGACTGATCATTTTCAGATAAGATCTTCCAAGAACATTAGAGAGAGAGAGAGAAAACTTCAAGGCTAAGGAAGCCATTTTGATCAAAATCCGAGCTCCGAATCCCGAAGCTCATGAAGAGAAAAACGTTGTACGTTGCGTTGCCTTCAATTTGAGATAAATATTGGTCTTGGGGGATGAAATTTTCGTGGTGGAGCTTCTGATAAGGTATTTATAAAATTCCTTTTATGTTATTAAAGTGTTTATTTAGAGTTTTAACGAATTAGAACGGAGAAAACAGCATTATAAACTCGTTTGTTGTTTTGTTGAAATTTATGGGTGAGGGGCTGTTTTAATTGAAATTGATGGACTGATTTGAATTAATATTTTGGTTGTTTTAATCATGGATTATGTGAGGAGAGTGAACGAACTTAATGGTTATTAAGTTGTTGTAGGAAAACATACAACTTTGTTATGGTTTATGTAAAAATGGAAATGAAAGTATCAAGAGGCAAATTATGATTATTGTGGATGAATTTGGAAGATGGAAATGTATAATGAACTTGTATGTTGAAGGTTAGGAAAAATTGGAAAAGTAGTGGCTTAATGGAAAGTTTGAATGTTTGCATACCTTATGAATATTGTGTGAAAATGGTATGGATGCTTCCGACGTATGTTGTAATGATTTTGATGGATGATGAATATGAGAATAATAAGTTTGGGTTGGAAATGTAAGGTTGAAACGCAAAATGTTTCGTTATGTCGAAAGGATGGCTAGTGATGCCATATCGTATGTTTAATGCATATTGTTGTTATTGATGCTATTTCTGGGTTGTTGTGATGATGAATTGAGCCGAGCTAAGTCTCGGAGATGTCTTATATACAGAGGAAATGCTGCCGAAATTTCGGTAGGCAAGTCAGTGTTAAGTTGGATTATTGAAAAGTTTGAAACTAACAAATGGTAAACTTGACCATTTCTAGATTTTGGACGAAATTGAAGTCGACGCCAAGCGAGCGTAAGGCGCTATCGAGGTATGTGAAGCACTTCCCTTTGTTCCTAGGCATGTTCTGGATGTGATAGGCTCGGCCGCGAGCCTTAAGTACGACTCCGTTCCCCGGAATTCGAGACGGAAAACCGCTCCAATTCCTTCAATTCAACTGAAGCTATTTTCTTACAAATTGCCTTTAAAGTGAATTTTTGTACAAAACTTCCCTAAACGGAGTCGGAACACTTCCAAACGATTATGGATGACCTCATAAGGTCTATTAGCGATAATTTACATATGTTGCCTCGAGTTGGTCCGAGGCGGGCCCGCAAGGCCCGATATCTTCTGTAATACTTTAAATACTTCCGTTTTGTCTGATTTTCTCAGAAACCATCTGAACTATTATTTTGATCATGATACAACTATTTTTATGAAATTCTTACAAAATGATTTCTGAACATCTGAGAATCTGATTCTGATAATAATCTGTCGTGCCTTCCCAAATAGGATATAGGCGCGTACTATGCATACTATCCGTATACTCTGATTCTGACTTGCCGGTTGGCACCCTTTAGTCTGATTGAGTCCGTATGTGAGTCTGTATGTATGTGGTTTCCCATGGATCTGTTCGTGGCTGTCTCAATGCATTCCTTCAGTGCGTCCCGGGCCAGGTTCTGTTATCGTGCATATTTCTCTGCATTGTTCACCGCGTCCCTCAGCGTACGGGCCGGGATCTGTTATATCTGTATGATTTTGATATATTGATCTGTGTATGGGGATGGCGGCCAGGATGGTATCTGATATGATCTGATTCTGTCTGTCCACCGCGTCCCGTACTAAGAGGGTCGGGTTCTGTTACCGCGCCCCCAGACAGGGCCGAAATCTGTATGTCTGTATGCATGTGCCATCAGTATTTATATAAGCACATGCCTCTGTATGATTCTGTATGATTCTGTATGGTTCAGTATGACTCTGCACTACTCTGCATGCATAATTCTGTCTGTCCGTCTGAATTACGACTATGTATGTATGTCCGTATGGCTTATGATTCTATATGTCCGCATGGATTCTGATTCTGTATGTCCGTATGGATTCTGATTCTGCTCGTCTGTCCGGATTATGATTCCGTCGGTTCGTCCGAACCATGATTCTGTTTATCTGTGTGGACCACGATTCTGTATGTCGGTCTGGATCATGACTCTGTCCGTCCGTCTGATGTATGGTTTTGTCCGTTATATTTCTGTGACTCCGGTTCGGACTATGATTGTATCTGTTATGTTTCTGCTTTACATACTCGGTACATTTTCGTACTGACCCCCGTTCTGCGGGGGCTGCGTTACATGCCCGCAGGTACAGGCGCACTCGGTGACACGCCGCCAGTCTAGGGCACAGGTTCTGCTATCTTGAAGAGCTCCTTTTGCTTCGGAGCATGTACTTTGGTATATATATCTTCTGTTTTCCGTATGTTCTGTATGTATGGAAGTTCTGGGTACGGCGGGGCCCTGTCCCGTCATATGATTCTGTATGTCTGTAGAGGCCTGTAGATAGATGTGTGGGTTACGGGTTTCGTCTGTATGTTAGCCTTATCGGCTTATCTGTAAATGTCTGCATGTTCAGGTATATACATATATATGTTTGCGCGCGTGCCGTATCTGTATCGGCGTACTTCTGTAACATCTGTTTTTAAAAAAAAAATCTGTATCGTACGAAATTCGGTCAGGTAGGTATGTACGGGTACCCAGTTAGGGTATCAGTCGCGGCCCACGGGGTTGGGTCGTGACAGGTAGTGAACGAATTTCCGGATGTGTTCCCGGAAGAGCTTCCAGGCCTTCCTCCCGAGCGAGAGATAGATTTTGCGATTGATGTGTTGCCAGACACTAATCCCATATCTATTCCTCCCTATAGGATGGCACCCGCAGAGTTGAAAGAGTTGAAGGAGCAATTGAAAGACTTGCTTGAAAAAGGCTTCATTCGGCCTAGTTCATCCCCGTGGGGAGCACCCGTATTGTTCGTCCGGAAGAAGGATGGCTCCTTAAGAATGTGCATTGATTATCGGCAATTGAATAAAGTGACAATCAAGAACAAGTATCCCCTCCCAAGGATTGATGATTTATTTGATCAATTGCATGGTGCCAAATGGTTTTCAAAGATTGATTTGAGGTCCGGGTATCACCAAGTAAGAGTTAGGGAGAAAGATATCCCTAAGACAGCTTTCAGAACAAGATATGGCCATTTTGAGTTCCGAGTAATGTCGTTTGGGCTAACTAATGCACCGGCAGTGTTTATGGACTTAATGAACAATGTATTCAGGCCTTTTCTGGACCTATTCGTGATTGTATTCATCGACGATATCCTAGTGTACTCTAGATCTGAGGCTGAGCATGCGGAGCATTTGCGAACCGTCCTTGGAGTTCTTCGAGCTCGAGAGTTGTTTGCAAAATTCTCCAAATGTGAGTTTTGGTTGAACTCGGTATCATTCCTGGGCCATATTGTTGCAGCTGATGGTATTCGAGTGGATAGTCAAAAGATCGAGGCAATGAAAACTTGGCCAAGGCCCACAACCCCTACAGAGGTTCGTAGCTTTTTGGGCTTAGCCGGGTATTACAGAAGATTTGTTGAGGGTTTCTCTTCTATTTCTGCACCGCTCACAAAGTTGACTCAGAAGTCAGCTAAGTTTCAATGGACAGATGCTTGTGAACGTAGTTTCCTAAAGTTGAAAGACAGATTGACTTCTGCCCCAGTCTTGACACTTCCAGAGGGAGTGGAAGGGTACGTTGTTTATTGTGATGCTTCAGGCGTCGGGCTAGGCTGTGTATTGATGCAAACTGGTAAGGTGATCGTGTATGCTTCTAGACAATTACGGAAACATGAACAGAATTATCCTACCCATGACTTAGAATTGGCCGCGGTGGTCCATGCTTTAAAGATATGGAGACATTACTTATATGGTGTCCACGTGGATATTTATACAGATCATAAGAGTCTCCAGTACATCTTCAAGCAGAAAGAGTTAAATTTGCGGCAACGACGATGGCTAGAGTTGCTAAAAGACTATGACGTCGAAATCCTGTACCGCCCCGGAAAGGGAAATGTTGTGGCTGACGCTCTTAGCCGCAGGTCTATGGGAAGCTTATGCGATGTGCGACAAGAAAAGAGAGAAATGACCCGTGAGCTTCAGCAGCTAGCCAACCTAGGGGTCCGAGTAGTGGACTCAGGTAGCAGCAGAGCTACCATTCAGAATTCGGCAGTTCCGTCGCTAGTAGCGGAAGTAAAAGAGCGGCAAGGTGAGGATTCCAGGCTAATGCAGTACAGAGATAAGCTCGCTCAGAAAGAGGGGTCACCATTTGATATTTCGGGAGACGGAGCCCTCCGATGCCGAGGCAAGCTATGTGTCCCCGATGTGGCAGACTTACGCCACCAGATTTTGAGAAAGGCTCATTGTTCCCGTTACTCCGTTCACCCTGGAACGACGAAGATGTATCATGATCTTAAGTCTATATATTGGTGGAATGGGATGAAGAAGGATGTAGCGGAGTTTGTAGCCCAATGTCCCAATTGCCAACAAGTAAAAATAGAACACCAAAAGTCGGGTGGCTTATTGCAAGATATAGAAATCCCAACTTGGAAGTGGGAAGTGATTGATATGGATTTCATTACAGGGCTACCTCGTTCTCGACGCAAGTATGATTCCATATGGGTGATTGTGGATAGACTCACTAAATCAGCTCATTTCTTACCGGTCAGGACGACCTATGTGGCAGAAGATTATGCAAGGCTTTATGTTAAAGAAATAGTGAGACTCCATGGTGTCCTAGTGTCTATTATCTCCGATAGAGGAACTCAGTTTACGGCCAAATTTTGGGAGTCCTTTCAAGAGGGTCTAGGGATCCAAGTGCGCCTTAGCACGACATTTCACCCACAGACCGATGGGCAAGATGAACGCACCATCCAGACTCTTGAAGATATGTTACGGGCATGCATGATAGATTTTGGGGGAAATTGGGATGACCATTTGCCACTCATTGAGTTTGCTTACAATAATAGTTATCACTGCAGCATCCTAATGGCACCATATGAAGCTTTATATGGGCGGAAGTGTAGATCCCCGATTGGGTGGTTTGAAACGGGAGAGGCCAAGTTAATGGGGCCTGATTTGGTCCAACAAGCCATAGAGAAAGTCAAGCTCATACAAGATCGGTTGTTGGCGGCTCAAAGTCGCCAAAAGTCTTATGCGGATAATCGTCGAAGGGACTTAGAGTTTCAAGTTAAGGATTGGGTGTTTTTGAAAGTGTCGCCGATGAAGGGCGTTATGAGATTTGGCAAAAAGGGGAAGCTTAGTCCCCGGTATATAGGGCCTTATGAAATTGTGCGAAAGATAAGCAAAGTGGCCTATGAATTAGACTTACCTCCAGACTTGGAGTCAGTTCACCCGGTTTTCCATGTCTCGATGCTTCAGAAGTGTGTTGGAGATCCTACGAGGGTCGTCCCAGTGAATGATATTCAAGTGACAGAAAAGTTAACTTATGATGAAATACCCATTGTCATATTAGATAGGCAAGTACGGAGGCTTAGAAACAAGGAAGTGGCCTCAGTTAAAGTTTTGTGGAAAAATAATAATCGAGAGGAAATGACATGGGAAGCGGAAGAAAATATGCAATCCAAGTACCCGCATTTATTTCAGCCCTTGGGAGAAGTCCAAGATGAGATGTCAAAATCATAAGGTATGGATGTTTTCCTTTTATGCTTCTGGGTCGTGTGTGGCCAAAATTTCATGTTGTTATGATGTGGCCCTGTGTGGCATCGATATTATGGGTTGTTGTGACAGGTTGTTAGTGCCATGTTATAGGGGAAACTCTGGCGAAATTTTTATAAAATCCCGGGTGTTCTCAACATTCGAGGACGAATGTTCTTAAGAGGGGGAGAATGTTACACCTCGGAAAAATCTTCCGTTGGTACGCAAGTGAATGAACTAGCGAAATACGAGTATCGGGTTAATGATGACTTAAGGGCATTTTGGGAAAGAGTTATAACGTCCCTTAGATTGGTATTGAAGTGTTAAACAAGTGTTAAGAAGGTTCCATGAGGATCAGAGATCAAACGTAGTGGCAAAACTAAGTTCAGTGACTGATGAGTTTTACGGCTCATTATACGGACCGTATAATGTTATACGGACCGTATAGTGGACCGTAAAACCATCACAGTGAAGGTTGGTTGCTGGTGGAATTTTACGGTCAGTTATACGGACCGTATAAAATTTATACGGACCGTATAACGAACCGTCGAATGGTCACAGTGAAAGGTTGCTCACTGGTAACGTTTTATGGTCAGTTATACGGACCGTAAAACTGTTTTACGGACCGTATAACGGACCGTCAAGTAGTCACAGTGAAGGGGTGCTGGGCAGACCCATTTCACGGTCTATTTTACGGATCGTATAACCATTATACTGACCGTATAATGGACCGTATAATGGAACCCGACAGTTCAGTGATGATTTAATAAATAAAGACCAAGTTCATGAAAATCATTTCCACATTTTCTCTCTCTCTCTCTAAAACATCTCTCTACAACTTTTGTACAAGTTTTCAAGGGTATTAATCCATCAACCACATTAAACAAGTAAATCCAAGGTAGAAACCCATCAAGGATCATCTAAAGTCAAGAAACCCAAATGGAGAAAAACTAGGGTTTTACTCAAAGTGGAGTATTATCAACCAAAGCTTGTCCCTACAACTTCTAAGGTAAGATTCATGATTTTTATATGATGTTTACGGTATTGGAGAATTAAAATGCATGGATTGTAGAAAACATGGTCCACTAGGGCATGAATGATGAATAGTGACGTTTTTGAGACATAGTTTGAATTGAATCATGATTGCTGTTGTATTGTGATATGAGTGTGTTATAAATGACGTTAAGATCATGAAATAGACATTGTATATGGATGAACGAAGTTGGGTGTTGTGACCATAAATAGGGACAAATGGAAGTGAATTGAGAATGTGGATAATGTAGATGATTAATGGCCATGGAAATGATATTATAAATGTGTTGTTGACGTTTGGGGTTGAATTATGATATGGACAAATGTTGTATAGATAAAGGAGATGCTGTCCAATTTTCTCTAGTTCTAGCCATGTGCACTAGTTATCGATACTAATGATAGTATGGCCTTAATGAAGGTAGAAACGTGAGCATCGAAGGAGTACGTGCAAGTGTAGAATAATTCGACAAAGAGGTATGTAAGGCTAACCCTTCATTCATAAGGCATGGTTCTTTGGCCAAACTCCTAATCCCTCTATATGAGCATGTTGACTACAAATGTTTCACATTCCGAGCTCATAAGCTCACTATCCTTGATTGGTACTACGAATGCGCTACGCACCTCAGGTGACGAGTAAGACTACGATATAGAAGTAACAATAACGATAATGATAGTAATGATGATGGTGAAAATAATGATGCTAAAGGTGCCTACGGGCTGTTATACTCATACGTGCCTATGAAGGGCTATAATGAAACCCCGAGCTTATAACGCCGGGTAGAATATATGTGTATGAATATGTATAGAATATGTATACGATTAGGAAACGCGCGCACACATCTGCAGATGGTACGGATAACCCTGAAGCCTTGGTAGGGCCAGGTATGAGTAACATTGAGCCTTGGTTGGCCAAGTATGTATATGAAATACTGATCCAATGAGGTCGGGTACGCTATGTGAATGCCATGTATACGAAATGACTATGTATGTATATATTATGTAAAAGAATGTGATGAGACTATGTATAAGAATACGAATGAGGACATGTACACTAATACGAGCACAAGCATGGTACGAGTTTTATTATGGGGCACGAATGACGATGTGAGTAAGTAAGCGACATGATGATGATGATATTATTGTCTCCCCTCCTATGTTATTCCATATATTGTTCATTATGTTGTATATCAATGTTAATCATGCTTTACATACTCAGTACATTCTTCGTACTGACGTCCTTTTGTTTGTGGACGCTGCGTCATGCCCGCAGGTGCACAGGGAGACAGACTTGACCCATAGCTGCCTATTTGAAGATTTCATAGAGAGCTCCATTTCCTTCGGAGCCATATCTTTTGGGTACTCATTCTTTTGTGTATATAATTATGGGCATAGCGGGGTCCTGTCCCGCTCATGATATGTCATACTCTTAGAGGCTCGTAGTCATGTGTATGTGGGTAGAGATGTTTGGCCATGTCGGCCTATGTTTTGTATATCTTTTGTTGGCCTCGTCGGCCTTGTATATTTGACATGGCATAGATGCCCATGATATGTTAATTGATGATGGTCGTCCAATGGGACTAGCTTGATTAATGATTTAAAATGCATGAAATGAATTATGGTTCACCTAGATGTTATGATATGCATGATAAGGGGGTGCCCGGGTGGGGTAGCACCGGGTGCTCGTCGTGGCCCCCTAGTCGGGTCGTGACAAAAGATAGTGAGGGTATTCTGAGGATCAAGGAACGCGGGTGCATTCCTCTAGTTGGTGGTTTGGTTCATTTGATTCTGGAGGAGGCCCATAGGTCTTGATCTTCCATTCATCCGAGAGCTATGAATATGTATCGAGATCTGAGGCAACACTTCTGATGGAGGAGGATGAAGAGAGGTATTACAGATTTTGTGGCTAAGTGTGGGAATTATCAACAAGTCAAGTATGAGCACCAGAGACGTGGTAGTGTGCTTCAGAGGATGCCTATTTCCGAGTGGAAGTGGGAGAGGATTGTAATGAATTTTGTTATGGGTCTTCTGAAGACCCTAGGCAACTTTGACTCAGTTTGGGTTATTGTTGAACGGTTGACTAGGTCGGCTCATTTCATTCTAGTTCAGGTCACTTACACTGCGGAGAAGTTAGCCAGGATTTACATTCGTGATATTGTGCGATTACACGAGGTCCCTATTTCTGTTGTTTCAAATTGAGGTCCCCAGTTTACTTTCAATTTCTGGAGGCTTTTCAGACAGAGTTGGGTACTCAGTTGGACCTTAGTACAACTTTTCATCCCCAGACTGATGGTCAGTTCGAGAGGACTATCCAGGTGCTCGAGGATATGTTGAGAACATGTGTCATTAATTTTGGTGGTCATTGGGACCAGTTCTTTCCCTTAGCGAAGTTTGCGTACAATAATAGCTACCATTCGAGTATTGATATGGTGCCATTTGCAGATTTGTATGGTAGGAGGTGCCATTCTCTTATTGGATGTTTTGATGGTCTGTAGGTTCGCCTGTGGGGCACAGATTTGTTGAGAGAGTCCGTGGACAGGGTGAAGCTTATCCAACAAAAGCTTCTAGCAGCCCAGAGTCGACCGAAGATTTATGGGGACCGAAAAGTTTGGGACTTAGAGTTTATGGTGGGCGAGCAGCTGCTTCTGAAGATCTCACCCATGAAGGGTGTTATGCGATTTAGGAAGAGGGGCAAGTTGAGCCCGATATACCTTGGCCCATTTGAGGTTCTCCGTTGAGTTGGAGATGTTGCTTATGAGTTGGCTTTTCTACCAGGCCTGTCAGGTGTTCATCTAATTTTTCATGTGTCCATGCTAAAGAAGTATCATTCTGATTGTTCGTATATAGTTCGTTAGGATTCTATGTTGCTTGATGAGAATCTGTCTTATGAAGAGAAGCCTATAGTGATTTTGGATAGACAGGTTAGGAAGCGGAGGTCGAAAGAGATTACTTCAGTGAAGGTTCAATGGAAGCATCGTCCCGTTGAGGAGACTAATTGGGAGACCGAGTCCGATATGCGCGAGAGATATCCCTAGATGTTTGATGATTCAGGTACTTTTCCCCATTTCTACTCCTTATCACTCGAGGACGAGCAATTTTTTAATTGGTATATGATGTAACGACTCGATTTATCGTTATAGTACTAATGACCCTATTACCCCTGCTGACCCTTTCATTAAGTCATTGGCCGAGTTTTGGAGTGACTTTTGGAGGCTTGAGCCTTAAAGTGGAATTTGTTTGACCCAAAGTTGACTTTTGAGTAAACAGACCTTTTCAGAATTTCATTGATTTTGAAAGGTCCGAATAGTCATTTATGACTTGGTAGTGTGTTCGGTTCAATTCCCAATGCAATTGGGAGCATTTTGGAACTTGGGTTGGAAACTTGGTTTTAGGCCATTGGGGGTTGATTTGGTCAAATAGGCCTTCGTTGGGAAATCCAAGGCCACAGGTGAGTTCGTAGAGCATTTTTAAGTGGGTTTGCATGTGTTTTGTATCTGTAGGGCCTCGGGTGATAGTCGAATATCGGGTTGAGATTGATCAAAACCAGAACTTTCTGATATCTGGTGTATGCACAGCAGCGGCACTAGAAATTGCCATAGCGATCGCGCTATAGTGTTGGACCGACGTCCACGGCGGACTATGTGATTTGGTGACTATCCGTCATAGCGGTTATGCGAACCGCTATGGCTAGCTCGCAGTAGCTGTAACTATGCCGCTATAGCGGCCTTTGGATCTTTTGTGATTGTCACGACCCAGTTAGGGGCCGCGACGGGTACCCGGAGCTAGTTACCGAGCACCGCTCACTCTACTACTTATCTTGCTCATTTAATACTCTTTTATCAATTTACATACCAGTTGTAGGAAAATCATAATTAAGCAAACATAAATACTTTATATACAATTGCCTTTCGGCCATCAAAATAATATACATGCATATGAAAATGTCTTGTGAGACCATCTAACCCACACTGCGTATCTACGAGCCTCTACTAACATACTGTATATACATGGACAGAACAAGACTCCATCGTGCCCAAAATATACATATATACCAAAAGGATAATCCTAAGCACCTCCGAACAATGGAGTGCTTTCAACCAGCTGACTGCTACTGAGGATCTGGGCCAAGCTCTCCTCTCTGTCTACCTGTGGGCATGAACACAGCGTCCGAGGAAAGGACGTCAGTACGAATGTTGTACTGAGTATGAGAAGCATAAACAATGAAAGAAAACATCAACAACATAGTGATAACATCAACGTGAAATATCTGGATCTGTCTGATAATCATAAAGGAAATCATGCGTGCCATCTTACTCATACTCATCCTCATAACATATATGCATCATATGCAAGCTGCCCGTCCATGTCGGAATGGTGTGATAATCAATAATATTAGCCCGCGTCCAGGCCTCCCGCGTCCGGGGTACCATCTCATGCCGCCCACTAGTGGTGTCTGCCCATGCCCGAAGGTCATGGTGTATCCGTATAGCTGCCCGCCTTGGCGGTGACTGCCCGGCTAACTAGGCACGGTGTGAAATGCTCATGTCATGCTTATCGTAAAATGCTCATAATAATAATATACTCATCATAAAATACTTATCTCATTGTAATACATGCATAAGGCTCAAGATCAACTTTATTCTATCAGGGTGACGTAAGGTCGTGATCCCCCGATTCCATTATGGAACAACTATTGATACTCTGCCTCACCTTGAAGGAACTAGTACATAAGGTGAGTGTAAGCGATAATTAACATCATCATTATACTAGCATCATCATATCGTATTCCTCATCTTATATAGACATTAAGGAGTTAGACTCTTAGCCTCTCGGACTATAAGAACTCATGAAGAGAATAGGAATTCCGTGCTACAAGATTCATGCCATGAGGAAGAAGGGACTAGCCTCACATACCTTGGTCGTTTAGCTAAGATATCGCTCACTCGTTCTCCTTCAATATCGCGTCGTTACCTTCATAAAGAATTCATATCAACATTAGCATACTAACTACAAGAACGCGTCGCTAATTCTAAGAGAAGTCGGACAGCGCTTCTCTTGTTTATACTATTTTTCCCATGTTTTATATTAACTCCCAACATTTATAGCATTACTCACAATATCGAAATCAACAATCGTCATTTACGTACATTTAGCAAAATCCACCATTTTCCTCCAATTTCCCTCATAATTAGCCTTATGACTCGCCCTTGCATTTTCATGCGTTTAACGCTTGTTTCATGATATAAACATCATTTATAACGTATTTGTATTCACAACACTTCAACATTCATAATTCAATCCCACTATCATTCATTTATGGCACTATTCACTCAATAATGGTCAATTTCTATGTTCTTCTACATTTCAAGTGTCTAAGCTTTTCAATACTTCAAACAACATAGAATGATCATGAAACTTACCTTGGATAGTGGTTGAACAACCCTTGAGTTGAAATTCTTCACTTAAACAAAACCCTAGTTTCACCTTCTTGGGAATTACTTGACTTAGATGATCCCTTGATGTGTTCTTGCACTTGATTTCATAGGTTTTGTGTTGTTGATCTTTAGCTTTTTTCTTGATTCTCTTGGATTCTTATGGAGGAAGTATTTGGAGAGTTCTAGAGTGTTCTTGAGTTGTATGAATGAAGAATGAAATAAAATGAGGCCTAAGTTCCTTTTAATAACTCAAAAGCTGATGTTTAATGATTTCTCATCGGGTGAACAGTGGTCGTAAACTGCAGTTTACGGACCGTATTTTGATTTACGGGTCGTCCACTGTGGTCGTATTTAAGCATTCCAAAAACAGAGAGTTTGGCTGGTGGACATGGAAGTTTACGACCTGGTTTACGGTCCGTAAACCAGTTTACGGGCCGTAAACTGGGTTGTATTTAACCATATTCAACATTTACAGAAAGTCTTGGCTGAGGGACCTGGTGGTTTACGACCTGGTTTACGGTCCGTAAACCAGTTTACGGGCCGTATTCTGGGTCGTCTTTAACCATTTCAACACTTAACAGAATCTTGAGATTTTTGACGCAATGAAAGACGATTGCACTATACGGTCCGTAAATCACTTTACGGGCCGTATAATGCCATATACGACCACTGGGTGCAAATTTTTCTGCAACTTTATTATTTCCAAAAATGCAAAATTAGCCATTCTCTACTTAGTAAAACACCATACACTCAAGTCCTTCATTGTTCTACTCATCACACAAGTACGGAAAAATTTCCGAGGTGTAACAGTGATGGCCGCCATAGTGGGCCATGTGGGCGCCATATCGCGTGCGCCGCAGCGGCTCCCATGACTGCTGTAGCCATAGTTGGGCACTATTATTTCCTTTTTCTCAAGTTAAAATCCTTAAACCCTATCACGTATGGTCAACACTTTCTAAGTGCTCTTTGGGAGAATAGAGAAACTTACGGGCTGAATCTTCTTGGAGGTAAGATCTATGACCCTACCTTCGTAGATCCCTAATGCTTTCTTAGAATCACTAGAATCAAAATAGAGAGAGAAGATGAGTTTTGCGTTAAAATTCTTGAAATGGGTTTAGACTTCTAAAATGGAAATTGATGGTGAAATTGACTAGTATAACTATAGAATTTGATGAATTCCGTATTATTAAGCTTATTTCTTCCATTATTAATGGTTAATTTGAGGGTTGAAGAATTAGGTTCCATACCCAAATTTGGGGTTTTACTTTAAATCTGAATTAGGCTTAATCTTGAGTTGTTTTAGCAATTGATTAGTGGGTTTGATCACCTAGAGCTTGAATTGCATGTTCCATCTTTCAATTTCCTGTTTTACCCCGGTAGGCCTGTTTCCCCAAAATTCCTTGGGTTAGAATCTGACCTGACTAGAAGTATAGCAATATGGGTGTCATTATTGGTGGTTTTGAACATAGAATTTTTTTATGAATAGACTTTGAGATTACGGCTTACCTTTTTAGTTAGACTTCGATTAGCGGATCATATCTAAAGTTAGTGATTGTTAGAGAATGCATATAAACCTTCGGATATGAAGTTGGGATGGAATACTTAAGATGGTACTGTTGTTGAGTTGAGTTGTCACCTTATTGTGCTCTATTGAGTTGTTGATTATTTGTGAGTTGTTGGCTTGTCGCCACGTGATTGAGGGCTTGTCGCCTTATTTTGTTCTATTAAGTTGTTAATTATTTGTGAGTTTTTGTCTTGTCACCACGTGATTGATCCTAGAGTTGATGCTTAGTGATCACTTATGTGTCGGAAAGCATATTTAACATGTTTGAGGTTGTTGGAAAGGAAAGAAGGGTTATGATATTGATATTGTGAGTGAGATTTGTGTCCATGTGTGGCACTATTGATTCATATATTCTTGTTGGCATTGTTATAATGCATTCACTCATTTATACATATATTGGGATCTGGTTGAGCACTGCAACACTTACTTGGATCGGGTTGCACGTACCGCAACACTGATTGGGACCGGGTTGCACGTTCGGCAACATTGACTATTGGATCGGGTTGTGCGTTCCGCAGCAGGTACATGGATTTAGCGGTCCCCCATGGGTCATGACTGTCGAGGCGACGAGATATTCTGCCCTAAGCGTGTGTGTATCATTGCATTTGCATTGCATTCATCTCATATTTACTTACAGTATTATATTGGACTAGTTCGTTGATCTTTGGTGATACGTGTACTTGCTAGTGGTTCGTGAGATTTTGTTTTAGACTTATTGTGGAATTTGTGGCGATAACTAAACTTGGTGATTTTGTATTGGTTTCAATATTTGGATTGTGTTGAGTTTATCTGATTGTGAGCATGCCTACTTTTTCAGTCTCTTTATTATATATATGATTTTCTAACTATTGTCGGCCTATGATGCTTACTCAGTACTGTGGTTTAGTACTGATACTAGCTTGATGTACTCTTTCTATGAGTGCAGAGTACGCTGTAGGAGAGTCGTCTATTCCTCGAGGCTGATCCCGAGGCTTCCTATCAGAGTTTCTAGGGTGTGCTTGCTTGATGGATTCTGTAGCCCAGAGATTCTTCTACTTACTTGTCTTTCTATTTTTGAGATAGTATTTCTATTTGGAGCTATGTTGACTATTCCATACTTGTATTATTAGTAGCTCTTGTACCATTCAGACAAGATTTTGGGATTAATATATTTCCCTACTTGTAGTATTTCATATTTATGCTAGACTTATGCTATTATTATTGGGTGTTGAATTTATTATATTGCTATGGGTTGTTGATTAAGTGACAGTTTTGCCTACCGAGGTGGGAAATAGTAGGTGCCCGTACGTTCCCCTAGTTGGGGCATCATAAGAAAGCTCACCTATTCTGTAGATTGTGAAAATTCAATTCAAAAACGGTGGAAGAGGAAACTTGTCAGGAATTCGTCGTAAGGTAAGTTTCTAAAATTTAAGTATAGTTATGGGGATTGTTTTGGGTTTATATATCGTTAGAATCGCATGAAAGCAAGAACACAAAATTGGCTTAAAAACCCTAGTTTTCAAAAAGGGTGGGAATTCAAAAAAAAAGAGTAAAGTTCTAATCTTTCTCATCTAAATTGATTGTAGAATGATTGTTGAACCTCAGAAAAACCCATTGCTAGCTTTTAGCTGGAATTGAGGTATTTCTACTTTTTTTCAAAATATTTTGGATGTATTTCTATTTTTCAGAAATCTTCTTTGAAGTACGTTTATGTTGTGAAAGCACGATTGATGCATGAGAATTCTACTGTGATTATTTATACTAGTTAGAACCCTAGTTCTGTGGTTGTTCTTTGTTGAACTTGTTTTCGGAATAAAAGATGATATTTGAACAAGGTCATGCGCTTGTAGGGTCAAGCTCGCATCGAACCTTATACGAATTATACTATCGTGATGAACATGTTTTGCCCTAATATGGATGATTAAACTTATTTATCTAAAGGTTGTAACTTTAAACATACTTTCCTTGAATGGGTTTCTTGAACTTGTTGGAAGGATTTTGACATTAGTTTCTAAATTTATTATGACTTGAAATACCTCTATTGTGAGAAATGACTTGAGAAATGAATTCGACTATAAGCCATGACTGATGATTTGGTTGATATGTCATGATATGTATTTGGTTGTGTTTGGGCCTGTATGGGCAAGGTCTGCCAGACTAGAGGATGATTAGCCGTTATGGACGTATCGCTTTTGAGCATTATTGTGTCAGCCCAGAGGACGATTGACTTTCGAGGCGTGTAGCTCGGTGCATCTATTGTTGTTCTAGTCCAGAGGACGATTAGCCTCCGCGGGATAATAGCTCTGGTGTATCGAATGATTGTTCGACCGTGAGTTGGCATGTATTGATTCTTTGGTTATCCATAAGTTGGCTTGTTGATTATTTCGGATTTCGTAAGTGAAAGACTTGATGTGGTAAACAGTAAATGAGTTAAACTTGAGGTATTCTTTGTTATTGGTTTCTCTCTAATGATTTTTGTTAAGTTTGATGTTTTACACTTACTCTAGATTTTAAACTGTCGCATAGATACTGCTTTATTGATTTTTTTCTATCTTATCTTGTTTTATTAACTATTGCCCCTTAGACACTCACTGAGTACCCAGTGCTCAGGCATACCATTGTTATTTTTTATGGAGTTTCAGGTAACATAGAGGAGCAAGTTCTTGGTACGCGTGCTGAGTAGGAGAGCTTGCTACTTTCAAACTTATTGGTGAGCCCACATCTTTGTTTGTGGGACACCCCTATCTTAGTTTTTTCTTTTAGTTTGCGGGTTGTGTCCCGAAGTTAGACTATTCATTATCTATCATCTTAGAGGCTCTATAGATAAACGTTAACATTGTGGGTAATTGTTGAAGTCATTGTTTGACTCATTAGGTTTTGCTACGTTCTTATGACGCTACATTTATATTAGACTTCCACTGTTTTATTTCATAACTGTGATCATGATCAATTAGCTATTTATAATTTGTTGGAATAAGTAATTAAAGACTATTAAAAAGGAACTTATTGTTTATTGATTCATAACGTGCTTCTGGTGTTGTTTATAACATCAGATGCCTGTTACATCCAAGATAGGGTTTGGGGCGTGACAAGCTTAGGATCAGAGCCTAGGTTTAGATGTGTCTTAGGACTGGTCTGTGTCTTAGGACTGGTCTGTGTCTGTGGAGCTGTGTCTAGTAGAGTCTTCCTCGTGCAGCCTGATCACCAGCATAATCGAAAGACTACTAAGATATTATAGGCGTTTCTCATTCTTCTTGGTTCTAGATTGTGCTATAAAGATTTAAATTTTCTCTAGGATCATTCTGACATGGTCGTTACTCGTGGCTTACGAAAATGGCTTTAACTTATAATGTAGCTTCGAACCTAGTCAACAATGGTGTTATAAAGTGCACATTGGTTGTGATGTCTAATTTGATGGATGGTATAAAGTCACTTGGAATTCTGTAGTAGGTGTTTGGTGGTTTGGCTCGTAGGGAGGCAGTTGAAGCCTTAGATATTGTGGTCACACGCATTCTCATTATTTGGTCTTGATGCGTATTCGTTGATTAATCCGGGTTCAAATCTCTCTTATGTGACTCCATATTTTGCTCTTGGTTTTGGGGTGGAGCCCGAACTATTATTAGAACCCTTCTTTGTGGATACCCCTGCTGGTGTCCCTGTTATTGCTTCTAGAGTTTGTAGAAACTGTGTAGTTGTAGTTAAAGGTCGTGAGACTACAACTGACTTGTTTGAACTAGAGATGGTAAATTTTGATGTGGTTATGGGGATGGATTGGCTATCTGCGTGGTATGCAAATGTGGATTGCCGACATAAATTAGTTCGTTTTAAATTCCCTAATGAACCAGTTATGGCGTAGAAAGGTGAAATTGCTAAGCCTCGAGGTAGGTTTATTTCTTATCTTAAGGCTAATAAAATTATCTCAAAGGGGTGTATTTATCATCTAGTTGTTGTCATTGACACTCAAGCCGTAGTACCCGAATTTAAGTCTGTTTCTATAGTTAATCAATTTCTATAAGTGTTTCCAGACGATCTTCCGAGTATTCCACCTGATAGAGTTATTGATTTTGGGATTGATGTTATTCTCGATATTCAACCGATCTCTATTCCACTGTATCGTATGTCTCCCGTAGATCTACGAGAATTGAAAGACCAATTGAAGGACTTGTTGGATAAAGGTTTTAGTCAACCAAATACCTGACCTTGGAGTGCGTAATCCTATTCGTCAGAAAGAAGGATAGTTCTTTTAGAATGTGTGTTGATTATCGTCAACTTAATAAGGTGAAAATTAAGAATAAGTATCCTTTGCCTAGGATAGATTACCTATTCGACCAACTTTAGGGTGCTAAGTTCGTTTCCAAGATTGATTTGACGTCTGGGTATCACCAGCTGAAAATTAAGGAGCAGGATATTCCAAAAATAACTTTTCGTACTCATTATGGACACTTTGAATTTCTGGTGATGTCTTTTGGTCTGACTAATGCACCTGCTGCGTTTATGGACCTGATGAATCATGTATTCAAACCTTGATTATTTCATTATTGTGTTTATTAATGATATCCTTGTGTATTCGAAGAATCGGGAGGAGCATGCACGTCACTTGAGAATAACCTTGAAAATGCTTGAGGAGAACAAACTTTATGCGAAATTTTCTAAGTGTGAGTTTTGGCTTAACTCTGTGGCATTCTTGGGACATGTAGTGTCTACCGAAGGTATCAAAATTGATCCTCAGAAAACTTTAGCAGTCAAGGACTGAACGAGGCCCACGAGTGTAATAGATATTCGTAGCTTCTTAGGTTTGACAAGTTAGTACCGGAAGTTTGTGGAAGGTTTCTCATATATAGCCGTACCACTGACGAATTAACTCAGAAGGCTACTAAGTTCCAATGGTCTGAAGCCTGTGAAAAGAGCTTTTAAGAGCTTAAGGTGAGATTGACTTCGGCTCTTGTTTTGACTATACTTTCAGGGTTTGGTGGCTATGTAGTTTATTATGATTCTTCCAGAATTGGTTTGGGTTGTGTGTTGATTCAAAATGGTAAGGTGATCGATTGCCTATGCCTTCACGATAGTTGAAGAAGTATAAGAAGAATTATCTGACTCATGATTTGGAATTGGCTGTTGTGGTTTTCGCTCTAAAGGTTTGGCGTAACTACTTGTATGGTGAGTACTGTGATGTCTTCACTGATCACAAAAGCTTACAATATATCTTCAAGCAGCGAGATTTGAATCTCAGACAAACGAGATGGTTAGAGCTATTGAAAGATTACGGCTTGAACAACTTATATCATCCTGGTAAAGTGAATGTTGTTGTGGATGCTTTGAGCCGAAAATCTATGGGTACGTTAACATATTTGTGTGCTCAGGATATGCCGATGGGTAGCTAAATTCGAAGACTTGCTAGCCTTGGAGTCCGACTCGATGAAACTGAAAATGGGGAGCTAGTAGGAATTAGGCAAGTGCGATCCGATATTGTGGAGAGAATTAAATTCAAGTAATATGAAGATGGACTTCTGGTGAAGCTGCGAGATAGGTTGGAGAAGGGTGAGTACACTTCATTCACCGTTGGTGCCAATGATGAAGTCTTAAGGTTGCAATGATGCTTATGTATCCCTGATGTTGATGGTCTCCGACAATAGTTGATAGTGGAAGCTCATAGGTTCCAGATATTCTGTGCATCCTGGATCTACCAAGATGTATAAAGATTTGAAGCAACACTATTGGTGGAAGATCATGAACGTAGATATCTCTAACTTTGTAGCTAAGTGTTTGAACTGTCAGCAGGTGAAGTGTCACGACCCTAACTAGAGGGTCATAACGGGCACCCGGGCCCTACCTGCCGAACACCACTGACATACGTTTCTACTATGATCATCAAGCAATATTGAAATTTGTTAAGTCATATAAGAGATATGCTGATAAGGGATGAGCCCCAAAAGATATACTATACAACTATGCTGGACAAAACTGTACAGTAAAATATGGACCTAAGGACTACACCAAGTCTAACCATACCATGACTATCTACAAGCCTCTACTGGAGTGTCGGACATAAGAGGTCGGGAAAGGGCCCCGACATACCCATATATACACAAAAGAATAACATACCAAAGCACAACATCAACTCCGGAACAAAGGGAGTGCTCCAGCGTTAACTGAATGGCAACCTACGGGGGAGGATCACCAATTTGTCGATCTGTACTTGCAAGCATGAAACGCAGCGCCCCCAGAATGGGACATCAGTATGGACAAAGTACTGAGTATGTAAGGCATAAGAGTAACATAATAGAGACATAAGAAAACCATAGGGTAATGAATGCAACATGTACATCTGAATTGCCTCTGAATGTCAATGATATACATAAATACTATGCATGAATGCATGGGGTCATACATATATATATAAATACATCTGAACTCCCTCTGAGTGTCAATGATATACATAAATATTGTGCATGAATGCATGGGGTCATATTTATATATATATATATATATATATCATCATCATCATCATCATCATCATCGTTATCCTCATGTGACCAGCCGATCAGGTGGTAGTGCGTATATAACGCCGTCACTTTCCCCATACCCCATACATGTATATATATAATACATAATACACGTGTATATAACGCCTGAGGGGTCACTGGTCTGTTTATGCATACACGTAAATGAAATGCAATGCATAAAACATGATAATAGTACAAGTAATTCTAGAGATCATATTGAATCAGAAGGAAGACTTTCTGAATATACATTATGGAATATGAATCAAATAGATCATCCCTAACTCTAAGAATAGAATCATTATGGATTAACCTTACGTATACGTCTCGTTCATAAGGATCATGCCTAAAAGAAAGAAGGGACAACCTTACATACCCCGTCGTCTACTTAACCACTCAACGTCTATCCTTCCGAGCTTGTAACCCTCCATTCAAAATGATTCACACTAAGGTTAAGTCATTAAAACACTTATGAGGTCAAACTAAACTACTAGGTGAGCTAACGAAAATCATGCAGCATTTCCCCTATATCGACTCCTTCCACCAAACTCCAAAAAAACAGTCACGACCCAACCCCGTAGGCCGTGACTAGTGCCCGAACTGGGCACCCGAACACACTCATCCAATCCGAATCACATACAGATAGCGAATACGGGCACAAATATCACACACTGCCTCAAATTATATCAAACTGTCTCAGACACATTTCAAACACAACCATATATATATATATATATATATATATATATATATCAGAAGCCGACAAGGCTATCAAATGGCGCAACGGCCCAAAACATATACAAATGCACGCCGACAAGGCGGCCATGGCGAGTGGGATCATACAAACACACTTGTATAGAAGTAGGCACAACCCACATATACGTCTACAGACCTCTAAACAGACCAACCGAATCATATGACGGGACAGGGCCCTGCCGTACCCCAAATAGTCAGATATACAAAGCATATATGTCACAAAAGATGTGTACCAACATATGGGCTCCAAATCAAAAGGAGCACTCTATAATAGCAGAATGTGTGGCCTACACTGGCGGATCTCGAACCACTGTACCTGCGGACATGAAACGCAACCCCCCCCCCCCCCCCCGAAGAAAGGGGGTCAGTACGAAAGATGTACTTAGTATGTAAAGCATAAAGTACAGAAATCCAAACCATAACTGAAGTGAAGGGTACAGAGAGAAAATACTGGATCAATATATCAAAAGCTGTACTGATGACATATGTACATAATGCAAACAGAAATCATGCATAAGGCTCAGGAACGTGGTCACCACTCCGACGCTGGTGCCACAACACAGCATAACTCCAGAAGGTTTCAAATCTCCGTACAACCCCGTACATAACATATCATCACAACATATCATAAGCCATATCACAGCATAACTCCATAAACGGAACCCGGCCCTATAGCGAGGTCTCGGGAACCGTAACACAGCATACTGCCGAATATATCATAGTGCGCACGATCACAAAACCGGCCCGGAAACCGGCGAACGATATCATAGTCATAGGCACGAGCAGAGTAGTGCGGAAACCATATGCATATACACAATTTAATTCCAAGACTCGACAAATAAGTACACACACACACACACACATATATATATATATATATTGAGGTCAGAAGGCTCAAAATAAGTATCGAGTCTGTCAGAATTAGTATACAAAATATGAGCCTTTAAATTTACAAAACTTTCGAAAAATACTTCATAAGCCATTTTCTGAAAATTTAGAGTCGTTCACATTTAGGAGTTTTCAAATAACTTATGGAGCAAATCAAACGGAGCCTTAAATTCATAGACAAAAGCCCTCTTTTTATATCATACTAAAATAACTCAAGTAAGGCAAACGAAGAAAATCTCGGGGCTAGCGGGCCCACCTCGGGTCAAGTCGAGGTGACGGATGTAAATTACAAACATTAGACTCTATGGAGTCATCCAAGGAAGTTTCAAGGAGATTCGGTTACACTTATGAAATTTACGAATGTTTGATCACTTTTCCAACTAAACATAAGAATCGTAGTTCAATTATATTGAATGAATAATACCCAAAATCTAGCTCGGGTTTCTAAGAACAGAATTATCCCCGAGGCTCAAATCTCAACCTAGTATAACTAGGACATGCCAAAAGAAGAAAAGGGATAGCTTTACATACCTCACTTGCGCCTTACGCTCGTCCAAACTCAATCCCCGTTTCGTCCAAAATCTACAATTGGTCATAGTTGCCAAATATGAGTTTCAAGCTTTTAGAATTTCAAGTCTTAAATTCATATTGTCTACCAAAATTTCGACAGCATTTCCCCTATAAATTTAACATCCCCGAGAATCACCTCGGCCATAATATCAACAACCAACACTCACAACAATCCCAACAACATCAACAACCACAATAAAACACATTCTAACATAATTATTCTTCCTTTCTTCATAATGCCACAACTTCTACTCCAACTTCATACTTCCAAGCTATTATCAACATTTTCATATTCATGTGCTAATTCAAAACCATTCAAACGCAATTCGGAAGCATTTCACATTATTCTTACAAAGTATACAAAAATTCCACCGAAACCATAATTCATCCAAAACTTCCAACCTTCGACATAAACATTCACAATACATTTTTTTCCTTCCAATTCATTAATAACAATCGTAATTTGCACCTTACAACTTTCATTTCCATATTTACATAAACTACAATAAAATTGCATATTTTCCTACAACAACCTTACAACAAATTTTCCATAACAACAAGAACCATTAATCTTCTATTTACGTTCCAAGGCCATAACAACACGATTAACATACTAAATAAATTTAATCCATCTCCCTTCATGAATGGTGTCACACGGCCACACACACACACACACATACACACGGCTCACACACACCACGTCACAATTCCATGATTTCCATTCAATTCTACTCACTCTAACATCTATAAATCTTCCATAACATAAAAGAAACATAAAATCCTTACCTTTTTCCAATAAGTTCTCCTTGCCACCAAAGTCACTTTCTTGCCAAAATAATTATACCACTTTGTAGAGAATCTTGAACTTAGGAGGAATACAAGGAAATTATAATTCTTGAATCAAAGTTGAAGGCTTGGAATTTTTCTTTTTTTTTCTCTCTCCTTTTTCTCCTTTAGCCGTAAGCCTCTCTTTTCTCCTCTCTTCTTTGATTTTTCTTGAAACTTCTAGTGAAGATGATAAGTGCCCCCCTTTTTATTTAATAATCACATGACAATTTCCATGGGCTTGGGCCATGTATCATGGCCGGCCAAGCCCCTTGAATTGGGCCTCATTTTCTCTTAATTTAACTAATTTTTTTTTGAGCCCAACTAGTGATGGATCACACTTGGTAATTCACGGAACTAATTCCCAAAATTCCAATTTCGCCCTTGGCCTCCTTCCATATTTCCACATCAATATTTCATGAACATCACACATGTATTAAGTAAAATAAAAATCATGGCCTCATTTCTTGCGAGTCAAAATTATTTCAAATTTTTCCGAATGCGCAAAAACGCGGGATATAACAAAAACTCCCAAAACAACAATAACAGCATCAACAATACCATATCAAAGAGATTTCATTCAAATTAAACTCAATTCTGTCCCAAAACATCCTTTAAAATTTAATCCATAACCAATACTTCAACTTAATACCTTATGACTTCTCTACCATGATTCTCTTCACTTTTAGGACTTAATAAACCTCCAAATCAACTAAACATAAGTGATAGAGCGAAGAACATACCTTATACTTGAAGAACGTCACCTTACACAACTTACTCCAAAGCTTATTCACTACAACTTCAACTAGATGCAAGAACAATATCCTTCCATGAACTAGTTTAGGATGTTTATGAATGATTAGGGATGGTTGAGAGAGCTTGGAGAGGCACTAGGGATCTATTTTTTGTGAACAAATGAGCCCCAAGTCGTGGGTTTTAATTTATAACAAAAGGGAAAAATTTTGCCGCCTGAATTCCACGGTCAACTTTCACGGACTGTGAATTATTTCACTGGCGGTGAAACCATTCCAGAGACTTCCACCCACTACCACCATTCCACGGTGGCCAAACACCACTTTCACGGCCCGTGAAATTATTCACGGTTCGTGAAAGCGGCTGTGAGATGGTCTCAGTCCAATTTTTACGATGAAACGTATTCTTTCCGATTCGTTTGATGTCCAACCTTCATATTCTCTTCCAAACATGTTTAAGGACTTATATAATTCCAAAATATACTCAGTCCTCATACACAACTTCCTAAATGATCTCCAATATGAAACTACAACAACTGACTTAAAATTAAGCTTTAATGTATGCGAGAAACAAGGTGTAACATGAAGGCTGAACACCAAAGGCCTCATGGCTTACCTCAGAATATTGAGATTCCCCAATGGAAGTGGGGGGTTATTAATATGGAATTTATCGTGGGTTTACGCCAACAAAAGGCCAAGTTTGATTCTATTTGGGTGATCGTGGACAGACTCACCAAGTCTGCTCATTTTCTTCCTGTGAAGACAACGGATACTGCGGTGCATTATGCCAAGTTATATTTAAAGGAAATCATTGGATTACATAGGGTTTTGACATCCATCATATCTGACAAAGGCACGCAATTCACTGCTCATTTCTGGAAATCGCTCCAAGAAGGTTTGAGAACTCGAGGGAACTTGAGTATTGCCTTCCATCCTCAGACGGACAGGCAGGTAGAGAGAAATATATAAACTTTTGAAGACATGTTACGGGCATGTGAAATTTATTTTGGAGGTAATTGGGATAAACATTTACCTCTTATGGAGTTTGCGTACAATAACAGTTATCAAGTAAGTATCCAGACTGCTCCTTATGAAGCTCTATATGGAAGGATTTGTAGATCACCAATTGGGTGGTTTGAACCTACTGAAGTAGAGCTATTGGGTCCTGATTCAGTTCACAAAGCAATCGAGAAGGTGAAACTTATTGTGCAACGACTCAAGATAGCTCAAAGCCGATAGAAGTCTTATACAAATATGAGGCATTGCAAGCTTGAATTTGTTATAGGAGACAAGGTATTCTTGAAGGTGTTGTTAATGAAGGAAGTGATGTGATTCTGTATAAAGGGTAAGCTTATTCCCTGTATTATTGTCCCTTGTGATATTACTATAAGAATTGGGAAGGTGGCTTACGAGTTGAACTTACCATCTGAGATGGATATGGTGCATCCTATGTTTCACATTTCGATGTTGAGGTTGTATAAACTGTATCCTTCTCATGACTTGACTCATGAAGAGATTGAAATCAACAAAGGGTTGTCTCATGAAGAAGGACCTATGCAAATCTTAGATCGACAGGTCATAAAGTTGAGGACAAAATATGTAGCTTCAGTTAAAGTCCTGTGGAGAAATCATAATATCGAAGAAGTGACTTGGGAAGTAGAGGAGTACATGAAGAATATATACCCTTACTTATTCCTTATTCTAGGTATGTGTTGAACTTTCCGGTTATTGAATTCTTGCGTAGGTGTAGACTAGAGGTATGAATTCCTCCTATTGTGTTTAGGCTTGAATGATCTAGTTGTGGGGAATCCTTGTGAGGTCCAAGTAATTTTATTTGGGTGTTTGGTTGTTATTTTGTCTTTGGGGATAGATCGTCTTGCTAAAGAACTCTAGAAATTCTGAATAAATTTGAGGTTTAGTGATGAATCTTAGGCCATGACTTTCATTTAGGGACAAATGATCCTGAGAGGGGGATAATGTAACACCATAGATTTGGGTTAGGTTTGAATGTTTACAATGAGTTTAAGGTGTCATATTAGCTATATGAATCCTTTCGGGACAAATTTGGGTAAAAGATAGCTGTTTTGAAGTCAAACAAAATAGTGAAGTTCGTAAGAGTTCTTAAAATTATCTAAGTCTGTGGTAGTCCTGACTTATGCCCAGTTTTTGGTTAGTTACACTAGGAATGCGAGGAAACTCAAAACATGAAAGTTGTAGCTCTTTGAAATACCTTTCATCCTTAAAAGGTGGAGCTCAAACGTAGCTCTGTGCTAGGAGTTATGCCCATTTTTTTGAAGGGTGTCGACAAAGTTAAAAAAGTTGAAATTTTGACTAAGTATGAAAATGGACCTAGGACCTCGTTGAGATAAGCTCAAAGCGAGATATGGTCATGCTATAGACCTCGTTCGATGAGGTGTAGAGTCCCAAAATGAAGAATTTCAAAAAAATTGGCTGAGTATAAAATGGACCTAGGATCTCGCTGAGCTAAGCTCAAAGAGAGATAGGGTCATGCTATAGACCTCGCTCAGTGAGGTGTAGGGTCCAAAATGTCCCATCCTATAAATTTAGCACTTAACTCGAAATTTCAATTATTAGACATTCCAACTTCGTAGAAAACCCTTAGAGGATGACCTTTTGAGAGCAAACAACCCTAATGCTTCCCCAACACATCTAAGGTAAGTTCTTGATAAATTCCTATGATTTTTAACTTAATCTAACAAATATTAACACTAGAAACCTCACCTATTCCATAGATTATGAAAATTTGATTCAAGAACGGTGGAAGAGGAAACTTGTTAGGAGTTCATTGTAAAGTAAGTTTCTGAAACTTAAGTATAGTTATGGGGATTTTTTTTACTTTATATATCGTGTATATACAGTTAGAATCCATGGGTGAATCGCATGAAAGAAAGAACACGAAATTGGCTAAAAAACCCTAGTTTTCAAAAAGGGTGGGAATTCAAAAGAAAAGTGTAAAGTTCTAATATTTCTCATTTAAATCGATTGTAGAATGATTGTTGAATCCCGAAAAAACCCGTTGCTAGCATTTTGTGGGAATTGAGGCATGTCTACATTTTTTGAAAACGTTTTGGATGTCAATTTTTCAGAAATCTTCTTTGAAGTATGTTTATGTTGAAAAAGCATGATTAATGTTTGAGAGTTCTATTTTTATTGTTTGTAATAGTTAAAACCCTAGTTTGGTGGTTGTTCTTTGTTGAACTTATTTTCTATAACGACCTATTTCGTCGTTTTGAGCTTTTAGACTCCATTTCCCCAAAACACCCCTCCCATTGTTTATTTTCTATACTTATGACTTGGGGGGAGGGTGGCGCTGTTTCTGATGCAATCGGGCTGGTCATGGTTGGTTTTGGGGATTTTAGAGATTTCTAAGTTGAATAAGTGAAAAAAACTTGACCAATAGTTGACTTTTGGGACATTGTATATGGAATCGTGATAGTTCCGTTAGGTTTGGAAGGTGATTTTGGTGTTAATTGTATTTTGGCTCATTGGTTGGGAATGTTGGTTTTGGTTGGCTTAGAGTTGACTTATGTCAACACAGGGTCGAGATGACCTCTTTTGAGCAATCCACGTACACGAGCGAGTTCGTAGCGTGTTTTATGATTGAAATGCATGTTTTGTTTGTGTTCATCGGGTTCCGAATGAGTTTCGGTTGTTGGATTTAAGATGTGAAGACTTACCATTTTGCTGGTGTCTAGTGCAATCGCATCTACGAGAGTGTGGCCGCCCCTGCTGGTCTTTTTTTGCACAAGTTGGTCCGTACCTGCATGTCACGACCCAGCTAGGGGCCGCGACGGGTACCCGGAGCTAACCACCGGGCACCGCTTGGTCTACTACTCATCTTACTCATTTAATGCCCTTTTTATTAGCTTGTATATGAAATTATAGGAAAACATATTCTATATAGAAACATAGATGCTTTATATACATTTGCCTCTCGATCATCAAAATAATATATGTACATATGATAACATCTTGTGAGACCATCTAACCCACACTCCGTATCTACGAGCCTCTACTGACATACTGTATACATAGACGGAACAAGACTCTGTCGTGCCCAAAATATGCATGTATATACCAAAAGAATGATCATAAGCACCTCCGGACAATGGAGTGCTTCCAATCAATGGACAGCTTCTAAGAATCTGGATCAAGCTCGCCTCCCTGTCTTCCTGTGGGCATGAACACAGCGTCCAACGAAAACGGACGTCAGTACGAATATTGTACTGAGTATGAGAGGCATAAACAATGAATAAGGACAAAAATAATATAATGAAAACATCAATATGAAACATCTGGATCCGAATGGCCATCATAAAGGAAGTAATTGTTACACCTCGGAAAATCTTCCGTTGGTACGAAAGTGAATGAACTAGTGATGAGTACGAGTGTATGACGTTCCATGAGTAAGAAATGACGTTCGACGACCTTAGGCGAGATTTCAAAGGCATCCGATGCTAGACGAGAAAGTTGGCTAAGATAAGACAAGGTATGAGATGAGCAAGGTAGGCAAATGGATGTGGATGATTAGAATGAAGAGTCAAGAAATGTGAAAAGTTGCAGGTTTGCAATCTGGCCAGTCGGTCGTAAAGTGAAATACGGACCGTAAAATGGTATACGGTCCGTAAACTGGCCTGTCGTATTTTGGCATTCGAGACTTCAACTTTCTGCCAGATGATCAATGGTTAAATACGACCTGGAATACTGGCCGTAAAGTGATTTACGACCCGTAAACCATGGTCGTAAATCACCATATTGCAGCCTCAGTTCCTGATTCTGTTATGGTTAAACACGACCACGAAGGACGGTCCGTAAACTGGAATACGGGTCGTAAACCAAGTTTACGACCACTATGCACTTCAATTCAGATTTTTAAGTCATTAAATAAGGGGACCAAGACTTATTTCATTTCACTTCTACATCACAACCCTTCTTTCTAAAACATCTCTATACATTTATTATACAAGTTTTCAAGGATTATTAGTCATCAACAACATTAATCAAGTGAATCAAGTGTAAGAAAAACCCATTAAAGATCATCCAAGTCAAGAAATCCAAATGGAGGAAAACTAGGGTTTTTGCTCAAGTGGAGTATTATCAACTAAGGCTCGTTCCTAGAATATCTAAGGTAAGATTCATGATATTTATACGTTGTTTAAGATATTGGAGAGTTGAAATACATGGATTGTAGAAAAATATGGTAAAATGGGTCATGAATGTTGGATAGTACCATTTAGAGAATTAGTTTGAATCGAATCATGATTGTTGTTATATTGTGACATGAATGGGTTATAAATGACGTTGAAAGACCATGAAATAGATATTGTATGTGAATGGACGAAATCATGTGTTATAGCCATAGATATGGGCAAATGAAAGTAAATTGAGAAATGTGGATAATGTGAATGACTAATGGCCATTATTATGATATTGTGAATGTATTGTTGACGTTTGGGAGTTGAATCACGATATGGACAAACGTTGTATGAATAAAGGAGATGCTGTCCGATTTTCTCTAGCTTTAGCCATGTGTGCTAGTTATCGATTCTGATGATAGCATGACCTTAATGAAGGTAGAAACGTAAGCATTAGAGGAGTACGTGCAAGTGTAGAATAGTTCAACGAAAAGGTATGTAAGGCTAACCCTTCTTTCATAAGGCATGGTTCTTTGGCCAATCATTTATCCTTCTATGAGCTCATGATGTGCTCCATATGATTCTATTCTCAAAAGCTACTGAGCCTGCGATCCTTGATGTGTACTACGTTCCTCACACGACGAGTAAGCCTATAATGCAGACGTAACAATAATAATGATGATAATAATGATGATGATAGTAATGATGATGATAATAATGATGATAATAATAATAATGATGCTAAAGGTGCCTATGGGCTATTATACTTATGTGTGCCTATGAAGGGCTATAATGAAACCTCGAGCTTATAACGCCGGGTAGAATATATGTATATGTATGTATATGATTACGTAACGCGCGCGCACATCTGCAGATGGTACGGATAACCCTGATGCCTTGGTAGGGCCAGGTAGATATAACCTTGAGCCTTGGTTGGCCAAGTATGTATGAAACACCGAACCTTCATGGTCGGGCATGCTATGTATATCTGTATATATGTGTATATACTTTGTATATGACATCATTAAGAGTACGAATATGTTATGTATATGAGATGTAAATGATTATGAGGGTAATTAAGTACGGATATGGATATATGTATGCGGATACGCAATAGAAACGGAATGTCTCTATGGAAAGCAAGTAAGTGCCATGATGATGATATTATTGTCTCCCCTCCTATGCTCCTTCACATGTTGTTCACTATGCTTCTATATCGATGTTGATCATGCTTTACATACCAGTACATTCTTCGTACTGACGTCCTTTTGTTTGTGGACGCTGCGTCATGCCTGCAGGTGCACAGGGAGACAGACTTGATCCATAGCTGCTTATTCAGAGATTACATAGCAGAGCTCCATTTCCTTCGGAGCCATAGCTTTTGGGTACTTATTCTTTTATGTTTATAATTATGGGCATAGCAGGGTCCTGTCCCGCTCATGTGATATGTTACACTCTTCTTAGAGGCTCGTAGTCACGTGTATATGGTTAGATATGTCTGGCCTTGTTGGCCCGTGTTTTGTATATTATTTTGTCGGCCACGTCGGCCCATGTACATTTGATGTGTCATAGATGCCTATGATGTTAAATAGGAAATGTTGTCGCCCAAATGGGACTAGTATGATTGATGACTAGAATGCATGATTTGACATATGGCTCACCTAGATGTTATGTGAAAGTATGTCGAGGGGTGCCCGGGTGGGATAGCACCGGGTGCTCGTCGCGGCCCCCCTAGTCGGATTGTGACAGTAATGCATGCTGTCTTAATCATACTCATTATCATGTCATGTATGCATAATATGTAAGTTGCCCGTCCATGTCGGAACAGTGTGATAATCAATAACATTAGGCCGCATCCAGGCCTCCCGCGTCCGGGGTACCATCTCATGCCGCCCACTAGTGGTGTCTGCCCATGCCAACTGGCCATGGTGTATCCATATAGCTGCCCACCTTGGCGGTGACTGCCCGGCCAACTAGGCCCGGTGTGATGCAATCATGACATGCTCATCATAAAATACTTATCATAATATGCTTATCAAAATATACTTGTCATCATATATGCATAAAGGCTCTAGAACAACTGCATTCTATCGAGGTGACGTAAGGTCGTGAACCCTCGATTCCATTATGGACATATATGAGCATTCTGCCTCACCTTGAAGGAAATAATACATAAGGTGAGTGTAAGCAATAAATAACGTCATTATCAACATGGCATCATCATATCATATCTCTTTATCTTATATGGGCACTTACGGATATAGGCTTTTAGCTTTCCAGAATATAGGAACTCATGAAGAGGAAAGGAATTCATGCTATAGGATTCATGCCATTAGAAAGAAGGGACTAGCCTCACATACCTTTGTCGTTTAGCTAAGTTATCGTCCACTTGTTCTCCTTCAATATCACGTCGTTACCTTCACGAGAGAATTCAGACTAACGTTAGTTAATTGGCTACAAGAACGCATCGTGATTTCTAGGGAAAATTGGGCAGCATTTCCTTTATTTCTACTACTTTTCCCATATTTTATATCAACTCCCAACATTCACAACAACATCCACGATATAGAGACCAACAATCATCGTTTATATACATTGAGTAAAATCCACCATTTCTCTCCAATTTTTCCACATTTAATGGTTATAGCTCGTTATCGCATTTCCTCTTATTTAATACTCATTTCACGGTCTAAACATCGTTTACAACATGTTCATAACCATAACGCATCAACATTCATGATTCCATTCCACTATCATTCAATTGTGACACTATTCACTCAGTAATGGCCAATTTTCTATATTCTTCTACATTTCAAGTATCTAAGCCTTCCAATGCCTTGAACAACATGGTATAGTCATGAAACATACCTTAGATGTTGGTGGAACAAGTCTAGAGCGGAATCCTTCCTTTTGCACCAAAACCCTTCTTCACCTCTTTTGGGATTTCTTAGTTTCGATGAACTTTACTTGAGTCTCACACACTTTGTTTCATGAATTCAATGTTATTGATCCTTGATTTCCTTGGTATTCTTGTGGTTGAAGTGTTTGAAGACTTTTCTAGAGAGTTCTTGAGTTGGAGAGTGGAAAATGAAATAACATGGAATGGAAAAATGATCCCTTAAGTGATTTAAAAAGCTGGCCGACCCACATTATACGGACCAACATACGGTCCGTATGTATGGGCGTACATTTGGTCCAGTGGCTGGTGGCCTTCTTGGCCAATTATACGGTCCAATATAAGGCTGGTATAAATTATACGGTCCGTAGATTGGGCCGTATAATGCCCATTGATTCCGTTTTCGTTCTCGTTGTCTCGTTTGATCTCCGATCCTTATGGAACCTTCTTGGCACTTGTTTAACATCTCAACATCAACCTAAAGGGCGTTATTACACTTATCTAAGACATCATTATGCCATCACAAAATCGTTGCTTGGTATTCTTACCTGATACACCACATATGGTTTGCTTTTCTTAGCAACTATCTCTCCCTATCTCCCATGCTTTTAAATCCACATTTAGGATCGACAAATACTACTTCTTACTCATCAAAACACCGTATACGTCATGGCCTTCGTTGTCCTATTCACAGTACATGTTAGGGGAATTTTTTGAGGTGTAACATCCTTCCCCCCTTTTGGGACATTCGTCTTCGAATGTTAAACACTCGGGATTCTACAAAAATTTCGCCAGAGTTTCTCCTGTAATTGGGCACTACCAACCTGTCACAACAACCCGTAATATCATCGCCTCACAGGGTTGCATCATAATATCAACATATCTATGGCCACACACGGCCAACAGTATAAAATGAAGTATACGTACCTCATCTCGTCGACGTTGCATCTTGAATCTCTTCTGGGGGTTGGAATAAATGCGGATATTTGGCTTGCATATTCTCCTCCTCTTCCCAAGTCATTTCTTCCCGATTATTGTTTCGCCACAAGACTTTGACTGAAGAAACCTCTTTATTTTTAAGTCTTCGCACCTGTCTATCTAAAATGGCAACCGGTACTTCTTCATATGTCAATTTCTCTGTCACTTGGACATCATCAACCGGAACGATTCTTGTTGGGTCTCCAATGCACTTGCGGAGCATCGAAACATGAAAAACTGGATGTACGGACTCAAGCTCTTAAGGCAAGTCCAGTTCGTATGCTACACGACCCACCTTACGGATAATTCTATAAGGTCCAATATATCTTGGGCTCAACTTCACCTTTTTACCAAACCTCATTATTCCTTTCATTGGCGACACTTTAAAGAATATCCAATCATTGGCTTGGAATTCCAAGTCTCATCGGCGGTTGTCCGCATAAGACTTCTGGCGACTTTGGGCTGTCAATAATCGATCTCGTATCACCTTGACTTTTTCGACTGCTTGTTGAATCAGGTCGGGGCCTATTAATTGTGTCTCTCCGGTCTCAAACCATCCAATTGGAGATCTACATTTCCTTCCATACAAAGCTTCATATGGAGCCATTTGAATACCGGAATGGTAGCTATTGTTGTATGCGTATTCTATAAGGGGTAAATGCACCTCCCAACTACCGCCAAAATCCAACACAGACGCTGTCAGACCCCGACTTTACTAGGGTGTGATGGGCACCCGACCCCATATTCGGAGCCGAGCGAACCCGCTGACTCTTATCACATGCATAATATCTTTGGGCTCTTAAATTGAATAAGAATGAAATACATAGTAAGCTTTCAGAATCTTTCTTTTCCCTCGTACTCAAATCAAATGGAATCTGTAATCACATGGACTTTATAACATAACATAAGGTGGCACATCGGCTGATGGAGCCAGTTACAATACCAACACTCTATACCCACGACTCTGTCTGCAAAGCCTCTAACTTCGAACAAGACATCATAGCATAATACTCTGACCCGGCAACACTCCAGGGCAAATGGAGCTTGCCAACTCCGCTGGAACATCTTCTATAATAGCTTCTACTCATCTGGGTGTACCTGTGCGGCATGAAACGCAGCCCCCGAAGAAAAGGGGTCAGTACGAGAAATGTACTGAGTATGTAAGGCATGAATAATAACATATGAGAGACACATAGCATGGGTAATGACACAAAGGAAATATAGGGCATATGGTGAGATGAAAGAGTAACTTGTACATCTGAGTGCCTCTTAGGGCGGATGCCATGCATGCTTGGCTTTTTTTGAAAAACATTTCTTTCCATATATATAGAAAATAGAACATATCATATCATAGCGCCAAATACGTCGGCTCCCCCACATATGTCCCGCGTCCGGGCATCCCGCGTCCGGGATGATATTACGCCAACTGACCAGGTGGCAATGCGTCTATAGCGCAACATATGGCCCTTTTCCCCATATCCCCCATATACATATACATATATCATATACATATATCATATAAGCAGCATGCATGAGAGCCCAAAGAAAGTCATGTATCCATCGGAGTGACGTAAGGTCGGTAACCTCCGATTACATTATGGAATAACCATGGCCGCTTAGTCTCACCTTGAAGGAACAATTATTATAAGATGAGACGAGCAACGAGTAACAACATACATAAACCGACACCTGAAGGCTCAGAAACAAGTTTCAGGTCAATCCGATTTAGTATAAGAAAGTTATGAGCGTTTGAAGTACAGAACCTTCCACGAACGTTTCAGAAGCTATTTTTTGAAAATCAAAGCAATAATAACATCAAGTACCTTTCCAACATGAAATCATTCTTATCATAGTCATCATAGAAATATTCTCATGCTCGACATCATCAATGTCATTGTAAAACATATCCATCGTTTTTGTCATAAAAGCTTACAATACCATAAACCTTTGTTTTGAAAAGATACGGACATTTGGGAAAACAATGACGGGTTATCGGGAACACAATCATTGCCTTGGGACCATAGACTTCTAACTTTTGAAAAACAAGTAAGATTTGGAAACAATTAGGAAATCATAACATCGGGATCATGCCTTCGAAAGAAAGGGACAAGCCTTAACATACCTGTTCCACGTCCTATTAGCTACGCTTAATTGTCCAAGCTCGCTATCGCTAGTCTACATTCAAAAAGATTGACACAATCATTAGACTCATCATCATATACTTGTCTTAATCCTTCAAATAAAATCACTTATGATCTGCCGAAATTTCGGCAGCATCTCCCCTGCAAATATACCATCCCCAAGAATCTCACTCAGCCTAAATCATCAACCAACAATCCGAGAATTTAACTCGGCCAAACTATCAACAACAATACCAACAATCGTGCCAACAACATCAACAATCAATTCAAGACGCATTCTAACATTAACAACCTTTGTCATACAATTCAACGACATTTCATTTATATTCAATTCAATTCACATAATATTCAAAACGACTCACTCAACATACTACTTCACCCGACACCTTCCAAATTCAACAAGGACAATAACAACCTATTTCCTTCTTTCAAATTCAACCATAACAACCCAACTTACAATTTTCCAACACATGTCTTACTTCCAAATTCATGAATTATGTCAACAACCCATACATTAACAAATTAATTCTTACAAATATAAGAAACCACACTAATGTCACACTAACTTCTTCAATAATGCACAAAAAATTTCAAATTCATTTCAAGCCACCAAACCTTCATTTTACATCATGGAATTCACAACACAACAATCGAACTACTAAATAAAATTAATTCATCACTTCTACAGAACATGCTCTACATTCGGCCATGACCCTTATATCCACATTCCATGAATTTCATCCATTTCTACCTTCTACAATACTCACAAATCATCCATAAAACATGTAAGAGAAGTTTGAACACATACCTTTTCCCCTTATCTCTTCACTCGGCTAGGGGCATATATTGCACAAATGAATGATTTAATTGCTCCAACAACTCCTTCATGTTAATAAGGACCTTCCAATTGCTTGGAACACTAGGAGAAAATAATTTTTCTTGACCAAATTTTCCATGGCCAAATTCGGCCAACCCTTGGCCGAATACCTTGTGTTTCTCTCTTTCAAGTTTCTTGAATTTTTATGAAGAGTAAGTCTTGCTTGGTAAGCTCTCTCTCCCATATATATACATAGCTCCTTCCAATTCCATTTGAACACATGTCTCTTTCTTGAAGTTTCTTAACTATTAAAATAAGATGACTAACTATTTCCTTACTAATAATGTTCCTTACTAATAATGTTCACAAATAATATTCATAACCAACTTGTACATTAAAGTAATTTTGGAAGATGGTCATTCCCTTAACTTACCACGACTACCTTGAAATATCCGAACGTACAAAATACGGGATATAACATCCTCCCCCCCTTTAGGGCATTCGTCCTCGAATGTTCAACTGATCTTATGGGGTGTCATAATACTTCTGGAGGGTCCTGTTTATAGTCGTTCTTCTCTTCATGCCCATTCCTTATCCCTCACCCTATTCTCCTTATACTCGAACTCCTGGGTCTTTACACGAGTCCTCATTCCACGTCATGGGTTTCTTTTTCTGGTGCATGAAAATATTGTGATCCCTTTTTGGCCTAATATAATATGGTCTTCCCCCCTTTAAGGGGCTCGTTATATGCCAACAGTCCTTTTATGAAGTCTTCGTTTATACCTTGTTCCTCATCTTCCTTCCAACTCTGTACCTAACATATCAAAAACTTCTTGTCCTAAGTTTTTCTTTTACTTTCTGTCTATGTCATCATTTTGTCCACATTTCAATACCCTTCCATCCACTATTCGTCCTTTCACTTGCTTAGCTTACTTGCTTATAATTCTTCTTTAACTACGTGTTTGTATTGTAGCTGTGCGTCCATATTTCTCAAGCGTCCCGCTACTTTTGTTCTTAGCACAGAATCCTTACAACTTCCACTCTCCCCATCCTTGTTCATCGGACCATTAACTATATTAATATAGCTACACATTTATTCTTTTATAGATCTCTCGTCTCAACATCATCGCAAGCCTAAGCATTTTCTTTTCTCTTACTTCACATCCCCCTATCCTAGTCACTATTCTTTTAGCCCCACTTATCGAAATCGGTTCTCGAACCTCATACACTCCTCTCTCCCATATATATACATAGCTCCTTCCAATTCCATTTGAACACATGTCTCTTTCTTGAAGTTTCTTAACTATTTAAATAAGATGACTAACTATTTTATTTTTGTCATCACTCTTTTTTTTCTATATATATATATATATATATATATATATATATATATATATATATATATATATATACACGGCCAAAGTGGCCTCCTTCAAGAATTTTCTTGAACATTTTGTGAAATTCCCATTTTGCCCCTAGCCTTCCACAATATTACCATAAGCCACTTTGCGAATTTTCCCTTTTTGCCCTTAGCCTCTCTCAATATTTCCGTACTAATAATGTTCATAAATAATATTCATAACCAACTTGTACATTAAAATAATTTTGAAAGATGGTCATTCCCGTAACTTACCACGACTACCTTGAAATATCTGAATGTACAAAATACGGGATGTAACATCCTCCCCCCCTTTAGAGCATTCGTCCTCCAATGTTCAACTGATCTTATAGGGTGTCATAATACTTCGGGAGGGTCCATTTTATAGTCGTTCTTCTCTTCATGCCCATTCCTTATCCCTCGCCCTACTCTCCTTATACTCGAACTCCTGGGTCTTTACACGAGTCCTCATTCCACGTCATGGGTTTCCTTTTCTGGTGCTTGAAAATATTGTGATCCCTTTTTGGCGTAATATAATATGGTCTTCCCCCCCTTTAAGGGGCTCGTTATATGCCAACAGTCCTTTTATGAAGTCTTCGTTTATACCTTGTTCCTCATCTTCCTTCAAACTCTGTACCTAACATATGAAAAACTTCTTGTCCTACGTTTTTCTTTTACTTTCTGTCTATGTCATCATTTTGTCCACATTTCAATACCCTTCCATCCACTATTCGTCCTTTCACTTGCTTAGCTTACTTGCTCATAATTCTTCTTTAACTACGTGTTTGTATTGTAGCTGTGCGTCCATATTTCTCAAGCGTCCCGCTACTTTTGTTCTTAGCACAGAATCCTCACAACTTCCACTCTCCCCATCCTTGTTCATCGGACCTTTAACTATATTAATATAGCTACACATTTATTCTTTTATATATCTCTCGTCTCAACATCATCGCAAGCCTAAGCATTTTCTTTTCTCTTACTTCACATCCCCCTATCCTAGTCACTATTCTTTTAGCCCCACTTATCGAAATCGGTTCTCGAACCTCATACACTCCTCTCCTGTTTCCTTTTACCACACTCTATCCCTTTTCACATGCCTACCTTGACCTATTACCCAAATAGTCTCGTGCTTTGCCGGTAGTTTCTCTCGGGAGCTTCACCCACTGAGGTTTCTTACCTTTCACCTTCTTCCGACACTTGATCCCTTTATTTTCCATCTACTCATTCACTTTCTTTCCCAAATATCATTGCATTAGAACCTTCCAATCTTAACCTGTAGTGAAAATGACATCAATTTACCTTGTAACACTTATATCATCTATTCTTGCTGTCACTCGATCTTCGGTACCCTTACTTGATTAGTGCCTTCCTTACCGTAGCGCCGGTTGCTGGAACTCCCATGTCCACCGATACAATCATATGTGGGATATCCTACACGTTCATATATATATATATATATATATATAGCCCACAAAATACTTCCAAACTCTATTCAAGCCTATCCAAATTTCCAAAGCTGTGACGCACTTTCTGTCTCTTCTCCAGTCTGGCCTACCTCGTCTTACGCGACCTCTTAAGGTTTCCAGTCATTCCGTATACTCTAGTTTCCCTTAGGTTACTCTAACTTCTCATTTGTCTCTTATGTCTGGATATATAGAATTTCTTGCATACTTCCCAGGGGGTCACCCATCCTAAAATTGCTCCCACCTTAGCACGCTTAACCTCGTAACTTTGATGAAATCCGGTGCCTTAATGTTGATATAACCGTGTCCACTTCCTCGCATGACCTTTATTACATGATCTGGGGCATGTCGAGGTCTTATAGATTCCGAGACATTCCCATAACACGTCCTTCCTTTTACAATTACTATTTTACCCTTCACCTTCGTGTATCACTACCTTTCGTCCTAGATTCCCAGATTCCTGATGGTAACGAATATACCTTCGTCGCCGTTACTTACGCATACCCGATTATCAGCCAGTTCGGACTTCCACTCACCATCCTTACCTAATAATCCACAGCAAAACTAATTGTCGACTTTCTCTGAATCCTTTAGCAGACCTTACTCCTGCTAAGCCTCGAACGTTATCCATTTTAATCCTCTGGGCTGCTAATCGTATTTCTCGCTATTATTCTTCGTGTCATACCAAATCCATAACCTTTCTGAAACAACTCATCCCACTTATCGTCCGTTTGCGATATTTCCTTTCCACGCTTCCTTCTGTTGGACGTACTTAACTAAATGACCAAATTTCTTTTGAACAATTCCGACAGAATCTCCTTTGCAATCCTTACTATTCCAAATTTGTACGCAGCAAATATCGACAATACCCTACAGGGCATACATACGTATACGACACATCTCAGCCATCCAGAGCCTCTAGTTTCAGCTATTTTTGGAAAATCAAAGCAATAATCACATCAAGTACCTTTCCAACATGAAATCATTCTTATCATAGTCATCATAGAAATATTGTCATCCTCGACATCATCAATGTAATTGTAAAACATATTCATCGTTTTTGTCATAAAAGCTTACAATACCATAAACCTTTGTTTTGAAAAGATACGGACATTTTGGAAAACATTGACGGGTTATCGGGAACACAATCATTGCCTTGGGACCATAGACTTCTAACTTTTGAAAAACAAGTAAGATATGGAAACAATTATGAAATCATAACATCGGGATCATGCCTTTGAAAGAAAGGGACAAGCCTTAACATACCTGCTCCACGTCCTATTAGCTACGCTTAATTGTCCAAGCTCGCTATCGCTAGTCTACATTCAAGAAGATTGACACAATCATCAGACTCATCATCACCGAAATTTCGGCAGCATCTCCCCTATAAATATAACATCCCCGAGAATCTAACTCGGCCCAAATCATCAACCAACAATCCGAGAATTTAACTCGGCCAAAATATCAACAACAATACCAACAATCGTGCCAACAACATCAACAATCAATTCAAGACGCATTCTAACATTAACAACCTTTGTCATACAATTCAACGACATTTCATTTATATTCAATTCAATTCACATAATATTCAAAACGATTCACTCAACATACTACTTCACCCGACACCTTCCAAATTCAACAAGGACAATAACAACATATTTCCTTCTTTTAAATTCAACCATAACAACCCAACTTACAATTTTCCAACACATGTCTTACTTCCAAATTCATGAATTATGTCAACAACCCATACATTAACAAATTTATTCTTACAAATATAAGAAACCACACTAATGTCACACTAACTTCTTCAATAATGCACAAACAATTTCAAATTCATTTCAAGCCACCAAACCTTCATTTTACATCATGGAATCCACAACACAACAATTGAACTACTAAATAAAATTAATTCATCACTTCTACACAACATGCTCTACATTCGGCCATGACCCTTATATCCACATTCCATGAATTTCATCCATTTCTACCTTCTACAATACTCACAAATCATCCATAAAACATGTAAGAGAAGTTTGAACACATACCTTTTTCCCTTATGTCTTCACTCGGCTAGGGGCATATATTGCACAAATGAATGGTTTAATTGCTCCAACAACTCCTTCATGTTAATAAGGACCTTCTAATTGCTTGGAACACTAGGAGAAAATATTTTTTCTTGACCAAATTTTCCATGGCCAAATTCGGCCAACCCTTGGCCGAATACCTTGTGTTTCTCTCTTTCAAGTTTCTTGAATTTTTATGAAGAGTAAGTCTTGCTTGGTAAGCTCTCTCTCCCATATATATACATAGCTCCTTCCAATTCCATTTGAACACATGTCTCTTTCTTGAAGTTTCTTAACTATTAAAATAAGATAACTAACTATTTTATTTTTGTCATCACTCTTTTTTTTATATATATATATATACACGGCCAAAGTGGCCTCCTTCAAGAATTTTCTTGAACATTTTGTGAAATTCCCATTTTGCCCCTAGCCTTCCATAATATTACCATAAGCCACTTTGCGAATTTTCCCTTTTTGCCCTTAACCTCTCTCAATAATTCCTTACTAATAATGTTAACAAATAATATTCATAACCAACTTGTACATTAAAATAATTTTGGAAAATGATCATTCCCTTAACTTACCACGACTACCTTGAAATATCCGAACATACAAAATACGGGATATAACATCCTCCCCCCCTTTAGGGCATTCGTCCTCGAATGTTCAACTGATCTTATGGGGTGTCATAATACTTCGGGAGGGTCCTGTTTATAGACGTTCTTCTCTTCATGCCCATTCCTTATCCCTCACCCTATTCTCCTTATACTCGAACTCATGGGTCTTTACACGAGTCCTCATTCCACGTCATGGGTTTCTTTTTCTGGTGCATGAAAATATTGTGATCCCTTTTTGGCCTAATATAATATGGTCTTCCCCCCTTTAAGGGGCTCGTTATATGCCAACAGTCCTTTTATGAAGTCTTCGCTTATACCTTGTTCCTCATCTTCCTTCCAACTCTGTGCCTAACATATCAAAAACTTCTTGTCCTAAGTTTTTCTTTTACTTTCTGTTTATGTCATCATTTTGTCCACATTTCCATACCCTTCCATCCACTATTCGTCCTTTCACTTGCTTAGCTTACTTGCTCATAATTCTTCTTTAACTACGTGTTTGTATTGTAGCTGTGCGTCCATATTTCTCAAGTGTCCCGCTACTTTTGTTCTTAGCACAGAATCCTTACAACTTCCACTCTCCCCGTCCTTCTTCATCGAACCTTTAACTATATTAATATAGCTACACATTTATTCTTTTATAGATCTCTCGTCTCAACATCATCGCAAGCCTAAGCATTTTATTTTCTATTACTTCACATCCCCCTATCCTAGTCACTATTCGTTTAGTCCCACTTATCGAAATCGGTTCTCGAACCTCATACACTCCTCTCCTGTTTCCTTTTACCACACTCTATCCCTTTTCACATGCCTACCTTGAGTTCTTACCCAAATAGTCTCGTGCTTTGCCGGTAGTTTCTCTCGGGAGCTTCACTCACTGAGGTTTCTTACCTTTCACCTTCTTCCGACACTTGATCCCTTTATTTTCCATCTACTCATTCACTTTCTTTCCCAAATATCATTGCATTAGAACCTTCCAATCTTAACCTGTAGTGAAAATGACATCAATTTACCTTGTAACACTTATATCATCTATTCTTGCTGTCACTCGATCTTCGGTACCCTTACTTGATTAATGCCTTCCTTACCGTAGCGCCGGTTGCTGGAATTCCCATGTCCACCGATACAATCATATATGGGATATCCTACACGTTCATATATATATATATAGCCCACAAAATACTTCCAAACTATATTCAAGCCTATCCAAATTTCCAAAGTTGTGACGCACTTTCTGTCTCTTCTCCAGTCTAGCCTACCTCGTCTTACGCGACCTCTTAAGGTTTCCAGCCATTCCGTATACTCTAGTTTCCCTTAGGTTACTCTAACTTCTCATTTGTCTCTTATGTCTGGATATATAGAATTTCTTGCATACTTCCTAGGGGGTCACCCATCCTAAAATTGCTCCCACCTTAGCACGCTTAACCACGTAACTTTGATGAAATCTGGTGCCTTAATGTTGATATAACCGTGTCCACTTCCTCGCATGACCTTTATTACATGATCTGGGGCATGTCGAGGTCTTATAGATTCCGAGACATTCCCATAACACGTCCTTCCCTTTACAATTACTATTTTACCCTTCACCTTCGTGTATGACCTTTCGTCCTAGATTCCCAGATTCCTGATGGTAACGAATATACCTTCGTCGCCGTTACTTACGCATACCAGATTATCAGCCAGTTCGGACTTCCACTCACCATCCTTACCTAATAATCCACAGCAAAACTAATTGTCGACTTTCTCTGAATCCTTTAGCAGACCTTACTCCTGCTAAGCCTCGAACGTTATCCATTTTAATCCTCTGGGCTGCTAATCGTCTTTCTCGCTATTATTCTTCGTGTCATACCAAATCCATAACCTTTCTGAAACAACTCATCCCACTTATCGTCCGTTTGCAATATTTCCTTTCCACGCTTCCTTCTGTTGGACGTACTTAACTAAATGACCTAATTTTTTTTTGAACAATTCCGACAGAATCTCCTTTGCAATCCTTACTATTCCAAATCTGTACGCAGCAAATATCGACAATACCCTACAGGGCATACATACGTATACGACACATCTCAGCCATCCAGAGCCTCCAGTTTCAAGTAACAGAACAAAATATCAATACTTACCCCAAATGAATGATTTAATTGCTCCAACAACTCCTTCATGTTAATAAGGACCTTCCAATTGCTTGGAACACTAGGAGAAAATAATTTTTCTTGACCAAATTTTCCATGGCCAAATTCGGCCAACCCTTGGCCGAATACCTTATTTTTCTCTCTTTCAAGTTTCTTGAATTTTTATGAAGAGTAAGTCTTGCTTGGTAAGCTCTCTCTCCCATATATATACATAGCTCCTTCCAATTCCATTTGAACACATGTCTCTTTCTTGAAGTTTCTTAACTATTAAAATAAGATGACTAACTATTTTTGTTTTGTCATCACTCTTTTGTTTTCTATATATATATATATATATATATATATATATATATATATACACGGCCAAAGTGGCCTCCTTCAAGAATTTTCTTGAACATTTTGTGAAATTCCCATTTTGCCCTAGCCTTCCACAATATTACCATAAGCCACTTTGCGAATTTTCCCTTTTTGCCCTTAGCCTCTCTCAATATTTCCTTACTAATAATGTTCATAAATAATATTCATAACCAACTTTTACATTAAAATAATTTTGGAAGATGGTCATTCCCTTAACTTACCACGACTACCTTGAAATATCCGAACGTACAAAATACGGGATATAACACACGCTCGTAGCATATCCTCCAAGGTATGAATAGTACGTTCGGCTTGTCCATACGTCTGTGGATGAAATGTCGTACTGAGCTTGACTTGGGTACCTAGACCTTCCTGGAAGGACTTCCAAAAACTTGGTTGTAAACTGTGCCCCTCTGTCTGTAATAATGGCTAATGGAATTCCGTGAAGTCGCACAATTTCTTTCAAGTACAACCTAGCATAATCTTCCGCTGAATATGTGGTCCTGACTGGAAGGAATTGAGCTGCTTTGGTTAATATATCCACGATCACCCATATAGAATCGTATTTGCCTCGGGAGCGAGGTAATCCTACAATGAAATCTATATTAATCTCTTCCCATTTCCATGTAGGAATCTCCATTGCCTGTAATAAGCCCCCTGGCTTCTGATGTTCGGCCTTTACTTGTTGACAATTGGGAAATTAAGCTACAAATTCCGCTATGTCCCGTTTCATGCCATCCCACCAATACAGTGATTTGAGGTCATGATACATCTTGGTCGCACCCGGATGAATAGAATACCGAGAATAGTGTGCTTCCTCTAAAATTCGTTGTCGCAAATTTGCCACATCTGGTATGCATAGCCTGCCCTGATATCTAAGGACCCCATCTATGGAAACTTCAAATGGAGGCTTCTCTTTTTCACCAGATAGGTCTCGGTAATGGCTTAACAGAGAATCTTCATATTGCCGTTCCTTCACTTCTATACTCAAAGATGACACTGTGGGGTCATTGATGCTAATACTTGTGCTACCCGAATCAATTGCACGTACTCCGAGATTTTCTAATCGATGGAGCTCACGACCCATTTCCTGCTTTTCTGAAGGAACTTCACACAAACTACCCATTGATCGACGGCTAAGCGCATCGGCTACCACATTCGCTTTTCCGGGATGATATAGAATATTCACATCGTAATCCTTCAGTAATTCTAACCATCGCCTCTGCCGCAGATTTAACTCCTTCTGTTTGAAAATATGCTGGAGACTCTTGTGATCTGTATAAATATTGACGTGCACACCATACAAATAATGTCTCCATATCTTCAAGGCATGAATAACCGCAGCCAATTCGAGATCATGAGTTGGATAATTCTTTTCATGTTTCCGCAATTGTCTCGAAACATATGCAATAACTTTGCCATGCTGCATCAATACACATCCTAGTCCCACACCGAAAGCGTCACAATATACAACATAGCCTTCTGGCCCTTCTGGAAGTGTTAACACTGGGGCTGAAGTCAATCTGTCTTTCAACTCTTGGAAACTACGCTCACAAGCATCGTTCCACTGAAATTTCGCCGACTTCTGGGTTAGCTTCGTTAATGGAGCTGAAATAGACGAGAAGCCCTCTACAAATCTTCTATAATAACCTGCCAAACCCAGGAAACTACGAACTTCCGTAGGCGTTGTAGGTCTTGGCCAAGTCTTCACAGCTTCTATTTTCTGAGTGTCGACTCGGATGCCGTCATCTGAAATAACATGACCTAGAAATGCCACAGAATTTAGCTAGAACTCGCACTTTGAAAATTTTGCATATAATTCCCGATCTCGAAGAACGCCAAGAGCAATTCTTAAATGATCTGCATGTTCTGATTCTGTGCGACAGTACACCAGAATATCATCGATAAATACTATCACGAAGAGATCCAAGAATGGCCTGAATACATTATTCATTAAATTCATGAACACTTCCGGGGCATTTGTCAACCCAAACAACATCACTCGGAACTCATAGTGGCCATACCTCGTCTTGAAGGCTGTTTTGGGAATATCTCCTTCTCTAATTCTCACTTGATGATAACCAGATCTCAAATCTATCTTGGAGAACCACTTAGCGCCCTGTAATTGATCAAACAAATCTTCAATTCTGGGGAGGGGATACTTGTTCTTTATTGTTACCTTGTTCAGCTGTCTGTAATCGATGCACATCCGTAGAGATCCGTCCTTCTTTCTTACGAACAAGACCGGTGCTCCCCACGGCGATGAACTGGGCCTTATAAACCCCCCTTTCAAGCAATTCTTTCAACTGTGCCTTCAGCTCTTTCAATTCTGTCGGAGCCATTCGATAAGGAGGAATAGAAATAGGCTTAGTGTCAGGTAACACATCAATAGCAAAGTCAATTTCTCTTTCTGGAGGAAGACCTGGAAGTTCATCTGGAAATACATCTGGGAATTCATTCACTACCGGAACAGACTGGAAAGTTGGCACCCTTGCTTCTGTGTCATGAACCCGAACTAGATGATAAATATAACCTTTAGCTATCAGTTTTCTCGCCTTAAGGTAGGAAATAAACCTACCCTTTGGAGACGCCGTATTACCCTTCCATTCAAGCACGAGCTCTCCTGGAAATTGAAATCGAACCATCTTCGTCCGACAATCAACATTAGCATAACATGAGGCCAACCAATCCATACCCATAATTACATCGAAATCTATCATTTTAAGCTCAATCAAGTCGGCTTTAGTCTGGCGATCACATATCACAATGACACAATTCTTGTACACTTTCCTCGCTATTACCGGATCACCAACCGGAGTGAATACCTCAAAAGGTTTAATTGGCTCGGATTGCACCCCAATACAATCAGCAACATACGGAGTGACATAAGAGAATGTAGAACCTGGATCGATCAAAGCATATACATCACGGGAAAATATAGTCAATGTACCTATGACAACATCTGGGGAAGACTCAAGATTCTGTCGCCCAGCTAAAGTATATACGCGGGGCTGAACAGCACCTGAAGTAGATGCTCCCCCTCTACCTCTGCCTCTACCTGTTGTAGTCTGAGAAGTCTGTGCTGTCGGGCGTACTGAAGAAGACCCAGATGTTGATCCTGTAGGCTGAGTCCCAACTCTACCTCTCGCCGAAGGACAATCTCTCATCATATGGCCAACTTGCCCGCAGGCATAACAGACATCTGAACCCTGACGGCACTGCCCGGAATGCAATCTACCGCACTGGCTGCACCGCGGTACTGGGGGTCTCCGCTGACTAAAATCTCCCCTGAACCAAGAATCTGAGGCCCTCGAACTCTGGCCCTGTCCTGACTGAAAAGAATAATCAAACCTCCTATCTGAGAATCTGGGAGGCACACTAGTCGCTGACTGACCTGAGTGTCTAGAATGCATCTGTCTCGGTCCCCCTCTATATTCACTACTCGCTCCTATAGATCTAGCCCTCTTACCTTATCTTCTATCACTATCACGATCACTTCTTTGCAGCTGTTGTCGTTCCTCAAGATTCTGAGCATGGTCCTGTATTCGGGAAATATCCATCCCGTCTTGCAAAGAGGCCGTCAGACAATCTCTAAACAAATGTGGCCCTAAACCACTCACAAATCTATGGACCCGGTCTCCCATGTCGGCCACCATAGTTGGGGCATATCTAGCCAAAGAATTGAATTGCATACTATACTCTCGGGCACTCATACTTCCTTTCTTTAGGTTTAAGAACCTGTCCGCTCTAGCTCGACGAACCTCGGGTGGCAAGTAATGACGAATAAAGGCATCCACAAATTCCTGCCAAACTGGAGGAGGCGCGTTCTCTCCTCTTGATGCCATCCAATTGCTATACCATAATACCGCCACATCGCGGAGTCTATAAGAGGACAACTCCACGGATTCGGTCTCGGAAGCATGAATAATCTTTAAGGTCCTCAACATTTCATCAATGAAGTTTTGCGGATCTTCGTCCGGCTTCGACCCAAAGAACTCCGGAGGATTTAGAGTCATAAAGTCTCGGGCTCTCGTACTAGCTGAACGATCACTCGGGCCCGCATTCTGTCATTGTGCCTGAGCGGCAACCAATTGTGTCAATAAATGTATGCCCTCGGTCACTTGTTGACCCGAAGCACCTGGTGGAGGGACCGGAGCTGAGGCTCCTCCTTGCTCTTCTACATTGGGCGAGGCCTCATTTTGTGATTCACCTTCCCCTACATTCGTCGGGAGCTCTCGTTCCGCCCGCCTTTTCGTCGTAGCTTTGCCCTTTCTGGGCGGTTGTAGCTTTTCCCTTTGGCGGCATTCTGAAAGCACAACACACTTTTAGGAAAAATGAAATGTTATGTATAGCTCTATCGCACGATCTAATAAGAAGAAAGATGGTCATTTTACTAAATGCCCTGTAGCCTCTTGTTTATTAGCACGGCATGCAACACACCATAAATAAGACTCTACTAGACACGGCTCGTAGACACTTCCTAGGACGAACTGCTCTGATACCACTTCTGTCACGACCCAGCTAGGGGCCGCGACGGGTACCCGGATCTAGCCACCGAGCACCGCTTGGTCTACTACTCATCTTACTCATTTAATGCCCTTTTTATCAGCTTGTATATGAAACTATAGGAAAACATATTCTATATAGAAACATAGATGCTTTATATACATTTGCCTCTCGGTCATCAAAATAATATATGTACATATGATAACATCTTGTGAGACCATCTAACCCACACTGCGTACCTACGAGCCTCTACTGACATACTGTATACATAGACGGAACAAGACTCCGTCGTGCCCAAAATATGCATGTATATACCAAAAGAATAATCATAAGCACCTCCGGACAATGGAGTGCTTCCAATCAACGGACAGCTCCTAAGAATCTGGATTAATCTCGCCTCTCTGTCTTCCTGTGGGCATGAACACAGCGTCCAAACAAAACGGACGTCAGTACGAATATTGTACTGAGTATGAGAGGCATAAACAATGAAAAAGGACAACAATAATATAATGAAAACATCAATATGAAACATCTTAATCCGAATGGCCATCATCAAAGAAGTAATGCATGTTGTCTTACTCATACTCATTATCATGTCTGTATGCATAATATGTAAGCTGCCCGTCCATGTCGGAACGGTGTGATAATCAATAACATTAGCCCGCGTCCAGGCCTCCCGTGTCCGGGGTACCATCTCATGCCGCCCACTAGTGGTGTCTGCCCATGCCAACTAGCCATAGTGTATCCATATAGCTGCCCGCCTTGGCGGTGGCTGCCCGACCAACTAGGCCCGGTGTGATGCAATCACGACATGCTCTTCATAAAATACTTATCATAATATGCTTATCAAAATATACTTGTCATCATACATGCATAAAGACTCTAGAACAACTGCATTCTATCGAGGTGACGTAAGGTCGTGAACCCTCGATTCCATTATGGACATATATGAGCATTCTGCCTCACCTTGAAGGAAATAATACATAAGGTGAGTGTAAGCAATAAATAACGTCATTATCAACATGGCATCATCATATCATATCTCTTTATCTTATATGGGCACTTATGAATATAGGCTTTTAGCTTTCCAGAATATAGGAACTCATGAAGAGGAAAGGAATTCATGCTATAGGATTCGTGCCATTAGAAATAAGGGACTAGCCTCACATACCTTTGTCGTTTAGCTAAGCTATCGTCCACTTGTTCTCCTTCAATATCACGTCGTTACCTTCACGAGAGAATTCGGACTAACGTTAGTTAATTGGCTACAAGAACGCATCATGATTTCTAGGGGAAATTGGGCAGTATTTCCTTTATTTCTACTACTTTTCCCATATTCTATATCAACTCCCAACATTCACAACAACATCCACGATATAGAGACCAACAATCATCGTTTATATATATTGAGTAAAATCCACCATTTCTCTCCAATTTTTCCACATTTAATGGTTATAGCTCGTTATCACGTTTCCTCTTATTTAATACTCATTTCATGGTCTAAAAATCGTTTACAACGCGTTCATAACCATAACGCATCAACATTCATGATTCCATTCCACTATCATTCAATTTTGACACTATTCACTCAGTAATGGCCCATTTTCTATATTCTTCTACATTTCAAGTATATAAGCCTTCCAATGCCTTGAACAACATGGTATAGTCATGAAACATACCTTAGATGTTGGTGGAAGAAGTCTAGAGTGGAATCCTTCCTTTTGCACCAAAACCCTTCTTCACCTCTTTTGGGATTTCTTAGTTTGGATGAACTTCACTTGAGTCTCACACACTTTGTTTCATGAATTCAATGTTGTTGATCCTTGATTTCCTTGGTATTCTTGTGGTTGAAGTGTTTGAAGACTTTTCTAGAGAGTTCTTGAGTTGGAGAGTGGAAAATGAAATAAGATGGAATGAAAAAATGATCCCTTAAGTGATTTAAAAAGCTGGCCGACCCATATTATACGGACCAACATACGGTCCGTACTATTTATACGGACCGTATGTATGGGCGTACATTTGGTCCAGTGGCTGGTGGCCTTCTTGTCCAATTATACGGTCCAATCTACGGCTGGTATAAATTATACGGTCCGTAGATTGGGCCGTATAATGCCCAGTGATTCTGTTTTCGTTCTCGTTGTCTTGTTTGATCTCCGATCCTTATGGAACCTTCTTGGCACTTGTTTAATATATAAACATCAACCTAAAGGGTGTTATTACACTTCTCTAAGACATCATTATGCCATCACAAAATCGTTGCTCGTTATTCTTACCCGATACACCACATATGGTTTGCTTTTCTTAGCAACTATCTCTCCCTATCTCCCATGCTTTTAAATCCTCGTTTAGGATCGTCAAATACTAATTCTTACTCATCAAAACACCGTATACGTCATGACCTTCATTGTCCTTTTCACAGTACATGTAATGGGAATTTTTCGAGGTGTAACACTGCATTGGGTTTCCCGTAGGCGTGGGACCCCTCGTGCGGCTATCCCTCCGCACCTGCAGACTTGGGAGTTTAAATAGGGCTCACACCTCAGACCCCTTTCACGCAGAAGCGACCTCGCAGGTGCGAGAAATGGGCCGCACCAATGAGGACCACTGAATCAAAACCTTCTATGTTTCATTTTTTCCCTAATTCGAACCTCATTCACCCAAAACATTTTGAGACCTAAAGAGTTCGGTTTAGAGAGATTTCAAGTAATAAATTTAAGTTTCTTCTTGAGAGTAAGATTCTATGCTCAATATTGGTAATTACTAATGATTCATTTCATTATTTTATCATTCTTTCCATGAATTGAAGGTAGAAAACTTAGGGTTTAAACCCAATTTCTTAAGAGTGTGTATTACTTGAGATTAATGCTAAGATTTAGGCCTATTGAATCTATCTTGTGAATTTAGATGTACTAATCAATGCATAAACATTTCCTAAGCTTGAATTACCTATTCAACTTAAGATTGTTGATATGAGATTAAGGATTTTTCCATAATTTGGGGTTTTTTGATAATTAATGAAATTGGAGGCTCTATTGGGGTTAGATTCCCATGAAACTTAGGATATTGACTTTTTAAATTATGGGAAGCATGTTCCTAACTTTAATTTTTTATTTTTCCCTCATAGGCCCGATGTCACTCTTTGTGTTGCATTTTTGAGTTTCGTTAGAACAATGGCAAAATGGGTGTCCATAGAATCATATTCAGTAGAATGCGTATTTGATAGACTTTGATCGTTCTGAGGCCCTCCGAAAGGGAAAGACATTGGCTTGAGGTTCGAGGCACCTAGTCGGCCTTCGAGGTAGGTTGTGGCTTACTTTTATAAACTCAAATTAGAGAATCATATGTAGCTTGTAGATATTGATGGGGAAAGCATGATTGGCCTTCGAGCATGGTTGTGGTGATAAATCCACTGGCTTGGTATGGATGTTGTTATGTGGGCTTTGTTGACACCTAATTTTGGCTCGACGTGCTTAAAATTAACGTTTCAGGGAGCCCTGATAGTTAAAAGAGCATGAAATACACTTTTTACACATTGTTTTTACATTTTTGATGATTTATTGATAATTGTCCTCATTTTAGGAGTTTTATCAATTTATTGACATTTTTCAAGAATCATTATTTTTGCACATGTATAGCATAATACAATCATTTTGTGCAAGTAATAATTGTTTCTTTATTTTATGACAGTACATTTTTGTATCTTATACATTAATATTCATATTTTATACTTACATTATTATTTATACATGTATTAGTTAACTATATTTTAGTACAGTCCATCAGCATAGAGAAAATCGGAGCAATTAACTCTTAAACGGAGAGCAAGAATTCGATCAAGTCAAGGTTTTGTCATTTTTTTTTTAAAAAAAAGTGACATTTGAAGTGATGGATTGAGTTCTTCATCCATTGATTAATATATCCTTATACATTGGTTAAAAGGATGAAAATCCTATTGAATAATAACCTAGAGATTAAAAGTAGCATCAAGGGGACAAAGGGTACGACACTTTATTTTTTGGACAATAGAAGGGGCTAAAATGTAGTATATAGAAAAGGAAGAGGCTTTTGCATTCAAGACCAAAAAACATTTTCCAGATTTTCCTTCATTCTTCTAAACTTAATAATCTCTCATCCCTTCGCCCATTTTAAGCCACCAACCACCTCACACTACCCACACATCTATTCTTTCTTCTCTCTACACTTTCTGCACTTTCTTTTCACAAGAAGACTAGCAAGACTAGCCTCTTCTTTCTCTCTCTATAGTTATTCATTCTTGTCTTTATATTTTTCATACATTGTCTTTATATTTTTTATTCATGCATTTGCCTTTACATTTTTTCATGCATTTATCTTTACATTTATTCATGCATTGTCCTTACATTTATTCATGTCTTTACATTACATTTATTCATACATTTATCTTTACATTTATTCATGCATTGTCTTTACATTTGTTCACGTATTTTCCTTTACATTGATTCATTCATTTATCTTTACATTTATTCATGCACTGTCTTTATATTTATTCATGCATTTTCCTTTACATTTATTGATGCATTTTATTTACATTTATCCATACATTGTCTCATATTTTCCATGCATTTTATTTATATTTTTTACATACCCTATCTAGTTTTTTTTTCTCTCTACATTTTCTTTACACTTGCAACCATTTTCTTTACCTTTTGTCAATAATGTAACACTAAATGCTCATTTTATTTTTATTTCTTTTACACATTTTGTTCTTTATATTTTCTCTACATTGTCTATACATTATTTTTACATTTACACATATATTTTTCTTTTAAAATTCTTATATTTTTTACACACATCATATACATATACATTCTTATACCATGTATACTACGCCAATTCTAAATCAAAACAAGTTTCATCTCCCTTTTGTCCAAAAACCTTGTGGCATATCATTTTTCAATGACTTTATGTCAAATCACTTTTTAAAGACTTTATGTCACATCTCATACTTTTTTATTTTTTTCAAATTATTTTAACTAACACATTTTTTCTTTTATCTTGCAATTTATTAAAAACTAAACTTTTGACCGATGAAGAAATTTCCGTCGATTTCCAAGGTCTCTCGTGTACAAAAGACGAGTTTTTATTTTAAGTTTATTTATTATTTCTTTAATTCATTAGATAGGTATTTATTTCTTACTAACATTTTTACCAAGTGCTTATATAGGTACGGGGAAATACATCTCGAAGACGATACTCGGAAAGAACCCGAATCATTGTTTGTATTTACTTTCCGCATTCTTTATAACTGTACAAAACATAAACTCGTAGTATAGTGGAAATTTTATTTTTGGAATGACGAGTTGATATATTTATTTACTTTTCACCTTGCTTGTTTAACTTAAAATTTTTCATTCGCTTTAGGCAAGACTTATGTCGTCAATACTTTCATAAATAGATTAAATTGACTTGGTATAAATACTTTGTTAAATAAATTCACATTTTTGGCATTTAGGCAAAAAATACTAGTCCATCCTTTATTTTATATTCTTTATACACTTTTAATACAACATACATTTTATATTGCCTCGTATACACCAATACGTATTTTAGTTAAATTAAATCCACATTTTTGATGCTAGGTAATACTACGCCGTCCATTTACAAATCATTTATTCTTTAAAAGGCATTATATCTTTTCACTCATTTTTCATACATAATTATTTATACTTATTTTTTACCAAAACATTTTACTAAACTTTTGTTTCTTATTCTTTTGATAGGGTATTCAATAAATGAACGATCTTTTTAACTAAACAGTAGAAACAAGTCAAATAAACCTCACTTTTCTGAATAATTTCGTTATATAAAATCTTTACACCAATGAATATTCGTAAATTATTGTTTCATTCTTTATGCACTAATATACCTAGTTATACAATTCTTTATACATTTTAGGTTTGATGTACACTCTTTTATACATGAAATGTGTTCTTTATATGTTTAATATACATACATTCCTTTAATATGCATAGACGCACATTCTTTATATCCTTGATATATTTATTTTACATAGTCTTACATTTTTTTTATACATTCTTTATATAGTTGTATACATTCTTTACTAATAGATATACACTCTCTAAACCAATAGATACACTTTTATACTTATGAGGTACATTCTCTTTATATTCTTTTATATATTCTTTTTTTTTAATATACATTCTTTATAAATACTTGATGCTTAATATAAATACATTTTTTTATACATTGTATATACTTAGTATATTATCACCTAGTGTAGTTTTTCATGAAGTCATAACATTTTGAAAATATGTAATAATAATGATAAACAGATAGATAATCCCCCTCTAGTGTTCAGTTAAACTAAGTTTAAGGACTGTCTTCGGACAGGCCCTGAGGGATGCTTAATACCTTCCCCTCGGGGTAAATAAAACCCTTATCTAGAATCTCATAGGTTTCGTGGACTAAAAATGGAGTAGACACACAAATATATATAGGTTTCCTGTTTTTCCTCAAAAATAAGGTGGCGACTCTAACCCCCTTTTAAACCAGTTAGAAGAACCGGGAAGTTGCAAACTATCTTGGATCCGTTCAAAATAAAGCGCAACAGAATGGTGACTCCGCTGGGGATTTACCTAGGTTTTGACCTTAACAGACATAGTTTAAGTGAGCACTTGAGGGATATGTGATTATTTATCTGTTTTTACTATTATTACTTGTAATATATATCGTGAACTGCTACAATATTATCTTTGAAAGGACGCGAGCAAAGCAAAAATTGTGTTCCTTATTTGTTTGAAGACATTACATATTACTGCTTTCTTTATACTGTCCTCGCACTTTTAATTGAGTCTTTGGCTGTACACATACACACATTGTACACGCGGGTTGTGCTTTGCGCTCCTCCGAACCTTCTTCAAACTCCTTAGTTTCAGAGATTGGTGGGCTAGTCTTACTACTTGCCATCTCGCAGTTGTCTGAATATTCTTTATCAGTTTAGGTGAATCTACTCTTAGAATTCTTAGGCTGTTGTAAGTATAATTTTGATCACTGCTCTAGCCGGATTGATTTCATTCTTTATTTGTCACACATTCTTTATTTTCTACATGCTCTTTCCATCTTACATATTCTTTATTTGTTTTACATACTGAATTTATTAGACATTCTTTAGTTGTATATATGTACTAGACATACCTTCTTCCGCCTCGTCTGCTTTATCAAACAATTTTGGTTGACTTGTGTTGAGCTTGGAACCTTTCCAAACCCTCACAGCCACATTATTTTTTATACCCGTTTCCGATCTTCGCTACCATCATTTGGACTTTACCATATTTTTCAAGAAATGTCAATACAGCCTTGTACATTCTTTCCCTCTCTGGAACACACTTTTTCCAGATTCGAACTCTTGTTCATAGCCTCACTTCTGTTCAACAGAACCACCAATTCATAGAAATCATACAAATCACATACAACACCGTATCTGCCCGAACTATGTCTGACCTGATTCTTGTCCTGACAAGATATGTAGGCAACCCTAATTAAGGGTTCAGTTTCCCCACTGTTTCCAAATAATTCACCGGAATAAAAAACTGGGATAATTGTTTTGGAGCAGTTCAAAGACGCTCTCCAAAAAGGCTTCAAAGAGCGTCAATCAACCCCTTGAAATCCAAAACCCAACAACGCCAATACCAGTCTTACCCCAACCATCACTGGGCTTTGGTCCCAAAATCTGGGATATAAGCTGTCCTTCTTCTGCCAAGTATCGCAGGCCATGGAACTTTGGCGTATCGGCCTTTATTTTTAAACCCCAATGGGTCAACACAAGTAAATCCTTCCCCCCTCAACTATACAATAACCGTGCCAACTGACAAGGAGTAATGTCAAAGGTCCACAAATAGTTTGGCACCCAATCATTGCAATATTACCGATGAGCGCACAGTATTTTTAGGAACTCCGTAAAGGTCGGCATGGCCACTTATCACCTTGCTAGCGGACGCGGATTATTTTTAACGCTCCACTGACATTGACATTTCCTCATAGGCAACCATGCCAATGGACGCAGAGTAGTCTCAAAGCTCTGCCAACGTCCTACCTTCTCCTCCATAACAATTTTGTCAGTGTACTGTAGTAATGTCAAGGCTCTATCTACGGTTGACATCCTTCTTCTCGGCCACTATTAAAGTATTTTCAAAGCTCTAGCTGCAATCGGCTCATTTTTTCTGACCGCCTGTCAATATATTTTCAAAGCTCACAGCCTACGATTTGTCCCTTCCTCGATAATTTTCAAAGCCTCATGCCTACGATGGACACACCCTTCTGCTGTCTGTCAGAGTACTTGCAAAACTCCGCCTTCAATCGGCACCTCTTCTTATATCTTATCTGCAAGAACTACACACACCTGATCCTCTTGTTTGATGAGATACGTAGGCAGCCCTTTTGGGTTCGGTATTCATTATTCAAAAATCACAAAAAAAATCCTTTATTTTGAAAAATCAAAAAAATATTTTATTTCTTTCTACCTCTCTGAACGAACTACGCGCACCTGATTCTCATCAAAATGAGATACGTAGGCAACCCTTCTTGGGTTCAGTACCCCTTATTCAAAAAATACAAAAAATATTTTTTAGATTCATATCTTTGACTTGGTTGGTACCAACATAGTTAGGAGTGTGCATAGGAAAGAAACAAGTGACAATCGATATGATGGAGATGACTGACTTTGTGGTAAACCATAGATTCTTTTGGTACCTCTCATTCACACCTTAAGTGACAATTGAAAAATTCTCTAGCACTTGATATAGGAAAGGATCGTAGGCCTTCTTTGACCCGTTTGAGCCTTTCTAGCCTACCAAATGACATTATCCCGAGCATTCCCCTTTGAGCCTAAAAGCCTTTTCTTTGACAACCACATCATAAGCCTATACCATTTTTGTATGCTTACATGCACAATCCCTCTCTTGGCCCAACCTCCCTGAGCGTACTAAAAACGTGCAACCACGGATAAAGATCCAAGCTAAAGTTGCCAACGACTAAAAGACACACAATTCCCATAAAAACAAACACGAAGAACGACCACCAAAGCAAGAAGGTGCCCACAAAACAAAATCAGTCATTCGGGATCTCGGACATACAATCCGTTATTCCTTTTTATTTTTCACATTCCGGCATACAACCTGGAATTAGCATCAAGACTTCGCGCATACAACCCAGGTCAATTCTCTTAATCCCCACAGAGTCTCGGGCATACAGCCCCGAACTCCAAAAAAAACAGAAAAAAAAAGAGCTCCAACTTGCAAAAGAAGTCGCACAAGTACAAAAAAAAAAGACAACAAAACGAAGCAGATCAGCGTCAGAGCACACAAATACCAAGCACGGACGTAGTGCGATGCTTAGGGAAGGATTAGTCACTCATTACCCAAATGATATCCTACCCTTCTCCCAAGCCTACATTACAAACCCATAACAAGCCCTACGTGATCCTATGCAAAGGGTTCTCACATTAGTGGATACTTATATGACGGCCAAGCTTATGGTATCACAATTGCATGCTTTGAACATCTTTCTGAGTATTAGGGTACTTCTCTAGACGTCCGAAAGTTAAAAAAATACTGAATATGTGTGAAAAGAAGATTTTCTTTCTAGTGAGGGCACTTGAAAAATGAGGATACGTATAGTTCAAAACCTTTGCTTGAAGCAAGACGAACAAATCTTGTCAATACTTAGGTATGTCTGAGGTACCACTTGAAGCGATATGAAATATCCCGAAGTCAATCTCGGTTAGCTGGGAAGCAATTGATGGAATTTGTACGCACAAAACTACTTGTTAGTACCAATTGAAGTCAAGACACGATTCTCTTTACTTCTTCATTTTCCAATATTATTTACAACAAGAACAACAAAAAATGCATCACAAAAATTTAATTATAGGCGCCCACCTTCTAATGCGGGTATTTCAATTAAAGTACATTTTTACAAGCGCCCACCTTCTAATGCGGGTATTTTAATTTCAGTCAGGCGCCCAACTTTTAATGCGGGTATTTTAATTTTAGTCAGGCACCCACCTTCTAATACGGATATTTTCTTTTTAATTTTAGGCACCCACCTTCTAATGCGGGTATTTTAATTCCTATTTAGGCACCCATCTTACAATGCGGGTATTTTAATTTCGGTCAGGCACCCACCTTCTAATACGGATATTTTCTTTTTAATTTTAGGCACCCACCTTCTAATGCGGGTATTTTAATTCCTATTTAGGCACCCATCTTACAATGCGGGTATTTTAATTTCGGTCAGGCACCCACCCTCTAAAGCGGGTATTTTAATTTATGTTAGGCATCCACCTTCTAATGCTAGTATTTTAATTTCACTCAGGCGCCCATTTTCTAATGCGGTTATTTTAATTTCTGTCAGATACCCACCTTCTACTGCGGGTATTTTACTTTCAGTCAGGCACCCACCTTCAAATACGGGTATTTTAATCTTTCTTTTTACAGGCGCCCACCTTCCAATACAGGTATTCCATTTCAAAGCTCTGGCGCACAAAGTAGAGTATGCATCAGCATCTCGGCACACTACACGAGATTTCATTTCAATTCAAGGCTCCGGCAAACAAATCGGAGTATGCATCACGGTCCTCGCACACAATCTAGGACTCCTCCCCATTCAAAGCTTCGGCACAAAACCCGATGTTTTCATCAGGGTCCCGACATATAACTTTGTAGTCCATTTCAATCCATGGCTCTGAGTTCGGTCGCCGCTCTAGCAATGAATCATTTTCCTCTCCAACAAGTTTTCCCGAACTACAATCGGTTTGACTCCCATTTCAGGGATATGTAGGTAGCTCGAATCCGAGCACGACCGTTCTTCATCCTACACCTGCTAGGACCATTCTAACAACACTCCGATCAAAATTTTCCACAACACCCATTAGTTATCACCTTTCGAACTACATTGACCTGATTCTCGTGTTTCACGAGATATGTAGGAAATTCTATGCAGAGTTCGGTCATATCGGGGCGAGAATCATTCTTACCCCAGCAAGTATACAATCTTGCATCCTCCCAGCATCTCGTAGCTCGACACTGGTGAAATTTTGGAAGCGATAACGTGGCTACATGAATTGTTTTTTGGCCCTGAACAATCCTTCCCTTTTTATCGTTTTTCTTTTTATCCCAACCCTGCCGACGGACGGATAGTATTGTAAAGCTCTATCAATGTCTGGCTTCTTTCTTCGTACATATCCTTTTAGCAATTCTTTGCCGAGCCAAAATATGCTACACGTCAACGTCTTCGTCCGAAAACTTTTTCATCAACACCGGTAGAAGAGGGACAAGCTATTGACACCTAATTTTGGCTCGACGTGCTTAAAATTAACGTTTCGGGGAGCCCTAATAGTTAAAAGAGCACGAAATACACTGTTTACACAATATTATTTTTTTACATTTTTGATGATTTATTGATAATTGTCCTCATTTTAGGAGTTTTATCAATTTATTGATATTTTTCAAGAATCATTATTTTTGCACATGTATAGCGTAATACAATCATTTTTTGCGATTAATAATTGTTTCTTTATTTTATGACAGTACATTTTTGTATCTTATACATTAATATTCATATTTTATAATTACATTATTATTTATACATGTATTAGGTAACAATATTTTATTACAGTCCGTCAGCATAGAGAAAATCGGAGCAATTAATTCTTAAACGCAAAGCAAGAATTCGATCAAGTCAAGGTCTTGTCATTTTCTTTTTTAAAAAGTGACATTTGAAGTGATGGGTTGGGTTCTTCATCCATTGATTAATATATCCTTATACATTGGTTAAAAGAATCAAAACCCCATTGAATAATAACCTAGAGTTTAAAAGTAGCATCAAGGGGACAAAGGGGTACGACACTTTTTATTTTGGACAATAGAAGGGGCTAAAATGTAGTATATAGAAAAGGAAGAGGCTTCTGCATTCAAGACCAAAAACCATTTTCCAGATTTGCCTTCATTCTTCTAAACTTAATCATCTCTCATCCCTTCTCCCAGTTTATGCCACCAACCACTTCACACTACCCACACATATATTCTTTCTTCTTTGACCCATTTGAGCCTTTCTATCCTACCAAATGACATTATCCCTTGCATTCCCTTTTGAGCCTAAAAGCCTTTTCTGTGACAACCACATCATAAGCCTATACCATTTCTGCGTGCTTACATGCACTATCCCACTCTTGGCCCAACCACCCTGAGCGTACTAAAAACATGCAACCGTGGATAAAGATCCAAGTTGAAGTTCCAACGACGAAAAGACACGCAATTCCCATAAAAACAAACACGAAGAACGACCTCCAAAGCAAGAAGATGCCCACAAAACAAAATTAGTCATTCGGGATCTCGGACACACAATTTCCGGCATACAACCCGGAATTAGCATCAAGACTTTTGGCATACAACCTAGGTCAATTCTCTTAATTCCCACAGAGTCTCGGGCATACAACCAAGAACTCCAAAAAAAAAAAGAGCTCCAACTTGCAAAAGAAGTCGCACATGTACAAAAGAAAGGGATAACAAAACGAAGCAGATCAGCGTCAGAGCACACAAATACCAAGCACGGACGTAGTGGGATGCTTAGGGAAGGATTATTCACTCATTACCCAAATGATATCCTACCCTTTTCCCAAGCCTACATTACAAACCCGTAACAAGGCCTACGTGATCCTATGCTAAGGGTTCTCACATTAGTGGATACTTACATGACAGCCAAGCTTATGGTATCGCAATTGCATGCATTGAACATCTTTCTGAGTATGAGTGTACTTCTGTAGACGTCCCAAAGTTAAAAAAAAATAGACTTTTTCTAGTGAGGGCACTTGAAACGTGAGGATATGTATAGTTCAAAACCTTTTCTTGAAGCAAGACGAACAAATCTTGTCAATACTTAGGTATGTTTGAGGTACCACTTGAAGCTATATGAATTATCCCGAAGTCAATCTTGGTTAGCTAGGAAGCAATTGATGGAATTCTTATGCACAAAACTAATTGTTGGTACCAACTGAAGTCAAGACACGATTCTCTTCACTTCTTCATTTTTCAATATTCTTTACAACAAAAACAATGAAAAATGCATCAAAAAAATAATTAATTATAGGCGCCCACCTTCTAATGCGGGTATTTTAATTTCAGTCAGGCGCCCAACTTTTAATGCGGGTATTTTAATTTTAGTCAGGCACCCACCTTCTAATGCGGATATTTTCTTTTTAATTTCAGGCACCCACCTTCTAATGCGGGTATTTTAATTCCAATTTAGGCACCCATCTTACAATGCGGGTATTTTAATTTCGGTCAGGCACCCACCTTCTAAAGCGGGTATTTTAATTTATGTTAGGCACCCACCTTCTAATGCTGGTATTTTAATTTCACTCAGGCGCCCATTTTCTAATGCAGTTATTTTAATTTCAGTCAGGTACCCACCTTCTAATGCGGGTATTTTACTTTCAGTCAGGTATCCACCTTCAAATACGGGTATTTAAATCTTTTTTTTTACAGGCGCCCACCTTCCAATACAGGTATTCCATTTCAAAGCTCTGGCGTACAAAGTAGAGTATGCATCAGGATCTCGGCACACTACACGAGATTTCATTTCAATTCAAGGCTCCGGCAAACAAATCGGAGTATGCATCAGGGTCCTCGCACACAATCTAGGACTCCTCCCCATTCAAAGCTTCGGCACAAAACCCGATGTTTTCATCAGGGTCCCGACATATAACTTTGTAGTCCATTTCAATCCATGGCTCTGAGTTCGGTCGCCGCTCTAGCAATGAATCATTTTCCTCTCCAACAAGTTTTCCCGAACTACAATCGGTTTGACTCCCATTTCAGGGATATGTAGGTAGCTCGAATTCGAGCACGGCCGTTCTTCATCCTACACCTGCTAGGACCATTCTAACAACACTCCGATCAAAATTTTCCACAACACCCATTAGTTATCACCTTTCGAACTACATTGACCTGATTCTCGTGTTTCACGAGATATGTAGGAAATTCTATGCAGAGTTCGGTCATATCGGGGCGAGAATCATTCTTACCCCAGCAAGTATACAATCTTGCATCCTCCCAGCATCTCGTAGCTCGACACTGCGGAAATTTTGGAAGCGATGACGTGGGTACATGAATTATTTTTTTTTGCGCTAAACAATCCTTCCCTTTTTATCATTTTTCTTTTTATCACAACCCTGCCAACGGACGGATAGTACTGTCAAAGCTCTATCAACGTCTGGCTTCTTTCTCCGTACATATCCTTTTAGTAATTCTTGCCGAGCCAAAATAGGCTACACGTCAACGTCTTCGTCCGAAAACTCTTTCATCGTCTCCGGTCGAAGAGGGACAAGCTGTTGACACCTAATTTTGGCTCGACGTGCTTAAAATTAACGTTTCGGGGAGCCCTGATAGTTAAAAGAGCACGAAATACACTGTTTACACAATATTATTTTTTTACATTTTTGATGATTTATTGATAATTGTCCTCATTTTAGGAGTTTTATCAATTTATTGACATTTTTTATGAATCGTTATTTTTGCACATGTATAGCGTAATACAATCATTTTGTGCAATTAATAATTGTTTCTTTAATTTATGACAATACATTTTTGTATCTTATAAATTAATATTCATATTTTATACTTACATTATTATTTATACATGTATTAGTTAACTATATTTTAGTACAGTCCGTCAGCATAGAGAAAATTGGAGTAATTAATTCTTAATCGCAGAGTAAGAATTCGATCAAGTCAAGGTCTTGTCAATTTTTTTTAAAAAAGTGACATTTGAAGTGATGGGTTGGGTTCTTCATCCATTGATTAATATATCCTTATACATTGGTTAAAAGTATGAAAACCCCATTGAATAATAACCTAGAGATAAAAAGTAGCATCAAGGGGACAAAGGGGTACACCACTTTATTTTTTGGACTATAGAAGGGGCTAAAATGTAGTATATAGAAAAGGAAGAGGCTTTTGCATTCAAGACCAAAAACCATTTTCCAGATTTTCCTTCATTCTTCTAAACTTAATCATCTCTCATCCCTTCTCCCATTTTAAGCCACCAACCACTTCACACTACCCACACATATATTCTTTCTTCTCTCTACACTTTCTACACTTTCTTTTCACAAGAAGACTAGCAAGACTAGCCTCGTCTTTCTCTCTCTATAGTTATTCATTCTTGTCTTTGTATTTTTCATACATTGTCTTTATATTTTTTATTCATGCATTTGCCTTTACATTGTTTTCATGCAAATATTTATCTTTACATTTATTCATGCATTGTCTTTACATTTATTCATGTGTTTACATTACATTTATTCATACATTTATCTTTACATTTATTCATGCATTGTCTTTACATTTGTTCACGTATTTTCCTTTACATTGATTCATTCATTTATCTTTACATTTATTCATGTATTGTCTTTATATTTATTCATGCATTTGCCTTTACATTTATTCATGCATTTATTTACATTTATCCATACATTGTCTCATATTTTCCATGCATTTTATTTATATTTTTTACATACCCTATCTAGTTTTTGTTTTCTCTCTACATTTTCTTTACACTTGCAAGCATTTTCTTTACCTTTTGTCAATAATGTAACACTAAATGCTCATTTTATTTTTATTTCTTTTACACATTTTGTTCTTTATATTTTCTCTACATTGTCTATACATTATTTTTACATTTACATATATTTTTTTTTTACATTCTTATATTTTTTACACATATCATATACATATACATTCTTATTCCGTGTATACTACGCCAATTCCAGGTCAAAACAAGTTTCATCTCCCTTTTGTCAAAAGACCTTATGACAAATCTTTTTTCAAAGACTTTATGTCAAATCACTTTTTAAAGACTTTATGTCACATCTCATACTTTTTTATTTTTTCAAATTATTTTAACTAACACATTTTTTCTTTCATCTTGCAATTTATTAAAAACTATACTTTTGGCCGATGAAGAAATTTCCGTCGATTTCCAAGGCCTCCCGTGTACAAAAGACGGGTTTTTATTTTAGGTTTATTTATTATTTATTTAATTCATTAGATAGTTATTTATTTTCTTACTAACATTTTTACCAAGTGCTTATATAGGTACGGGGAAATACAACTCGAAGACGATACTCGGAAGGAACCCGAATCACTATTTGTATTTACTTTCCGCATTCTTTATAACTGTACAAAATATAAACTCGTAGTATAGTGGAAGCTTTATTTTTGGAATGACGAGTTGATATATTTATTTTCTTTTCACCTTGCTTGTTTAACTTAAAATTTTTCTTTCGCTTTAGGAAAGACTTTGGCCGTCAATACTTTCATAAATAGATTAAATTGACTTGGTATAAATACTTTGTTAAATAAATTCACACTTTTGGCATTTAGGAAAAAAATACTAGTCCATTCTTTATTTTATATTCTTTATACACTTTTAATACAACATACATTTTATATTGTCTCGTATACACCAATACGTATTTTAGTTAAATTAAATCCACATTTTTGATGCTAGCTAATACTAGGCCGTCCATTTACAAATATTTTATTCTTTAAAAGGCATTATATATTTTCACTCATTTTTCATACATAATTCTTTATACTTATTTTTTACCAAAACATTTTACTAAACTTTTGTTTCTTATTCTTTTGATAGGATATTCATTAAATGAACTCTATTTTAAACTAAACAGTAGAAACAAGTCAAATAAACTTCACTTTTCTGAATAATTTCGTTATATAAAATCTTTACACCAATGAATATTCGTAAATTATTTTTACATTCTTTATGCATTAATATACCTAATTATACAATTCTTTATACATTTTAGGTTTGATGTACACTCTTTTATACGTGAAATATGTTCTTTCTATGTTTAATATACATACATTCTTTTAATATACATAGACGCACATTCTTTATATCCTTGATATATTTATTTTACATAATCTTACATTTTTTTTTATACATTCTTTATATAGTTGTATACATTCTTTACTAACGGATATACGCTCTCTAAACCAACAGATACACTTTTATACTTATGAGGTACATTTTCTTTATACTCTTTTATATATTCTTTTTTTTAATATACATTCTTTATAAATACTTGATGCTTGATATAAATACATTTTTATACACTGTATATACTTAGTATATTATCACCTAGTGTAGCTTTTCATGAAGTCATAACATTTTGAAAACATGTAATAATAATGATAAATAGATTGATAATCCCCCTCTAGTGTTCAGTTAAACTAAGTTTAAGGACTGTCTTCGGTCAGGCTCTGAGGGATGCTTAATACCTTCCACTCGGGGTAAATAAAATCCTTATCTAGAATCTCATAGGTTTCGTGGACTAAAAATGAAGTAGACACACAAATACATATAGGTTTCCTGTTTTTCCTCAAAAATAAGGTGGCGACTCTAACCCCTTTTAAACCAGTTAGAAGAACCGAAAGTTGCAAACTATCTTGGACCCGTTCAAAATAGGGCGTAACAGGCTTGTCGGCATGTTCGCTAATGTATTGTGATTATTGATTGATCTGCCTTGTAACCTGACATCCCACTTATCTCATGAAAAAAAAAGGATAATACAAACGACTTGAGTTGTGTTTAGTATTGATGTCTTGCATTCATTGATTATATGATTTTCGATGTTGTTGAATTTGATTGCATGCATTGACATACATTCCATTTACATACATGATTGACATGATGATAAGAAAGTGATTGAAAGCATCCGAGGTCTTTTCCAGCGAGCGAAAGTTGGTCTGTGTGGCACTATTGATGACTTAGCCTGTGTGGCAGCCTTTGTGGCATTTGATACATGAACTTTGCAGGTCCCCAATGGGTCTTGACGTCTACACCTCTCGTTTTCGTCACAAGAAAGTCCTTGGCTTATGGGTGATTTATACCTTTAGTATGGAGATCCGTACCCAAGTTTTTTGATATATTAAGTGCCTTACCTCGTGTGTACCAAAGTAAAAGTATGCGTTCTGTGCAATGCAATAGGATTAGAAGTTAAACGAATCGAATCGACACAAGTCAGAGCAACTCAGGAAAACCTGCAGAACTAGTCCACATTGACGGGCCGTCGATACATCAATGAGCCATCGTTGTGGGCCGTCGGTACACCGCCGTATCTGAATCTCAGGTGGCAGGTCTATGAAGCACGTCGGTGAGCAGTCGACCCGTACCGCTGGAACTTTCTTGATCCATCTATATATATATATATATATATATAGCCTCACAATTTTATTCCTTATTTTCTCATTCCCAAACCAAAGCAAACCCTAGAGTATTTCCCCTCAACATTTTCCATCATATTAGAGGTATTCTAGCAAGGTCCGAGCCCTGTAAACCCGAGCTAGTGAAGGAAAAAGGTTGTTCTTAGGGTTTCATTGAAGTTGTGGAGCTTGAAAGTTGAATTGAAGTTGATTCTTGGAATTCTAGTCCCTTCAAGGTATGAATATGATCCCTACCTTTGTGCTTAAGTTAATTATCAAGAGTTTTAGTGGCTTTAAGTAAAGGAAATATAGTTATGGAAGTGGTAAGTTGAATAAGGGTAAAGTAGGATTAAGGGCTGCTTTGAGGGATGATTTGGAACAGATTAGACATATTTTGATATGTAGGTATTGATATTGTTGTTCTTGGTGTTGTTGTTGATGTTTGGGTTGAAGTGGAAATTGAGGGATTAGTACGTTTACGAAGGAGATGTTGTCCGAATTTTGATAAGTTCCTTTCGTACTTAAATTGGTTAATAAGTAAGGTAAATGGTCTAATTGTGGCCTATGTTGTCTTGATTGTATACTTACGAGTTCGAGAAGTAGAAGTTGGGCGGTTAGATACGGTTCAAGGTATGTTAAGGTTGTCCCTTATTTCATTTTGGCATGATCCTTATTATATAAACGAATGAACGAGCTTCCATACCACTCTACTCTTAGAAGCATAATGAGTACTTTAGTCTTTGATGATCCTATACCCTTTTATGATTGTTCCTTCTATTCTTGGGTCTTGAGATTTCTTATATTGATGATGTTAGCTCAAAAGATGTCTATCGGAGATAGTACGACCTTATGTCACTCCGAGAGTTCTAGTTACTCATTGTACTTATGCATTGCATCCATTATACATATGCATATTGACCCTTGACCAGAAGGCATTATATACGCGTACGTTATATGTATATGGGTTATGGGGAAAGGGATCGGAATTATATACGCATTACCACCTGATCAGCTGGTGTACAATGATGATGATGATGATGATATATTGATCGGGCCATACATTCCTCGGCACTATCATATGATATATGGATCGGGTCGTACGTTCCTCGGCACTAACATATGCTATATGGATCGGACTGTACATTCCACAACACTAACAGTTATATTATGACCTATGCATATAATATGCCCCTAAAGGAACTTTCAGTTATACAGAGTTATGCTGATGTTCCCAAATGTTCAGCCACAGATGCACTCAGATATTGAGATTTGCTTTCATGTTCAGATGTCTTTCATGATCTTATATAATTGTTGTTCTTATGCCTTACATACTCAGTAAATTATCCATACTGACTGTCTTATTTCTCGGGAGGCTGCGTTCAGGCCCGCAGGTTCGAGTAGACAAACAGGCGGTCCAGCTCAATAGCACTTCCACTGAGCAGTAGTCGGTGCGCTCCATTGGATCCGGAGCTGCAGTCTATTTTGGTATGCCACTTTGAGATGTATATGTATATATGGGTATGGTGGGGCCTTGTCCCATCCTTTCTACATCTTTCTATTCCATTAGAGGTCTATAGATAGCTATATGTAGTTGGCACGTGATGTAGCCTTGTCGGCTCTGATTCTTTTGTTGTACAACATATGTGGCAGCCTAGTTGGCTTGCATTGTCATTTTCAGTATATATATATGTGTTTGTGTATGTGTGTGCGCGCACGCACACGCACATACACCGATAGTTGATGGTTCTTGATACATATCTCATGGTGTTGCTCTTAGATAAGTCAGTACAGTTCAGTTATAAGTCATTAACAGGTCCCTCTAAATAAGCTCCAGGTACGAGAATAGGGGTGCTTGGTCAATAGTGGTCAGGCACTCGTCATGACTTATCGGTTTGGGTCATGACATTGACTCTGAGGTACAGCCCTTAGCATGCGTGTACGGGAGAGTTGGCCTGTGTGGCACTGCATTGCATAATTGCATTTCATTTTCATTGCATACCATTTATTTATATTGATGTGATTCATACTACATATGCTTTGGGTGATACAAAGATTGAACCTTAAGGGTTTCCTTAACTTAAAGGATGGATGAATTGAACTTTTATAACAATACTTGTTCTAAATGACAAAAAGACAGTGAACCTTTACTTGAAGTATGATTCGTCACTGTACTTCATTGCCTTGTCTGATTACTTGGTGATTTCTACATCTTATATGCGTTATCTAATCATTGTCGGCCTATGATGCCTACGATTACTAGTGTTGTACTCATACTACTCTTGCTGACCTTTTTGTGGAGTGCAGAGTTGATCCAGGTCCCAGTTCACGACCACATGACTGATCCCAAGGATTTTCATCAGAGACTTTAGGGCGAGCTACTAGTCGGATCTGCAACCCTAGATCTCTTTGTATGATTATTCTGTCTACTTCTTATTCCATAGATGATATTTTATTCCAGTATTTGTGACTTGTAATTCATTATCTAGATTATGTATTCCATTTAGAAGCTCTTTTTCAAGTCAGACCAGGTTTTGGGATTGTAACCGTTTTAAGTATTTCCGTACATATAATATATATATATATATATATATATATATATATATATATATATATATATATATATATATATATATGTAATGCAAGACCATTTAGTATGATTTCGGCTTTTATTTCCTCATGTTTTTCTTATAAATGTATTTGATTAAAGGGATGGTTCGCCCACTAGGGGAAATAGTGTGGGCGCCATCATAACTCGCGAAACGGGTCGTGACAAGTTGGTATCAGAGCTCAAGGTTCACCGGTCTCACGAGTACAAGATCAATGTCTAGTAGAGTCTTGCAGATTTATCCTCGAGAGGCTATAGGACATTTAGGAAACTACCATTCTTTCATTCTTATCGTACGAGATTGTTCAAATTGGTATTTGAACTTGTTGTTCTATTCTCTCACTGATGTTAAGAACACGTTCTTGAATTTGTAAATGAGTGGTTTGATAAGACGTGGCGTGGTATAATACAAGATGTGTCATCCTAATATGGACGCATGACCATGTTCAGTTTCCAGCTATGACTTGAAGATTCAGTTGTGTAGGGTTGTGATTAAGACTCATTTATTTTGATATTCTCAGGAAATGGGAGAGATAATATGACGGGCTACATGATTGCCAGGTCTTCAACGATTAGTTGCTTGGAAGTTATAGAAGTACAATTACGACTTAACAAGAATTATTTGCTTGAGTTGTGAATTGTTTTTAGAAAGTTTCAGCATCGTTGAAGTTTATTACGATAGTTTGAGTGGCACGAGTGTATAAATGGCAAGTCAACGACTCAGCAGTGGCAGAATATAAATGCCGATAAATGGAAACAAGCGTAAGCTTGGGAAGGATCGTCAGATTTAACAAGATAATAGTGATCGTGTTAAGACGATGAAGAGAGGTTGAGGATAAGGACATGAAAGGGGACTTTGAGATAAGGTGTAAGGAAGTAAGATTTCTTAGGATATCATGGTAACAGTACTTCATTTTCCTATAGGACGGAGGCGTAAGGAAGAGAATTTGGATGGATCAATCTCTACTACATGAAGGGAACCATTGGTATCTGACGTGCTTGTCAGGATAAGGTTGCAAGGTGTGTGAGGGTGGACGTCGTATAAGGTTATGAAAAGTTAAATCAGGTTTCGCCATGACATAATTGTAGCAGTGGAGTAAGAACTAGTAGTTTGGGGTTCCTTCAAGAAATGTCTACTTGTTCTGGGTCAGGTGGCAAGGAGACTTGTGACGAGTGAAACTTAAAGAAATAGATAGTTATGACTCTTCAATAAAGGGTGTGTTCGTAGGGCTATTTGGTGTTTCAAGGTTAGTGAGCAAAGGGGATCGTTTGAACCAAGAGCTTGTTGATTTGAGAGCTATGTTGCGGTTATTTAATGTAAAGTGGATGTAAGGGTTCATGGATGAGTTGGTATGTTCGATTACGTCGTAGGCTAATGGGGGGCCAATGATTGAGTAATAGGAACACCTCTAGCGCTGGACAGGGGTGAAGTTTTATTTCTATGGAATTATCGGGTGTTGCATCTAGTTCTTGGATAAGGATTATGGGCATGGTATATAAAGGGTAATTCTTGAGAAGTTCTACAATTACTGGTGTCATGACGTTGTGCAGTTGACCAAATGAGAGGAATAATCTCACTATTGTAGAGGTGTTCAGGTTCAGCAAATAAGGTAAGAGGTGGTTCTTCGCGGGCAAGCTTCGTTTAAAGACCCTTGAGTGAGGATGTCGGTCAATAAGGACATTTGAAGTGGTAGATCAATGATGGTTTTGAACTAATTCAAGTTGCGAAGAGCATTTCAGGAATTGAGTTAAGAATCAAAAATACCAGTTGAAACAAGGATAGGTGAGTTCACTATAGAACATTTGGGTATCGATGTTGGGTAAATAAATTTATGAACCAAGATAGTAGAAGGATTCTTCAGCTAAGAGATTTTCCAAGGGTACTTCGGTGTAGTTATATGAGGACGTTAGTAGGATTGTGTGTACGATAACTAAGAATCGCCCTACAGATTATGGATGAGTTCAGTGGTGATTTGGGGTATTGTATCAACAATGATTGATTCTTGTTAGAATAACCAGGGTTGGTCAGTATTTTCTAGTGGAGAGACTTCATGAAGAATTGTATATATGATGCGCCGGATGTCGAGAGGTAATCCGTTTTGAAGTTTGAGTGAAGTAAGGGATCACTCGATTGTTTGAGTAAGTGGCATTCGACTATCTCCAGGATTGGCTCAGCTATTTTGCAAGACTTATGATATTGCAGTACACTCTTGAGTGGGTTTGAGTGATGTTCGGTCGATAATGGTGATAGTGATTTTGAAATAGAACATGAAAAGTGAGGAATTAAGGTAAGGCATAGGTGATCCTGAATCGGAGGGGGTAAGGTACATCTTCGGAAAAGGAAAGGACTTGAATTTATAGTGACGTGACTACTTGAATCATGTACGGGTTATGTGATAATATATTATATCATCCCGATAGGATGTAAAAGTGATAAGCATGATTGAGGAAGGAAGTCTATGGACAATTCGACATAGTGTATGGTAAGTACCACCGGGACTTTGTGATTGAAGATTGATGAGGAGGTAACTTATGCAGTACCAAGATGGGTAATTTCAGGGCATCCTTGAATAGACAAGCTAGATGTCACGACCCAACCCCGTGGGCCGTGACTAGTGCCCGAGCTGGACACCCGTACACACTCACTTACCAGAATCGACATACAAATGGCTTATCCAGATACGAAGGTCAGACGTCGTCTCAAGCGATCGCATATAAACAAATGTATCACACAGAAGCCTGCAAGGCGGTCGTAAAACACATCGCCCCAAAAATATATATATGGATATACATACAAGCCGATAAGGCTGTCATAGCAAATGGAACCGCTCAAGACATAAACCATATTAACATAACTGGACATCAACGACCCATGACCCACATACATGTCTACAGGCCTCTAAGAGTAACAAAAGTATCATATGGCGGGACAGGGCCCCGCCGTACCCCGGAATATACATACATATATACAACGGAAAAGTCTGTACCAGAATGTTGGCTCCAGAACAAGGGGAGCACTCCAAAACAGCAGAATAGGTGTACTAAGCTGGCGGGTCACCAGAACGAGTGTCTGTACCTGCGGGCATGAAACGCAGCCCCCGAAGAAAGGGGGTCAGTACGAAATAAGTACTGAGTATATAAAGCGTGATATACAATAATCAGGATCATAACAGAAATAAGAAGTATGGAAAACGAGTACAAGAATTAATATACCAAAATACTTGTTTTTGAAACACAAATAATGCATATCAAAATCATGTATAGGGCTCGGGAACGTGGTCGCCACCCCGTCACTGGCGCCACAGCACATCATACTCCAGAAGATTTCATATCCCCGTAACATCTCCGTAACACATCGTAGAAACATAACACATCATAACACCATAACATACATGAACGGTACCCGACCCGCTAGTGGGGGGCTCGGGGAACCGTAACACATCATACTGCCGAATATAACATAGTGCGCACAATGACAAAACTGGCCCGGGACTCGGCGAAAGATATAATAACAGTATGCACGAGCAGAGTAGTGAGAAACTATATGCACATAAATCAATTTTTAAGACTCGATAGACAAGTACACGTACCGACACCTGAAGGATCATAAACACGTTTCGAGTCAATCCGATTTAGTATAAGAAAGTTATGGGCATTTTACTATAGGAACCTTTACGAACGATTCAAAGCAATCCGAGACCGCCTACGAAAGTTACAGACATTATTCGCTTTAGAACTCCCTAAGAACGTATCGGAGCGATCCGAGCTTGTCTATGAAAGTTAGAGACATTATTCGACATAAGACCTTTAAGAACAAAAATTTTGTGTACATGTTCATTATCCAATTATGCAAAAGACCGAAGGACCATAGTTCGACTATATTAGGAGTGTAACATCAAGAAGTGAATAAGAATCGTTGACATGCTCGGATCTTATGAAAGGAGTTACCCCGAGGTTTGTATCACATCTTATTTGCATCTAAGGCATGCCAAAAGAAAGAAAGGTAAGCTTTACATACCTTGCCCGCTTCCTAAGCTAATCCCAACTCAAGTCTCGGGCTCCCCAAGATCTACAATAACGTCATTAAATACCAAACGTTAGCTACAAGTACTTAGGAATTCAATCCTAAGCTAGCACTTGTCTACAGAAATTTGGGCAGCATTTCCCCTGTAATTTCAATAACCCCGAGAATTCAACTCGGCCAAATCATCAACAACAATACCAACAACCATATTAAAAACATCAACAATTAATTCAAAACACATTCTAACATTAGCAACTCCCTTTTACATAATTCGACGACATTCCATTTATATTCACCTCAACTACATACAATCAAGCTAACACCAATGCTCGCACACTCAATTACTAATCCGAAACCATTCAAACAAAACTCAAGAACACTTCAAACAATCCGCACAATATTCAAAATAATCTAACCAATATGCCACTCCACCCGAAACCTCCAAAATGCAACAATAGCAATAACAACACATTTCCTTCTTTCAAATTCATAAACTACACCAATAATTCACACGTTAACAACATTACTCCTATAAATACAAGAGACTGCATTCAAATCACGTTGGCTTCTAAAACAGCCCACAACAATTTCAACTTCAACTTGAATCATTAGACTCTCATTTTTATCATAGAATCCATGACGACAACAACCAAAATACTAGATAAAATTAGTTCATTCCTTGCCATACAAAGCACCCCAACACACAAATTTCATGGTTTTCGTCCATTTCCACACACTACAACATGTACAAAACATTCATAACATATGAAAAAGAGGATTAAACCTTACCTTTCTTCACTACACTTCTCAACTTGGCTAAGGTGGTACAGTGCACAAATAAGTGTTTTGCTTGCTCCAACAACTACTTCATGTTAAAGAGGGCCTTCCAATTGGTTGAATTGCTAGAAGAAAATATTTTTTTGATCAAGATTTTCCAAGGTTCTTGTTCGGCCAGCTATGGCCGAATAGCCCTTGTTCTTTTTTTTTTCTCCAAGTTTCTCTAAGCTTCTAAGTGATGAAGATGAATATGATAAATTTATCATCTTTTATCTAATTATATTATGCATCCATGTGGGCCAAGGCCCATACCATATTACACGGCCACTTGGCCCTTTTGTTCAAGAATTATAAGTTTTCCATAAATCACTTTTAACCCCAAATTTTCCTTAATATTTCCATAGGCCACCTTGTGAATTTCCCTTTTTAACCCTATCCTTTCTTAATATTTCCACATCAAAAAATTTCATAAACAACTTGTGTGTTAAACAAGATCAAAAATATATCCTGGCCCTTAACTTCTCGCAATTATCTTGAAATATCCCAATGTACAAAATACAGGATATAACACTAGAGTTGAGTGATCAGAAAAAATCTCTACAATTGACAGTTGAAGACATAATTTCGAGGTAAGACTATGACAGTGGTAGTAGATTGTGTTGAAGTGATGGTTAGAGAGTATGGTTGAGTATTTCAAATACAAATGACTTGAGAGTAATTGGGCATGGTAAGGCATATGGATTGTAAGAATTGATAATTTTTGATTTACTAAAGGCATAATAAGGTATTGCGCTCAGAGATTTTATAGTTGTGAAAGGCAAACTTCGGGGCCATAGGCCTTACGTTAGAGTGTTAGAGGTAATGAACGAGTTTAATGAAAGTACAAGGAGGAGAGTCAATGTAATTAGATTCCATGAAGTTTATATTATTTGGGTGACAAGTGCGAGCCGAGGAACTTGAAGATTTAAAGTCATAAGGTATAGTTCATCAGAGCTCGGTTGACGACTCAGGGAAATTTCAGCTTTTGAGGTGGAGAACGACAGAATGATGGTGAGTATTCAGGAATAGCGGATTAGACTTGGTCACCACATACTTATTGAAAACTTACTGTTCATTTATAAATATTTCGAAACAGTTCAAATGATTATTGGTAACAATTAGGGAATGGTGCATTTTAACAGGATCAGGTCTGTGCATTTAATGTCGGGTATTTTATGGATATATTACTAGAATATTTATGGCTTTTCGAGTAACCCATATCTAAAGATTTGATGGATTTCAGTTCGGGACAAAGGTATGGCAGGTTTACCGAGTGTTATTGGAGTTTCAAATGAGTTTACGTTAAAGGAAGTTTTGACTGATAAAGTGAACAAGCGGTACTATCAACGTATTTCTTGCATGTAGAGTCTTTCTTGAGGTTTATAATAGAGACTCTTTAGTTGCCATCAGCTTTCGTACCTTTCTTTATCGTTCGAGGACGAGTTTAATTGATGTCTTATGTAACGACCCATTTGGTCAACTTGAGCTTTTTGACTCATTTTCCCCAAAATACCCCTCCCGTAGTCTCTTTTCTATATTTATGACTTATGGGGATGCGTGGCGCGGTTCCTGAGGTAATCGGGCGAGTCTTGGATGGTTTTGAGGATTCTAAGATTTCTAAGTTGAATAAGCGAAAAAGAGGTGGCCAGTTGACTTTTGGGAAATTGCATCTGGAATCGTGATAGTTCTGTTAGGTTTGGAAGATGATTTTTGTCTTAGTTGAGCTTTTGGATTGGGTCCCGAGGCATCCGTTTGTGTTTTGGGTCATTGATTGGGATGTTGGTTTTGCTTGGGTGGGTTGGAGTTGACTTGGGTCAACACTGGGTCAAGATGGCCTCTTTTGAGAAATACACGTGCACGAGCGAGTTCGTAGCGCGTTTTATGATTGAAATGCATGTTTGGTTTGTGTTCATCGAGTTTCGAATGAGTTTTCGGGTGTTGGATCAGAAGATGTGAAGACTTAGCATTTTTCTGGTGTCTGGTGCAATCGTACCTACTAGAGTGTGGTCGCACCTGCGGGTCCTTTTTTACACAAGTTGGCCCTCGGGCGTGATGTTGGGTGAGTCAGGACTGGTCCGTACCCGCAATGGGTTTCTCGCAGGCGTAGGACAACTCGTGCCGCTATCCCTCCGCACCCACGGACTTGGGAGTTTAAGTGGGGCTCACACCTGCTACCCTTTTCACGCAGGTGCAAGAAATGAGCCACACCCACGAGGATCGCTGAATCAGAACCCTCTTTATTTCCCTTTTTCCCTAATTCGAACCTCATTCACCCCAAACCATTTTTAGACCTAAAGAGTTCGATTTAGAGAGATCTCAAGTACTAAATTTAAGTTTCTTCTTGAGGGTAATATTCTAAGCTCAATCTTGGTAATTACTAACAGTTCCTTTCATTATTTTGTCTTTCTTTGCACGAATTGAAGTTAGAAAACATAGGGTTTGAACCCAATTTCTTAAGAGTGTGTATTAACTGAGATTAATGCTAAGATTTTGGCCTATTGAATCTATCTGGTGGATTAAGACGTAGTAATCAATAGGTAATTATTCTGTTACACCTTGGAAAATTTTCCGTTGATGCACAGTGAATAGACTAACGAAGAGCACGAAGTATACGGTATATCGATAAGTGAGAGATGACATCTGATGACCCTAATTAAGATTTCAAAGACGTTCGAGGTAAGGGAAGGAAATTTGCCAAGAGAAGGCAAGGCGTGCGATAGGTATCGAAAAGGAATTATGAGTAACAAGTTAATGACGACTTAATGATGCTTTGGAGAAGAGTTATAACGTCCTTTAGATTGTTAATGAGGTAATAAACAAGTGCTAAGAAGGTTTCCTAAGGATTGGAGATCAAATGAAGTGACAAGAAAAAGAACAGTGAAGAGATGAGTTATACAGTCGATTATACGGTCCGTATAATGTTATACGGTCCGCAGGATTGTCATAGTGAATTCCCTCACTGGTGAGATTATACGGTCACTTATACGGACCGTATAAAGTTATACGACCCGTATAATGTGTCATATAATTGTCACAGAGGCGAGATGTTGAAGAGGTCATTTTACGGTCACTTATACGGACCGTATAAAATTATACGGCCCATATAATGTGCCGTATAATGAGCACAGAATCGAGTGGAAAAGGGGGAAATTTTACGGTCACTTATACGGACCATATAAGTTTATATGGACTGTATAAGTGTCTATATAATTTCCCGACAGATCAGATTTTCACGTTATTAAAAAGGGACCAAGTCATTAATTCATTTCATTTTTCATCCAACACTTCAAGAACTTTCTAGAAACCCTCTCCACTCTTCATCTACAAGAACACAAGAGAAATTTATGATCAACTTCATCAAACTAAGAAAACCAAGTGTAAGAAACCCACTAAAGATCATCCAAGTCAAGAAATCTCATTGGAGATGAATTAGGGTTTTGGCTCAAGTGAAGTATTTCCATCCAAAGCTTATTCCTACAACATCTAAGGTAAGTTTTATAATATTTCCATGTTATTTAAGGTATTGAGAAGCTGAAACACTTGGATTGTAGAAGGAGATAGAAAATGGGTCATGAATGTGGGAATAGTGTCATTTTTGAGTAATGGTTTGGGTTGAGTAATGATTCTTCATATGTTATGATTATAATCATGTTATAAATGACATTAATAATATGGGATAGACATTGTATATGAGCGAAGGTAATAGTGTGCTATGACCATGGATATGGATAATTGGAAGTGAATTGAGAAATATGGATAATGTGGATGAATAAGGACTATTGTTATGATATTGTGAATGAATTATTGACGTTTGGGAGTTGATATACGATATGGAGGAAGTCGTATAAATAAAGGAGATGCTTTCCAAATTATCTCTAGCTTTAGTCATGTATGTTAAGTTATCGACTTTCTAATGATAGTATAACTCTAATGAAGGTAGAAACATGAGCATTGAAGGAGAACGTGCAAGTGACAAAATAGTTGAATGGAAAGGTATGTGAGGCTAACCATTATTTCATAAGGAATGGTTCTTTGGCCAAATATCTATTCTTCTATGAGCCTATGATGTCCTTCAAATGATTCTATTTTCAAAAGCTACTAAGCTCATGATTCTCGATACGTTACGATTGTACTATATTCCTCAGATGACGAGTAATCCTATAAAGATAGATGTAATGAACGACAATAATAGTGATAATAATGATGACGATGATAATAATAATGATGTTAAAGATGCTTACGAGCTATTATGTATATGTGTCTATGTATGATTATTATGGAACCCCGAGCTTATAAGGCCGGGTAGAATATATATTTATGTAACATGCGCGCACCTCTGCAGTTGGGTATGGATAACCCTGAAGCCTTGGTAGTTCCAGGTATGTGTAACCCTGAAGCCTTGGTTGGCCAGGTATGTATGATAACCGAGCCTAGCCATGGTCGAGTACGTGAAACACTGAACCTTCGTGGTCGGGTATGCTATGTATATGATATGTGATATAGACATGAGAATGAATACGAATATGATACGAATACGAATAAGAATATGTCTATGAATACGAATATGGGTACGAAATGTAAGCAAGTACGGATATGAGTACGGATACGAATACAGATGTATGTACACAATCTCGCATTAGAAACGAAAAGTCCCTATGAGAAGCAAGTAAGTGCTTATGACAATGATACATCTATCTCCCATCTTATGCTATTTCCTATGTTGCTTGTTGTGCTTCTATAAAGATATTGATCATGCTTTACATACTCAGTACATTCTTCGTATTGATGTCCTTTTGTTTGTGGACGCTGCGTCATGCCCGCAGGTGGCCAAGGAGACAGACTTGATCCATAGCCTTATTACTCAGGGACTACATAGCAGAGCTCCACTTCATTCGAAGCTATAGCTTTTGGGTATTGATTCTTTTGTGTACATATTTATGGGCATAGTGGAGTCCTGTCCCGCCTATATGACATGACATACTCTCTTTAGAGGCTCGTAGACATGTGTATATAGTTAGATGTGTTTGGCCTTGTCGGCCTATATTTTGGATGTCATTTTGTTAGCCTCATCGGCTTATGTACATTGATATGGGCATAGTTACTAATGATGTTATAAATGTATTGATTGTCCAATGGGATTAGTATGATTGATGGATAGAATCTATGATTTAAAATGTGGCTCACCTAGATGTAAACGTAAAGGTATGATAAGGGGTGCCAGGGTGGAATAACACTGGGTGCCCGTCGCGGCCCTCCGGTTGGGTCGTGACAAAAGTGGTATCAGAGCAGTTCTGTCCTAGGGTATGTCTACGAGCCGTGTCCAGTAGAGTCTTAGTTATGGGTGTGTTGCGCGCCACACTTATAAACAAGAGGATGCAGGCATTTTAGGAATGATTGACCTCCTTTCTTCATAAGATCGTGTGATAGAGCTATGACATAAGAACTTCTTTTTCCATAACAGTGTGTTATGCATTTCAGAGATGCCTGTAAAGAGAAAGGCTACGACAGCCCAAAGGGGCAAGACAGTGGCAAAAACGCGGGCTGAAAGAGCACCGCCAACAGTTGTAGAGGAAAATAAGTCCCAGATTGCGGCTCAATCTCAGTTCTCCCAATCAGTGTCTGTTTCTGAGTAGCGTGAGGGAGCCTCAGCCCCAGCTCCAGCACCTCCGGCTCCTCCACCGGATGCTTCAGGCCAAGATGTAAAAGAGGCCATTCATTTGCTTACTCAATTGGTTGTTTCCCAGACTCAGCGGCAAAGTACAGGGCAAGGTGATGAGGTTGTTAGTGCAAGGGCCCGTGACTTCATTAGCTTGAACCCTCCGAAATTCTTTGGATCAATGTCGGATAAGGACCCTTAGAATTTTATTGATGGAATGTTGAAGACGCTTCGGTTGATACATGCTTCGGACACCGAATCGGTGGAGCTAGCGTCATATAGATAAAGGGATGTTGTGGTTCATTGGTATACGGCCTGGATGGTTTCACGGGGAGCCAATGTGCCTCCCCCGGTATGGAAAGAATTTGTAGATGCTTTTCTTCGACATTATTTGCCTCTAGAGGTTCGGCGAGCTAGAGCTGATAAGTTCTTGAATTTGACGCAAGGAAGCATGAGTGCTTTAGAGTATAGTCTTCTCTTCAATTCTTTTGCTTCGATCATGGTAGCGGATATGGGTGACCGAGTGCACCGATTTGTGAAAGGCCTAGGGCCACATTTGATGGATAGGTGCTTGACTGCGTCCCTTCAGGAAAATATGGATATTTCACGCATTCAGGCCCATGCTCAAAATTTAGAAGAATGCCTACAACAACAAATAAGTGAGCGTGAGCATGATAGGGGACATAGCAAGAGGGCTAGATCTTCGAGTCCGATGAGTGAGTTTAGAGGCGGGCACGGACAATAGTTTTCGAGGCATTCAGGCCATTCTATGACTAGTGCGTCTCCACGGTTTTCAGGCCAGAGACTTGATAGATCTACTCATTCCAGACCGAGTCAGAGCTTTTCGGGATCTCAGTTCAGAGGTGATTCGGGTTAGGCGAGGCCACCCATGCCATGATGTTCCCAGTGTGGGAAGTTACATTGGGGTCCATGTCGATTAGGTTCAGAGGTTTTCTATTCATGTGGTCGGCCAGGCCATATTATGTGTGATTGCCCCTCAGTTGGTGGCAGAGGTAAGACCCAGCCTTTAGGGTCGGTAGCCGGATTTTCATCATCAGTACGCCCTATGGGGCCAGGTTCACATGCGCCAGTCGGCTATGGTAGAGGCAGAGGGAGAGGTCCCAGTTCTAGCGGTCCTCAGCACCGTGTTTATTGTTACATCCGATATTTTCGCTTATTCGAAAATTCAAGGTAAATTGACTTGCAATGAATAAGGCCACAATTGGACCTTACTTGGCATGAATGTGTAGGTAATGAATACAATGGTGTGGAATTACGAAAGGTGGCCAAGGGAAAAATTTGGAATTTTGGAAATTTGCCTTATGGATTGCAATATGTAGCCAACAAGTTGGACTTAAAAAAAAATAATAAAACAAGGCCCAAAAGGGGAGGCCCAACCAGCCATGCTATGTAAAAAGAAGGGCCCAAGTCCATGATTTAATTAGGTAATATTATATATGGTTATACATATCCATAGAAGGTTCAAGAAAGCAAGAAAAAAATCAAGAAAAAGGAACAAGACCATTTCGGGTTTGAGAGGAGAAAAAGAAAGAAAAGAAAGAAATATTTTGGAGCCTAATCGTTGAGTTTAAAATTCAATTCTTGTGGGAATACTACTAAGTGCAAAGTCCTCTACAACTTGGTACAATTAGTTTGGCAAGAGGACAAGTTTAGTGCCAAGTGAAGAACTTGAAGAAAGGTAAGGATTTTATGCTTTTGATATGTTATGGAAGGTATATGTATGTTGTAGTATGTGTGAATGAATGAAAAACATGGAAATTTTGTGTGTTGAAAAATATGCTTGTTGGCCGAATACATGTACATGTATTACATGTCTTGGATGATTTGAATTCATGTTGTAATTTAGTTGTAGTATGGTGGAAATTGTATTAGAAATGGAAGTGGAATGAATTAGTGAAAATTGAAGAATGTAGGAGGTGGCCGCGTGGTATTGTTATGTGTTGATGGAGTATGAATTTGATCTTGTTTGTATGTTAAGTATGTTATGGTGAAGTGAATGGAAAGACAACAATCTTTATTGTCTTGGAAAAATGGTTATCAAGTTGTTGTAGGAAAGTATGCAACTTTGTTATGATTTATGTAAAAATGGAAATGAATGTATCAAGAGGCAAATTATGATTATTGTTGATGAATTTGGAAGATGGAAATGTATAATGAACTTGTATGTTGAAGGTTAGGAAATATTGGAAAAGTAGTGGCTTAATGGAGAGTTTGAATGTTTGCATATCTTATGTATATTGTGTGAAAATGGTATGATATGCCTTCGACGTATGTTGTAATGATTTTGATGGTTGATGAATATGAAAATGATAAGTTTGGTTTGGAAATGTAAGTTTGAAACGAAAGATGTTTCGTTATGTCGAAAGATGGCTAGTGATGCCATAGTGTATGTTTTAATGTCTATTGTTGTTTTGATGTTATTCTGGGTTGTTGTGATGATGAATTGAGCCGAGCTAATTCTCGGGGATGTCTTATATACAGAGGAAATGCTGCCGAAATTTCGGTAGGCAAGTATGTGTTAAGTTGGACTATTGAAAATTTTGAAACTAACAAATGGTAAACTTGACCATTTCTAGATTTTGGACGAAATTGGGATTGACGCCAAGCGAGCGTAAGGCGCTATCGAGGTATGTGAAGCATTTCCCTTTGTTCCTAGGCATGTTCTGGATGTGATAGGCTCGACCGCGAGCCTTAAGTACGACTCCGTTCCCCGGAATTCGAGACGGAAAACCGCTCCAATTCCTTCAATTCAATTGAAGCTATTTTCTTACAAATTGCCTTTAAAGTGAGTTTTTGTACAAAATTTCCCTAAACGGAGTCGGAACACTTCCAAACGATTATGGATGACCTTATAAGGTCTATTAGCGATAATTTACATATGTTTCCTCGAGTTGGTCCGAGGCGGGCCCGCAAGGCCCGATATCTTCTGTAATACTTTAAATACTTCTGTTTTGTCCGATTTTCTCAGAAACCATATGAACTATTATTTTGATCATGATACAACTATTTTTATGAAATTCTTACAAAATGATTTCTGAACATCTGAGAATCTGATTCTGATAATAATCTGTCGTGCCTTCCCAAGTAGGATATAGGCGCGTACTATGCATACTAACCGTATACTCTGATTTTGACTTACCGTTTGGCACCCTTCAGTCTGATTGAGTCTGTATGTGAGTCTGTATGTATGTGGTTTCTCATGGATCTGTTCGTGGCTGTCTCAATGCATTCCTTCACTGCGTCCCGGGCCAGGTTCTGTTATCGTGCATATTCCTCTGTATTGTTCACCGCGTCCCTCGGTGTGCGGGCCGAGATCTGTTATATCTATATGATTATGATATATTGATCTGTGTATGGGGATGGCGGCCAGGATGGCATCTGATATGATCTGATCTGATCTGATTCTATCTGTCCACCGCGTCCCGTACTAAGAGGGCTGGGTTCTGTTTACCGCGCCCCCAGACAGGGCCGGGATCTGTATGTCTGTATGCATGTGCCATCAGTGTTTATATAAGCACGTGCCTCCGTATGATTCTGTATGATTTAGTATGACTCTGCACTACTCTGCATGCATAATTCTGTCTGGTATACTTCTGTCTGTCCGCCTGAATTTCGACTATGTCTGTATGTCAGTATGGATTCTGGTTTTGTACGTCTGTATGGGTTCCGATTCTGTACGTCTGTATGGATACTGATCCTGCTCATCTGTCCGAATTATGATTCTGTCTGTCTGTCTGAACCATGATTCTGTTTATCTGTATGGACCACGATTCTGTATGTCGGTCTGCATCATGACTCTGTCCGTCCGTCTGATGTATGGTTCTGTCCGTTATATTTCTGTGACTCCGGTTCGGACTATGATTGTATCTGTTATGTTTCTACTTTACATACTCGGTACATTTTTCGTACTGACCCCCGTTCTTCGGGGGCTGCGCTACATGCCCGCAGGTACAGACGCACCAGGTGATACGCCGCCAGCGTAGGGTTCTGATTCAGCTGTTTTGAAAAACTCCTTTGATCCGGAGCATACACTTTTGGTATATATCTTCTGTTTTCCGTATGTTCTGCATGTATGGAAATTCTGGGTACGACGGGGCCCTGTCCCGTCATATGATTCTGTATGTCTGTAGAGGCCTGTAGATAGATGTGTGGGTTACAGGTTTCGTCTGTATGTTAGCCTTATCGGCTTACCTGTAAATGTCTGCATGTTCAGGTATATATATATGTTTGCGCGCGTGCCGTATCTGTATCGGCCTACTTCTGTAATACCCGTTTGAAAAAAAAAAATATGTACGATACGAAATTCGATCAGATAGGTATGTACGGGTACCCAGCTAGGGTGCCAGTCGCGGCCCACGGGGTTGGGTCGTGACAAAAGTGGTATCAGAGCGGTTAGTCCTCGGAATGTCTACAGGCCGTGTCTAGTAGAGTCTTGTTTATCGATGTGTTGTGCACCACATCTATAAACAGGAGGCTACAGGGCATTTAGGATGTTACCCTTCTTTGAATCTTAGATCATGCGATAGAGCCAGCTGTAGGAAATGAATATCGACTAACTTTTAATTTCAGCCAAAGGATGGCATCGACAGAAGACTATGGCTGATGATATTGGAGGCCGCACAGTACTCAGGTAAGCAATAATATGAAAGTTGTGTGTCGGAGAAGTTGTTTGAAGTGTGGCAGAAATATAAAGGTAAAGATCGAACAGAAAAGTGAATAGGAAAGTGCCTCCGACGCCGTTTGAGTTGGGCACGTGTGGTAAGTGTCGACGACGTAATAATTCTTATTTGAAGTTATCAGCCCCGTGTGGCTGCGATACGATATGATATGATATGTATGTGTGTATATATGTGTTGGCCCTGTGCGGCATGGTTGGTATTTCTGGTGTACAGGTTTCGGATAGTAAGAAATACAGAGGAAACTCTGCCCAAATTTTTCCAGGAATATGGAGGTAAATATGTAGATTGAGTACAAAAAGGTTCCGCGATACTCGTCGGAATTTAGTTTTCTTCTGTTGGTGGTTGGAGAGCATCTTACGGTAATATTTTATCAGATTTCGCCGACTATTTGGAGACGGAATTTGTGGGATGAAGACTTAAATCTGTGGGCTGTCTGTAATCATATGTATATGTGTATGAAAGTGAATATTGAAGATTCAGAAAGGCAACAGGGTAATGGTACGACTTAGCCGGGGGTGGGACCCGCTACGAGAATTTTTCGAAAATTTGCTAAGACCCCAATTTGCCCTAAAATTAAGTGACAAAGGTCCTGCGGGGCAATTGACGAAATTATATTAGCCCTAACGCGTCAAAATGCATGAAAGTTTCGGAGTTAAGCGTGCTCAAGCCAGAGCAATTCTGGGATGGGTGACCCCCTGGGAAGTGACACAAAATTTTTCACAAGTGTAAGTATGATAAGTATAAATGGAAATTTGGGGTTATCTAAAGGAAAAGAGAATGTGTGGAGTAATTAGTGCCCTTACAGAAGTCGCGCAGACTGATGCGGACTAAATGGGCGGAAATAAAAAGGTGCAATACCGCTCGGGAAATTGAGCGGATTCGAGTAACCGTCAGAGTCGTTCGCCAGTAAGATATTAGTAAAGATATATGTATGTGTGTATGTGTGTGTATGATTTTTGTCTGGTACCCATATGGATCACGAGCCGAGTCCCGGCAACTAAAATTGTGATAGACGAAAGGTTTTACTAAGCCGAATACATGAAGCGAAGCAGGGACGACGACCTGAATGTTGTCAAGGGGTAGAAAAGCCCCCGATTACATTATAATTTAGTCTGGTATGACGATGTCTGAACAAGAAAATGAGTATGGATGGTAGGAAAGATGAAAGATAAGAAGTGTGAATAAGCGGAATCTCTGAAAGAGTCGATAAGCGACACGTAAGACGATTTGTACGACAACTTGGCAAACAAGTTTCCAGTGAAGGAAAATGTTTATAAATCACTGGAGCCTTAATAGGAGTGATCTGACTCTAATTCAGATTCTATCTGTTATACTTCTACACTTCCGATTCTGACAAGGCTCCGCCTATTACGCTTCTGTACTTCTGAACTCGATTATGTTCCCATCTGATAAATCTTTGCACATCCGATTCTGAATCTGTTTCTGGTTGACATACCTCTGTATGATTAACTCTGATTGCGAATCTGCCTAACACACCTCTGTATGTCTGACTCTGGATATGAATCCGTCTGATATGCCTCTGTACGTCTGATCTTGATCACGCGTTTGTCTGATACATCTCCGTATGTCTGATTTTAATTACGACTCTGTATGATACATTTCTGTACGTCTGATTCTGATTTCGAATCTGTCTGATACCTCTCTGTACGTCTAACTCCGATCTCAGATTTGTCTGACATACTTCTGTACATCTAACTTCGACTACGAATCTGTCCGCCATGGTTTAGTACGTCTGCCTCCGATTACGAATCTGTCTGATATTCTTCTACGCGTCCGGTCCTAGTTCTGAATCTACTGGTATGAAGTGTCTGGTATGAAGAGGGATTACGATAATGTGGTAGGGAACTCAGCAGTGTAACAAGAAATGATATTGACTATGATGTCTGGAAAGCGTTCGTCTATTACAAGAATATAGCTTATAGTTCGATGATTATGTGGGGTATGAGAAAATATATTATGAAGGCATTTGAATCAGTGATGTGAAAAATTACCCCATAATGTTGGTGAAGAAGCCATGTCGGAAGGTCAACAAAGGACAACTATAAAGAGAATCCTCCTGAAGTAGTATGACGCCCCATAAGGTCGATTTAACATTCGAGGACGAATGTTTTTAAAGGGGGGGAGGATGTTACATCCGACATTTTTGCTTATTCGAAAATTCAAGGTAAATTGACTTGCAATGAATAAGGCCACAATTGGATCTTACTTGGCATGAATGTGTAGGTAATGAATACAATGGTGTGGAATTACGAAAGGTGGCCAAGGGAAAAATTTGGAATTTTGGAAATTTGCCTTATGGATTGCAATATGTAGCCAACAAGTTGGACTTAAAAAAAAATAATAAAACAAGGCCCAAAAGGGGAGGCCCAACCAGCCATGCTATGTAAAAAGAAGGGCCCAAGTCCACGATTTAATTAGGTAATATTATATATGGTTATACATATCCATAGAAGGTTCAAGAAAGCAAGAAAAAAATCAAGAAAAAGGAACAAGACCATTTCGGGTTTGAGAGGAGAAAAAGAAAGAAAAGAAAGAAATATTTTGGAGCCTAATCGTTGAGTTTAAAATTCAATTCTTGTGGGAATACTACTAAGTGCAAAGTCCTCTACAACTTGGTACAATTAGTTTGGCAAGAGGACAAGTTTAGTGCCAAGTGAAGAACTTGAAGAAAGGTAAGGATTTTATGCTTTTGATATGTTATGGAAGGTATATGTATGTTGTAGTATGTGTGAATGAATGAAAAACATGGAAATTTTGTGTGTTGAAAAATATGCTTGTTGGCCGAATACATGTACATGTATTACATGTCTTGGATGATTTGAATTCATGTTGTAATTTAGTTGTAGTATGGTGGAAATTGTATTAGAAATGGAAGTGGAATGAATTAGTGAAAATTGAAGAATGTAGGAGGTGGCCGTGTGGTATTGTTATGTGTTGATGGAGTATGAATTTGATCTTGTTTGTATGTTAAGTATGTTATGGTGAAGTGAATGGAAAGACAACAATCTTTATTGTCTTGGAAAAATGGTTATCAAGTTGTTGTAGGAAAGTATGCAACTTTGTTATGATTTATGTAAAAATGGAAATGAATGTATCAAGAGGCAAATTATGATTATTGTTGATGAATTTGGAAGATGGAAATGTATAATGAACTTGTATGTTGAAGGTTAGGAAATATTGGAAAAGTAGTGGCTTAATGGAGAGTTTGAATGTTTGCATATCTTATGTATATTGTGTGAAAATGGTATGATATGCCTTCGACGTATGTTGTAATGATTTTGATGGTTGATGAATATGAAAATGATAAGTTTGGTTTGGAAATGTAAGTTTGAAACGAAAGATGTTTCGTTATGTCGAAAGATGGCTAGTGATGCCATAGTGTATGTTTTAATGTCTATTGTTGTTTTGATGTTATTCTGGGTTGTTGTGATGATGAATTGAGCCGAGCTAAGTCTCGGGGATGTCTTATATACAGAGGAAATGCTGCCGAAATTTCGGTAGGCAAGTATGTGTTAAGTTGGACTATTGAAAATTTTGAAACTAACAAATGGTAAACTTGACCATTTCTAGATTTTGGACGAAATTGGGATTGACGCCAAGCGAGCGTAAGGCGCTATCGAGGTATGTGAAGCATTTCCCTTAGTTCCTAGGCATGTTCTGGATGTGATAGGCTCGGCCGCGAGCCTTAAGTACGACTCCGTTCCCCGGAATTCGAGACGGAAAACCGCTCCAATTCCTTCAATTCAATTGAAGCTATTTTCTTACAAATTGCCTTTAAAGTGAGTTTTTGTACAAAATTTCCCTAAACGGAGTCGGAACACTTCCAAACGATTATGGATGACCTTATAAGGTCTATTAGCGATAATTTACATATGTTTCCTCGAGTTGGTCCGAGGCGGGCCCGCAAGGCCCGATATCTTCTGTAATACTTTAAATACTTCTGTTTTGTCCGATTTTCTCAGAAACCATCTGAACTATTATTTTGATCATGATACAACTATTTTTATGAAATTCTTACAAAATGATTTCTGAACATCTGAGAATCTGATTCTGATAATAATCTGTCGTGCCTTCCCAAGTAGGATATAGGCGCGTACTATGCATACTAACCGTATACTCTAATTTTGACTCACCGTTTGGCACCCTTCAGTCTGATTGAGTCTGTATGTGAGTCTGTATGTATGTGGTTTCTCATGGATCTGTTCGTGGCTGTCTCAATGCATTCCTTCACTGCGTCCCGGGGCAGGTTCTGTTATCGTGCATATTCCTCTGCATTGTTCACCGCGTCCCTCGGTGTGCGGGCCGGGATCTGTTATATCTATATGATTATGATATATTGATCTGTGTATGGGGATGGCGGCCAGGATGGCATCTGATATGATCTGATCTAATCTGATTCTATCTGTCCACCGCGTCCCGTACTGAGAGGGCCGGGTTCTGTTTACCGCACCCCCAGACAGGGCCGGGATCTGTATTTCTGTATGCATGTGCCATCAGTGTTTATATAAGCACGTGCCTCCGTATGATTCTGTATGATTTAGTATGACTCTGCACTATTCTGCATGCATAATTCTGTCTGGTATACTTCTGTCTGTGCGCCTGAATTTCGACTATGTCTGTATGTCAGTATGGATTCTGGTTCTGTACGTCTGTATGGGTTCCGATTCTGTACGTCTGTATGGATACTGATCCTGCTCATCTGTCCGAATTATGATTCCGTCTGTCTGTCTGAACCATGATTCTGTTTATCTGTATGGACCACGATTCTGTATGTCGGTCTGCATCATAACTCTGTCCGTCCGTCTGATGTATGGTTCTGTCTGTTATATTTCTGTGACTCCGGTTCGGACTATGATTATATCTGTTATGTTTCTGCTTTACATACTCGGTACATTTTTCGTACTGACCCCCGTTCTTCGGGGGCTGCGCTACATGCCCGCAGGTACAGACGCACCAGGTGATACGCCGCCAGCGTAGGGTTCTGATTCAGCTGTTTTGAAAAGCTCCTTTGATCCGGAGCATACACTTTTGGTATATATCTTCTGTTTTCCGTATGTTCTGCATGTATGGAAATTCTGGGTACGACGGGGCCCTGTCCCGTCATATGATTCTGTATGTCTGTAGAGGCCTGTAGATAGATGTGTGGGTTACGGGTTTCGTCTGTATGTTAGCCTTATCGGCTTACTTGTAAATGTCTGCATGTTCAGGTATATATATATGTTTGCGCGCGTGCCGTATCTGTATCGGCCTACTTCTGTAATACCCGTTTGAAAAAAAAAAATCTGTACGATACGAAATTCGATCAGGTAGGTATGTACGGGTACCCAGCTAGGGTGCCAGTCGCGGCCCACGGGGTTGGGTCGTGACATTTATGCTTTGGCTGGATGCTAAGATCTTGAGTCTTCTCCTGACGTTGTTACAGGTATATTATCGATATTTTCCCATGATGTATATGCTTTGATAGATCCTGGCTCCACATTGTCATATGTTACTCCGTATATTGCGGGTCGGTTTAGAGTCAAACCGGAGTCAATCAAACCTTTTGAGGTGTCTACACCCGTTGGTGAATCGGTAATAGCTAGCTGAGTATATAGAAACTGTACAGTTATGATTTGTGATCGTCGTACTATGATTGACTTGCATGAGTTAAAAATGGTAGATTTTGATGTTATTATGGGCATGGATTGGTTAGCTTCTTTCTATGCCAATGTTGATTGTAGAATGAAAATGGTTCGTTTCCAATTTCCGGGAGAACCAGTGTTCGAATGGAAAGGGAATACTGCGTCACCAAAAGGTAGGTTTATTTCTTATCTAAAGGCAAGGAAAATTATCACAAAAGGTTGCATTTATCATCTAGTTCGGGTTCAAGATGTAGAAGCTGAACCGCTGACTCTTTAGTCAGTTCCTGTAGTAAATGAGTTTCCGGATGTGTTCCTGGAAGAGCTTCCAGGCCTCCCTCCCAAGCGGGAGATTGATTTTGCTATTGATGTGTTGCCAGACACTAAGCCTATATCTATTCCTCCTTATAGAATGGCCCCCGCAGAATTGAAAAAATTGAAGGAGCAACTGAAAGACTTGCTTGAGAAAGGCTGTATTAATGCCTAGTTCATCCCCGTGGGGAGCACCCGTATTGTTTGTCCGAAAGAAAGATGGCTCCTTGCGAATGTGCATTGACTATCGGCAATTGAATAAGGTGACGATTAAGAATAAATATCCTCTTCCGAGGATTGATGACTTGTTTGATCAATCCCAAGGTGCCAAATGGTTTTCCAAGATAGATTTAAGGTCCGGGTATCATCAAGTGAGACTTAGGGAGAAAGATATCCCTAAGACAGCCTTCAGAACAAGATATGACCATTTTGAGTTCCGGGTAATGTCATTTGGGCTAACTAATGCACCGGCAGTATTTATGGATTTGGTGAACAATTTGTTCAGGCCCTTCCTAGATCTATTTGTGATTGTATTCATCGATGACATCTTGGTGTATTCTAGATCCGAGACAGAACACGCGGATCATTTGCGTACTGTCCTTAGTGTTTTTCAGACTCGAGAATTGTTTGCCAAATTTTCTAAGTATGAGTTTTGGTTGAACTCAGTGACATTTTTGGGGCACATTGTTGCAACCGATGGTATTCGGGTAGATAGCCGAAAGATTTAGGCCGTGAAGACTTGGCCAAGGCCCACAACTCGTACGGAGGTTCTGTTACACCTCGAAAATTTCTCCGTGAACGTAAAACGAGTAGACCAACGAAGTGTATCAGTGTGCGATGTTTTACAAAGTAGGGAATGACTATTTATGAATTTTGGAAATGAGAAAGTTATAGATTTGCACTTCGACCCAGTGGGTCATAAAATAGAATACGACCCGTAAAGTATTTTACGGACCGTAAACTGCCATCGTCCTTCAACATTCCAAAAATTACAACTTTCTGCCAAATGACGAAATGGTTAAATACGACTCAGAATACGGACCGTAAATCGAAATACGGCCCGTAAACTGTGACCGTAAACCACCATGACTCCAGTAAACCTTTCTGTTTCTGATATGCTTAAATACGGTCGTGAAGGACGGACCGTAAACCAGAATACGGCCCGTAAACTGGGTTTACGGCCACTGTGCACCCGACTACTGTTCATTAAAAATCAGGTTTTGAGTTATTAAAAAGGGACCCTAAGCTTATTTATTCATTTCTTATCTACACGACTCAAGAAGTCTCTAGAACACTCTAAACACTTCATTCACAAGAATTCAAGAGGACCAAAGGAAAATCAAGGTCAATAACATCAAATCCATGAAATCAAGCGTAAGAATCACATCAAAGTTCATCTACACCAAGAAATTGCAAAGGAAGTGAAATAGGGTTTTTGGTATAGAAGAGTATTTCTACTCAAGGCTCGTTCCAACAACATCTAAGGTAAGTTTGATGACCTTCTCATGATGATTGAAGCATTAAAACGTTGAAACACTTGGATTATGGAAGAGTTTAGTAAATGGGTCATAAAATGTGAATAGTGTCACAATTGAATGATAGTTGGATTGAATTATGAATGTTGAGGTGTTGTGAGTATAAAGATGTTATAAATAACGTGTAGACCATGAAATGGGCGTGGTATATAAGAAAATACGATGATGAGCTAAAACCCATAAATGTGGAGAAATTGGAGAAATATGGTGGGATGTGGTAGATGTAGATAAATGACGATTGTTGATACGATATTGTGAATGTTGTTGTGAGCGTGTGGCAGTTCATATAGAATATGGAAAAGTAGTAGAACCAAAGGAAGTGCCACCCAATTTTCCCTAGAAATAGTAGTGTGTTATTATAGTCGATAAACTAACTTAAATGCGAATTCTCTTTTGAAGGTAGAAACGTGATATCGAAGGAGAACAAGAGAACGATAGCTTAGTTAAACGTCAAAGGTATGTGAGGCTAGTCCCTTTTTTCTAATGGCATGAATCTCATAGCATAATTTTCCTCCTCTTCATGAGTCCCTATATTCCGGAAAGCTAAAAGCCTATATCTATGAATGGTAATATAAGATAAGAGATATGATACGATGATCCTAAAATGGCATGATGTTATTTATTCCTCACACTCACCTTATATGTTAGTTCCTTCAAGGTAAGGCAGGATGTCGATGCTTGCTCCATAATGAAATCGGGGGATCACGACCTTACGTCACCCCGATAAAGTAAAGTTGTTCATAAGCCTTATGCATGTATTGTGATAAGTATATTACGATAAGCATATTATGATGAGCATGTATGATGATATAACACCGCGCCTAGTTGGCCGGGCAGTCACCGCTAAGGCGGGCAGCTATACAATACACTATGACCAAATGGCATGGGCAGACACCACTAGTGGGCGGTATGAGATGATACCCCGAATGCGAGAGGCCTGGACGCAGGCTAATGTTATGATTATCACACCGATCCGATATGGACGGGCAGCTTATGAATTATCATACCGTACCTATATGGGAAGACAACTTATATATTTATGCACACATGACATGATGATGACTATGAGTAAGCCAGCATGCATTACTTCTTTTACACTTGATAGTCAGATACAGTTATTCCATGTTGATACTTCTTGTATATCATTTCCATATTTCCTTGTTTATGCCTCTCATGCTACAGGGCATCTAGTAGAGTCATGTTTATGGTGTGTTGCGCGCCACATCAATAAACAAGAGGCTACAGGGCATTTAGGAAAAATGACCATTCTTCTTCCTATGAGATCGTGCGATAGAGTCATGTATAACATTTTATCCTCTCTAATAGTGTGTTGTGATTTCAGAATGCCACCAAAGGGGAAGGCTACAGCTGCCCAGAAAGGCAAGACTACAGCAAAGAGGCGGGTAGAAAGAGAGCCCCTGATGAACATAGATTAAGGCGAATCACACAATGAGGCCTTGTCTAATACCTTTTCTACCCCGCCAAATGTGGAAGAGCAAGGAGGAGCTCCAGCTCCAATTCCTCCACCTGTTGCTTCGGGTCAACAAATGACCGAGGTCATTCATTTATTAACGCAATTGGTTGCCGCTCAGGCACAACGGAAAAATACGAGTTCAAGTGATCGGGCAGCAAGTACCAAAGTTCGTGATTTCATGAGTCTAAATCCTACGGTGTTTTTCGGGTCAAAGCCGGATAAAGACCCGCACGGTTTCATGGATAAGGTGTTGAGGACATTGAAGATTGTCCATGCCTCCGAAACTAAATCCGTGGAGCTGGCATCTTATAGACTCCAGGATGTGGCAGTTTTATGGTACAATAATTGGGTGTTATCAAGAGGAGAGAATGCGCCTCCTCCGGTTTGGCAAGAATTCGTGGATGCATTTATTCGTCACTATTTGCCACCCGAGGTCCGCCGAGCTAGAGCAGACAGGTTTCTAAATCTGAAGCAAGGAAATATGAGTGCCCGGGAGTATAGCATGCAATTTAATTCTCTGGCTAGTTATGCCCCGGCTATTGTGGCCGACATGGGAGATCGGGTACATAGATTTGTAAGTGGCCTAGGGCCACATTTATTCAGAGATTGTTTGATGGCTTCCTTGCAAGACGGGATGGATATTTCCCAAATACAGGCCCATGCTCAGAATTTAGAGGGGCGCCAACAACCGCCAAGAAGTGACCGCGATAACGAAAGAAGGCAAGGCAAGAGGGCTAGATCTATAGGAGCAGGCAGTGGTTATAGAGGGGGACCAAGGCAGACATATTCTAGTTACTCAGGCCAGTCGGTGACCAGTTCACCTCCTCGATTTACAGGTAGGAGATTTGATCGCTCTTTTCGCTCAGGACAAGGTCAGAGTTCGAGGACTCCAGATTCCCAGTTCAGGGAAAATTATAGTTAGAGGAGACCCCCAGTATCGCGATGCAGCCAGTGCGGTAGATTGCATTCCGGACAGTGTCGCCAGGGTTCGGACGCTGCTATACTTGCGGCCAAGTTGGGCACATGATGAGAGATTGCCCGTCGATGAGTGGTAGAGTTGGAGTTCAGCCCACAAGTTCAGCAGCTAGTTCTTCCTCAGCACGCCCGGCAGGACAGATTCCCCATATGTCAGCAGGCCGAGGTAGAGGTAGAGGGGCAGCATCTACTTCAGGTGCCACTCAGCCCCGTGTATATGCTTTAGCCGGACGGTAGGATCTTGAGTCCTCCCCGGATGTGGTTACAGGTATATTGTCTATATTCTCCCGTGATGTGTACGCATTGATAGATCCCGGTTCTACGTTTTCTTATATTACTCCATATGTTGGTGGTTGTATTGGGCTAAAACCTGAGCCAATTAAACCTTTTGAGGTACTCACTCCGGTTGGTGATCCCGTGATAGCAAGGCAAGTGTACAAAAATTGTGTCATTGTGATATGTGATCGTCAGACCAAAGCTGATTTGATTGAGCTGAAGATGCTAGATTTTGATGTAATCATGGGTATGGATTGGTTGGCCTCGTGTTATGCAAATGCTGATTGCCGCACAAAGTGGTTCAATTCCAATTCCCGGGAGAGCCCGTGCTTAAATGGAAGGGTAATACGTTATCTCCAAAGGGTAGTTTATTTCCTACCTTAAAGCGAGGAAGATGATAGCCAAGGGCTATATTTATCATTTAGTTCGAGTTCATGACACCGAGGCAAAGCCGCCAACTTTCCAATCAGTTTCGGTCGTGAATGAATTCCCAGATGTATTTTCTGATGAGCTTCCAGGTCTTCCTCCAGAAAAAGAAATAGATTTTGCTATTAACGTGTTGCCGGACACCAAGCCTATTTCTATTCCTCCTTATCAAATGGCTCCGGTGTAATTAAAAGAGCTAAAGGCGCAGTTGAAAGACTTGCTTGAAAAAGGGTTTATTAGGCCCAGTTCATCACCGTGGGGAGCACCATTATTGTTTGTAAGAAAGAAAGACAGATCTCTACGAATGTGTATCGACTACAGGCAATTGAATAAAGTGACGATAAAGAACAAATATCCTCTTCCGAGGATTGATGATTTATTTGATCAGCTACTGGGTGCCAAATGGTTTTCAAAAATAGACTTGAGATCGGGTTACCATCAGGTGAGAGTTAGAGAAGCGGATATTCCCAAGACGGCCTTCAGAACGAGATATGGTCACTATGAATTCCGAGTGATGTCGTTTGGGTTGACTAATGCTCCGGCCGTGTTTATGAATTTGATGAACAACGTATTCAGGCCTCTCTTGGACCTATTTGTGATAGTATTTATGGATGATATTCTGGTGTATTCTCGCACGGAATCGGAACATGCAGATCATTTGCGAATTGTTCTTGGCATTCTTCGAGCCCAGGAATTGTATGCAAAATTTTCAAAGTGCGAGTTTTTGCTAAATTCTGTAACATTTCTGGGCCATGTTATTTCAAATGATGGCGTTCGAGTCGACACTCAGAAAATTGAAGTTGTGAAGACTTGGCCAAGGCCTACGACGCCTACAGAATTTCGTAGTTTTCTGGGGTTGGCAGGTTATTACAGAAGGTTCGTAGAGGGGTTCTCGTCTATTTCAACCCCATTGACGAAGCTAACCCATAAGTCAACCAAATTTCAATGGAGTGATGCTTGTGAGCGCAGCTTCCCAGAGTTGAAAGACAGATTGACCTCAGCTCCGATCTTAACATTTCCAGAAGGGCCAGATGGCTATGTTGTATATTGTGACGCTTCCGTTGTTGGACTAGGATGAGTATTGATGCAGCGTGGGAAAGTTATTGCATATGCTTCGAGACAATTACGGAAACATGAAAGGAATTATCCGACTCATGATCTCGAATTGGCTGCAGTTATTCATGCCTTAAAAATATGGAGGCATTATTTGTATGGTGTGCATGTTGATATCTATACAGATCACAAAAGCCTTCAGTACATTTTCAAGCAGAAGGAGTTGAATCTGCGGGAGAGGCCGTGGTTAGAATTATTGAAGGATTATGATGTGAACATTTTGTACCACCCCGGAAAAGAGAATGTAGTAGTCGATGCGCTTAGCCGCCGATCAATGGGCAGTTTATGTGAAGTCCCTCCGGAAAAAAAAGAGATGGTTCATGAGCTCCGCCAATTAGCTAATCTTGGAGTGCGGGTGATTGATTCGGGTAATGCAGGGATTGGCATCAATGACCCCACAACTTCGTCTTTGGATATAGAAGTGAAAGAATGGCAATATGAAGATCCTCAATTGTGTCGTTACAGGGACACATCTCATGGAAAATAAAAATCTCCATTTGAAGTTCCTATGGACGGAACTCTCAGGTACTGAGGCAGATTATGTGTGTCGAATGTAGCAGAATTGCGCCAACGAATTCTAGAAGAAGTACATTGTTCTCGGTATTCTATTCATCCAGGTGCAACTAAAATGTATCATGATCTTAAGATGATGTATTGGTGGGATGGCATGAAGAGAGACATAGCCGAATTTGTAGCGCAGTGTCCAAATTGCCAACAAGTAAAGATTGAACATCAGAAGCCAGGAGGCTTATTGCAAGCAATAGAAATCCCTACTTGGAAATGGGAAGTGATTAACATGGATTTTATTGTGGGATTACCTTGTTCCCGCGGAAAGTATGATTCCATATGGGTGATCGTGGACAGGTTGACGAAAGCAACCCATTTTCTCCTAGTTAAGACTACATACTCAGCTGAAGATTACGCAAGGTTATATCTCAAGGAAATTGTGCGACTTCATGGTATTCCATTATCTATTATTACAGATAGAGGAGCACAGTTTACAGCCAAGTTTTGGAAGTCCTTTCAAGAAGGTCAAGGCACTCAAGTGAAACTTAGCACGGCATTTCATCCGCAGACCGACAGACAGGCCGAGCGCACTATTCAGACCTTGGAAGATATGCTACGAGCATGTGTGCTGGATTTCAGTGGTAGTTGGGATGATCATTTACCGCTAATCGAATTCGCATACAATAATAGTTACCATTCCAGCATTCAAATGGCTCCTTATGATGCTCTATATGGAAGGAAGTGTAGATCTCCAATTGGATGGTTTGTGTTACATCCGACATTTTTGTTTATTCGAAAAATTCAAGGTGAATTGACTTGTGATGAATAAGGCCACAATTGGACCTTACTTTGTATGCATGTTTAGGTTATGAATTCAATGGGGTGGAATTACGAAAGGTGGCCAAGGGCAAAATTGGAATTTTGGAAACTTTTCCCATGGATTACAATATGTAGCCACCAATTTGGACTCAAAAATAATAAAACAAGGCCCAATAATGGAAGGCCCAACCGGCCATAGAGTGCTACAAATGGCCCAAGTCCATTATTTCATCATGTGACATTATATACTAATGTATATCCTTAGAAACTTCAAGAAAGAGAAAGAACAAGCAAGAGGAAAAAAGAAGAGAGGGCATTTCGGGTGAGAAAGAAAGAAAGAAAGAAAAGAAAGAAAAATTGTTGGAGCCTAATCTTGGGTTCAAAAATCTTATTCTTGTGGGAATACTACTAAGTGCAAAGTCCTCTACAACTTGGTACAATTATTTTGGCAAGAGGACAAGTTTGGTGGCAAGTGAAGAACTTGAGGAAAAGGTGAGAAACAATTCATTTTCTTATGTTATGGAGTTTGATTTATGTTGTAGTATGTATAAATGAGAAGAACTTGTAAAAATATGGAAGTTTGCAAGTAGGTGTGTTTGCATTTGTTTGGCCGTATGCATATATATAGATTGCATGTCTATGGTGACTTGAAACTATGTTGAAATCTAGTTGTAGTGTGGTAGGAATTGTATTAGAAATGAAAGTTGAATGAATTAAGGAAAATTGAGAATTTTAAGGTGTGGCCGTGTGGTGTGTGTTGGTGTTGGAAGGTGAATTGAATCTTGTTAGCATGTTAATTGTGTTGTTATGGAAGATTGGTTATTAAGTTGTTGAAGGAAATTATTTAACTTTGTGATGATTTGTGTATAAGTGAAAATGAAAGTGTTAAGAGGCAAATTATGCTTACGACAATGAACTTGGAATATAAAAATGTGTTGATGAGCTTGCATGTTGAAAGTTAGGAAGGGATTGGAAAAGTAGTGACTTGATGGAAAGTTGAATGTTTGTGAATTTTATGAATATCTTGTGAATATTATGTGTACATGGTATGGATTCCTCCGATGTGTGTGTCGTAATGATTTTGATGGATAATGGATAGGAAAATAATAAGTTTTGGTTGGAAATGCAAGTTTAAAACGAAAAATAACTCGTTGTGTCGAAAGATGGCTAATAATGCCATAGTGTATGAATTAGTGTTTATTGATGTTTGCTGTTGTTTGGATGTTTTCTCTGGGCTGTTGTGTTGAGGAATTGAGCCGAGCTAAGTCTCGGGGATGTCGTATATACAGAGGAAATGCTGCCGAAATTTCGGTAGGCAATTATGTGTAAAGATAGAGTATTGAAAGAATGAAACTAACCAAATGGTAAACTTGACCATTTCCAGATTTTGGACGAAATTTGGATTGACGCCGAGCGAGCATAAGGCGCCATCGAGGTATGTGAAGCACTTCTATACGCTCCTAGGCATGTTCTGGATGTGGTAGGCTCGGCCGCGAGCCCTAGGTCCGACTCCGTTCCCCGGAATTCGAGACGGAAAACCGCTCCAATTCCTTCAATTCAATTGAACCTATTTTCTTACAAATAGCCCTTAAAGTGAGATTTTGTACAAAACTTCCCCAAACGGAGTCGGGACACTTCCGAATGAGTATGGGTGACCTCATAAGGTCAATCATCAGTAATTTACGTATGTAGCCTCGGGTTGGTCCGAGGTGGGCCCACAAGGCCCGATACTTCCGGTACGATTTTTAAAATACTTCTGTTTTGGTCTGATCTTCTCCAAAAACTTCTGAACTATTATTTTGTGAATATTATGGATATTTTTGTGTAATTTATACAATATTATTTCTGAACATCCGAGCATCCCATTCTGATAATCTGTCGTGCCTTCCTAACTAGGATATGAGCGCGTGCTATGCATACTATCTGGATATTCTGATTTTGGCTCGCCGTTTGGCACCCTTCAGTTTGATCGAGTCTATATGTTGAGTCTGTAGGTAGGTGTTTTCTCATTTATCGATTCGTGTCTGTCCCAATGCATTCCTTCACTGCGACCCGGGCCAGGTTCTGTTATCGTGCATATTTCTCTGCATTGTTCACCGCGTCCCTCGGCGTACGGGCCGGGATCTGTATGTCTGTATGATCTGTGTATGGGGATGGCGGCCAGGATGGCATATGATCTGATATGATTCTGTCTGTCCACCGCGTCCCGTACTAAGAGGGCCGGGTTCTGTTACCGCGCCCCCAGACAGGGCCGGGATCTGTATGAATATATGCGTGTGCCATCTGTATTTATAAAGCACACGCCTTTGTATGATTTTGTATGACTCTGTGCTACTCTGCATGCATAATTCTGTCCGTCATACTACTGTCTGTCTGTCCTTCTATGTTACGACTATTTCTGTTTGCCCGTATGGCTTCTGCTTCTGTATGTCCGTATGGATTCAGATTCTGCTCGTCTGTCCGTATTATGATTTCGTCTGTCTGTCCGAACTATAATTCTGTCCATTTGTGTGTAACACGATCCTGTATGTCTGTCTGGATCATAACTCTGTCCGTCAGTTTGACTTATGATTTTGCCCGTTATATTTCTGCGACTCTAGTTCGGACTATGTTTATATCTGTTACGTTTCTGCTTTACATACTCGGTACATTTTCCGTACTGACCCCCGTTCCTCGGGGGCTGCGCTACATGCCCGCAGGTACAGACGCACCAGGTGATACGCCGCCCGCGTAGGTTCCCGACTCTGCTACTTGAAGAGCTCCTTTGACTCGGAGCATATATCTTTGGTATATATATCTTCTGTCTTTGTGTACTCCGTATGTCTGTATATTCTGGGTACGGCGGGGCCCTGTCCCGTCATATGATTCTGTATGTCTGTAGAGGCCTGTAGATAGATATGTGGGTTACGGGTTCCGTCTGTATGTTAGCCCTATCGGCTTATCTGTAAATGTCTGTGTGTTCAGGTATATGTATATATATATATATATGTTACGCGCACGCCGTATTTGTATCGGCCTACTTCTGTACTTCTGTTTTGAAAAAAAAAAAAAAATCTGTATGGTTCGAGTTCGATCAGGTAGGTACGTATGGGTGCCCAGTTAGGGTACCAGTCGCGGCCCACGGGGTTTGGGTCGTGACAAAAGTGGTATCAGAGCGGTTAGTCCTCGGTATGTCTACAGGCCGTGTCTAGTAGAGTCTTGTTTATCGATGTGTTGTGCACCACATCTATAAACAGGAAGCTACAGGGCATTTAGGATGTTACCCTTCTTTGGATTCTTAGATCGTGCGATAGAACTGTATTAGTAGGATGATCCTCTCCTAACGATCTGCTATGTTTCAGCGATGCCTCCGAGGAAGGCAACAGCCGCCCAGAAGGGCAAGGCGAGGATTGACGCAGGAGAGAATAGCCAGGCCCCGAGGGTTACCAGGGCCAGTGTACAACCTGCACTCGAGGATGTGCCCCCGTCGTCTGGGTCTGTTACACCCCCCTCGCGAGAGGATATCAGAGCAGCAGGAGCTGCTAATCGGGAGACGGCTCCACCGCAAGCTCCTGAGGTTCCAGCGCCCGAGCCTCCAGCTCCACAGGCAGGGGCGGAGGGTGGGGCCATGCGAGATGCGGTTCAGCTATTGACCACATTAATGGCGGAGCAGGTTCGCAGGCATGGATTTGGGGGCGGTCGTACGGACAGGTATGAGAGCTCCAGGGCTCGCGAGTTTCTGACATGTGGTCCTCCAGAATTCTCCGGGACCAAGTCTGAGGAAGACCCCCAGGAGTTCATTAGAAAGATGGAGAGCACACTGCGATTGATTAAGGCTTCGCCGACTGAGTCTGTGGAGTTGGCTTCGTATCGACTGTATGAGGTGGCAGCAAATTGGTATGAGTCTTGGCAGCTCTCCAGGGGTGCCGACGCGCCCGCAGCGGTATGGGCCGAATTTACTAAGGCCTTTCTTGACCATTTTCTACCACCAGAGCTACGAAGAGCTAGGGTTGATCGGTTCTTGAACTTGAGACAGAATGGTAGAAGTGTTCGCGAGTACAGCCTAGAGTTCGACTCACTGGCTAGGTATGCACCCACCATAGTAGCTGAGATGGCCGACAGGGTGCACAGGTATGTGATGGGACTGGACTCTTATCTGATTGATGGTTGTTTGGCTGTGGCTGCTCAGCCAGGGATGCATGTAGCCCGGGTACAGGCACACGCCCAGGGCATGGAGGACCGACGTAGGGAACGTCGGCCTGATAGGGGTTACGACAGGGGCCAGCCTAAGAGAGCCAGATCGGCTGGGTATTCAGAGGGATTTCAGAGCGAGCCTTCCCAGCGGCAGAGAAATAGGTATTCGTCCCAGCCAGCCTACAGTACGCCCCCACAGTTCGCAGGACAGAGCTCCAGAGGTCCCGGTCAGTCGAGGCCACCCATAACCCCGTGTTCTTATTGTGGGAGGCCCCACCCGGGGGAGTGTTACCGCGCTACGGGCGCTTGTTATTTTTGTGGGAGCCCAGACCATCGAGTCAGAGAGTGCCCACTTAAGGGCAGTTCGGGTTCAGCCCGGCCTGCTGGGTCCGTTGCAGGCTCATCTTCTCCTTCAGCAGCCATGCGCCCTGCGGGGCGAGGAGCACCAGCACCAGCGCCAGCGGGTCGTGGCAGAGGACGAGGTGCAGCTTCTGGTTACAGCGGTCCTTCGAACCGCGTGTTTGCTTGAACCGGCCGGCAGGATCCAGGAGCGTCTTCGAGTGCACGCCCAGGTACGCCAGCCAATCCTTTTTGAGAAATGTATGTATGGATAATTTTGTATTTTGTTGAATCACGTGATCTCATACTTCTGGGTATTAGAAATAGTAAGATAAATGTTAATTTGGTAGATACCGAGATTCAGAAAGGCAATATGGTAATGGTATGACTTAGCCGGGGGTGGGACCCGCTACCAAAAGTTTTCCGAAAATCTGCGAAGACCCCGATTTACTCTAAAATTTCGTGACAAAGGTCGTGAGGGGCAATCGGCGATATTATATTAGCCCTAACGCGTCAAAATGCATGAAAGTTTCGGAGTTAAGCGTGCTCAAGCCAGAGCAATTCTGGGATGGGTGACCCCCTGGGAAGTAATGCAAAGTTTTGCACAAGTGCAGGTATGACTGATATAAATGAAAATTTGGGGTAATTTAAAGGAAAAGAGAATGTATGGAGTAATTAGCGCCTTTACAGACACCACATAGTCCGACGCGGATTAAATGGGCAAAAAGCAAAGGGTGCGATACCACTCGGAAAATTTAGCGAATCTGGATAACAGTCAGCAACGACCCGAATGTTATCAGGGGATAGAAAACGCCCAATTACATCATAAGTTAGTCTGGTATGGCGATGGTTGTAAAAGGAAAGAGTGTATGGATAGTAGGGAAGAAGAGAGATAAAAAGGGCAAATAAGAAGAATTTTTGAAAAAGTCAATAAGCGACACCCAAGACGATTTGTATGATTGATTCTGAATACGTTCCTGTCTGACATATCTCTGTACAATTAACTCCGATTACGACTCTGTCTGACACACCTCTGTATGTCTGACTCTGGATATAAATCCGTCTGGTGTGCCTCTGTACGCCTAATTTTGATCACGCATCTGTCTGATACATCTTCGCATGTCTGATTCTAAGTACGACTCTGTATGATACATTTCTGTAAGTCTGATTCTGATTTCAAATCCGTCCGATATGCTTCTAGGCGTCCGGTTCCAGTCCTGAACCTGTTGGTAAGAAGTGTCTGGTATGAAGTGGGATTATATTGATGTGGTAGAAATCTCCGGAGGGTAACAAGAAATGATACGGACTATGACGTCTGGAAAGCGTTTGTCAGTTACAAGAATATAGCTTATGGTTCGGCGATTGCGTGGGGTGCAAGAAGATATATTATGAAGGCATCTGAATCAATGATGAAAAATTTTCACCCCATAATGATGGTAAAGAAGCCATGTCGGAAAGTCGGTGAAGGACAACCACAAAGAGGACCCTCCCGAAGTAGTATGACACCCCATAAAGTCAATTTAACATTCGAGGACGAATGTTTCTAAAGGGGGGGAGGATGTTACATCCGACATTTTTGTTTATTCGAAAAATTCAAGGTGAATTGACTTGTGATGAATAAGGCCACAATTGGACCTTACTTTGTATGCATGTTTAGGTTATGAATTCAATGGGGTGGAATTACGAAAGGTGGCCAAGGGCAAAATTGGAATTTTGGAAACTTTTCCCATGGATTACAATATGTAGCCACCAATTTGGACTCAAAAATAATAAAACAAGGCCCAATAATGGAAGGCCCAACCGGCCATAGAGTGCTACAAATGGCCCAAGTCCATTATTTCATCATGTGACATTATATACTAATGTATATCCTTAGAAACTTCAAGAAAGAGAAAGAACAAGCAAGAGGAAAAAAGAAGAGAGGGCATTTCGGGTGAGAAAGAAAGAAAGAAAGAAAAGAAAGAAAAATTGTTGGAGCCTAATCTTGGGTTCAAAAATCTTATTCTTGTGGGAATACTACTAAGTGCAAAGTCCTCTACAACTTGGTACAATTATTTTGGCAAGAGGACAAGTTTGGTGGCAAGTGAAGAACTTGAGGAAAAGGTGAGAAACAATTCATTTTCTTATGTTATGGAGTTTGATTTATGTTGTAGTATGTATAAATGAGAAGAACTTGTAAAAATATGGAAGTTTGCAAGTAGGTGTGTTTGCATTTGTTTGGCCGTATGCATATATATAGATTGCATGTCTATGGTGACTTGAAACTATGTTGAAATCTAGTTGTAGTGTGGTAGGAATTGTATTAGAAATGAAAGTTGAATGAATTAAGGAAAATTGAGAATTTTAAGGTGTGGCCGTGTGGTGTGTGTTGGTGTTGGAAGGTGAATTGAATCTTGTTAGCATGTTAATTGTGTTGTTATGGAAGATTGGTTATTAAGTTGTTGAAGGAAATTATTTAACTTTGTGATGATTTGTGTATAAGTGAAAATGAAAGTGTTAAGAGGCAAATTATGCTTACGACAATGAACTTGGAATATAAAAATGTGTTGATGAGCTTGCATGTTGAAAGTTAGGAAGGGATTGGAAAAGTAGTGACTTGATGGAAAGTTGAATGTTTGTGAATTTTATGAATATCTTGTGAATATTATGTGTACATGGTATGGATTCCTCCGATGTGTGTGTCGTAATGATTTTGATGGATAATGGATAGGAAAATAATAAGTTTTGGTTGGAAATGCAAGTTTAAAACGAAAAATAACTCGTTGTGTCGAAAGATGGCTAATAATGCCATAGTGTATGAATTAGTGTTTATTGATGTTTGCTGTTGTTTGGATGTTTTCTCTGGGCTGTTGTGTTGAGGAATTGAGCCGAGCTAAGTCTCGGGGATGTCGTATATACAGAGGAAATGCTGCCGAAATTTCGGTAGGCAATTATGTGTAAAGATAGAGTATTGAAAGAATGAAACTAACCAAATGGTAAACTTGACCATTTCCAGATTTTGGACGAAATTTGGATTGACGCCGAGCGAGCATAAGGCGCCATCGAGGTATGTGAAGCACTTCTATACGCTCCTAGGCATGTTCTGGATGTGGTAGGCTCGGCCGCGAGCCCTAGGTCCGACTCCATTCCCCGGAATTCGAGACGGAAAACCGCTCCAATTCCTTCAATTCAATTGAACCTATTTTCTTACAAATAGCCCTTAAAGTGAGATTTTGTACAAAACTTCCCCAAACGGAGTCGGGACACTTCCGAATGAGTATGGGTGACCTCATAAGGTCAATCATCAGTAATTTACGTATGTAGCCTCGGGTTGGTCCGAGGTGGGCCCACAAGGCCCGATACTTCCGGTACGATTTTTAAAATACTTCTGTTTTGGTCCGATCTTCTCCAAAAACTTCTGAACTATTATTTTGTGAATATTATGGATATTTTTGTGTAATTTATACAATATTATTTCTGAACATCCGAGCATCCCATTCTGATAATCTGTCGTGCCTTCCTAACTAGGATATGAGCGCGTGCTATGCATACTATCTGGATATTCTGATTTTGGCTCGCCGTTTGGCACCCTTCAGTTTGATCGAGTCTATATGTTGAGTCTGTAGGTAGGTGGTTTCTCATTTATCGATTCGTGTCTGTCCCAATGCATTCCTTCACTGCAACCCGGGCCAGGTTCTGTTATCGTGCATATTTCTCTGCATTGTTCACCGCGTCCCTCGGCGTACGGGTCGGGATCTGTATGTCTGTATGATCTGTGTATGGGGATGGCGGCCAGGATGGCATATGATCTGATATGATTCTGTCTGTCCACCGCGTCCCGTACTAAGAGGGCCGGGTTCTGTTACCGCGCCCCCAGACAGGGCCGGGATCTGTATGAATATATGCGTGTGCCATCTGTATTTATAAAGCACACGCCTTTGTATGATTTTGTATGACTCTGTGCTACTCTGCATGCATAATTCTGTCCGTCATACTACTGTCTGTCTGTCCTTCTATGTTACGACTATTTCTGTTTGCCCGTATGGCTTCTGCTTCTGTATGTCCGTATGGATTCAGATTCTGCTCGTCTGTCCGTATTATGATTTCGTCTGTCTGTCCGAACTATAATTCTGTCCATTTGTGTGTAACACGATCCTGTATGTCTGTCTGGATCATAACTCTGTCCGTCAGTTTGACTTATGATTTTGCCCGTTATATTTCTGCGACTCTAGTTCGGACTATGTTTATATCTGTTACGTTTCTGCTTTACATACTCGGTACATTTTCCGTACTGACCCCCGTTCCTCGGGGGCTGCGCTACATGCCCGCAGGTACAGACGCACCAGGTGATACGCCGCCCGCGTAGGTTCCCGACTCTGCTACTTGAAGAGCTCCTTTGACTCGGAGCATATATCTTTGGTATATATATCTTCTGTCTTTGTGTACTCCGTATGTCTGTATATTCTGGGTACGGCGGGGCCCTGTCCCGTCATATGATTCTGTATGTCTGTAGAGGCCTGTAGATAGATATGTGGGTTACGGGTTCCGTCTGTATGTTAGCCCTATCGGCTTATCTGTAAATGTCTGTGTGTTCAGGTATATGTATATATATATATATATGTTACGCGCACGCCGTATTTGTATCGGCCTACTTCTGTACTTCTGTTTTGAAAAAAAAAAAAATCTGTATGGTTCGAGTTCGATCAGGTAGGTACGTATGGGTGCCCAGTTAGGGTACCAGTCGCGGCCCACGGGGTTTGGGTCGTGACAGTTTGAAATAGGAGAAACAAAATTAGTAGGCCCTGAATTAATTCAACAAGCGGTGGAAAAAGTTAAGGTGATCCGAGATCGATTGTTGACAGCCCAAAGTCGCCAAAAGTCTTATGCGGACAATCACCGACGAGACATGGAATTTCAAGTTGGTGATTGGGTATTTTTTAAAGTATCGCCAATGAAAGGGGTGATGAGATTTGGTAAGAAAGGGAAGCTAAGCCCTAGATACATTGGACCCTACAGAATTATCCGCAAGGTAGGTCATGCAGCCTATGAATTGGATTTGCCTTCGGAGCTTGAATCAGTCCACCCAGTTTTCCACGTTTCGATGCTCCGCAAGTGTATTGGAGATCCCACAAAGATTGTTCCGATAGATGATGTGCAAGTAACAGAAAAGCTAACCTATGAAGAAGTGCCTATTGCTATCCTCGACAGGAAAGTACGAAAACTCCGAAACAAAAAGGTGGTTTCAGTTAAAGTCTTGTGGCGAAACAACAATCGGAAAGAAATGACTTGGGAAGCAGAAGAGAATATGAAGTCCAAGTATCCGCATTTATTTCGACCCCCGGAGGAGACTCAAGAAGAAACGCCAACGATATGAGGTACGTATGCTTATTTTTCATACTTTTGGTCATGTGTGGCCATAGATATGTTGATGTTGTGATGTAGCCCTGTGAGGCGATGATATTATGGGTTGTTGTGTCAGGTTGGCAGTGTCACACCCTAACACTGGTAGGGCATGACGGGCACCCAACTCTCATCAGAGTTGAGCGAACCCTTAGACATTCGCTTTATCAAAACCTATCATTTCAAAAACTTTTAAAAACATGAAACTTTTCCAACTGATATCACTTTGTCGACATCTCGACAAATATACCACAGGACACTGTCTGCAAAAGTCTCTAAGAAGTGAACTGAACATTATGAGACAAGACAGGGCCCTGACATACCCATAATCATGCATATATATACATGACTCAGCACAACTCCAGAATGAGGTAGAACCTGCCAATCCCAGCTGACGTTCAAGCATTCTAGCTATACACTTAACCTGCCAAACAATCTGGGGCTGCGGGCATGAACGCAGCGTCCCTAGGCAAAAGGATGTCAGTACGGACAATGTAATGAGTATGTAAGGTGGTAACAAATCATAAACATAATTTGATTTAGGAGAGAAAAAAAACCATAATTTAACTCGATACCTGCAGCCTTCGCTGGAAGAAACATAAATGTGCACACGAAGTCTCAAAATAATCTTTAAGTAAATAATACAATCCAACACATATGCCGCTTCCGACATCTTAATAGAATAGTCCCTTCGGATAGCCGCTTCCGGCTAGTATCACAATAGTCCCTTCGGACGGCCGCTTCCGGCATAATAATGATGGCCCCTTCGAGCAGCCGCTTCCGGCTTAATAACAATGGCCCCTTCGGGCAACCGCTTCCGGCTTAATATCATCATCATATCAACACAAACGCAATCCAAAAATATCAATACAAAGGGATGATACTATGGAATGTAAACATAAATCGTAAATAAAATGAAGTAGTAAAATCTCACACCCCTCTTCGGAGTGGTTTTGAAATTCGAACTTTATGTTTCCTTTAGTATAAAACTTACTCCTTCGAAATCGTTAGTAAAGCCATATACAAAACTCAACTTGGCACCTTATGGGTGTTCCCTTTGGAACAGAATAGGAGTACAATATCAATAAGCCATCACAAGAAACAATTAGACCTTACTCGTCTAAGAATGGAATCATATGGAGTACATATAGAATGAATAACAGCAAGAATCATGCCAAAGGAAGAAAGGTTTGACTTACATACCTGTTGATGACTAATTGCAAAACCGTTCGCTTTGTCGCTCTTTTAGCCAAAATTTTCTCGGAATAATTTCCACACTTAATTGCTCCAATTTCACAATTTCAACTTCTCCAATTCAAAATCAAATGTTGCTATCACCTCCTTGAACTTGTAAACCATTTGGAACTTGATCAAAATAGACAATAAAACAATTTTGCTCCATCACCATGGCTGGCCGAGACAGCCATGGGAGTGTTCTTTCCTTTTTTTTTTTTTTTTTTCAACTTAATCTTTGTGAAAATGAATTGAATTACTCATCATGCATCCATATATATGGTACCCATACAATGGACACGTGCTCCTTTATATTGACTCACCATTTGCTGTTTTTTTTTAATTTAAAAATCGGGTGGGGCCCACTAAATGATATAATTAATTAACTTAATTACTTTTAATTAATAACTAATTCCCACTTAACAATCTAATCACAATTAATTAACTCCTAACCTCCAATAACATTTTTACACTAAATAAAATTTACAATTAATTTATATTCTAATTTAAAATTGAAATTTAAAGGTTTCTATTTCGTGTCCGAAAATGACTCCGCCTTTAACTTGAGTCGACTTGCTTGCGAATAATTTGACGTATAAACATACGGGGTATAACAGGTAGTGCCAAATTATAGGGGAGACTCTGGAAAAATTTTCGTAGAATCCCGAATGTTTTAACATTCGAGGACGAATGTTCCAAAGGGGGGAAGAGTGCTACACCTCAGAAATTTCTTCGTGAACGTACAACTAGTAGAACAACGAAGTGTATGAGTGTGCGATGTTTTACTAAGTAGGGAATGACTATTTATGAATTTTGGAAATGAGAAAGTTACATATTTGCACTTCGACCCAGTGGGTCATAAAATAGAATACGGCCCGTAAAGTAGTTTACGGACCGTAAACTGTCATCGTCTTTCAACATTCCAAAAATTGCAACTTTCTGCCAAATGACAAAATGGTTAAATACAATACGGACCGTAAATCGAAATACGACCCGTAAACTGTGACCGTAAATCACCATGACTCCAGCAAACCTTTCTGTTTCTGATATGCTTAAATACGGTCGTGAAGGACGGACCGTAAACCAGAATACGGCCCGTAAACTGGGTTTACGGCCACTGTGCACCCGACTACTGTTCATTAAAAATCAGGTTTTGAGTTATTAAAAAGGGACCCTAAGCTCATTTATTCATTTCTTATTAAACGACTCAAAAAGTCTCTAGAACACTCTAAACACTTCATTCACAAGAATTCAAGAGGACCAAAGGAAAATCAAGGTCAATAACATCAAATCCATGAAATCAAGTGTAAGAATCACATCAAAGTTCATCTACACCAAGAAATTGCAAAGGAAGTGAAATAGGGTTTTTGGTATAGAAGAGTATTGCTACTCAAGGCTCATTCCTACAACATCTAAGGTAAGTTTGATGACCTTCTCATGATGATTGAAGCATTAAAACGTTGAAACACTTGGATTATGGAAGAGTTTAGTAAATGGGTCATAAAATGTGAATAGTGTCATAATTGAATGATAGTTGGATTGAATTATGAATGTTGATGTGTTGTGAGTATAAAGATGTTATAAATAACGTGTAGACCATGAAATGGGTGTGGTATATAAGAAAATACGATGATGAGCTAAAACCCATAAATGTGGAGAAATTGGAGAAATATGGTGGGATGTGGTAGATGTAGATAAATGACGATTGTTGATACGATATTGTGAATGTTGTTGTGAGCGTGTGGCAGTTCATATAGAATATGGGAAAAGTAGTAGAACCAAAGGAAGTGCCACCCAATTTTCCCTAGAAATAGTAGTGTGTTATTATAGTCGATTAACTAACTTAAATGCGAATTCTCTTTTGAAGGTAGGAACGCGATATCGAAGGAGAACAAGAGAACGATAGCTTAGTTAAACGTCAAAGGTATGTGAGGCTAGTCCCTTTTTCCTAATGGCATGAATCTCATAGCATAATTTTCCTCCTCTTCATGAGTCCCTATATTCCGGAAAGCTAAAAGCCTATATCTATGAATGGTAATATAAGATAAGAGATATGATACGATGATCCTAAAATGGCATGATGTTATTTATTGCTCACACTCACCTTATATGTTAGTTCCTTCAAGGTGAGGCAGGATGTCGATGATTGCTCCATAATGAAATCGGGGGATCACGACCTTACGTCACCCCGATAAAGTAAAGTTGTTCATAAGCCTTATGCATGTATTATGATAAGTATGTTACGATAAGCATATTTTGATGAGCATGTATGATGATGATATAACACCGCGCCTAGTTGGCGGGGAAGTCACCGCTAAGGCGGGCAGCTATACGATACACCATGACCAAATGGCATGGGCAGACACCACTAGTGGGCGGCATGAGATGATACCCCGGACGTGGGAGGCCTGGACGCAGGCTAATGTTATGATTATCACACCGATCCGATATGGACGGGCAGCTTATGCATTATCATACCGTACCCATATGGGCAGGAAACTTATATATTTATGCACACATGACATGATGATGACTATGAGTAAGCCAGCATGCATTACTTCTTTTACACTTGATAGTCAGATACAGTTATTCTATGTTGATACTTCTTGTATATCATTACCATATTTCCTTGTTTATGCCTCTCATGCTCAGTACAATATTTGTACTAATGTCCGTTTTCTTTGGACGCTATGTTCATGCCCACAGGTAGACAGGGAGGAGAGCTCGACCCAAACCAGCAGTAGTTATCAGCCGATTGAAAGCACTCCTTTGTTCGGAGGTGCTTATGACGATTCTTTGTGTATATTCATGTATATGTATCTTTGGGCATGACGGGGTCTTGTCCTGTCCTTATGTTTAGTACTCCAGTAGAGGCTCGTAGATGCGCAGTGTAGGTTAGATGGTCTCACGAAATGCTATTATATGTATATATTATTTTGATGACCGAGAGACAAATGTATATAAAAAGTATTTATGTTTCCATGTTAATAGGATTTTCCTACAATTTGAGTATAAAGCCGATAAAAGACCATTAATTGAGCAAGATGAGTAGTAGCACGAGTGGTGCTCGGTGGCTAGCCCCGGGTACCCGTCATGGCCCCTAGCTGGGTCGTGACAGGTTCGTAGCTTTCTGGGCTTAGCAAGTTACTACAGGAGATTTGTTGAAGGTTTTTCTTCTATTTCTGCACCACTCACAAAGCTAACCCAGAAATCAGCAAAGTTTCAATGGACAGATGCTTGTGAACGCAGTTTCCAAGAGTTAAAAGATAGATTGACTTCTGCCCCAGTCCTGACACTTCCAGAGAGATTGGAAGGAGATGTTGTTTATTGCAATGCTTCAGGCATTGGGCTAGGCTGTGTGTTGATGCAACATGGTAAGGTGATTGCGTATGCTTCAAGACAATTACGGAAACATGAGAAAAATTATCCAACCCGTGATCTAGAATTGGCTGCAGTGCTTCATGCATTAAAGATGTGGTGACATTATTTATATGGTGTCCATGTGGATATTTATACAGATCATAAGAGTCTTCAGTATATCTTCAAGCAGAAAGAGTTGAATTTGCAGCAACGACGATGGTTGGAATTTCTAAAAGATTATGATGTTGATATTCTATATCACCCCGAAAAGGCAAATGTTGTGTCTTATGCTATTAGCCGTAGATCCATATGAAGTTTATGTGATGTTGAGCCAGAGAAAAGACAAATAGCTCGTGAGCTCCAGCAGTTAGCTAGCCTAGGAGTTCAAGTAGTGGACTCAGGTAGCTGGGGAACTACCATTCAGAATTCAGCAGTCTCATCGCTAGAAGTAGAAGTGAAAGAGCGACAATACGAAGATCCCATGCTAATGCAGTACAGAGATACACTCCATCAGAAGGAGAAGTCATCATTTAAGATTGCAGGAGACGGAGTTCTCCGATGCCGAGGCAGATTATGTGTTGTTTGTGGCTCAATGTCCCAACTATCAACAAGTAAAAATCGAGCACCAAAAGCCGGGTGGATTGTTGCAAGCTATAGAAATTCCAACTTGGAAGTGGGAAGTGATTAACATGGAATTCATTACAATCTTACCCCGTTCTCGACGTAGATATGATGCTATATGGGTGATTGTGGATAGAATCACGAAGTCAGCTCATTTCCAACCAGTCAGAACGGAATATGTGGTGGAAGATCAATCAAAGCTTTATGTTAAATAAATAGTGTGACTCCATGGTGTCCCAGCATCTAGTATCTCAGATAGAGGAACTCAATTCACAACTAATTTTTGGAAGTCCTTCCAAGAGGGTTTGGGAACTCAAGTGAGCCTTAGCACGACATTTCACCCGCAGACTGATGGACAAGCTGAACGTACCATTCAGACTCTTGAGGATATGTTACGAGCATGTATGATAGATTTTAGAGTTAATTGGGATGATCACTTACCACTTATTGAATTTTCTTATAACAATAGTTATCATTCTGGCATTCAAATGGCACCGTATGAGGCTTTATATGGGCGAAAGTGTAGATCCCCAATTGGGTGGTTCGAGGTAGGAGAGACTAAATTAATAGGGCCAGACTTGGTCCAGCAAGCCATAGATAAAGTTAATCTCATACAAGATCGGTTATTAGCAGCCTAAAGTCGTCAAAAGTCCTATGCGGATAATCGTCGAAGGGACTTAGAGTTCCAAGTGAAAGATTGGGTATTCTTAAAAGTGTCACCAATGAAGGGTGTAATGAGATTTGGAAAAAAAGGGAAGCTTAGTCCCCTGTACATTGGGCCTTATGAGATTGTGCGCAAAGTAGGCAGAGTGGCCTATGAATTAGATCTACCTCCTGATTTGGAGTCAGTTCACCCAGTTTTTCATGTCTCGATGCTACGTAAATATGTTGGAGATCCTGCTAGGATCGTGCTAGTAAATGATGTTCAAGTGACAGAAAAGTTAACTTATGAGGAGGAACCCATTGCCATATTAGATAGGCAAGTACGGAGGCTTGGAAACAAAGAAGTGGCCTCAGTTAAGGTTTTGTGGAGAAACAATAACCGAGAAGAGATGACATGGGAAGCGGAAGAAAATATGAAATCCAAGTACCCTCATTTATTTCAGCCCCTAGAAGAGATCCAAGATGAGACATCAAGATCATAAGGTATGTATGTTTTCCTTTTTTATGCATTTGGGTCGTGTGTGGCCAAACTCTATTGCTATTATGTTGTGGCCTTGTGAGGCGTTGTTATTATGAGCTGTTGTGACAGGACGGCAGTGCCATATTGCAGAGGAAACTCTAGCAAAATTTTTATAGAATCCCCGAGAATTTAACATTCGAAGAGGAATGTTCTTAAGGGGGGAAGAATGTTACACCTCGAAAAAATTTCCGTTGATGCACAGTGAATAGACTAACCAATAGCATGAAGTATACGGTATATCAATAAGTGAGAGATGACATTTGATGACCCTAATTAAGATTTCAAAGATGTTTGAGGTAAGGGAAGGAAATTTGCCAAGAAAAGAGAACCCGAAATTCTCGAGCTCTGGCCCTGTCTTGAATAAATAGGATGGTCAAATCCTTTGCCCACAAATCATGGAGGTGTGTTGGCCGCTGATTGGCCTGAATACCACGAATATTGCTACCTCTGTCCTCATCTGTACTCACTGCTAGCACCAAAAGATCTGGCCCTTTTACTGCGACCTCTATCAGAATCAGATTCACCTCTCTGTGGCTGTTGCTGCTCCTCCAGGTTCTGGGCATGGGCCTGAATACGAGCAATATCCATCCCATCCTGGAGTGAGGCTGTCAAGTAATCCTTAACCAAATATGGCCCCAACCAACTCACGAAACGATGCATACGGTCTCTCATGTCGGCTACCATGGCTGGGGCATACCTGGCCAAAGAATTAAAGTGGAGACTGTACTCCCGGGTGCTCATATTCCCTTGCTTGAGATTCAGGAACTTATCGACTCGGGCCCGTCGAATCTCCGGTGGTAAATAATGTAGCAGAAAAGCATCATTGAATTCTTGCCAAACTGGGGGAGGTGCATTTGCTCCTCGCAAAGATATCCAAGTATTATACCACTGGACAACAACATCCCACAATCTATACGAAGCCAATTAAACTGACTCAGTATCTGAAGCATGTATTATCCGCAGCGTCCTCAGCATCTCATCTATAAAGCCTTGCGGGTCTTCATCTGGTTTCGACCCGTAGAATTTTGGAGGATTCAGACTGATAAAATCACGGGCTCTTTCACTCACTGCCCTATCACCTTGGCCCGCACCCTGCCGCTGAGCCTGCATGGCAACCAACTGGGTCAGCAACTGAATAGCTTCCGTTATCTGCTGGCCTGGAGTCCCTGGCGGTAGAACTGGAGGTGCTGGGGCTAGAGCTGAAGCTCTTTCCTGCTCCGCTGACACCGGTGGAGTATGAGAGGTCTGGGAGGCAACCTCATTACAAGACTCACCCTCTTCTACCTCCGCCAGAGGATCCCGTTCCATTCTTCTTGTGGCCACCGTCTTGTCCTTCTAGGCCACTGTAGCTTTCCTCTTCACAGGCATCGCTGAAATCATAACACACGATTAAGAAAGGGGGAGAACCTGATAACATGGCTCTACCGCACTATCGAAGATGAGAAAGAAGGTCAATTATTCCTATATGCCCCGCAGCCATAAACAGGACTCTACTGGACACGGCTCGTAGACATACCCTAGGACGAACTGCTCTGATACCACTTTTGTCACGACCCCACTAGAGTCCATGACGAGTACCCGGTACTAGCTTACCGAGCACCTCTAGTCTAAAATTCCACTTTCACTACTAAGTGATCCATATGGACAATTCATGCACATCCCACTTAATATAGTCATCAATAGCTATACCCGTAAGCATATGTCAATAAGCTTTACCAAAATATTATACAACAACAAGGACGGACAAAGTTATGAAACATCTATCCACACATGTCTGTCTACGAGCCTCTAAATAAGAAACACAAATCCATGAGGACGGGGAAGGATTTCACCATACCCAAATATATACACAAGAGTAGTACTAATAAGTTGTAGCTCCGGGACAACTGGAGCGCTCTCAAGATGCCGCTGATGGAGCTCCTAAGGATCAGACGCGTCAACCTGCTTACCTGCGGGCATGAACGCAGCATCCATAAAAGAAAGGACATCAGTACAAATAGAGTACTGAGTATGTAAGGCATGTATGATAACATATAAAGAAGTATAGAAGACATAAGAAGAGAGTACAACTGTAACTGCTTGCCTCTTAAGGCGGAATCATGCATGCTCATCTTTACCTTTTAAACATATTACACCTTCATACATAACTGTCTAAATCAAATAACATCATTAGCCCACGTCCGGGTCTCTCGCGTCTAGGGTAATTATCTCACGCCGTCCTCTAGTGGTGCTGCCCGCGCCATATAGACATGGTGTTACTATCATTATCCATAGCCGCCCACTACGCCCATTGTAGTAGTGCTGCCCGGCCGTCTAGGCATGGTGTTATTATCCTTATTCATAGCCGCCCACTACGCCCACCGTAGTGGTGCTGCCCGGCCGTATAGGCACGGTGTAATCATACATATGCATATACATAAAGCATGCATGAGAGTCCAATCAAAATCTATAACTCTATCGGAGTGAGGTCTGGTCGGTAACCTCCGATTGTATTATGGAACATCATGATCGTCATGTCTCACCTTGAACGAACTAACATTATGAGGTGAGACTATCAATGAAGAATAACATCAAGGGAAAACATAGAATAAGATCATAAATCTCATAAAATGTCAATTTATACACTTTGGAGCATTTAGAAATAGGGTCATCATCAATGAATAAAATGGAGAAAATCAAGAAGTAGCTCAACATTCTCATATTCACATTGAACCCATGATCTTGGGATTCTTAAACATTAAATTATCATCATCATGATCATCATATAAATATTCTTATCTTTGACATCATCGTTATCATTGTAAAAACATGTCCATCGTTGTTGTCATAAGAGCTTACAGAATCATAAATCTCTAGTTTGGAAAATACGGACATTTTGGAAAGCATTTATGGATTATCAAAAAAGGAGTCATTCCCTTGAATCATGAACTTCTAACTTTTAGAAACAAGGAGGTTATGGAAACATTTATAGAATCATAACATAGGAATCATGCCTTTGAAAGAAAGGGACGAGCCTTAACATACTTGTTTGGCCTCCTATTATCTACGCTTATCCATCCAAACTTGTAAATCTACATTCCAGAGGACGCGTACTATCGTTAGACTCACTGTAGGATACTTGCACTAAGTTTTCAAATCAAACTATTTTATATCCTGCCGAAAATCGGGCAGCATCTCCCCTGTTTATATGCTTAGCCCGAAATCTCAATTCAGCAACCAACCAACAACAACAACAACAACAATACCAACACCAACCATAATATTCTCAATACCAAAATACCCCATAAACATCCCATATGGTGCTTATCTCATATTTCCATCAACAAAATTATTTTATAACTATCTAACAACTCTATTTTCGTAAAGAAACCGAGATTAATATCAATTGGAAGAGATTCATACCTTGTTCTTACTAAAACAGCAATATCTTCGGTGTTCTCCTAGAATCCAAACCAAAACCCACTGCAAAATGATACTACAATCACAATCGCACTCTATCCGAACCTAAACTAACACTCCGCCACTTAAAATTCCCTCAATTTTATGCTATCCTCACCCCTCAACTGTTTTCTGATTTTTTCTAGAAAACTCTGATGAAAATAAGGAGGTTTTAACCTTTATATAGCAGTTACTGTAGCACACGTTTCTGCTTTGTCAGCCGAACTTGTAACATCCATAATTCTCTACTCGGATATCCTATCGACGAGAAGTTTTTGGCGTTAGAAACTAGACTCGCCGAACTACATTTTAGGCTTTTGAAACACCTTAAAATGCTTCATATGATAAGATATATTCTTCCCTCAAGTTGGACCAAAATTTTCACACGAAACTTTACCCATCCTTTCTCCAAAGTCGTACTACTCCATTTCTTCCACTCATTTCCTTATAAAACCTTTCGGTATACCTTATATACATCCTTCACACCTTAAATATACTTAATAATGCTTGCTTATATTCCAAAGTGGTTTTACTTAACCATAACTCAACGTACTTATGTTTCAAATTTGATAAGTGCTTCTTCGAAGATACGGGTTGTAACACCAGAGTTTCTCTGGACAACTGTTAGAGTGTGACCAACTCTCTGGTCTTGAGTCTGCCTACATAACCCTGATCTCTGGGAATCAGGTCACATGTAGTTCGACTTACTAGAGAAGAGTATGTGCCTTATGCGGGAATACCTTTGGATTTCCCAGTGTGTGTCCGACCGGTCGCGATTTTTTGTAAAGAAAATAAAAACAAAAAAAATTATTGTTGAGTCTGAGATTGGATGGCTTCCAAATCCTAGCCGGAGAGCTTGAATCTCATGGACAACTTATCTTGACCAGCTGTGCAAGAAAAAGTTCCACGTTTGCTCTGCAATTTGTCTGGATCTTGTTCTGCAGCGGTTGTGTGCCTGTTTCATAGACATGACAATATTGTAGATATTCCTCGTGGAATTTTAGATGAATGGCTCTCTCGGCAGTTTGTATAAATGGCCCTCTCGGCGGTTTGAATAAATGGCCCTCTCGGTAGTTTGATATGAATGGCCCTTTCGGTAGTTTGTATGAATGGCCCTCTTGGTAATTTTTATGAATGTCCCTTTCGGCAGTTTGATATGAATGCCCTCTCGGCGGTTCGTACGAATGGCCCTCTCGGCAGTTTGTATGAATGGCCCTCTCGGCAATTTGTATAAATGGCCCTCTCGACAGTTTGATATGAATGGCCCTCTCAACAATTTTTATGAATGGTCCTCTCGGCAATTTGATATGAATGGCCCTCTCGGCAATTCATATGAATGGACCTCTTGGCAATTTGTATGAATGACCCTCTCGACAATTTGTATAAATGGCCCTCTTAACAATATGTATAAATGGCCCTCTCGGTAGTTTGATATGAATGGCCCTCTCAGCAATTTGTATGAATGGCCCTCTCGACAATTTGATATGAATATCCCTCTCGATATGCAGATGACAGATATGGCCTTTGTGGCTGGATGATCTTTCTTTCGTCCATTGTAATGGTTGTTGACCCTTATGGTCGGATATGCCCTTTCGTCCTTGTCACGACCCTTTCGGTTGTGTGTATCTTTGTGCTCATTCATTGTGACCATTTCGGTCTTGCTATATTTTTGTCATTCGCTATTTGTGTGACCCTTTTGGTCAGATTTGTCTTTGTGTTCATTCATTCTTTGCATGGCCCTTTTGGTCAACTGTTTCTTTGTACTTTATTCTTTATGCTTTTGTCCATTTGGTTTGTGACCCTCGTGGTTAGATGTGTCTTTATCACCCATTCTTTGTTGTGACCTCCTGGTACTTTCCCACCTGGCTGAGTTTGCTTTTCACCTTTGCTGTGAGTAAGCCGGTTGATGACGTGACCGCTGTCCTGTTAAAAACCTGCATCCACAGAAAAATTATAAGTTCTCTAAGAGGCCAATTAGCGCCGTTGCCCTCCCGTCCGTTGTCTCCTTTTGATGCTCCTTTAAACCCTCTTGAGCTAGTATTTCAAGGGATGTTTTTGGGATATACTTATACTAATTTTAAAATTTAAAGTAAAGTTTGTAAAATGCGCGTTGTTTTCCTTTTTAGAAATATTTTATTTCATTTTGTGTCACGACGTGCGTTTTCTTCGAATGAGGTCCTCCGATTCTTCTCAGAGATGTAATTGCTCAGTTCTAAACTAGAAGCATTTTTCAGACCTTTCTCAAAAATTTTGCCCTAATTTTGGGTCTTGCTGTGATTAGCTCTTGCATTGTCATGCAGGAATTTTTGAGCTTTCCTCAAAAATTCTGCCCCAGTGTATGGCTTTGCTCTGTCCTCTTCTTTGTAGATTTCTAATAGGAATTTTTAAGGTTTCCTAAAAAATTCTGCCCCAGTGTAGGGCTGATGCTGGCTGATTCTTGTGTCGACCCTCATAGCTTGATCTTGCTGATTTCTCCTATTTTATTATCTCTGAGGTTTTCTAAGGGTTTCTTAGGTTTTTCTTTTATGACGACCGGGCTCGAAAGCGCCTATGTATCCTGTCGCAACCAGAATTCAGGTCGAACGTAGTTCGAAAAATAAAATAACTCAATTTTGGTTTTTACTAATAATGTGACCGGGTCTGATATGGACTGCCTATATATCCCACTGTGGGGAAGTCAGGTTATCGCATAGTTCATTACATAGATGATTTGTTTTTTTCCTATTCTATTACAATAGTACGATTATAAGGAAACGATAATGCAATTACAAGCAAATGAAATCCTAAAGATAATATCTCTTGAGTGCGTCTGCGTTGATAGCTTTCGGCCACTATTGTCTGTCTGTCATGGCCAGGACTACGGCTCCTCCAGATAGAACCTTTCTGACCATGTATGGTCCTTGCCAGTTTGGCGTAAAGTTTTCTTTGTATTCTTCTTGGTGGGAAAAGACTTGCTTGTGCATGAGTTGTCCAATTTGGAAATGTTAGGCTCTGACCCCCTTGTTGAAGGCTCGAGACATTCTTTGCATGTACAGCTGTCTATGGCATACCGCCACCATTCTCTTTTCATCTATCATGGCCAGTTGCTCGTAGCGATTTCTGACCCATTCTGCATCATTTAGCTCTGCCTCTTGGATGATTCTTAGTGAAGGGATCTCAACTTCTACCGGTATGACCGCTTCGGTACCATAGACAAGGAGATATGGGGTTGCCCCGGTGGAAGTTCGGGTTGTCATTTTGTACCCCAACAAACCATAAGGCAACTACTTGTGCCAATTCTTGTAGTTGTCGATAAATTTTCTCAAGATTATCTTGATGTTCTTGTTGGCATCCTCTACGGCTCTATTCATCTGTGGCCGGTAAGCGGTAGAGTTTCTGTGGGTGATCTTGAATTTTTCACAGATATCCTTCATCAAATGGTTGTTCAGATTGGCACCATTGTTCGTGATGATGGATTCCGGTACACCGAAACGACATATCGGATTATTCTTGACGAGGTCAGCCACGACTTTCTTGGTCACTGATTTGTGGGAACTCGATGGTCCTATGTCGTACATTCCGCATACCACGAATGGCCAAGGCGAGCTCATCGCATGTAACTCTGTGGGGAGAACCTTAATCAGATCTCCGTGTATCTGACACTGATGGCACTTCTACACGAATTTGCATGAGTCATGTTCCATGGTCTTCCATTAATATCCTGTCCTCAGGATTTTCTTAGCAAGGATGAATCCATTCATGTGGGGTCCACATGCCTCTGCATGGACCTCTTTCAGCAGTTTCATAGCTTCTTCGACGTTCACGCACCTGAGTAACCCAAGGTCAGGGGTCCTTTTATACAACACTTCTTTATTCAAAAATAACCCATTAGCCAACCTCCTGATGGTCTTCTTCTGATTCGCTGAACTCTCTGGGGGGTATTCTCCCTTCTCCAGGTATGCCTTAATGTTAGCATGCCATAGTTGACCGTCCGATTCGGCCTCGACATAGGCACAGTGATCCTGTCCTTCTTTCATTGTAATCTGCAGTGGATCGATATATGCACTCTTGGGATGCTGAATCATGGAGGCTATCATAGCCAATGCGTCTGCAAACTCATTTTAGGCTCTTGGAGTATTCTTGAAGTTGATACTCTGGAATCTCCCGCACAACCTTTGCACTAGATTTACATATGGGAGTATCTTGTCATTCTTGGTTGCCCAATTTCCTTTCACTTGATTTATGAGCAAATCGAAGTCCCCGATTACTAACAACTTTGGTATGTTCATGTCCAATTCCATCCTGTGGCCAAGGATACACGCTTCATATTCCGCCATGTTGTTGTTACATCTCAAGTTGAGCTTTGCAGCCATCGGATAGCGTTGTCTTGTTTTTGATATTATCACTGCCCTAATGCCTGATCCTTTGTAATTGACTACTCCATCGAAGAACATCCTTCAGCCTGAGTATGGTTCTACCACCTCTTCTTCCATAACCATCACTTCCTCATATAGGAAGAAAGTCCGCAATGGTTCAAGTTTGTCATCGACGAGACTTTTGCTGGCAAGTCAGCTAGGGCTTATCCTTTGATAGCCTTTTGTGCTACGTATACGATGTCGAATTCGCTTAATAGCATCTGCCATTTAGCCAATTTTCCTACGGGCATCGGTTGCTAGAAAATGTATCTCAAGGGATCCATTCTGGATATAAGGTGAATGGTGAACACCGGCAGGTAGTGCCTCAGCTTTTGAGCAATCCATGTCAGAGCACAACAGGTTTTATCTACGAGCGTATACCGTGCCTCGCAGGACGTGAGCTTCTTGCTCAAATAGGATATGGTATATTCCTTTTTGCCCTCTTCAGCATGCTGGCGAGCATGCACTCGAAAGCATTTTCGAACACTGATAGGTACAGTAATAGAGGACTCCCCTGCCTGGGTGGCACTAGGACGGGAGGATTGAAAAGATATATCTTGATTTTTTCAAATGCCTCTTGGCATTCTTCCGTCCAATTTATGGGAGCGTCTTTCTTGAGCAATTTAAGGATTGGCTCCACAATCATAGTTCACTAGGCTATGAACATCCCAATGTAGTTTAACCTTCCCAAGAAGCTTATGACTTCTTTCTTAGTGTTGGGAGGCGGCAAATCCTGAATTGCTTTGATTTTGGTAAGATCCAGTTCAATAACCCTGCGGCTGACTATGAATCCTAGCAGCCTATCTACAGATACTCCAAATGTGCACTTTGCAAGATTCAGCTTCAGATTGAACTTGCGAAGTCTGGTAAATAACTTGCGCAAGTGTCGTGGTATGTTCTAAGCTTTCCCTTGATTTTATGTTGACTTTATCCATATAGACTTCAATTTATCGATGCATCTATCATGGAACAGGGTAGTCATGGCTCTCATGTACGTGGTGTCAGCATTCTTAAGGCCTGCATTACCCTATAATGGTAGACTCCCCAAGGGGTGGTGAAAGCTATTTTTTCTGCGTCTTCTTTGCTCATGAGTATCTGATGGTACCCGGCGAAACAATCCACGAATGACTGCAGCTCGTGCTTGGTGCAGTTGTCTATTAGAATGTGAATTTTTGGGAGAGGAAAGTTTTCTTTTGGACTGGCCTTGTTGAGATCTCGGTAGTCCACACAGATTCAAATCTTTCTATCCTTTTTGGGTATTGGTACTATGTTGGCCACCCAGGTGGGGTAGGATGTTACCTCCACTATCCCGAACTTGATTTGTTTTTCTACCTCGTCTTTTGTCCTGATACTCATGTCTGTTTTGAATGTCCAGGTCATTTTCTTGATCGAAGCAAAGCCCTCCTTAATAGGCAATATATCGGCTACAATTTTAGTGCTCAACACCTGGCATATCTGCGTATGACCAGGCAAAGACGTCCATATATTCCTTTAAAAGAACTATAAGCTCTTTTTTCTATGGAGCTCCCAAGAGAGCACTGATTTGTGTCTCTTTGACATTCGCTTTGTCACCGAGGTTGATCACCTCAGTTTCGTCCATATTTGGCTTCTTCTTATCTTCTAATTCTTCAAACTCTTTTACTAGACCCTCTGGCATCAATGTCGCTTCGTCTTACTCCTCGTATTCCTGCTGAATTTTTTCCTCGTTCGTTTCACGACACGTCATGACATTTTTGGTGTTTTATTACAGTTACTACTGAAAAGGTGAGGCAAAGTAAAGTTAGGTTTATTATTGTTCGTTATGCATGATTAGTTAGAAAACTTTCATTATTATTATCTAATAAGGACAGTAGTTTTACGTAGACCGAGGCTTTTCATTAATTCATGAGTAATTGCTTACAAACTATAGTCCTGGTTCGGACCAACGTCATACCATTTCCATTTTTAAACATCACAAATTAATTTAGAAAAGGCGATCGTTTGAGTCTCAGCCAATGTCGACGCTTTTTAGCAAAAGATTTTAAGGAAAATCCATCTCTCTATCGAGGAGTTAAGAGGGGAGTAGATGTCTAATATTTTAAGCACTCTCCTAGCCTCAGACTGTGTATTGTGAGCATCTCCTATCTTTTCTCAATGATCGAGTAGCATCCCTCTTCTTGAAACAACGACTCGAAACCCCCATCAGTTTCTTTTCCATTCAGCATCGGCATCTTTCTGGGAAATGACTGGTACAAACCCGAAATTGCACGAGATATATTTCCCATTCTGGGTTCTCTCTTGATAGCCTTTGTGAGCTCATCCTTGCTAGAAGTATACCCTAGACTGAAGTGGTAATTCTCTTTTGGGATTGGCACAGGCTCTGTTATCCCTTTAAGGTCTCTTTCCAGGCCTTTTCCTGTTTCAAAACCATTTCTCAGCATGGTGGAGGCAATCATTCTGTAGACTACTGGCATTGGTTTGTCGATCTCCCTTTCTGAATGGGTGGCCCCAACGTATTCCACCACATGGAAGTTTGATCAGTGGGGACTCCCCTCATTCACAGGTATGATGTTGTAAGGGTACTTCTGGGTATCCTTCTTATCTGCGACCACAATTTCCTGTCCCTGCCATTCAAATTTAATTGCTTGGTGCAAAGTTGATTGTACTGCGCCGGCAGAATGTATCCAGGGTCTTCCCAAGAACGTGTTGTAGTTGGCCGTGATTGGCATGACTTGGAATTTTGCTATGAAAGCGGCAAGCCCTACTTGGATCTGTAGGTCTACTTCTCCTAGGGTATCACGTTGGGATCCATAAAATCCTCTAAAGTTTGTCCCGCTCTGGCCAATTTTGCCCATGTCATAGCCAGGTTGTGTTAATGTAGTGATGAGGCAGATGTTGAGGCCCGATCCATTGTCCACGAATACTCTCCCTATTGCCATGCCACGACATTCTATGGTGATGTTAAGAGCTCTCTTTTGGGTGGTTACTTCTATTCACAATTCTTCTTTGGAGAAACATATTTTATCTTCTCCAATGATGTAGGCTACCAACCCAGCCAAGTCTTTGTTGCTCGTACCAGCTGGTACATGCGCATCATCCAACACTCTCATGAGGGCCTGCCTGTGTGATGGGGAGCTGTCCAGTAATGATAACACCGATATCTGTGTCGGTGTCTTCTTTAAATTCTCAAAGATGGAGTAGTGTTTTGGTTACATACGCCAGAAATCTTCAGCTTCTCCTTCGGTTATTGCTCTCTTTGGGTGTTTTCTTTCCTTGCGGCATTCTGAGCCAACTCTTCAGGAGTGTAACATCTCCCTGAGCAGGTCATGCCTTGAGCCATGGCTGCTTGCACAATGATTGGCTCTTTAGGGGTAGACACAATTTGTTGTGTCGTCTGGGTTGCTATGGGTGCTGGGTGTCGACACCTAATTTTTGACCTCCCATAATATATTTTAATCACTCAGAGTCCTCGGGTAATAAATAAATGAGCTGAGCATTTCTAAAGCCTTAAATGATTTTTTATGAATTGTCCAGGTCAATATTTCTTTCTCTTAAATTAATAAAAGGGACTTTCATGCATCATAAATTTATTTAGAAATTAATGAGTATTTTCATGATATTTTATAAGACTTTGTTAAATTTAATTAAATTAAAAAAAAATAGGGTTTTCATTTAGTTAATTATTAAAAAAAAAAACTATCAAATTTTTGCAAATACTTGATTCTCTTTTAGTCTTTGAAAATTTGAGTAATTTAAATAATTTAAGTAATTACCCATTTAATCCTTTAAATTTTTAATTTTTATATAATCTGCAGGATTTATTTAAAATAGGCATAATTGCCCATAAGTGTTTCAATTAGGTTAACTAATTAATTAAGTGGTAATTACTGCAAAATTGATCCTTTTATAAATATATTTTTCCTTGGTCATAATTAAATTAGCCAGCTCATGATTTATAGAAACTTGAGTTATTTTGCAAAATAAGTCTGTTAATGTTTTATTTCAGATAACTAGGTTTTCAAAATTTGCTAATTATATAGTTTAATGTTTTAATTATGCTGGTTAATTAATTAAGGCCATTTTAGGCCCATAAATAATTTGACCGATTTTTCTTTAATTATTTCAATAAAATAATTACGGCCTAATTTTTCCATAATAATATCTTTTTTAATCTTAATGTCTTCTCTAATTACTTGTTTTATATTGGATATGCATATGTATACACCAAGTATACATATACATATACACAAGGTATATATATATATATATATATATATATATATATATATATATATATATATATATATATATATATATATATATATCTGTGTGTGTGTGTGTGTGTGTGTGTGTATGTGTATACACTTGGTATTTACATATGTACGATGCCCATTTAATTTAAAGTTCGAATTTGGACCGAGTCCAGCCCAAACCAGGCTGTGACCCGGCCCAAACCCCTTTTAATTCAAAATATCAGCACAACTTACCCCACCCCTCATTTTCATTTTCTTTTTTTCAACAACCCCCCTACCCCGCTTCTCTGTCTCTCTCTCTCTCTCTTACCACTTCCATGAAACCCTTCCCGCCGCCTCTAATCCCTTCACCTCTCTCATGTCAAAAATGGAATGTTCGCAGACCTGGGCTGACATACACAGTAGTTGTGTGCCTATGATTGTGAAAGTATTAAAAATTGCTCGATTTTCATACTCACCCTTACCCGAATATGGTAAAATCATCACTTTACTATATTGTTTTCAATATTTTTATCAAAATCGTCTTTAATTGTTGCTTTTAAGATTATTTTCACTGGGATTTTTCTATTGATCCATTTTCGTTAGGCCAGATCAACCCAAGAGGGTCAGATCTGACCTTATAGTTGCTTGTTTTTTATCTAGATCGTTAATTTGATGGCTAATCTATAGATTGTAAGAAAAGGGACTTTTTCCCACACCGTTGATTGTTCATTTCATTTTGAACTTTGGGGTTCTATAAATAGAACCCCAGCCTTCGCACAAAAACAAGTCTGATTTTGCGAGAAATTCGAAAAACTAGAAAAAAATAGCAAGGAAATATATATAGAGAGAAGAATTTTAGAAAAGGAAGTGAAAAACTTAGATTTTTCAAGAAACGTTCCTAGTAAAAAAGAATTTTGAACACTTAAACCAAGGAGTTGGTTTTTTTTAGTCGAAATATTTGGTCCTCATTGTTTACTTTTCTTCGAGTGTGGCTGAGTTTGCTGATTTGGAAGCACAAAGGCTCTCAAATCCATTCTTCTCTTGGCTGCACATTTAAAGGTAAATCTTGATTTAGTTTATTTCCTTTTTATTTAGTACTTAATATTATGCCTAGTTTGAATATATTTGTAGATTGATTATGCTTGTATGTTCATGTCTTGGTAGTTTATGTGCTTAGTGTGTGATCTATTTGATAAATACATAATAAGAATAGATGAAAATGTCATCGTGAAGTTCATTTAAAAGGAAGGAAGACTGTTGAATTATTTTCTGGTCTTGTTTGTCCATGTTGGTATTGAGACTATGTGTCCATCATATAGAATTGTAAGTGAGATGTTGTACCAATTTTTTCCCCCTTTCCCTTGCCTTTCCTCTTGAATTATTTTTGGCTTACTGAGTATGATCTTGAGTGGATTAAATGTGGTAAGTCCAGCTTAACTTTAAAAGAAAAAGGATAAGGGAGGTGAAACAGTCTATGTGTAACACAGTTGGACATGGTTGATGTCACGACCCAACTAGGGGCCGTGACGAGTACCCGATACTTGTACCGAGCACCCATTATCTATCATATTACCTTTACCTCATGGCAAGCCGTGTAAACAGAGCCATATTTGTTTTTCCTTTCTGAACATTAACATTAGCAGCGTCACCATAAACATAAGTAGTAAGCTTTCCGCTATCGCGTTATACCGGGACGCGAACAATTCAAAAGACAACACATCTAACTGTACATAGCTGACTGTGCATATCTGTCTACGAGCCTCTAGACATAGTACACTTGTACATAGAAAGGGCCGAGTACTGTCGTGCCCGAATGTACATACACAAAATAGTACCGCTGGAGTGAGGCTCCGAAACAACTGGAGCGCTGTCAAGTGTGGCTGGTAGAGCTTCTAAGGATCACGTCCACCTGTCTGCTGACCTGCGCGGCATGAAACGCAGCGTCCATAAGAAGGGACGTCAGTACGAATAGTGTACCGAGTATGTAAGGCATAAAAGATAATATAAACAGTAACAGAGAGTACGATTAACAATATCATGGAGTCATAGGACATATAACGGGGCAGGAAAGTAACATGTACGTGGGAAGGCCTCTGTTTCAGGCCGGCTATCATGTAGGCTTGTCCTTTTCTCTTTGAGACATTTCTTTCTCGTAGACACAGAAAATAGGATTTATATCGTGTCATATTTTATCATATTATGTGCTGCTCTATCATAGCGTGTCGTATCACGTCATGTCGTAGCATCTCATATCATGGTATATCTTGGCATAGCGTATCATGTCATAGCATTTCCCCTTTTTGTCACGCCCCGAAACCCACCCTAGACGTGACCGGCATCCGACGTCATGAACGATATCGGAAGAACCTAAACAACACCATAATAATACCTGAACCCGCCAGGTTCAACATTCGCCTCCAACAATTTATAAATTAAATGTAACATATCATAAATCATGAACTAGATCAGCGGAAGTCTTTAATATCATAAAAGTTAATCAAAACGTAACAAACGCCCAAGAGTTAACAAAACACAACAACTACCCACAAGAATGTATACTATGGAGCTTCTAGGATAAGAGGTAATAGTTTGACTCATCGGGACGCAACCCAAAACTAACAATAGATGAACAAAATAAAAGGGTGTCCCACGAATGGACATGTGGGCTCACCAATTCAGCAGCAACAGCAAGTCCTTTCTAAGCGCCTGAGGTATCAAGAACCTGCTCTTCTCGGTTACCTAACATACCATCAAAAACAACAATGGTATGCCTGAGTACTTCGTACTCAGTGAGTGCCTCGGGGACAATAAGTAATATAAACATAAAATATAATAATACATAAAGAAATCTGTTCCGAAAAGATAGTATAAAAACTGTCATTCCCCTTTATGATTCTTAATATCACTTATTGCACAGTTTATAAAGCCATTTCAAAATCCCAGTTTCAATTATGCTTAGTTCCATAATAAAGATGGATATCACAACCGCCCATATAAGCCCAACTCAATATCAACAACACTACGTAATACATCGGAATATGAATTCACGGTGGCTACTCTTCCTCCCGAATAGCAAGGCCATTAATGCACCCCAGGTAGCGAACCCGTAAGTGGCCACTCTTCCTCCCGAATGGCAAGGCAATTAATACACTAGGATCCATAGTGGCTACTCTTCCTCCCGAATAGCAAGGCAAACACAACAACAAAGTCCATGGCATAGAAGCCGATTCACAATTCGTCTCAAAGTAGTCACACCATCAATAACCTTAAAGTTCATTATGCATGTCGAAATGATAGGTCATTCCAAGCAATATTTTGAAAATGTACAACTTCTTTACAAAGATTGTCATGTCCCAATTCACCAATGAGAAGGTCATTACCAACAATTAACTAGCATTACTAAATATCCCTCATAGAGGAAAAACATTATTAATAACTTATACATATATAGGGTTTGTTACAAACTAGGTTTAATGTGGGTTTGTCCCCTCACACACATTAACCACCATTTAGACATGAATTAGAGTTCAAGGAACATGGAAAGATTTCTTTTCCTTTCATTCATTAACGGATCTTAAATAAAATTTATACTTCCAAATTCAAGAACAACAACTTATCAACAACAACCACAACAATATCACAATTATTCCATATCAATATCCAACTAATACTATCCATTTAATCATACCAAAACAGTCCCCAAGTCATTTGGTATCCAAAAATTATAACCGAACTTTCAATGCCATTTTCTCTATTCTAACTCGTCAAATCTAATAATGGTAAGGATAAAAACATCATTAAAACGTAGACATACCTTATATGATCAGCCCCCACGAAAACAACCTCCCCCAAGTTCAATTTTTAACTTAGAACGACGACAACAACTTGTTCTACACTTTATCCTTCACGAGCCTCGGGATTCGGGGCCTCGAACTTGATTGATTCACCACTTTCTCTCTCTAAATCTCCTCTCTCTCTCTCTCTCTCTAAAAATCTGAAATTTTGGTAGGGGAAATGTGGCTTCTAGGGCTGAACATTTCCCTTAAATACCAAGGGAAATGGGCCTGACCCGGTTTTGAATTGGGTTGGGCCAACAGCTTGACCTTCCTGTCTTAAAACGCCCATATCTCCTCATCCCGATATCACATGGAGGCCCACGACCTATGGTTGGAAAGGTATTTCAATTATCTACAACTTTCGTTCTTTGCGTTTTCCCAAATTCCCAATAAATAATGGGGTTATGGCCTCCCGAAGTCAGAATCGCCTGAAAACGTACAGTTTTCACTGTGTTACGCCCCAAGGGACGGTCCGTAACACTTGTTACGGCCCATAACTTGGAGCGTAACACTGGCCAAATTTCCAGTAAGGTTCTAGAAATTTTGGGCACGTTACGGGCCCAAGTTACGGCCCGTAACGCGTGTTACGGCCCGTAACGTGGGCGTAACGCAGACCAAATTTCCAGTGCGGACAGGCGTTAGTAAAACTGGAATAACTCTTTGCACATATGTTCGTTTGACCTCCATAATATACCGTTGGAAAGCTATTTCAACGCCCTACAACTTTCATTGAGGAAGGTTTTCCCAATTCGTAACACATTGTCACGAAAATCGCCCAGAAGACAGACCTACCAAAACTTAGGCGAATTTAAGAGCCCTCAAGAACTTCACTAGTTGGTTTGACTTCAAAACGACCATCCTCCACCCGAATTCATCAAGAATGGATTCATATAGATAAAATATAATCTTAACACTTGATTTTTTTTTTTTTTACATATTCATATCTAGTTCAAATTTACAGGGTGTTACATTATCCCCCCCTTAAGATCATTCGTCCTCGAATGAGGATAGTATTTTAGGAATGTAATTAACCAACACGAATTTTAATCACACAATCGCCTTGCGCACTAATAGCTCAAAACTTAACTCATACCTGAAATAGGGAACAAGTGAGGATATATCTCCTTCATGTCCTCTTCCGCCTCCCAAGTAGCTTCCTCAGTATTATGATTTCGCCACAACACTTTAACTGATGCAACGTCCTTTGTTCTCAACCTTCTAACTTGGCGATCCAAAATCTGAACTGGTTCTTCTTCATAAGACAAGGATTCATCAATCTCCACCTCTTCATAGTTCAACACATGAGAAGGGTCAGGCTTATATAACCTCAACATCGAAATGTGAAACACCGAATGAACCATGGACATCTCAGCCGGTAACCTCAACTCATAAGCTACCTTCCCAACTCTTCTAATAATCTCATAAGGACCAACGTAGCGAGGACTAAGCTTGCCCTTCCTACCAAATCGCATTACCCCCTTCATAGGTGACACCTTCAAGAAGACCTTGTCACAAACAGCAAATTCCAATTCCCTACGCCTTGTGTCCGTATAAGACTTTTGTCGACTCTGAGCGGTCTTTAGTCGTTGAACAATAAGATTTACCTTTTCGATCGCCTCATGAATTGAATCAGGACCTAACAACTCTACTTCTGTTGGTTCAAACCAACTAATTGGGGACCGACAACTCCTCCCATAAAGAGCTTCATAAAGAGCCATCTGAATACTAGCTTGATAGCTATTATTGTAAGCGAATTCCACCAAAGGTAGGTGTTCATCCCAACTTCCTCCAAAATCGATTGCACAAGCACGCAACATATCCTCCAAAGTTTGAATAGTCCTCTCTGCTTGCCCGTCAGTTTGAGGATGAAAGGCAGTGCTCAGTTTCACTCTAGTCCCCAAACCTTCTTGAAACGTCTGCCAGAAATGAGCAGTAAATTGCGTACCTCTATCGGATATGATAGATGTCGAAACACCATGCAACCTAACTATCTCCTTCAAATATAACTTGGCGTACTCTGCAGCGGCATGTGACGTCTTCACAGGAAGAAAATGGGCAGACTTTGTGAGTCTATCCACGATCACCCAAATTGAGTCATACTTGGCTCTTGTGCGAGGCAAACCTGCAACAAAGTCCATATTTATCATCTCCCACTTCCATTGAGGAATCTCAATGTTCTGAGCCAAGCCACCAGGCCTTTGATGTTCAGCTTTCACCTGTTGACAGTTCAAACACTTAGCCACAAAGTTAGAAATATCAACCTTCATGCTCTTCCACCAATAGTGTTGTTTCAAATCTTTATACATCTTGGTTGATCCCGGATGAACCGAATACTTGGAACTATGAGCTTCCATCATTAGTTCTTGTCGAAGACCATCAACATCGGGAACACACAATCGTCCTTGCAATCGCAGAACACTATCGCCAGTCCCAACATTAAATGAAGTGTACTCACCCCTTTCCACTCCATCTCTCAACTTTGCCAAAAGTTCATCATCATATTGCTTGAATTTAATCCTTTCTACAATATCAGACCGTGATGGAGTGATTCCCACTAATTCTCCATCTTCAGTTTCATCAAGCCTAACCCCAAGGCTGGCGAGTCTTCGAATCTCTTTCCCCATGGGCATGTCATGAGCGCGCAAATAAGCCAACGTGCCCATGGATTTTCTACTCAAAGCATCAGCAACCACATTAGCCTTACCAGGATGATACAGAATATCCAAGTCGTAGTCTTTTAACAACTCCAACCACCTCCTCTGTCTGAGGTTCAACTCTCGCTGCTTGAAAATATATTGTAGACTCTTGTGATCAGTAAAAACATCACAATTCTCACCATACAGGTAATGACGCCAAATTTTCAAAGCAAATACCACCGCAGCCAACTCCAAGTCATGAGTCGGATAGTTCTTCTCATGCTTCTTCAACTGACGCGAAGCATAAGCAATCACCTTACCATTCTGCATCAACACACAACCCAACCCAATTCTAGAAGCATCACAATAGACCACATATCCACCAGACCCCGAAGGTAATGTCAAAATAGGAGCCGAAGTCAACCTTGCCTTAAGCTCTTGGAAACTCCTTTCACAAGATTCAGACCACTGAAACTTAGCAGTCTTCTGTGTCAATTTAGTTAGTGGAGAGGCTATTGACGAAAAACCTTCCACAAACTTTCGGTAATAACCTGCCAAACCCAAGAAACTACGAATTTCAGTCACACTAGTGGGTCTAGGCCAATCCTTCACTGCTGCAATTTTCTGAGGGTCTACTTTAATGCCGTCCCCGGTCACCACATGGCCCAAGAAAGCCATAGAATCAAGCCAAAATTCACACTTAGAGAATTTTGCATACAACTCGTTCTCCTCAAGTGTTGTTAAAGTTATCCTCAAATGATTAGCATGATCCTCACGATTCTTAGAGTACACCAAAATGTCATCAATAAACACAATAATGAAGCGGTCTGGATACGGCTTAAACACACGGTTCATTAAGTCCATGAATGCGGCAGGCGCATTAGTCAACCCAAAGGATATGACTAGAAACTCAAAGTGCCCATAACGGGTACGGAAAGCAGTTTTCGGGATATCCTCCTCCTTTATCTTCAATTGATGATATCCAGAACTCAGGTCAATCTTCGAAAAGAACTTAGCACCCTGAAGTTGGTCAAACAAATCATCTATCCTAGGCAAAGGATACTTATTCTTAATGGTCGCTTTATTAAGCTGACGGTAGTCAACACACATTCTCAAGGAACCATCTTTCTTCCTAACAAACAAAACTGGAGCACCCCAAGGCGAGGAACTTGGTCGGATAAAACCCTTATCCAACAAGTCCTTTAATTGATCCTTTAATTCCCTTAGCTCCGCTGGAGCCATTCGATAAGGTGGAATAGAAATAGGTTGAGTGTCGGGAATAACATCAATTCCAAAATCAATAACTCTATCAGGAGGAATACCAGGAAGGTCTTCAGGAAATACTTTGGGATAATCACTCACTATGGGAACAGATGCGAATTCGGGTACTACGGCTTTTGTATCATTAACAACAACCAAATGGTAAATACACCCCTTAGTAATCATCTTATGAGCCTTAAGATAGGAAATAAATTTACCCTTTGGCTTGGAAATTTCACCCTCCCACACAATAACGGGTTCATCGGGAAAAGCAAAACGAATTAACTTATGGCGACAATCCACATTGGCATAACACGCAGACAACCAGTCCATCCCCATAATTACATCAAAATCCACCATCTCAAGTTCATACAAATCAGCCACGGACTCACAGCCTTTAATCACAACAACACGATTTCTATACACTCTAGAAGCAATAACAGGAACACCCGTAGGCGTATCAACAGCAAAGGGTTCCAACAAAGATTCGGGTTTCATACCCATATCAAGAGGAAAATAAGGAGTCACATAGGATAAATTTGAACCCGGATCAATCAATGAGTAAGCATCATGAGTACATATGGTAAGAATACCTGTAACCACCGCGTCAGAAGACTCAGCTGCCTCCCTACGAGTCAGCCCATAAAGTTGAGCTGTCCCTCCATTAGAAGTATTAGCAACTTCTTTTCCCTTGCCATTATTACGAGCATTCTGATAATTATTGTAGCATTACCAGCAGCCGGATTTTTAACAGATGCAGAAGCAGGCGAATCATTCTTTTGATTATTCATAGCAGCCATCTCACGGAGCCACTTTCTGCAGTTCCTCTTTATATGCCCCCTCAAGCCACAGTGATGACAGGTACGATCCTCCCACACTGGCGGACGACTACTTCCCTGCGAAAACCTACCAGTATTGTTATTATTTTTCTGGCCTTGCCTACCAGAAGGCACACTAGCATGGGAATGAGTGCCAGAATGAGCAGGTGCAGAATACCCTTTACTCTGCCCTCCCTTATAATTATTACCACTAAAACCACCCGCTAATCGGGCCTTCTTGTGCTGATCTCGATCCACCCTCTCTTCATTTTTCCAACTTTCTTGTTGTTCAGCAAACCCAACCAGAGATGAGAAGGTACAAGTAGGAGACATAGCAACAGCAGCACATGCAGACTTGATACGTGGTACCAAGCCTTTCACAAAACGAGTCAACTTATGCTTTTCAGTCGGAATCATGTATAAAGCATACTTTGATAGACGAGTGAACTCCAAACTATACTCACGAACTGACTTGTTACCCTGCTCTAGCTTTTCAAATTTCGTAGCCATAGCAATTCTTTCCTCATCATACAAGAACCTTTCCATGAACGCCTCCTCAAATTCAGCCCACGTCGGAGCTAAAGCAGCGTCGCCTCTCTCAGATTCCCACATCTCAAACCATACGTGAGCAACATCCTTCAACTGATACGAAGCAAGCCTCACAGCTTCTGAATCCTGGGCATCCATTGCCCTTAATGCCTTAAAGGTCTCATCTAAGAAGTGTTGGGGGTCATCCACCTCTCGTGACCCAAAGAACTCTGGTTGCTTTAAGTCTAGGAACTGCTTAAATCTGCCTCCAACATGAGGTCCCACACCTCCACGCTGTTGCTGAGCAGCAACCAATACAGTCAACATTTGAATAGCTGTTTGCATAGTACCAAGATCGGGTACACCCGCAACAGGGATAGCAGGAGCAGGCGGTGCTGGAGGTGGTGCTTGATTTCTAGCATCATTTCCATTACCAGCGTTCGCGCCCCCCAGATTTCGCTTAACTTTCGCGGGACGTCCTCGTTTACCATTTTTGGATCGCGTCAAAGGCATTTCTGCAAGGCACGAATTAACGAGCGAATTAGAACGATCCTAAAAAAAGGACTTTAAGCTCTACAGCACAATCTAGAATCAAGAAGAATAGGAAACACCTATAAATGTCCTGCGAGTTTCTCAATCATGCAGGTGATCAGGCTGCACAAGGAAAACTCCACTAGACACAGCTCCACAGACACCAGCAATAATCCTAGGACGTATTTAGACCTAGGCTCTGATACCAAGCTTGTCACGCCCCAAAACCCAGCCTAGACGTGACCGGCATCCGACGTCATGAACGATATCGGAAGAACCTAAACAACACCATAATAATACCTGAACCCGCCAGGTTCAACATTCGCCTCCAACAATTTATAAATTAAATGTAACATATCATAAATCATGAACTAGATCAGCGGAAGTCTTTAATATCATAAAAGTTAATCAAAACGTAACAAACGCCCAAGAGTTAACAAAACACAACAACTACCCACAAGAATGTATACTATGGAGCTTCTAGGATAAGAGGTAATAGTTTGACTCATCAGGACGCAGCCCAAAACTAACAATAGATGAACAAAATAAAAGGGTGTCCCACGAATGGACATGTGGGCTCACCAATTCAGCAGCAACAGCAAGTCCTTTCTAAGCGCCTGAGGTATCAAGAACCTGCTCTTCTCCGTTACCTAACATACCATCAAAAATAACAATGGCATGCCTGAGTACTTCGTACTTAGTGAGTGCCTCGGGGACAATAAGTAATATAAACATAAAATATAATAATACATAAAGAAATCAGTTCCGAAAAGATAGTATAAAAACTGTCATTCCCCTTTATGATTCTTAATATCACTTATTGCACAGTTTATAAATCCATTTCAAAATCCCAGTTTCAATTATGCTTAGTTCCATAATAAAGATGGATATCACAACCGCCCATGTAAGCCCAACTCAATATCAACAACACTACGTAATACATCGGAATATGAATTCACGGTGGCTACTCTTCCTCCCGAATAGCAAGGCCATTAATGCACCCCAGGTAGCGAACCCGGAAGTGGCCACTCTTCCTCCCGAATGGCAAGGCAATTAATACACTAGGATCCATAGTGGCTACTCTTCCTCCCGAATAGCAAGGCAAACACAACAACAAAGTCCATGGCATAGAAGCCGATTCACAATTCGTCTCAAAGTAGTCACACCATCAATAACCTTAAAGTTCATTATGCATGTCGAAATGATAGGTCATTCCAAGCAATATTTTGAAAATGTACAACTTCTTTACAAAGATTGTCATGTCCCAATTCACCAATGAGAAGGTCATTACCAACAATTAACTAGCATTACTAAATATCCCTCATAGAGGAAAAACATTATTAATAACTTATACATATATAGGGTTTGTTACAAACTAGGTTTAATGTGGGTTTGTCCCCTCACACACATTAACCACCATTTAGACATGAATTAGAGTTCAAGGAACATGGAAAGATTTCTTTTCCTTTCATTCATTAACGGATCTTAAATAAAATTTATACTTCCAAATTCAAGAACAACAACTTATCAACAACAACCACAACAATATCACAATTATTCCATATCAATATCCAACTAATACTATCCATTTAATCATACCAAAACAGTCCCCAAGTTATTTGGTATCCAAAAATTATAACCGAACTTTCAATGCCATTTTCTCTATTCTAACTCGTCAAATCTAATAATGCTAAGGATAAAAACATCATTAAAACTTAGACATACCTTATATGATCATCCCCCAAGAAAACAACCTCCCCCAAGTTCAATTTTTAGCTTAGAACGACGACAACAACTTGTTCTACACTTTATCCTTCACGAGCCTCGGGATTCGGGGCCTCGAACTTGATTGATTCACCACTTTCTCTCTCTAAATCTCCTCTCTCTCTCTCTCTATAAAAATCTGAAGTTTTGGTAGGGGAAATGTGGCTGCTAGGGCTGAACATTTCCCTTAAATACCAAGGGAAATGGGCCTGACCCGGTTTTGAATTGGGTTGGGCCAACAGCTTGACCTTCCTGTCTTAAAATGCCCATATCTCCTCATCCCGATATCACATGGAGGCCCACGACCTATGGTTGGAAAGGTATTTCAATTATCTACAACTTTCATTCTTTGCGTTTTCCCAAATTCCCAATAAATAATGGGGCTATGGCCTCCCGAAGTCAGAATCGCCTGAAAACGTACTGTTTTCACTGTGTTACGCCCCAAGGGACGGTCCGTAACACGTGTTACGGCCCGTAACTTGGAGCGTAACACTGGCCAAATTTCCAGTAAGGTTGTGGAAATTTTGGGCAAGTTACGGCCCCAAGTTACGGCCCGTAACGCGTGTTACGGCCCGTAACGTGGGCGTAACACAGACCAAATTTCCAGTGCGGACAGGCGTTAGTAAAACTGGTATAACTCTTTGCACAGATGTTCGTTTGACCTCCATAATATACCGTTGGAAAGCTATTTCAAAGCCCTACAACTTTCATTGAGGAAGTTTTGCCAAATACGTAACACATATTCACGAATATCTCCCAGAAGACAGACCTACCAAAACTTAGGCGAATTTAAGAGCCCTCAAGAACTTCACTAGTTGGTTTGACTTCAAAACGACCATCCTCCACCCGAATTCATCAAGAATGGATTCATATAGATAAAATATAATCTTAACACTTGATTTTTTTTTTTACATATTCATATCTAGTTCAAATTTACGGGGTGTTACACTTTTTCAGAACACGGTGTCCCTTATTCTCGTATACAGAAAACAGTACAATTCAGTAAACGGTATCTTTTACACACATTTACAGACGCCGAATACATCGGCTCTCCCAACCCCCTCCCCAACGGTGTCCCAACACATCATATCATATATATCATACATCATATATATACAGACGCCGCGTACGGCTCTCCCATATCCCGCGTCCGGGCATCCCGCGTCCAGGATGAAATCCAGCTGAATCAGGTGGTGATATAACAGTGGCCCTTCCCCTTTCCCCATATACATATACGTGTACATTTACTTCTCTATTATACATATACATGTCTTATATACAAATACTTGTCCTATATACATATACATGTCCATACACATATCCCTGTATCATATAACCAGCATGCACGAGAGTCCAAAGAAAGTTACGTCTATTGGAGTGACATAAAGTCGGTAACCTCCGATTACATTATAGAATACTCATGATCGCTTTGTCTCACCTTGAAGGAATGAGTATTTTAAGGTGAGACTATCAACGGAGAATAATATTAAAGTAAACGTAGAATGAAATCGTGGGCATCATAGATGACAGTTCATAGACTTTGAAATCTTTAGAAAATAAAGTCATAGCTAGGAAATATAAATAGGATTCAAAAATTAGTTTATCATTTTCATGTTTACATAAGATACTTAGTTTAGTCATCTTAGTCATAGAGTCGTTCTGGTAGTACGTATCATAGGCATATCCTCTTATCTAACATCATTGTTATCATTATCGTCATGGAAGTGCCCTCGTTAGAGGAGTCATAGTACTTATCATTTGGTAGCGAAATCGGGATCAAAGGTTCCCTTTGGATTCACTTCAAGTAAGTCAAGCAAGACTGTAAGGAAAATCTGAGAGTAACGGGCCCACCTCGGGCCGGATGGGGTGGCGTATATGATTTACATATGTTACGTGTCATGTCATTACTTGTGAGGGTTCTAGGGTAATCGGGTCCCACTTATGCAAGTTCTAAGGGTTTAAGAGGTCTTTCCATCATTTGCACACTTTCTAGTTCAATTCTATTGAACAAAAAGTGGAAAACTTTAGGTGCGGATTTCGGGGACTAGGGTTGTCCCCGAGGCTCGTACCCGACTTATTACATCTAAGACATGCCATAGAAAAAAGGGTGAAGCCTTACATACCTCTTTCCTCTCCTTTTGCTACTCCAAATTCACGTTGCAATCTCGTCAAAATCTGCAATTTGGTCATGTTTACCAAAACTCTTATTAGGATACTTAGAGTTAGAATCTTAAGGAAACACTTGGCTACCGAAATTTCGGCAGCATTTCCTCTGTAAATACACCATCCTCGACATTCAACATAGCCAAATGCTCATCAACCACAATCCGGGAATTCAAACCCGGCCAAACTAATAACATAATTCAACAACTACACTAGCGATTCACATATTTCATTCAATACACATGATCTCAATTTACCACTTTCTTCAAAACCTTCCGACTTCAATGAACACAATAACAACCTTATATTATACATTCCAACGACATCATACCAATATCACTACATGCTATCCATGCAAGAACATTATTTTTTTCAATTCACACAACCTCCCAATTACCAAGACTTCATCAAACTTATCAACTCTCTAGTTGCGATATAAAATCTACAACACAACAACTAAGATATTAATTACAACTTGCTCATTATTCCTCAACAATTCAACACACATACATGGTTACATATGCCATATACACGGCCACATATGCCATGCACACACACACGGCTCCAACACGCATACACCACTACAATCTCTCCAAACTCACTCAACTTCCATTATCAATATAGTATTCACAACAACAACAACCAAACACTAGACAAAATAATTGAGATATGATGCCTACACATATACATATATGCACGGCCATATACTATATTTCTCTCCTTCATGAATTTCATCTATTTTAGCATACTACAACACATATAAACCATGTATAACACATAAAACAAGATTAGAATTCACCTTTCTTCTTCAATTCCTCACTTGACTACAACTTGGTAACTTGAATGATTATGAATCTTTCTTGCTCCAACAACAACTCCACCTTGTTAAGCACCCTTTACTTGGTAGAAAATGATTTTTGAAAGAATTTTTGTCAATTTTCCTTGGAAATTCTTGCTATGGCCGAATGGCCTTGAGCTTTCTCCTTCTTTCTTTTGTTCTTGTTTTTCTTGAACTTTCTAGAGTCTTATGAGATAATTATGAGTTTTTCATCCTTTTAATTCATAAAAATTTTATCCCACATGGGCTTGGTCCCAAGTATGGCCGGTTGGGCCTTTAATATTTTTCCTAAAAATTTCCAAGCCCACTTATGTTTTGGGCTAGGTCTTGTAGTTCATGAAAACAAATTTTCCAACTCCCAAATTTGCCCTTCGTCTTCCTCCATATTTCCACGAGTCATATTGCATCTTCTCTTTATGCCCTTAACCTTTCTCATTATTTCCACTTCAAAAATTTTCATAAGCAACTCATGTGCCAAACAAAATAAAATATTGCCTTGCTTGTTGTTTTCCCGCGATTGTCTTGAATTATCCGATTGCATAAAATGCGGGATATAATAGTTGATTTGTTGGTAGTGTGTGCTTGTGGTTACAATCAAATATCCCTATTCTACTAGTCAGTCTTGATTACCCTATTTGTGAAGTGAAGTCTGTTGGTAAAATTCGTAACTAGGTTGTTGGAATTTGATCAGTGGTCTCTGGACACAGCTTTTGATGTGCTCTTTCTCTTTTTTGGAAAATGAATGAATAGAAGAAGGTTTTAGATAAAAATATGTATCTTTGAGTATAACAGTGGGGTGTCTCATTGCTCTTTTTACCTTTGAGTGATCCTACACCTAGATTAGGATAAGGCAAGATAAGCTAATTGTTGTTTATGGTCCAATAATAGAACCAAGGAGTAGTAGGATCATGCCTTGGGTCTATAGTTTACTTGTTTGTTAATGGCTGTGACTGTGCTTGTGTCATCACCTAATGAAGATTGTGTATGATCACCTATGACTTGTGACAAGTAAGTGCTAAGTGTCCATGATTCGTAGCAGAAATCCTAGAAACTATTGTGAACATGGTACCTAAATGTGAATCTTGTTTCCTTTGATCTTCTTAAGGTTGTTTCATCTTGTTGAAATTTGTTTACTTGTGTACATGGTGTTCATAGCTTTATTTGATAGTTTATATCATAAGCTCAGCACTTAGTAGTGATTTACCTCCCTAAATGTGTAGAATCATATGGGAAAGTAAAAGAAGTAGGAGGAGCAACTGAACCACAAAATCAGGTCTTCATCTAAGGTTAACTAGAATTGATGTAGTTGTTAAATGGTTAGTATACCAACTGTCAATCTTGCCACCTAGTCATATTAAACCTGAAAGGATATAGAATAAAGAATGAAATGAAGGTGATGTTTAGGGGGATGTTTGTTTCCCTTGTTTGTGACTCCTTTTGGTGACACTGCTTTGTTAGTTGGTCTTACTTTAGAAATGAAGTAATCTGTTATAAAAGATAAGGGACTAATATGTCTTGCTCTTGTATCTGTGATTGTCTTCACACATATATGAGTCTAGATTTGGTAAAGGGTCATGAATGTTCAAATTTGTGAGTGTAAGTATTGAAGGAAGAATGAAAAGAAGCAACTTGGCTTTGATTTGCTCAAGTCCTGAATAATTTAGATTGAGGCTTTACTGTGGAACATGACTATTCTCTTTGTTCTCCTATGTGTGTAAAATAACATGATATGGTATTTATAATTCATTGTTTGCAAACTGCCTAGGCTTGAAAAAAGATAGGTACGGGCAGAGAGAAAGCCTCATGATAATGATTTAAGTAAAAAGAGTGTGAAGAAATGGCATAGAGGAAAGCAATGTTTAAGAATGAAGAAGGGAAAAATAATTTGACTGCTGATCTGTAAACTACCTAATGTCATTTAGTGTGTGATTGAAAAAAAAAGGTTGATAAAAAGTCATTATTTCATGATTTGAGGTTGGAGACCACTTGACTAAATAGGGAAGGTCTTTTAAAGACACCTTAAGAGAGAATTGAGAAAGGGTCAAGCAATGCTCGACCCATAACCTCTTTTCTCCAAAATAAGAGGTTGTCATGACATCCCTCTCAAGTTTATGGGGTATAGCCTCTCACCCTTTTGCATTTTTTGGATTTATCTTGTCACACTGTTAAGGTTGTGGAGTCTTAAAAGATGTATTGTTTATACATCTATAATGAGCTGTTGGAACTGATTTGGCTTGTTTGTTGTGTCAGTTTCATCATGCCTTAAGGAGATGTTTGGATTAGTTGGAAACTGTAATAAAACTGGAAAAGAAGTGGTTTTCATTTTTGGATACTGCATGTTCTTGATAAATAAAAAATGGAGGAACCCTTCCCTTTTGTGAAAAGAATCTGGTGGCATCTAACAGAATTTTTAGCAAACCAGGTCTATGATTTGGATACTATGTATATCCTGTATATATTTGTGATTTCAATCTGTGTTTTGAAAAGTGGTCTGCTTCTTCCCTTTCACCCTAAGTTTTAGTAATTGATTCTTTAAAACGTAAGAAGATCCATGGAGCTATTTTGATCAGGGCAGCGATGTAGATTGACGGGGAGGGGTATATTTGGCCCTTCTTTTTTCTCTATGATTCTTTAGACAATAAACAATGCTTTCTTTCCATTTCTTTCTCTGAGCTTATTCATGTGTACATTAACACAGGGGGATCAACAATAGATAAAGTTGGTCCTACTCTAGGCATGTTTGAATGAAACTATTTTCCTCCTGTGCAACATATAAAGTGTGGAAATATAAGACACTTAGTCAAAAAAACATTTAAAGAAAGGGTAAAGGTTAAGAATAATGTCACAGCTAAGACTAAGTGCATCCTTTAAGTTAACTTAGATTTTCCTGCCAATAAGATAAGATCAAGAGAAAGGTTAGGACATCTAGATTAAAGAATATGGGATCCCTATGCATTTTGAGACTGTAACCTGCCTACTTGCTTAAGTCATTTAAAAGGGTAACTGATTAGGTTTAGGATAGATGTACCCCATGAGAATTTAGTAGCTTAAAAGGTCCTAGACAGTTGGTTCTACAGACAATCCTAACTTGGTCTCTATTGTTGCATTTGTCTTGAATTGAATTTTGTGAGAAAATATATGGCGTCACACCAATAGAGGACTTTGGACTGTCCCCGCTTGCTTTTGGCTGTGCCATAGCTATTAAATTATAATGTGCACCTACCTGTTCATTTTGATTTCATAAGAGGAATCACTTAGATTTGAAATATAATGTCTTGAAGATAACCAAGCATTCACTTGAAATGTCCATAAACTGTTAGAAACCATTTGGGGAGTCAGATTTATGTAGCTACGGGTATACCTTATGTATGTTGAATCTGTTATGATGACACTGTACTTACAAAATGATTTCCCTTTGTGTTCTTATACTTTGTTACATCTGCTTGATCCCATGTTGCTTAGGGCTACATTTGACTGACCAGTTGTGTTTTGTTTGGGTAAAGTTAAGTTTAGGCTATGCTGCTCATAAAAATTACTTCTATCGCATGTCTAATTTGTGTTTTTTCCTCACTAGTCTCATTTATGCTTTTAGGATGATAGTCATTCCATATAAATGTATATTTGGTATATTTTATTTACTCTAAGCCATGTGGGGGTGTTTGTGAATCTATGTCTTCCCTATTTGTGGTTTGAGAGGCATGTTAGGTAAAAGGGGATCTAGTTTGAACCCTTCCCTGGTGACCAGCCATGCCAGAGGTTCATGAAACCTCTTGGAACTTGAGCAGCATCAGGAGTAAAAGAGGGGTGACGACTTGGCCTCCCACCACCTAGTTTGGGATGTTTGAGTTTGAGGGCATAGAACACATATGCTTCACATGGTCTCTCGGGTAAATATGGTATACAGTGTATATATGTTGTATATTCACACATAGAATAGGACTCGTAAAACAGTGGTATAATTTGTATATATGTGTGATAGGGACAGAAAAATATAAACTAACCGGAGTCTTTTGTTTTTTCCCTTCTCTACTGCATGGCCACTCGGGCCAAGGTCCAGCCACCTTGTTGGGCTAGAAGCCAAATAAGGAAAATATCATTCAAATGTCTTTGAGTCCAAAGGGAAGAAAGGGAAGCTAATATATTGAAGGCCCAATCATGGGTAAAAATGATATGAAGGACCAGCCATGGGTGAAAAAGTGTTGGAGTTTGTTACACCTCACTTCATTCAATTTCATCGTATTTCTGTTATATTTAGTTTCCTTGTATTGTGTTTGTTATTTGTAAACCCACAAATTTATTAGAACCTTTATTATGAATTAGGGATCTTAGGCAAACAGTACATATGCCGTTTAGTTTGACTCTACTACCTGACTTTTAAAAAAAAAAAAACTTGGGAACGCGTATTGATTTTGAAAAATTCTGAAATAGGAGGCAACTGCTACAATTTGAAGAAGTAACAAACTGGAAAAGATTTCAGAAAGATGCGAAAAGTGGTAAAGATAGCTTGTGTGAAAATTTAGAGGGAAAATAGATTAGGCAAAAGCCCTTACTTCTCAAAAACAATTTGAAAGCATATTTTTCTAGTTTTGGTTTTTGGTAAAAACTTTGTTATTTTGGGCCGTAGCCCACTTGACCTTCCTTAAGAAAATCAAGTATTCATTAAATTTTTTTGGGTTAGAACCCGCTCGGCCTGGTATTTGAAAAAATAAATTGTGAAAGGGCCTCTTTTGGACTAAAAATCCCGTCTGATTCTGTAAAAACTTGTGATCAAATAAACTTTGCCAGGGCCTGCAATTTAAATTAGTTAGAAATAGGGAGTGTTTGGGCCAATAAGTCCATACAACTTTGTTATTTTTAGAGAGAACCCAAGTAAAGTCACTTCTTTGTCTTGAGACCCACTGGGCCTTTCTTTCTAAAAAAGGGTCAATAGTTTCTGGGCTAAGGCCCACAATTTCAATAAACAAACAAGTCATTTTGATAAAACAGAATTGGTTTTTTGAAATAAAGCTCTTACCTCTTGAGTAAGATTAAGACTTTGTTATAAAACAGACATATGTATGCGAGTATGTTTTAAAATGAACATATACGAGACTCTTTGACCATAGGTACAATCCATCTTTTTCCTAAAAAACCAATCACGTGAAACATGCAAGAGTTTTTTTTCTTAAAAATAAAAACAATCTGAATTACGCTTAAATTATAAAAATTTAGTTAAGGATATTCTGAAAGCATACTAGACGGATTAACTCGGTCCACGTGTGAGTAAAGCATGGATAAAATTTGGTTACCCAAATCCAATGAATAAATGAACTTTTTATCTTTTCCTATAAAAACTACTATCCTTATATATAAGAGGAATTAATTATATCCGGATATCATAAATCCGAACCTAAATACCCTGTATATAAAGGGAATATATTCAACTCTTTCCAAAATGATATGCAACATGACAAATCTTTTGCGGGAAATAAACACTAAATAAATAGTTCATGCAAATACTCACACATTGGAACTCGACGGTCAATCGTATAGTACGGATCCTTAATACTAGAGTGCCTAACACCTTCCCTAGGGGATCACTAGAACCCTTTCCTAGAACTTTGGATTAAGAAGGATTTTTTCACGGTGTATAAATAAATCCTTCAAAAACTGGCTTTCTTAGTTTCCTAAAAATTAGGTGACGACTCTTTTAAAATAAAGTCTGAAAGAGCACCAACGATTTCGAAGAAGCTTTTCCGAGCACAAACCCCGCTAGCGAAAATGCAAACCGTTACAAATAGCGACTCCGCTGGGGATTTAAAGGTTCTAACCATAAGGGTTTCAATATAATGTGGGTATATTTTCCTTAACTGTTTATGTGTTTACTTTCCCACAATTATCAACTGTCATTGCATGCATATCATAACTCCGTCACTCATGGCATTTATTTTACATTTTGTTCCAAAGGCGACTTCGTGGAGCACGCGGTCGTACCTTCACTAAAAAATAAAATACTTCTTTTGGAACCGATATGAGGCGGGGTTGATTCGCGGTCATCCAACAGCCTTGACGGTTCAGCCCCAATTGTCTGCTCGGGTTCTCAGTCTTTTGTGAAAACCCACTCTAGTAAAACTAGGATAGAGCTAAGTCACATTTCTACTGAATTAGAGCATTCATACCTAGACGAGCTTTGGGTATCTTAGACCTACCTAAAGCTCATTAGGGAAGACCACCCTGTGCTCGGACGGTCTATGACCCGAAGAACGTCACATCTCATTTATATGCTATGTGGAAGTATGTTTAGTGCCTATGTGATGAACCATTGACCCTGTGGAAGTGGGGGAATCCTAATGGCGTTTTATTTTGTAGATGGAAGGCCGCATCTGTTTCGACATAATCATCGAGGCTCCGAATTTGTTGAGGGTTTGGTGGGCATGGTTAGGGGATGCTCACAAGAAGACAATTAGCTGCACCTTGGGTCATTTACCGGCTATCATGACGATGAAAGGTCATCCGGAACTAATAGAGGTATTAACCGGGCATTGGGATGATAAGGAAATGTTATTCCGCTTTGATTAAATTGAGATGACTCCAACCTTAGAAGAAATTAGAAATGCCACAGACACCAATGGAACTTTCCTAAGAAGACAACACAAACCAGATCACCACCTGTTATTTCCGCAAAGGCCCACAGTCGACCAAATCATGAAGTTCCTTGCACTAACTGAGGCGCCCTGGGCGCGAGGGCCTACTGTAACCTTTAGGGATTTGTACCGGATATTCGGAGATGCCACGGGATATACTCTGTACCAGAGAGAGTTCAAGAGAAGGAAGGAGTCTGAAGCTGTTAGACCCTTGGCATTCGCCATAGCTTTACTAGGCATTATGGTATTTCCACAGGGGGATTCGATAGCCATAGACACCCGAGTGATCTACTTATCCCATGCTATTTTCCATCGTATTTTTGAACGTCAGATTAATTGCTGAGGTGGGACCCACACATCGAGATTTTTTTGGGACATCTGAAAATTCATATGAATCACATGTGAGAAGTTAAACACAACTCAAGAAGGACCCTTGGGCCAAATCAAAGTGGAAGTCCTCCAAACGAATATTTTTAAGAAAACGTTTTCGGGTGATCTGATTTCAAGGGGCAAAAATCGGTATTATAAGTTTGGAATTTGGAAAAGTACCAAGAAATAGAAGTTGTAGATAATTGAATTAGCTTTCCAACCATAGGTCGTGGGTCCCCAGGTGACGTCGGTACAAGGAGATATGGACGTTTTAAGGTCGAAAGGTCAGTGGGCTAGGCCCAACTCGGGACCAAACCGAGTTGGCCCAAAAAAAATCAAAAAAAATAAGTGGGCTAAGGTTTGGGCCTTGTTTGGCCGTCCATTTGGTGTGGGATTAAGCCCACATCAAGGTTAATGAGTAAATAAAGAGATGACCAAGTCATCTTTTTCATCAAACTCTCTAGAATTTTCAAGAAAGTAAGAACAAGAAAAGGAGGAGAAAAACTTGAAGGCCATTTCGGCCAAGATCAAAAACCAACAAGAAAATTGATAAAAATTCTTCAAAAATCATTTTCTACCAAGTAAAGGGTGATTAACAAGGTGAGTTGTTGTTGGAGCAAGAAAGATTCAAAATCATACAAGTTGTCAAGTTGTAGACAAGTGAGAAGTTGAAGAAGAAAGGTGAGTTTTGATCTTGTTTTATGTGTTATATATGGTTTATATGTGTTGTAGTATGCTAAAATGGATGAAATTCATGAAGGAGAGAAATATAGTACATGGCCGTGTGTATGTATATATGTGTAGGAGTCATGCTTCAATTATTTTAATTAGTGTTTGGTTGTTATTGTTGTGAATGATATGTGGAAAATGGAAGTTGAATGAATTTTGAGAAGTTGTAGTGTGTATGTTGGTGTTGGCCGTGTGGTTATGGTGAAAAAATGGAAGAGAATGAGTCAATTTTATTTAGTATGATGTTGTTGGAATATAGATTATGAGGTTGTTATTGTTTTCATTAAAGTTGGAAAGTTTTTGGAAGAAGCAGTAAGTTGATTGAATATGGAAGTTGTTAGTATTGTTGTTGTTGGAATTGTGGTTGATATTTTGGCCGGGTTTGAATTCCCGGGATTGTTGTTGATTGTAATTAGCCAAGTTGAACTTGGTGGGATGGAGTATTTATAGGGGAAGTGCTGCCGAAATTTCGGTAGCCAAATGTTTCCTTAAGATTCTAACTCTAAGTACCCTAATAAGAGTTTTGGTAAACATGACCAATTTGCAGATTTTGACGAGATTGCGACGTGAATTTGGAATAGCAAAAGGAGCGGAAAGAGGTATGTAAGGCTTCACCCTCCCTTATATGGCATGTCTTAGCTGTAATAAGTCGGGTACGAGCCTCGGGGACAACCCTAGTCCCCGGAATCCGCACCTAAAGTTTTCCACTTTTTGTTCAATAGAATTGAACTAGAAAGTGTGCAAATGATGGAAAGACCTCTTAAACCCTTAGAACTTGCACGAGTGGGACCCGATTACCCTAGAACCCTCAAAAGTAATGACATGACACGTAATATATGTAAATAACATACGCCACCCCATCCGGGCTGAGGTGGGCCCGCTACTCTCGGATTTTTCCTTACAGTGTTGCTTGACTTATTAGAAGTGAATCCAAAGGGAACTTTTGATCCCGATTTCGTTACCAAATGATAAGTACTATGACTCCTCCAACGAGGACCCTTCCATGACGGTAATGATAACAATGACGTTAGATAAGAGGATATGCCTATGATACGTGCTACCGGAACGACTCTATGACCAAGATAACTAAGCTAAGTATCTTATGTAAATATGAAAATGATAAATTAATTTTTGAATCTTATTTATATTTCCTAGCTATGACTTTATTTTCTAAAGATTTCAAAGTCTATGAACTGTCATCTATGATGCCCACAATTTCATTCTACGTTTACTTTAATACTATTCTCCATTGACCATCTCACCTCAAAATATTCGTCCCTTCGAGGTGAGACAAGAGCGATCACGAGTATTCCATAATGTAATCGGAGGTCACCGGCCTTACGCCGCTCCGATGGCTATATGATTTTTCCTTGGGCTCCCTTGTGTGCTTATAGGATATATACATATAGAAAACATGTCTATGTATATAAGACATGTATATATATATATATATATATATATATATATATATATATATATATATATATATATATATATATATAACATGTATATGTATAAGATATGTATAAGTATATAAAAGATATATATGTATATAAGATAAGTAAATGTATATAAGACATGTATATGTATGCAAGCTATGTATATGAACCTGGGTTGGGGGGAAGGGATACATGGGGGAATGGGAAGGGAAACATGTTTCATTGCTACCTGATCAGCTGGCTTATCATCCCGGACACGGGGTGCCCGGACGCGGGATATATGGGTGAGCCGGTGTATATCGGCGCTATGTGGGTGAGCCGGCATTGATCGGCGCTATGATATGACCTACCATGTCATGACCAGACATGCTATGATAAGATATGCTATGGTAAGCTATACTATGACATGATATGCTATGATCTGCTACGACAGGACATGATATGACAAGCTATGTTATGCTATGATACGCTATGATATGCTATGCTATGGTAAGACATGCTATGACACGCTATGCTATGACACGACATGCTATAACATGCCATGCTACGATATGAGGTACTATGTTATGATATACTATAGCCTGACACTCTATGACACGATATACTATGACGTGATATACTACAACAAGACAAGATAAGATATAATACGATATGATACGAGATGATAATATATGACATGAGATACGTTCTATCTTCTATATTCTGTGACTCCATGACATTATTAATTATACATTATGTTACTGCTAGTGTTATCTTTCATGCCTTACATACTCGGTACACTATTCGTACTGACGTCCCTTCTTGTGGACGCTGCGTTTCATGCCGCGCAGGTCAGCAGATAGGCGGATTTGATCCTTAGGAGCCTTACCAGCAGTGTTGACAGCGCTCCAGTTGTTCCGGAGCCACACTTCTGTGGTACTATTTTGTGTATGTATGTTCGGGCACGGCAGCACCCGGCCCTTTCTATGTATAAGTGTACTACGTCTAGAGGCTCGTAGACAATTATGTACAGTCAGTTAAGTACAGTTAGATATATGGTTTTTTGGCATGCTAATGTTGATGTATAATTGATAACGAAGTTTATTAGTCTATGTTCAGAATGATGCCGCTAATGTTAATGTTCAAAAACAAAATGGCTCTGTTTACATGGCTTGCTAAGAGGTAAAGGTAAAACGATAGACAAGGGGTGCTCGGTACAAGTATCGGGTACTCGTCACGGCCCCTAGACGGGTCGTGACAGAAGTGGTATCAGAGCAGTTCGGTCCTAGGAGTTTGTCTACGAGCCGTGTCCAGTAGAGTCTTGCTTATGGGTGTGTACCGCGCCACACTTATAAACAGGAGGCTACAGGGCATTTAGGAAATATGACCTTCTTTGTACTCAAGATCGTGCGATAGAGCTATGCTACTAGGTTTCCATATTCTTTTCCTAATCCTGAGTTATGGTTTCAGTAATGCCGCCGAAGAAGAAAGCTAGGGCGGCCCAGAAGGGCGAGACGGCGGCTGGAAGGAGAGTTGAACAGGAGCTAGAAGAAGGAGAATCCCATAATGAAGCTCCCCCTCAGACTCCTCCTGCTTCCCCTATATCAGCAGAGTAGGAAAGAGTTCCAGCTCCAGCCCCCGCACCTCCAGTTCCACCGCCAGCAGCTCCGGGCCAGCAGATGGCAGAGGCCATCCAGTTATTGACCCAGTTAGTCGCCGCACAGGCTCAGCGACAAGATGTAGACCTGGGAGATAGGGCGGTAAGCGCAAGGGCCCGTGACTTTATTACCCTGAAGCCGCCAGAGTTTTATGGATCAAAGCCAGAGGAGGACCCGCAGAACTTTATAGATGAGATGCTGAGGACTCTGAGGATTATACATGCTTTAGATACGGAGTCCGTAGAGTTGGCTTCATACAGGCTGCGGGATGTGGCAGTTCTGTGGTACAGTAGCTGGATATCATCGAGGGGAGCAAATGCACCCCCTCCGGTTTGGCAGGAGTTCACTGAGGCGTTCGTGCGACATTTCCTACCGCCAGAGGTTCGACGGGCTCGAGCCGATATGTTCTTGAACCTAAGACAGGGAAATATGAGCGTTCAAGAATACAGCCTCCGTTTTAATTCGTTAGCCAGGTATGCCCCAGCCATGATAGCGGATAGGGGAGATCATGTACACCGATTTGTGAGTGGGCTAGGGCCACATTTGGTTAAGGAATGTTTGACAGCTTCACTCTAGGACGGGATGACTATTACTCGAATCCAGGCCCACGCCCAAAACCTAGAGGAACAATATCAGTCACGGCGAGAGGAGCGTTACCCAGATAGGGGTTCCAGAAAAAGGGGCAGGTTTTCCAGGGCTAAAAGCGAGTACAGAGGGGGACAGGCACAAGAGCAATTCAGGCATTCAGAACAACCGGCGGCCAGTGCACCGCCTCGATTTACGGATAGGGGATTTGACCGTTCTACTTATTCGGGAGCAGGTCAGGACACTAGAGCTTCGGGGTCCCAGTATAGAGCTGAATCCAGTAGGATGATGCCACCTCCGCCACGGTGTACCCGGTGTGGCAGGCCACACTCGGGACAGTGTTATCGGGATACAGGTGCGTGCTATGCTTGCGGACAGACTGACCATTTGATGCGAGATTGTCCGCTAAGGAATGAGAGAAGCAGAGCTCAGCCCGCCGGGTCAGCAGTGAGTTCCTCACCGTCCGTGCGCCCTCCAGGACAGGCCTCCCAGGCTCCAGCAGGCCGTGGCCGAGGCAGAGGAGGGACACCCAGTTCATCCGGCCCTCCACACCGTATATATGCATTGACAGGACGGTAGGATCCTGGACCTTCCACCGATGCGGCCGCAGGTACACTTCCGGCATCTTTTCTATAATATATGGATGTTAAATTGAATTGGATTTTACCTTATCTTGCACCGTCCCTTGTATTATGGAACATATAAAGAATTCGGGAAAAATTCAGGACAAGAGTAACCATACACACGAATACGAAGTGAATATTAGTGACCACGAAGGCTAAATAGTCATTAAAAGAGAAAGATGCGTTATGAGGGCGTTTTGAACATTGCTGAGACCCCAACTTGCCCATATTATGTGATATAGGTAGTACGTGGAAGCGGAGGTAAAAATACTAACACCGAGACACTGAAATGCATTAAAGTTTCAAGGTTAAGCGTGCTCAGGTGGGAGTAATTTCATGATGGGTGACCCCCTGGGAAATATGCTGAAATTTTCACAAATGTGGGAACAAGAGACGAATGTGAAGCTAGGTAGTCCAATGTAAATTAGAGTGTGTGGAGTGGTTACAAACCCTATAAAAGTCATGTAGGCTGAGACGGACAAGACTAACGGAAGAGGAGAAAGCGTGACAGAAAGGGGACTTATTAACGTGGGGCCAACGTTCGGAGCTTACTCAATGGACTTACGACATAAAAGCGACCTAAGCGACATGTGAGATGTCTACGAAGGAGACCTCCCCCGAAGTATTATGATACACTATGAGTCAATTTTATTTAGTATGATGTTGTTGGGATATATATTATGAGGTTGTTATTGTTTTCATTAAAGTTGGAAAGTTTTTGGAAGAAGTAGTAAGTTGATTGAATATGGAAGTTGTTAGTATTGTTGTTGTTGGAATTGTGGTTGATATTTTGGCCGGGTTTGAATTCCCGGGATTGTTGTTGATTGAAATTAGCCAAGTTGAACTTGGTGGGATGGAGTATTTATAGGGGAAGTGCTGCCGAAATTTCGGTAGCCAAATGTTTCCTTAAGATTCTAACTCTAAGTACCCTAATAAGAGTTTTGGTAAACATGACCAATTTGCAGATTTTGACGAGATTGCGACGTGAATTTGGAATAGCAAAAGGAGCGGAAAGAGGTATGTAAGGCTTCACCCTCCCTTCTATGGCATGTCTTAGCTGTAATAAGTCGGGTACGAGCCTCGGGGACAACCCTAGTCCTCGGAATCCGCACCTAAAGTTTTCCACTTTTTGTTCAATAGAATTGAACTAGAAAGTGTGCAAATGATGGAAAGACCTCTTAAACCCTTAGAACTTGCACGAGTGGGACCCGATTACCCTAGAACCCTCAAAAGTAATGACATGACACGTAATATATGTAAATAACATACGCCACCCCATCCGGGCCGAGGTGGGCCCGCTACTCTCGGATTTTTCCTTACAGTGTTGCTTGACTTATTAGAAGTGAATCCAAAGGGAACTTTTGATCCCGATTTCGTTACCAAATGATAAGTACTATGACTCCTCCAACGAGGACCCTTCCATGACGGTAATGATAACAATGACGTTAGATAAGAGGATATGCCTATGATACGTGCTACCGGAACGACTCTATGACCAAGATAACTAAGCTAAGTATCTTATGTAAATATGAAAATGATAAATTAATTTTTGAATATTATTTATATTTCCTAGCTATGACTTTATTTTCTAAAGATTTCAAAGTCTATGAACTGTCATCTATGATGCCCACAATTTCATTCTACGTTTACTTTAATACTATTCTCCATTGATCATCTCACCTCAAAATATTCGTCCCTTCGAGGTGAGACAAGAGCGATCACGAGTATTCCATAATGTAATCGGAGGTCACCGGCCTTACGCCGCTCCGATGGCTATATGATTTTTCCTTGGGCTCCCTTGTGTGCTTATAGGGAACCATGGGGGAATGGGAAGGGAAACATGTTTCATTGCTACCTGATCAGCTGGCTTATCATCCCGGACGCGGGGTGCCCGGACGCGGGATATATGGGTGAGCCGGTGTATATCGACGCTATGTGGGTGAGCCGGCATTGATCGGCGCTATGATATGACCTACCATGTCATGACCAGACATGCTATGATAAGATATGCTATGGTAAGCTATACTATGACATGATATGCTATGATCTGCTACGACAGGACATGATATGACAAGCTATGTTATGCTATGATACGCTATGATATGATATGCTATGGTAAGACATGCTATGACACGCTATGCTATGACACGACATGCTATAACATGCCATGCTACGATATGAGGTACTATGTTATGATATACTATAGCCTGACACTCTATGACACGATATACTGTGACGTGATATACTACGACAAGACAAGATAAGATATAATACGATATGACACGAGATGATAATATATGACATGAGATACGTTCTATCTTCTATATTCTGTGACTCCATGACATTATTAATTATACATTATGTTACTGCTAGTGTTATCTTTCATGCCTTACATACTCAGTACACTATTCGTACTGACGTCCCTTCTTGTGGACGCTGCGTTTCATGCCGCGCAGGTCAGCAGATAGGCGGATTTGATCCTTAGGAGCCTTACCAGCAGTGTTGACAGTGCTCCCGTTGTTCCGGAGCCTCACTTCTGCGGTACTATTTTGTGTATGTATATTCGGGCACGGCAGCACCCGGCCCTTTCTATGTATAAGTGTACTACGTCTAGAGGCTCGTAGACAGTTATGTATAGTCAGTTAAGTATAGTTAGATATATGGTGTTTTGGCATGCTAATGTTGATGTATAATTGATAACGAAGTTTATTAGTCTATGTTCAGAATGACGCCGCTAATGTTAATGTTAAAAAAACAATGGCTCTGTTTACATGGTTTGCTAAGAGGTAAAGGTAAAACGATAGACAAGGGGTGCTCGGTACAAGTATCAGGTACTCGTCACGGCCCCTAGACGGGTCGTGACATATTGATCTTTGATTTCCTTTGTTTTCTTGTGAATGGAGAGTGGAGAATACTCTAGAGGTTTCTAGAGAGAAGTGGTGTGGAAATGAAATGAATTAATGAACTTGGGTCCCCTTTTTAATGACTTAAAATCTTATCCGTCGGGCAATTCTATGCCAATTTTGACGGGCCGTCAAAATTTCATACTGGCGTCAAAATTCCTACGGGCCGTCAAATGGTCCGTAGAAATTTTCTACTCAGACAGTCTGTCGTAGAATGGCCATAACTTTTGATCCTGATATTTTGTCAGGTCCCACGACCTATGGTTGGAAAGATCTTTCAATTTTCTACAACTTTCATTCTTAGTATGTTTCCAAATTCCAAACTTATAATGGCGTTTTGGCCCCTCCAAGTCAGATCATCCGAAAATGTTTCGTTAAATCATCCTTTTGGATGGCTTATGCCCATATTTGGCTTATGGGTCCTTCTTAGGACTTGATCAACGTTCCATGTACTACTTATATATCTCTTCATATGTCCTTTATAAAAATCCGGCGTGTGGGCCCACTTAGCTTACAACAACGAGGGCTTTTCGGTAAATGACATGAACCAATTCAACCCATATGGTCTCCAAATGTCATATGTACACCATTATTACACTTATATAATATAATATTTCTCCTCAATCCTTGAATAGCTTTGCCCTTCCTCTGGCCCATACTACGCTGGCTACGACCTTGGTGGCGCGAAATTTTCCAAGGTGTAACACTCTTCCCCCCTTTTGGAACATTCGTCCTCGAATGTTAAACTATCTGGGAATTTTACAAAAATTTAGCCAGAGTTTCCCCTGTAATATGGCACTACCATCCTGTCACAACAACCCATAATAATAATGCCTCACAGGGCCATAATATAATAGCAACAAAATTTGGCCACACACGACCAATATGCATAAACAAGAAAGTGTACATACCTCAGAATCTTGGTGTTTCTTCATGAACCTCTTCTGGGGGTTGAAATAAGTGCGGATATGTGGATTTCATTTTTTCTTCTGCTTCCCAAGTCATCTCTTCCCGGTTGTTATTTCGTCACAACACTTTGACTGAAGCTACTTCCTTATTTCGAAGTCTTCGTACGTGTCTGTCTAAGATGGCAATAGGCACTTCTTCATATGCTAGCTTTTCTGTCACTTGCACGTCATCAATTGGAACAATCCTCGTAGGATCTCCAACACATTTACGGAGCATTGAGACACGAAAAACTGGATGGACTGATTCAAGCTCTGGAGGCAAGTCCAATTCATAGGCTACATGACCCACTTTGCGGATAATTCTATAGGGTCCAATGTATCGGAGACTCAACTTCCCTTTCTTACCAAATCTCATCACCCCTTTCATGGGCGACACTTTTAAAAATACCCAATCATCAACCTGAAATTCCAAGTCTCGTCGGCGATTGTCCGTATAAGACTTTTGGCGACTTTGGGCTGTCAACAATCGATCTCGGATCACCTTGACTTTTTCTACCGCTTGCTGAATCAATTCAGGGCCTATTAGCTGCACTTCTCCTATTTCAAACCATCCGATTGGGGACCTGCATTTCCTTCCATATAAAGCTTCATACGGAGCCGTTTGAATACTGGAATGGTAGCTATTGTTGTATGCAAACTCAATAAGGGGTAAGTGATCATCCCAACTACCACCGAAATCCAGCACACATGCTCGGAGCATATCTTCCAATGTCTGAATAGTACGTTCGGCTTGCCCATCAGTTTGCGGATGGAATGTCATGCTAAGCTTCACTTGGGTACCTAGACCTTCATGAAAAGACTTCCAGAACTTGGCTGTAAACTGTGCTCCTCTATCTGTGATAATGGATAGTGGAATACCATGGAGTCACACAATTTCTTTGAGATACAACCTTGCATAGTCTTCCGCTGTGTATGTGGTTCTGACTGGAAGAAAATGAGCTGCTTTCGTGAGTCTGTCCACAATCACCCATATGGAATCATACTTGCCTCGGGAACGAGGTAACCCCACAATAAAATCCATATTGATCACTTCCTATTTCTAAGTAGGGATTTCCATTGCTTGCATTAATCCTCCTGGCTTTTGATGTTCGATCTTTACTTGTTGGCAATTTGGACACTGTGCCACAAATTCTGCTATGTCTCTCTTCATGCCATCCCACCAATATATCAACTTGAGATCATGATACATCTTTGTCGCACCTGGGCGAATAGAATACTGAGAATAATGGGCTTCTTCTAGAATTCGTCGGCGCAACTCTGCAACATTCGGCACACATAGCCTGCCTCGGTATCTAAGAATTCCATCCGTGGAAACATCGAATGGGGACTTCTCTTTTTCATAAGATGTGTCTCTGTAATGGCACAATTGAGGATCTTCATACTGACGCTCTTTCACTTCCATGTTCAGGGATGAAACAGTCCTTGCACTACTCCAATCAATTACACGTACTCTAAGATTAGCTAGTTGGTGGAGCTCATGAACCATCTCTTTCTTTATAGGAGGAATTCCACATAGGCTGCCCATTGATCGGCGGCTAAGCGCATCAGCTACTACATTTGCTTTTCTGGGGTGGTATAAAATATTCACATCGTAATCTTTCAATAACTCTAACCACCGCCTCTGCCGTAGATTTAACTCCTTTTGCTTGAAAATATTTTGAAGACTCTTGTGATCTGTGTAGATATCAACATGTACACCATACAAGTAATGTATCCACATTTTTAATGCATGAATAACCGCAGCCAATTCGAGATCATGAGTTGGATAGTTCTTTTCATGTTTCCGTAGCTGTCTCGAAGCATAAGCAATAACTCTACCATGCTGCATTAATACACATCCTAACCCAACACCGGAAGCATCACAGTACACCACATAACCATCTGACCCTTCTGGAAGTGTTAATACTGGAGCTGAGGTTAACCTGTCCTTCAACTCTTGGATGCTGTGTTCACAAGCATTATTCCATTGAAATTTAACTGACTTCTGGGTTAGCTTCGTCAATGGTGCTGAAATAGACGAAAACCCTTCTACGAACCTTCTATAATAGCCTGCCAATCCCAAAAAACTACGGACTTCCGTAGGCGTTGTAGGTCATGGCCAAGTCTTCATAGCTTCAATTTTCTGAGTGTCGACTCGAATGCCATCATCTGAAATGTCATCAATGAATACTATCACAAATAAGTCCAAGAGTGGCCTGAACACATTATTCATCAAATTCATGAACACTGCCGGAGCATTAGTCAACCCAAACGACATCACCCGAAACTCATAATGGTCATATCTCGTTCTGAAAGCTGTTTTAGGAATATCTTCTTCTTTAACCCTCACTTGATGATAGCCCGATCTCAAGTCTATTTTATAAAACCACTTGGCACCCTGTAGTTGATCAAATAAATCATCAATCCTTGGGAGAGGATATTTGTTCTTTATCGTCACCTTGTTCAGCTGCCTATAATCAATGCACATTCGTAGGGAACCATCTTTCTTTCTCACGTACAAGACTGGTGCTCCCCACGGTGATGAACTGGGCCTAATTAACCCCTTCTCAAGCAAATCTTTCAACTGCGCCTTTAACTCTTTCAGTTCTGCTAGAGCCATTCGATAAGGAGGAATAGAAATAGTCTTGGTGTCCGGCAACACATCAATGACGAAGTCAATCTCTCTTTCTGGAGGAAGACCTGGAAGATCATCTGGAAATACATCTGGAAATTCACTCACTACCAGACCAGATTGGAAAGTTGGCGACGTTGCTTAGGTGTCATGAACTCAGACTAAGTGATAAATATAGCCCTTAGCTATCATCTTCCTTGCCTTAAGGTAGGAAATAAACCTACCTCTTAGAGTTGCCGTATTACCTTTCCATTCAAGTACAGGCTCTCCCGGAAATTGAAATCGAATCACTTTCATTCGGCAATCAACATTAGCGTAACATGAAGACAACCAGTCCATACCCATAATCACATCGAAATCTAACATTTCCAGATCAACTAAATCGGCTTTATTTTGGCGGTCACATATCAAAATTACAAAATCTTTGTACACTTGTCTTCCTATCACGGGATCACCAACCGGAGTAGATACCTCAAAACGTTTAATTGGCTCGGGTTTCAACCCAATACGACCAGCAACATATGGAGTAATATAAGATAGGGTAGAACCCGGATCTATCAATGCATACGCATTATGAGAAAACACAGACAATGTACCTGTAACCACATCTGGGGAGGACTCAAGATCCTGTCATCCGGCTAAAGCATAAATGCGGGGCTGAGTGTCACCTGAAGTAGATGCTCCCCCTCGGTCTGCTGGAATCTGAGAAGTCTGCCCTATCGGGCGCACTGAAGAGGAACCGACCGCTGATCCTGTGGGCTGAGTCCCAACTCTACCACTCATCGACGGGCAATCTCTCATCATGTGCCCAACCTGGCCACAGGCATAACAAGCATCTGATCCCTGGCGACACCATCCGGAATGTAGTCTACCGCACTGACTGCACTGCGGTGCTAAGGGTCTCCTCTGGCTATAATCTCCCCCAAACTATGAACCTGAGGCCTTCGAACTCTGACCCTGTCCTGAACGAAAGGAGCGATCAAATCTCCTACCCATAAATCGCAGAGGTGCACCTGTCACCGACTGGCCTGAGTGTCTGGAATAAGTCTGCCTCGATCCCCCCCTATAATCACTGTCTGCCCCCATAGATCTGGCTCTCTTGCTTTGCCTCCTATCAATATCACGATCAACCCTTTGTGATTGCTGTCGTCCCTCTAAGTTCTGGGCATGGGCTTGTATTCGGGAAATATCCATCCCGTCTTGTAAGGAGGTCATCAAACAATCTTTGAACAAATGTGGCCCTAAGCCACTCACAAATCTATGTACCCGATCTCCTATGTCGACCACCATAGTCGGGGCATATCTAGCCAATGAATTAAATTGCATGCTATACTCCCAGGCACTCATATTTCCTAGCTTCAAATTTAAAAATCTATCCGCTCTAGCTCGGCGGACCTCGGGTGGCAAATAATGACGAAGGAAAGCATCTACAAATTCTTGCCAAACCGGAGGAGGCGCATTTTCTCCTCTTGATAATACCCAGTTATTATACCATAAGACTGCCATATCCCAGAGTCTATAAGATGCCAACTCCACAGATTCAGTTTCGGAGGCATGGACAATCCTCAACGTCCTCAACATCTCATCAATGAAACCTTGCGGGTCTTCATCCGTCATTATTTGCCACGAAAAACTCCGGAGGATTCAGACTCATAAAATCACGAGCTCTGGTACTAGCTGACTGATCACCTGAACTCACATTCTGCCACTGTGCCTGGGCGGCAACCAACTGTGTCAATAAATGGATGGCCTCGGTCACTTGTTGACCCGAAGCAACCGGTGGAGGAACTTGAGCTGAAGCTCCTCCTTGTTCTTCTACATAAGCGGAGTGGAGGAAGTATTAGGTAGAGCCTCATTATATGACTCTCCCTCCTCTACATTCATCGGAGGCTCTCTTTCCACCCGCCTCTTTGTTGTAGTCTTGCCCTTCTGGGCGGTTGTAGCTTTTCCCTTTAGCGGCATTTCTGAAATCATAACACACTATTAAGAAGGGGAAAATCTTATACACGGCTCTATCGCACAAGAAAAATGGTCATTTTTCCTAGATGCCCTGTAGCTTCTTATTTATAAGTGTGGCGTGCAACACACCATAAACAAGACTCTACTAGACACGGCTCGTAGACACTTCCTAGGACTGAACTGCTCTGATACCACTTTTGTCACGACCTGACTACGGGCCGCGACGGGTACCCGGGACTAACCACCGAGCACCACTCATTCTATTACTTATCTTACTCATTTAATGTTCTTTTATCAAATTCATACTCAATTTATAAGAAAATCATCTTTCATTTGAAAACATAAATACCTTTATATACATAAGCCTTTTGGCCATCAAAATAATGTATATCTATAAAGATAGTAGCAACCTCGTGAGACCATATAACCTACACTGCGTATCTACAAGCCTCTACTGGAGTGCTAAACATAAGGACGGGACAAGAACCCGTCGTACCCAAAATATACAAACATACACAAAAGAATATTCATAAGCACCTCCGGAACAAAGGAGTGCTTTCAATCAGCTGACAGCTCCTACGAGTCTGGATCGAGCTCACCTCCCTGTGTACCTGTGGGCATGAACACAACGTCCAAAGATAACAGACGTCAGTACGAACATTGTACTGAGTATGAGAGGCATAAGCAATAAAAATATATCAATGAGATAAAGTAAGCATCAATAAGGAGCAACTATATATATAACTGTCACTTATAAAAGAAATTACATATGCTGGCTTGCTCATAATCATCATCATATCATATATATACATAAATGTATAAGTATAAGCTGCCCGTCCATATAGGTACGGTGTGATAGTAATTAACATGCATCCGGGGTATAAGCTGCCCACTATAGTGGTGTGTATGCCTGCCCGCTTTAGCGGTGTCTGCCCGGCCATATAGGCACGGTGTAATATCATCATCATGTGCATATCATAGGCTTATCACACTATTATCATAATGCATGCATAATAGCTCAAGGATAGCTATACTTTATCAAGGTGACATAAGGTCACGAACCCCCGATTCCATTATGGAACATTTTTAAGTATTCTGCCTCACCTTGAAGGAAATAGTATATAAGGTGAGTGGTTACAATAAATGACACCATTAACGTCATAGGAACATCATATCATAAACTCTAGAATCGTTATACTAAACTCTTCATCATCACTATTGAACTCATAATGTATCTCTTGTCTCATGTGGTTATTCATGAACATGGCTATTAGTTTTCCAAAATGTAGGAAATTCGTGAAGAGGAAGGAAAAGTCATGCTATAGGATTCATGCCATAGACGGAAAGTACTAGCCTCACATACCTTTGACGTTTAACTATTCTATCGCTTGCTTGTTCTCCTTCAATACCCACGTTTCTACCTTAAAGAGAATTCACATTAACATTAGTTAGTCCGCTATGAGAACGTGTTACTATTTCTAGGGAAAATTTGGCAGCATTTCCTGTGTTTATACAACTTTTCCCATATTCTATATCAACTCCCAAATGTTCATAACAACATTCATAATATCGCAAACAACAATCATCATTCATCTACATTTCCCACAACTCACCATTTCCCTTCAATTTCTCCATAATTATGATTATAGCTCACTATCGCGTTTTCTCATATACAATACTTATCCCATGTTCTAAATGTCATTTATAACGTTTTTACAATCACAATTCATCAATGATCATGACTCAATCCAAACCTTTACTCAACAATGTTACTATTCACACTTTCATGACCCATTTTCTATATCTTTCTACACTCCAAGTGTTCAACTTTTCCATACCTCAAATAACATGTAAATACCATAAAACGGACCTTAGATGGTGTAGGAATAAGCCTTGAGTGGTATTACTCTTTTTACACCAAAACCCTAGTTCACTTCTCTTGAAATTTCTTGGCTTGGATGAACTTTGATGAATTTCATACACTTGATTCACTTGAATTCTTGAAATTGATCTTTGATTTCCTTTGTTTTCTTGTGAATGAAGAGTGGAGAATACTCTAGAGGTTTCTAGAGAGAAGTGGTGTGGAAATGAAATGAATTAATGAACTTGGGTCCCCTTTTTAATGACTTAGAATCTGATCCGTCGGGCAATTCTACGCCAATTTTGACGGGCCGTCAAAATTCCTACGGGCCGTCAAAATGGCCCGTAGAACTGCCTAGTCAAATATGAGTCACTGTGACCATTTGACACTGGGCTGTGTCAATTTGACGGAGCGTCAAAATTCCTACGGGCCGTCAAATGGTCCGTAGAAATTTTCTGCTCAGACAGTCTGTCGTAGAATGGGCATAACTTTTTATCCCGATATCTTGTCAAGGCCCACGACCTATGGTTGGAAAGCCCTTTCAATTATCTACAACTTTCATTCTTAGTGTGTTTCCAAATTCCAAACTTATAATGGCATTTTGGCCCCTCCAAGTCAGATCATCCGAAAATATTTCCTTAAATCGTCCTTTTGGATGGCTTATGCCCATATTTAGCTTATGGGTCCTTCTTAGGACTTGCTCAATGTTCCATGTACTACTCATATATCTCTTCATATGTCCTTTATAAAACTCCGGCGTGTGGGCCCCACTTAGCTTACAACAACGAGGGCTTTTCGGTAAATGACATGAACCAATTCAACCCATATGGTCTCTAAGTGTCATATGTACACCATTATTACACTCATATAATATAATCTTTCTCCTCAATCCTTGCAGAGCTTTGCCCTTCCTCTGACCCATACTAAGCTGGCTACGACCTTGATGGCGTGAAATTTTCCAAAGTGTAACACTTGCCATGACAAACCAAGGAGAACAAGAGATGCAGACTCTGGGAGAGACAGTAGAAATGCTGAGAGACAAAGTAATACAAATGGAGAAGCACCTCCAAGAGTTAGGGAGGAAAATTGAAGAAGTGGACCGACTGCTGGAGATGGTTGGGAATCCACCTAAGGGCATACCCCCAAGAACAGTACTATGGGAATGTCCCAGAGGAAGTAAGGGAGTTAGTGCTGAACTATATACCTCTGGAGAGGAGGCCCATGACTCCTAGAGGAGGGACTTCAGGAGGAAGGGAGGAAAGCCAAAGAGCTGGATCAGATCATTGGGTGACAGACCCCCAAGAGGAGTCAGAGCCTCAATAGGAAGCCTTTGAACTAGTCGAGGAGGAAGAGCCGGAAGAAGAAGAGGAAGATCCTCAGAATATGGAGGATGAGGAGTTAGGGCCCATTGACAAAGAAGCTGAGGAGGAAGAAGAACCATTCGACATGTTCCCTGAGTTCGCAGAGTTTGAGAATAAAGCAAATGAAGAATCTGACTACTATGCCACGACCAACGACGGGTTTGACTTTTATGCACCATAGCCCACAATGGTGCTTGCCACCTCCATCTGAGAATTTTGGAAAGGTAGGCCCTTTTGAACCTGCTAGGTGGGGAATCGCCTTCAAATCCCATTCTTCCCCATTCAGAGTGGCCCCACGGCCTATCACCTGTAAGGAGGTGTATGAAAGGATGGTTGCCATAGGAGTGCCTTGCACCACCAAGGTTAGGTTGCTGCCGCCCTAATTGGTGTATGCATACCAGAGATGTCCGTTCCACTGCTGGTCACACCCTAAACGAGCTTGGGTTCGAAAAGAAGAATTTATAGTTTGATTGATGATAGGATCATCGGGACTCTGTGTGGGCCACACACCCTACTAGTTCATGACCCTATAATTCCAGGGGAAGGAGTCACTGCTAGGACGCAGATTTGGCGGTACGATTTCACGGTCTTTGAGGAATCATATGCCTGCATATTCTCAACCCTAGCTAGTCTGAGAAAGATGGGTGTTCGTCCAGAACTAGAGAGGAACCAAGGCATTATAGAGCACCATGTGTCCTGGTGTGCCGATTCCCTATAGGAGATAAGGACGACTCTGACAGGTATTCTTTCCTCGAGATGCCCCGAGAGTTTGGTGGTACAGCTGGGCAAGTGAAGTAGTTGGCACCTCTAACGATGATGACGCGATAAGCAAGATCGATGATTAGAGACCCTTCTCCCCCTTTTTCCTTTGATGATATTATGGTTGCCCATATCAGGCTTTGCTGTTTAGATAGTTTTCTTTGTTTGTTCGGTTTATTGCTTCTTTCTGTTTGGATAATGACTTGAGGATTTTGGTTAGCCTTCTATGGGCTTAATATTCGGATATCTTGTTTGAATGTGGGACTATTTGATTTCCTTGTTTTGATAATGGTAATTTGGGTTTGTGTAATGATTTGTGTGATGCTTGCCCTCGTTGGGCTTGTCTTATATCGCTGATAGTCTTGGTTTGTTGTTGTTTTATCTGGGCTGCTAATTGGCGCGAATAGGGGGAAAGTCAGCTCAAAACAGGGGAGGGTTCAGGTCTCTGAAGCCTGCAGTACCGCTTCGGCAATCTCTCATGCCGTTATATCGGCCCTGCTTCGGCAGTAGCGGCAACGCTACAGCGGTGGACTGACCGCTGGGGCGCTACACCTGGCAGTGGTATCATACCATGCTCGGATTATTTCGCAACTATAATTTACTTCAGCCATTCCCAATGCATGTTAGATCTGATATCAGAATATGACTTGTTTTTCGCGCGTAGATACCAATTGGGCCCACCGAGATACCAATTTGACCGAAGTAGCACAATTTGAAAGAAAGAAGGGAAATTTTCCTAGATGCCCTATAGCCTCCCGTGGATGGGTACGGACGTCTATGTACCATTCCACGAGACACTACTAGACATTGCTCTTGTACTTGTGAGATCGGTAACCAAGGCTCTGATACCAACTTGGCATAACCCATTTTAGGACCACGCAGGCACCTACCTTTCTTACCTCGGTAGGTGAACCCTCTATCAGATAGCACATCAATTAAACAATGACGAATCATTCTAACCAATAGATATTTAGAAATAATAGCGGAACATTATAATATATTTAATAACTCAAGTAATTATGTGATTACAACAATTAAATGATTACAGACTCGATCCAACTTCCCATGACCTGGTATAGGCTAGTACTAGAGTGACTAAATGATTCCAGATTACCACTACACTCTAAGTCTCAACCTTCATCCCGGAATGAAGTAAGAGGAGGCCTTCCAGATAAGCACCGCACATTTCCGTACATGTCACAATCAACCACCTGAAACAATCTACACCCCAAAAAGGGTGTACCAAGTGCAATATCAGTACAATCCACGCGTACTGAGTAAGTATCATAGGCTGATAATGATTACAAAAACATACCAGTAAAAGAATTCACAAACAACCATGATAATAACTAAATCAAGTCATACGTCTATCTACCGCACATTATAACATCAATACCCTTAAATCACAACTGCTCTCTAATAACCACAAGTCAAATTTCACTTTCACAATTCATATATCATTAGATTATTTGTTTTAGTCTAGGAGTCAACTCATCATTATGAAACCTTTTATCCTACATCACTTAGAGACCAAACATGTATCTGATCTTACGGACGATTCTACGGGATAATTCAACAAGTAAAAACAACATATTCGGAAACCAAGCACACGTCATTACCTAAGTAGAACATCTAAACCCAATTGTACCAACTCTCCATATGTATGCCCAATCCGAAACCGTCATTACAAGAAAAATATCAAATCGTCTCAATATAGGACATGAATGCAATGCAATGGAACAATGTATGAATGCGATGCAATGCCATGCATATGATGTGCACACATGTGCTCTGGAAGGAAATATCGACATCTCAGTAGCACAACCCAGTGTGACTCGCGAAGTCTAAGTGCCACCCATCCCGGATCTTTGTCCACGGGGGGTTCTCACCGGCACCGCTCTGGGGGACCCACGGAGTCCATGCACTCACTCAATCGATAATTCTGGAACTAACATCTGATATCATCCATCTCACGTCACTCAAGTAAAATCGAGCCCTGCTCATCAAAGTGTCTCATCAAGTATCATCAGTATCTCCACAGTGTATCATGAAAAATGAGAGTGCGTGCAATGCATGTATCATCATCAATAATCATGCCCAATATCACAAGGACCAACAATGGGTACGCCAACAATATATTCGAATCACAAGTACCAACAGTGGGTACGCCAACAATATATCTAAATCACAAATACCAAAAATGGATATGCCAACAGTATCATAATCAATATGAAACAACAGATGCCAATATCTATCAACAACTCGTGGCATCAAGTCAACACAATTAAACAATCAATCACAAAACAACGGGGTGTCTAGTCCCATACACACAACAGGTTAGTCAAGTCAATATACGTTATTACAACTTTCCCTTAATCAGCCTATTCACTTAGAACAATTAATTTCATCTTCTACTCACAATCATTCGTCACAATTCAGTCTAGAACTCATTCACATTCGGTGGTACATTTTATCCTTCAATTTATCAACTAGATTCACTATTAATTGGCATAACACAATTAATCACAAATTACGGAAATTCTTACCGTGAGACATAGAAAAGTTAGGTATCACCCACTACTCCAAGGTCGCATAACTCCACCGATACTCAAGAAAACCAAATCAAACCTCCTAAAGAATAAATAGGACATAAGCCCAAACATACAAATCACACACAGTACCATCCTAGGATTCCATCCCAAATCTCCAATTCCTACACATGCATTCTCCGCTCCTTCTAATACACGAATATAGGAAACTAATTGGAGTCTACCAAAAGTGAATCTGTAACCTACCTCATCGCTGAGTGGGTGCCACGAACATCCATTAATTCTTTAACTAGATCACCACATCATAATCCGCATGAAAGAGCTAGGAGACAACATAAGGCCCAAGAATAGAAATTACCATTAGGACTCTTACAAAAAACTTTGAATTAATAAGGTAGACAGGGAGATTTATTCTACCTCTAGATTCACTTACACAATGCTAGATGGTTAATAAATCGCCATTCATGACTCATGCCACTATTCTAAGTCACTAGCTAGGGGAATTTACCATTATTATCTATCCTTTAGAAACCCGTTTCCACTATTCATAGTAGAGATCCATTCTTAATCCAATGGGAAAAATGAGAATTTAAGTTAGTAACCATTCTAAGGTGAGGAACAAGGGGAATATAACCCAGAGAGTACATATTAAGAACAACAAAGTAATCATCTTTTTTAATCTTAAGTGGTTGAGACACCCATTTATGGTTCCTAGATGAAGGGCTCTTAAAGAGAATCACAAATAGGGAGAACGAATGGGAGGAGTTGAGGGGATTACCTTTCCCAAGAAACCCTTCATTTTGGCTCCATAATAGCTCCAAGGGTGGCTGGGCCCTTTAGGGTTTTAAAAAATGAGGTCAAATCCCGAAATGTCACATAAATAGGGGAATTAATTGCTCATAACTGTCGTAGCGGTCTGAGGCGCCGCTTCAGCGGTACCGCTTCTGTGCCCAAGGTACCGCTAGGGTGGTCCTTGAGGAATTTGCTACACTGCTTTTTGCAGTTGCCTAACCGTTGCTTCGCCACCGCTGGGCCGGCATGGATGGCACTATAGCGGAACAACTGGGCCCAGGTGGCCCGGATCTAATTTCTTTATGCATAAATTATACTATTTCCTGCTAAAGTTAACGATATCCAAAAATGCAAGAATGTTCAAGGATGTTTCAAGGAGTCAGTGCCCCGAATATTTCAGAATTCACAGTAATGACGAAATGGGTCGTTACATCAGATAACAATTAAACATCAGTTCATCCCCGAATGGCAAGAAGACGAACAAGTATGGATGGGGTAGCATATTTCGCAATCAGGATTGTAATTCTGTTACACCTCGCACTTTCAGAGCACAAGCACGCCACGTACTTTTCCATACTAATGGAGTATCGGAGACGTCCCTTGAAGTTTTGAAAGATACAAGCCATGGGAAGTACGTAACAACGAAGTAAAGGATGAATTACGATCTCGTAAGTCGTAACCGGGAAAGACAACCTTGGAGCCAAAGGACGTGACCATTATCAAGTATGATTAATGATAAATATCTTGTATGGAGATTTTCAAAAGATTCCAGGATCAAGCAAATCGAAGAAAATAAGTTTGTCAAAATTTTGGAAAAAGTTGGAAGAATTTTACACATAAATTTTGGGTCAACTTTAGAGGGGTATATCTCCTGGTATATCAGGAGTTTTGCAGTGAAACAAAAGCCTAAATTGAAGTTCAGGAAGTCTAGTTTCCAATGCAATAAACTGTAAATCCAAAAAAACATCGGAGTAGGCAGTTATGGGCATTTCAAGATAAGCCTCCAAGATGCCAAATGGCTCCCCGTGGGCCTCACTTGGAAAGTCGGTGGAACCGACTCTCAAGGGGTATAAATACCCTATTATTACACGTTTTTCATCATTTACACTTTTTTTGAGTTCTAGACACATCGATACACTTCTCTTAAACACTTATAACCTCTTAAATCAAGAATTCAACAAGATTACACCAAACTAGTCCATGAAAAGTGATTGTTCTTGTTTCTACTTGATGTTTTTGTTACACCTCACTCTTTTAGAGCGTGATATTTCCACGTACTTCACTGTATTAATGAAGTATCAGAGATGTCCCATGAGGTTTTGGAAGGTACCAGCCATAGGAAGTACGTAACAATGAAGTAAAAGATGAACTATGATCTCATAAGTCGTAACCGAGAAGGAAACCCTTGAAACCAAAGGCAATTTCCATTATCAAGTATAATTAATGATAAATATCATGTATGGAGAGTCTTGGAAGATTCTAGGACCAAGAAAATCGAAGAAAATAAGTTTAACAAAAATTTGAAAAAAGTTGGCAGAATTTTGGACATAATTTTGGGTCAACTTTGGAGGGGTTTATCTCCGGCTATATTAGGAGTTTTAAGGTGTTTAAAAAGCCTCAAATAAAGTTTGTCAAGTTTAGTTTCCAACGCAACAAACCGCTCGTCAAAAAGACATCGGAGTAGGGAGTTATGGCCATTTTAAGATAAAGACTCCAAGTTGCCAAATGGCTTCCGCGGGTCCCACTTGGGAATGTCGGTGGAACCGACTTATGAGGGGTATAAAAACACCATCAAACCCATTGTTTTAGCATTTTACATTCTCATGAGTCTTAGAAACTTCCCAACACATCCCCCAAACATTTATAGCCTATTAAATCAAAATTTTAACAAGATTACACGAAACTAGTCTATGAAAGGTGATTGTTCTGGCTTCTACTTGATGTTGTGGTAAGTTTGGTCATGAAGAAAGTTGGTGTGGCTGCATTTCTACAAGTATACGGTATGTTCTTCATCCTATCTCTTTTGTTGAGTTGATTTGAAGGTTTAGCAAGTCTTAAAAGTGAAAATAGTTATGGAGGAAAGGTCATAAAGTGTTGTGTTGTAGTTGTTGTGTTATGGACTGTTTTTAGCATGTTGTGGCCGTGTGGTTGGGTTTATTTACATGTATATGGATGGTATCTAATGTTATTGGTGTGTTGATGAGATTATGCTCTTTGTTTGGGAAGAAAGGAAGTGTATATTGTTGTTGTATGTTGAAAAACATCGTGTGGGATGTTTTATGGAATATTTTGGTGTTGATGATGATGTTGTTGATGTTAGTATTGCTATTGTTGTGGTTTTGTTGGTATTGTGATTTCGGGCTAGGGATATAAATAGGGAAGATGCTGCTCGAATTTCGGCAGATTCTAAAGGGGTTTAATTTGAAGGTCTAAGATAAGCATATGACGACAAGTCTAACAGTGATATGAATTCTATTGAATGTATATTTACGAGCTTGGAAGGATAAGCGTTAAGTAATAGGAGACCAAAAAGGTATGTTAAGGCTTTCCCTTTCTTTCTTTTTGGCATGATCCTATGATATGAGCGAACAACGAGTAAACGAGCTTCCATATTACTCTACTCTTAGAAGCGCTAGGAGTACTTCAGTCTTTGATGTTCCTGTACCCCTCTTATGATTGTCCCTTCTATTCATGGGTCCTAAGTTTTGTATCATGATTATGTTAGTTCACATTTATGCATTGCATTCATTTACATATATGCATATTGACCCATGACCAGAAGGCGTTATATACGTGTATATTATATGTATGTGGGGTATGGGAAAAGGGCGAGGCGTTATATACGCATTACTACCTGATCAGCTGGTGCACAATGATGATGATTATGATGCCCAAAGGGGCAACCCGAACCAGCCCGAAGGGGCCTATATGATATATGGATCGGGCCGTACGTTCCTCGACACTATTATATGGGATATGGATCGGGCCGTACGTTCCTCGACACTACGACCTATGCACAACATACGCCCTCAGAGTCATTTTCAGTAAGCAGAGATATACAAATATGTTCAGATAGTCAGACATATAGATGCATTCATATAGATATGTTCAGATAGTTAGACATATAGATACATTCAGTCAGCCAGTTTAGCCTATGATTATCAGATTTTATTCATGACTCCTATGTGTATGTTGCTCTTCTGCCTTACATACGCGGTACATTTTCCATACTGACTCCCCTATTGTTCAGGAGGGTTGCGTTCATGCCCGCAGGTTCAAATAGCCAGGAAGACAGATTGCATCCTTAGGCTGCTTCTTCAGCTTGACAGTAGAGCATTCCTTTCTTGCCGGAGTCTCCGTCTAGACCTGGTATATGTTTTGATGTTTATGGATAGGGCAGGGGCCCTGTCCCGTCCACAACATGTCTAGTATGTCAGTAAAGGCTCATAGACACTTATATTCAGTCAGACAGTAGGGCTCGCTCAGCACTTGTTTGGTTATATAGTTTATCGGGTAGCCTTGTCATCTTGTACCCTAGTTCAGTTTATTGATGTATATGTGTATATACCTTTCGAGGACGGTGACCCTTCAGTTTATGATACCTATCAGTCAGCAAATTATGTTGTGAATGCCCTTAGGTGGCCCAGAATGAGCATGAGCATGTATGTTATGCATGTATTGTGGCATCTAGGAGGTCAGCTTCTGGGTTTCCATCATAGCCCTCCGGTTGGGCTGTGACAGTTGTGGTGAGTTTGGTCTTGAAGAAAGTTGTTGTGGCTAGAGTTCTTTAATTATAAGGTATGTTTTTCATTCTATCTCTTATGTTGAGTGGATTTGAAGGTTTAGAAAGTCTTAAAAGTGAAAATAGTTATGGAGGAAAGGTCATAAAGTGTTGTGTTGTAGTTGTTGTGTTATGGACTGTTTTTAGCATGTTGTGGCCGTGTGGTTGGGTTTATTTACATGTATATGGATGGTATCTAATGTTATTGGTGTGTTGATGAGATTATGCTCTTTGTTTGGGAAGAAAGGAAGTGTATATTGTTGTTGTATGTTGAAAAACATCGTGTGGGATGTTTTATGGAATATTTTGGTGTTGATGATGATGTTGTTGATGTTAGTATTGCTATTGTTGTGGTTTTGTTGGTATTGTGATTTCGGGCTAGGGATATAAATAGGGAAGATGCTGCTCGAATTTCGGCAGATTCTAAAGGGGTTTAATTTGAAGGTCTAAGATAAGCATATGACGACAAGTCTAACAGTGATATGAATTCTATTGAATGTATATTTACGAGCTTGGAAGGATAAGCATTAAGTAATAGGAGACCAAAAAGGTATGTTAAGGCTTTCCCTTTCTTTCTTTTTGGCATGATCCTATGATATGAGCGAACAACGAGTAAACGAGCTTCCATATTACTCTACTCTTAGAAGCGCTAGGAGTACTTCAGTCTTTGATGTTCCTGTACCCCTCTTATGATTGTCCCTTCTATTCATGGGTCCTAAGTTTTGTATCATGATTATGTTAGTTCACATTTATGCATTGCATTCATTTACATATATGCATATTGACCCATGACCAGAAGGCGTTATATACGTGTATATTATATGTATGTGGGGTATGGGAAAAGGGCGAGGCGTTATATACGCATTACTACCTGATCAGCTGGTGCACAATGATGATGATTATGATGCCCAAAGGGGCAACCCGAACCAGCCCGAAGGGGCCTATATGATATATGGATCGGGCCGTACGTTCCTCGACACTATTATATGGGATATGGATCGGGCCGTACGTTCCTCGACACTACGACCTATGCACAACATACGCCCTCAGAGTCATTTTCAGTAAGCAGAGATATACAAATATGTTCAGATAGTCAGACATATAGATGCATTCATATAGATATGTTCAGATAGTTAGACATATAGATACATTCAGTCAGCCAGTTTAGCCTATGATTATCAGATTTTATTCATGACTCCTATGTGTATGTTGCTCTTCTGCCTTACATACGCGGTACATTTTCCATACTGACTCCCCTATTGTTCAGGAGGGTTGCGTTCATGCCCGCAGGTTCAAATAGCCAGGAAGACAGATTGCATCCTTAGGCTGCTTCTTCAGCTTGACAGTAGAGCATTCCTTTCTTGCCGGAGTCTCCGTCTAGACCTGGTATATGTTTTGATGTTTATGGATAGGGCAGGGGCCCTGTCCCGTCCACAACATGTCTAGTATGTCAGTAAAGGCTCATAGACACTTATATTCAGTCAGACAGTAGGGCTCGCTCAGCACTTGTTTGGTTATATAGTTTATCAGGTAGCCTTGTCATCTTGTACCCTAGTTCAGTTTATTGATGTATATGTGTATATACCTTTCGAGGACGGTGACCCTTCAGTTTATGATACCTATCAGTCAGCAAATTATGTTGTGAATGCCCTTAGGTGGCCCAGAATGAGCATGAGCATGTATGTTATGCATGTATTGTGGCATCTAGGAGGTCAGCTTCTGGGTTTCCATCATAGCCCTCCGGTTGGGCTGTGACAGTTGTGGTGAGTTTGGTCTTGAAGAAAGTTGTTGTGGCTAGAGTTCTTTAATTATAAGGTATGTTTTTCATTCTATCTCTTATGTTGAGTGGATTTGAAGGTTTAGAAAGTCTTAAAAGTGAAAATAGTTGTGTTGTAGTTGTTGTGTTATGGACTGTTTTTAGCATGTTGTGGCCGTGTGGTTGGGTTTATTTACATGTATATGGATGGTATCTAATGTTATTGGTGTGTTGATGAGATTATGCTCTTTGTTTGGGAAGAAAGGAAGTGTATATTGTTGTTGTATGTTGAAAAACATCGTGTGGGATGTTTTATGGAATATTTTGGTGTTGATGATGATGTTGTTGATGTTAGTATTGCTATTGTTGTGGTTTTGTTGGTATTGTGATTTCGGGCTAGGGATATAAATAGGGAAGATGCTGCTCGAATTTCGGCAGATTCTAAAGGGGTTTAATTTGAAGGTCTAAGATAAGCATATGACGACAAGTCTAACAGTGATATGAATTCTATTGAATGTATATTTACGAGCTTGGAAGGATAAGCATTAAGTAATAGGAGACCAAAAAGGTATGTTAAGGCTTTCCCTTTCTTTCTTTTTGGCATGATCCTATGATATGAGCGAACAACGAGTAAACGAGCTTCCATATTACTCTACTCTTAGAAGCGCTAGGAGTACTTCAGTCTTTGATGTTCCTGTACCCCTCTTATGATTGTCCCTTCTATTCATGGGTCCTAAGTTTTGTATCATGATTATGTTAGTTCACATTTATGCATTGCATTCATTTACATATATGCATATTGACCCATGACCAGAAGGCGTTATATACGTGTATATTATATGTATGTGGGGTATGGGAAAAGGGCGAGGCGTTATATACGCATTACTACCTGATCAGCTGGTGCACAATGATGATGATTATGATGCCCAAAGGGGCAACCCGAACCAGCCCGAAGGGGCCTATATGATATATGGATCGGGCCGTACGTTCCTCGACACTATTATATGGGATATGGATCGGGCCGTACGTTCCTCGACACTACGACCTATGCACAACATACGCCCTCAGAGTCATTTTCAGTAAGCAGAGATATACAAATATGTTCAGATAGTCAGACATATAGATGCATTCATATAGATATGTTCAGATAGTTAGACATATAGATACATTCAGTCAGCCAGTTTAGCCTATGATTATCAGATTTTATTCATGACTCCTATGTGTATGTTGCTCTTCTGCCTTACATACGCGGTACATTTTCCATACTGACTCCCCTATTGTTCAGGAGGGTTGCGTTCATGCCCGCAGGTTCAAATAGCCAGGAAGACAGATTGCATCCTTAGGCTGCTTCTTCAGCTTGACAGTAGAGCATTCCTTTCTTGCCGGAGTCTCCGTCTAGACCTGGTATATGTTTTGATGTTTATGGATAGGGCAGGGGCCCTGTCCCGTCCACAACATGTCTAGTATGTCAGTAAAGGCTCATAGACACTTATATTCAGTCAGACAGTAGGGCTCGCTCAGCACTTGTTTGGTTATATAGTTTATCAGGTAGCCTTGTCATCTTGTACCCTAGTTCAGTTTATTGATGTATATGTGTATATACCTTTCGAGGACGGTGACCCTTCAGTTTATGATACCTATCAGTCAGCAAATTATGTTGTGAATGCCCTTAGGTGGCCCAGAATGAGCATGAGCATGTATGTTATGCATGTATTGTGGCATCTAGGAGGTCAGCTTCTGGGTTTCCATCATAGCCCTCCGGTTGGGCTGTGACAGTTGTGGTGAGTTTGGTCTTGAAGAAAGTTGTTGTGGCTAGAGTTCTTTAATTATAAGGTATGTTTTTCATTCTATCTCTTATGTTGAGTGGATTTGAAGGTTTAGAAAGTCTTAAAAGTGAAAATAGTTATGGAGGAAAGGTCATAAAGTGTTGTGTTGTAGTTGTTGAGTTTATGGACTGCTTTGTGTATGTTGTGACTTTGTTGTTGAGTTAATTTGCATGTATATGGATGGTATCTAATGTTTTTGGTGTGTTAATGAGATTATGCTCCTTGATTGGGAAGAAAAGAAGTGTATATCGTTATTGTATATTGATAAACATCATGTGGGATGTTTTATGGAATATTTTATTAGTATTGATAATGATGTTGTTGGTTTAGTATTGTTGTTGTTGTGTTGGTTGTTAGTATTATGATTTCGGGCTAGGGACATAAACAGGGGAGATACTGCCCGAATTTCGGCAGATTCTAAAAGGGTTTAATTTGAAGACTTAAGATAAGCATATGACAATAAGCCTAACAATAATGTGAATTGTCTTCAATGTAGATTTACGAGCTTGGGAGGATAAGCGTTAAGTAGTTAAGGAGATCAAAAAGGTATGTAAGGCTAAATCCTTTCTTCTAAAGGCATAATTCGTTTCTTATGAACCCATACATGTTTTCCATAATATCCTTGTTCCCAAAAAGTTAGAATTTCATGATTCTCAAAGTTCTTAAGATACTAAAAATAGATGTTTTCTATGATTATAGTGATGATGAAGATGATTCCATTTTTGGAGATTCCAAAGCTTATGGATTTGATGCTATTATGAGATTATTGAGCATATTTCACGAATTCCTTAATTTTATTCATTGTTGTTGATCTCACCTTATGATAGTTGTCCCTTCAAGGTGAGATATAGCGATGATGATTGTTCCATAATATAACCATAGGCTGCCGACCTTACGGCACTCCGATAGAGTTGTGGCTTTTAATTGGGCTCGCATGCATGCTTTATATATATGTAAGTATTTTCTTTCACACCGCGCCTTAATGGCCGGGAAAGATACTATATACATATTACCATCCCTGCATGGCCAGGCAAGATAACACCGTGCCTACATGGTCGGGCAAGTTAACACCGTACCTACATGGCCGGGCAGACACCACTAGTGGGCGGTGTGAGATGATTACCCCGGACGTGGGCTAATGATGATTAACCGTGCCTATATGGCCGGGAAGCATAACACCATACCTATATGGTCGGGCAATATATATATATATATATATATATATATATATATATATATATATATATATATATATATATATAATGTTGATTTAAAAAGTTAAAGTTAGCATGCATGGTATCCGCCTTATGAGGCAATCAGATGTACAGGCTATCCTTATCTCATGTTATGTTCCGTATTTCTTGTTGTGTTGTTATTCATGCCTTACATATTCAGTACATTATTCGTACTGACGTCCTTTTTCTTGTGAAAGCTGCGGTCATGCCCGCAGGTAGGCAAGGAGACCGATCAGATCCGTAGTCCTTTATCAGCGGATTCTCAGGAGCACTCAATTTGTTTCGGAGCTACAGTCAACTGGTGTTGGTCCTTATGGTCACTTGTATTCTATGTAGAGGCTCGTAAACATATGTATACAGTTAGACGTTTCATAACCCTACCGGTTCATATCGTTGTATAACATTTTAGTAGCCTTGTCGGCTAGTGATGATAGGCATAATTGTTGAAGATTATATATTGATGTGTCGTTATGTTGTGATATATGTCCTTATAGATTATGACATCCATGTGTTATCTTTATGGTCCAGCTAGAAATGATTATGAGACGTATGTTTAGAGGCGCTCGGTGTGTTAGCTCTGGTTGGGTCGTGACAAAAGTGGTATCAGAGTAGTTCGTCCTAGGGAGTGCCTACAAGCCGTGTCCAGTAGAGTCTTGTTTATGGGTGTGAAGCGCGCCACACTTATAAACAAGAGGTTGCAGGGCATTTAGGAACTATTGACCCTTCCTTCTCATCTTAGATCGTGTCGTAGAGCTAAATTATAGGATGTGATGTCCCTGATCCTAACCCTAAATATTTTGATTGCGTAAGCAGTTGATTATGCCGCTATGAGGTAATTGAAGAAAATTTATGTTGATACTCCGAAAGGTATGTTTCCTTCCTTACTGATATTGATAGACTTTGATATAAGAACTTGAGCTAGGTGTTACAGGTAATTGTGATCGCCCTGTAAGGCATTGGATGTGTTTTCTGGGCTATGTACAGGAATGAGGCAGTAAGAATTATAAAGGAAACTCTGCCAAAATTTTTACAAATTGAATTGTTTGAATGTTTATGCTACAGAGAAAGAATGAAGGGAAAATGTGACAATCGGATGTTTGGTGAGTCATGATTGAATGAACAATTATGAGACGCTTTCAAAGAGAAGTTTTAGAATGATTGTAATTTAATTTAAGGGAAGAACCCTGGAGGGGAAACATGATTAGTAATTAAAGGAACTGGAATGAGTTGCATTTGAGATTTCGGAGAATTGAGATTTATTGAAGATATAGGGAAAGTTGACACTAAGAATTCAAAAGCAGTATTACGATTTGTAGATTGGTGAGTAAGAGATAACGAAAAGATATTGATATTGAAAGGAAGTTAATGAGTAGGGGAAAGTTTTACTCTAGAAGTTTATATATATATATATATATATATATATATATATATAGACATAAGATCAGGACGGGTGGATGACAGGCACACAGACTCATTTTATTAGACTTTCCTATATGACGTAAGTTTACATTGGGATTCAGAATTGACCAGTCATTCGACTTCAAGGGGATTCTGAGTATTTTATAGTTGGTACTATTCTGTGAATCATTATGGTCGAGTTACTTCGGGTATTAATGACGACCTTGAACTCAAGAATGAGAAATAGTTAGGTAAGTTGGATTGCAATTATGATTGTCTTCTGGATTGCTAATATAACTTCTAAATGTGATGTTGCTTGGCCAACGAAGGAAGTAGAGATTGTATCAACCTTAGGAATATGTGGTGTATTTCTAGCTAATCCTTATAAGAAGGCTTTACCTCAAATTTTTTCAGACGGGTGTTGTGAAGGTTATTGACGATAGAGAAATTAGGTGTAATGACGGTTTATGTGTAAGGAGAGAAGAGAGTAGGTGTACAAGTGAAGATAAAATATCGCAAGGATCGATTCAGTTGCTATAGGAAAGTAAAGGATTCGAGGTTGATTATTTTAGACAAAGAGACAGGGTACAAGTACGAGTAAATATTTTTAAGTAAAGTTATATCACCGGGGCTTACAGTTAGGACGTAGAAAGATATACTTGGAAGACCTACAGATTTAGACATACGAAAAAATAATATGAGAAACCAGAATAGCCGAGGGAAGTTAGGAGCATATGAGCTTTACAATAAGGATTTCGAAAGGACCGCGAGGTATGAGTCTGGCTAGCTGGGCAAAAAGAGAGGGGAGATGTATTAAAGCCACAGATACAGGAAAAAATCAAATGGCAATGGGATATCTCACAAGAAAATGTGTGAAAAGTGATAAAAAGATAAGTTACGAATGGCTACATCGAGTATTATGTATACCGTTATGATTGATGTTACGACATGTTAAAAGTATTGATTGTGTTGTATGTCAAAACTGAGGTAGCAAGCGCTACATAGAGAATCAAGATTTGGTTTTCTCGGGAATTAAAGTAAGATAGCGGTAACGCGACCAAATATGTAAGCATGAGCATTAGGAAAAAAAGTTGTGATGTCATGAAGGGGGAGAAATTTGGACAAGGAAAATATATACCACTGAGGGTTAGGTAATATATATTTGAGGAAAAGGTTAGGATGAAAGCAGGAAAAGCAGACGATAGGATCAAATTTAAATAAATCAACGGGAGATAGAGTAATGTTGTACGTGACAAAGGATGAATGCGAGGACCCCGGAACCAACCTATACGTCTTCATAACCAAAACCAAGAAGGTTGGAAATAATGGACAAAGATGCATCCTTGAGAAGAAATAAATAGGTCTTATGAGAGCGATGAGGAAATTTTATACTCTTGAGATTTAACCTGGAGAATGGATGTGAACCCATGATCGGTACGCCTATTTAAGGGAAGAAATTACCTGAAGAAGAGATTTTCAGAGTCAAAAGGGGCTCGCTATTGTAACGAAACACTCCAAAGTTTCCTAACCTAAGAGAAAAGGATGACTAATGGAAACAGGCATTTTACAAGTAAAAGAAACTATGAGGACTAAAGGAAAGAGGAGGTGTTAACGAAATAGTTAAAGTAAATTATGTGGCCGCCTACAACAAGGAGAAGGTTAATGAGTCAGTAGGCTTGCCCAAGGGAAAACAAATTGAGATTATAAGACAATGGTTGTGTGAAAGATGCAAAGATACGATCATGAAGAAAACTGAGAAAACTCGAGAAATATGTATATATATGTGTACAAGTTGTAGTATCATAAAGAAAGATGAAGACTCGACGAAAGAAGAAAGGAAAGGGGTGTACTTTGTGAGGATTTCATGATAAGAACAAGAACCGACAGAACACTAGAAGGACTATGATGCATAGCTGTGATGCAAACAAGTTGTTAAGAAGAATTAGGGACCAAAGGAGCTATGCTAATGAAAAGACGAGTCGTAGGAATGGGTGGTGTGGAGTATCAACTTTTAATGGCATAGTATAGACATAAATCAGAATTGGGAACCTAGAGTAAGGAGAATTTCAAGGATATTAATAAGATAGGCGTGGAGGAAGACTAGGGCTAAAGAAGCATGGTATAGTCGGACACTCCATAAAGGGCCTAATGAATTCCGATGTCCCCATTAATTCATTAGCCTAGAGGACTACTAGTCATGAAAAGGTAGTGAAAAGATAATAAAGAAGGTATCTAAATTGTATCCGATATATATAAGCATTTTTTATTTGATACAAGAACTCAACTAGTAAAAAAATAAATAAGTTAAACCATGCGATGAAAAGAACTTTGGCATTATATGGAATAGAGGAGTTGAAGGATCGCTAAGGCCGGCCAGATGACTAGCAAGACGGTTAATACTCGAAGGTTACTGGTATATGAGAACATCCTTTAAAAGGGGGGAAGAACAAATTCAGTTCTAAGATGAATTACAATATTCCTAAGTTCAAAAGAGGGAAATATACTGGCTTGAAGGAGCCAAAAATTCAAGATGAACCAATATATTAAGAATGCACTAAAGGAAAGTGAGAATGGACTAAATGTAAGTATATTATGAGACAAATGTGAAAAAGGAGGCATGACAAGATGATAAAGGTTTAGCGAATCAAGGAGAATAAGTTTCGTCAATGTGATACGTTGTATACCGGACATTGACTCGAATCACTCGCGCCAAAATTTTTTTAGGTACATTTAGATATACAATAAAGTACTCCAAGGGGTAACAGAAAGAGTAAGAAAGGCCGCACATGACCAGGGATAAGTATAAGGGGCAATCGGGACTACTAAAAAGAACTTGTAGCACTAGAAGAGATGAAAGCTTTAAAAGAGGAACATTTATAGGAAGTTCAATAATATTCAAAGGAAAGGAAGATAGTGTGCCTATGTGTTATATCCTGCATTTTCGAACGTCGAATTATTTGTAAGCTGAGGTGGGGCCCACACATCAAGATTTTTTTGGGACATGTGAAAAGTTATATGAATCGTATATGTAAAGTTAAACACAACCCGTGAAGGGCCCTGGGGCCAAATCAAAGTGGAAGCCCTCCAAACGAATATTTTTAAGAAAACGTTTTCGGATGACCTGACTTGGAGGGGCAAAAACGGCATTATAAGTTTGGAATTTGGGAAAACGCCCAGAAATACAAGTTGTAGATAATTGAAATAGCTTTCCAATGGTAGGTCGTGGGCTCCCAGGCGACGTCGGTACAAGGAGATATGGACGTTTTAAGGTCGAAAGGTCAAGCTGGGCAGTGAAATGGGCCCAACCCGATTCCAATTCGGGTCAGGCCCATTACCCACACTTTTAATAGAAAAAAATCAGTTTCTCTCCCTCATTTTCAGATCAAGAAACCTGGAAAACTCTAGAGAAAAAGAGAGAGGAGAGCCTAGAGAAAAAAAATCAGTTTTTGACCAAAATCGGAGCCCCGAATCCCGAAGCCCATGAAGAGAAAAGTGTTCTACGTCGCGTTGCCTTCGATTTGAGCTAAAAATCAACTAAAAATAAGAGGGTGGACGTGGTGGCTGTGCACTTAAGGTATGAATAAGGCTTTTTTTTTTTTATTGTTAACAAGTTTATTTAGAGTTTTAACGGATTAGAACGAAGAAATAACGTGATAAATGCGTTTGTTGGTATGGCTGAATTGTAGAATGGGGTTTGAAGAAAATTTTGGATGAAAACAAATGTATTTTAACTTGTAGAATGTGGAGGATGTTGTTACTGATGTTGTTAGTGTTAATTTTGACCTCTTTGCGGAAATAAAATTATTAAATAGTTATATCGCAAATTGGTTGGTTGGGAAAATTTGGAAAATAATGTGCGGGCTGTTTTACGGCATATGTTGGTATTGATTTGGAAGTGTGAAGTCGAAATGAGGATTATTGCATTATGTCGTAAAGTAGACTAATTGCGTATATTGTGAATTATGAAAATTGTTGATGTTGTTGATGTTGTTGTTGGGTTGTTGTTGGTTGTGTTGAGCCGAGTTGAATCTCGGGGAGGCTATATGTATAGGGGAAACGCTGCCGAAATTTCGGTAGGCAAGTAATAAAATTTGGATTCTTAAAGGCTTGAATTTGACAATTGGTAAACATGACCATTTGTAGATTTTGGACGAAATTGGAAGTGAAGCTAAGCGAGCATAAGGCGCAATCGAGGTATGTAAAGCCTTCCCCTTTATTCTTAGGCATGTTCTGGATGTGATAGGCTCGGCCGCGAGCCTTAAGTACGACTCCGTTCCTCGGAATTCGAGACGGAAAACCGCTCCAATTCCTTCAGTACAATTGAAACCATTTTCTTACAAATTGCCTTTAAAGTGAATTTTTGTACGAAACTTCCCTAAACGGAGTCGGAACACTTCCAAACGATTATGGATGACCTCATAAGGTCTATTATCAGTAATTTACATATGTTGCCTCGAGTTGGTCCGAGGCGGGCCCACAAGGCCCGATATCTTCTGTATAACTTTAAATACTTCCGTTTTGTCCGATTTTCTCAGAAAACATCTGGACTATTATTTTGGTTATGATATGACTATTTTTATGCAATTCATACAAAATGACTTCTGAACATCTGAGAATCTGATTCTGATAATAATCTGTCGTGCCTTCCCAAGTAGGATATAGGCGCGTACTATGCATACTATCTGGATACTCTGATTTGGCTCGCCGTTTGGCACCCTTAAGTCTGATTGAGTCTGTATGTGAGTCTGTATGTATGTGGTTTCTCATTAATCTGTTCATGGCTGTCTCAATGCATTCCTTCACTGCGTCCCGGGCCAGGTTCTGTTATCGTGCATGTTTCTCTACATTGTTCACCGCGTCCCTCGACGTGCGAGCCGGGATCTGTTATATCTGTATGATTATGATATTATGATCTGTGTATGGGGATGGCGGCCAGGATGGCATATGATCTGATCTGATTCTGTCTGTCCACCGCGTCCCGTACTAAGAGGGCCGGGTTCTGTTTACCGCGCCCCCAGACAGGGCCGGGATCTGTATGTATGTATGCATGTGCCATCAACATTTATACAAGCACATGCCTCTGTATGATTCTGTATGACTCTGTATGACTCTGCATGCATAATTCTGTCCGGCATACTTCTGTCCGTCCGTCTGGATTACGATTTAGTCTGTATGTCCGTATGGATTCTGATTCTGTATGTCCGTATGGGTTCTGATTCTGTATGTCCGTATGGATTCTGATTCTGTATGTCCGTGTGGATTCTGATTCTGTATGCCCGTATGTTTTACGATTCTATCTGTCTGTCTGAACCATGATTCTGTCTGTCTGTCGGGATTATGATTCCGTCCGTCCGTTCGATTTATGGTTCTGTCCGCTATATACATATGCTTCCGGTTCAGATTATGATTATGTTGTTATGTTTCTGCTTTGCATACTCGGTACATCCTTCGTAATGACCCCCGGTTCTTCGGGGGCTGCGCTACATGCCCGCAGGTACAGACGCACCAGGTGATACGCCGCCGGCGTAGGGTTCTGATTCTGCTGTTCTGAAGAGCTCCTTTGACCCGGAGCGTACACTTTTGGTATATATCTTCTGTTTTTCGTATATTTTGTATGTATGGAAATTCTGGGTACGGCGGGGCCCTGTCCCGTCATATGACTCTGTATGTCTGTAGAGGCCTGTAGATATGTATGTGGGTTACGGGTTACATCTGTTCAGGTAGGTGCGTACGATTTCACGACTCTGTCTTCTATGTTAGCCTTATCGGCTTATATGTAAATTTCTGTATGTTCAGGTATGTATATGTTCGCGCGCGCCGCATCTGTATTGGCCTGATTCTGTACACAGCTGTTTAAAAAAAGAAAATCTGTACGGTACGAAATTCTGTTAAGTAGATACGTATGGGTATCCAGTTAGGATACCAGTCGCGGCCCACGGGGTTGGGTCGTGACAGAAGTGGTATCAGAGCGGTTAGTCCTCGGAATGTCTACAGGCCGTGTCTAGTAGAGTCTTGTTTATCGATGTGTTGTGCACCACATCTATAAACAGGAGGCTACAGGGCATCTAGGATGTTACCCTTCTTTGAATCTTAGATCGTGCGATAAAGCTGTATGGTTAGGATGTTTTCTACGAATTGTTGTATCTACTGCGAGGCTCCAAAAGAGCAGAAGTGTCAGTATTTGGGGAAAATGTTTCTGACCCTCTTCCTGCAAGTGATTGCAGATTGACAAAGAATGAAGAGGAGTGCTTCTGATGATGGGGATGAGGGTGCTAAGAAGGCCCCCAGGACGTCACCAGGACCGAGTAGGCAGATCCCCAGCTACTCGATTGAGACAGACCCTTCGGAGGATCTAGAGACAATTCCTCCAGAGTTTCTGATTCCCAGAGCAGAGGATCCCAGAGAAGATAGTTATGATACTGACCCCTCGGAGGACCCAGCGACGATACCTCCAGAGTTTCTTACCCCCAGGGAGGAGGATAGCCCCGATGCTGAGCCATTAGAGCATTCCTCTGGGACGCCGGAGGAGGAGGTCCCCGAGGACATGCCAGCAGCTCCTGTAGTGGAGCATTATGTTAGACAGGCTTCTCCAGAGAGTGTTACGCCCTACTCCAGTCCTTTGTCCTGGCCATCAGTGAACCAGGAATTGTCGGGCTACCTATACTCCTCCGATTCAGATGCAGGTAATAGCGGGGGCCAGGCGAATGGGGGCCAGACAGATGACGATGATGAGGGACACAGTTCCCACGGCAGCTCCCCAGGTTTGACCCGAGATTGATCAGTTATGAGTACATAAGTTTCCTAGAATTTTCGATGTGTGTATGATATCCGTAAAATGTTGTTCAATGACGACGACGGAAATTTAAAAAGGATTAGAGACCTAGTGATTAAAGGCAAGGGCGACTGAGATGTCCCCACCGTCAGTGTGAATCTAGAAATCTCAGCTGAAAGTAAATAGGAAAGTGCCTCCGATGCCGTTTGAGTTGGGCACGTGTGGTAAGTGTCGACGTCGTTGTAATTCTTATTTGAATTTAGCAGCCCCGTGTGGCTATGATATGACATGATATGATGTATATATATGCGTGCATGTGTTGGCCCTGTGAGGCATGGTTGGTATTTCTGGTGTACAGGTTTCGGATAGTAAGAAATACAGAGGAAACTCTGCCCAAATATTTCCAGGAATATGGAGGTAAATATGTAGATTGAGTACAAAAAGGTTCCGCGATACTCGTCGGAATTTAAGTTTCTTCTGTTGGTGGTTGGAGAGGATCTTATGGTAATATTTTATCAGATTTCGCCGACTATTTGGAGACGGAATTTGTGGGATGAAGACTTAAATCTGTGGGCTGTCTGTAATCATATGTATATGTGTATGAAAGTGAATATTGAAGATTCAGAAAGGCAACAGGGTAATGGTACGACTTAGCCGGGGGTGGGACCCGCTACGAGAATTTTCCGAAAATTTGCTAAGACCCCGATCTGCCCTAAGTTACGTGACAAAGGTCGTGCGGGGCAATCGACGAAATTATATTAGCCGTAACGCGCTAAAATGCATGGAAGTTCCGAGGTTAAGCGTGCTAAGGCCAGGGCAATTCTGGGATGGGTGACCCCCCCCCCCCCCCCGGGAAGTAATGTAAAAATTTTTACTAGTATAAGTATGATAGATATAAATGGAAATTTGGGGTAACCTAAAGGGAAAGAGAATGTGTGGAGTAACTAGTGCCCTTGCAGGGGTCGCGTAGAACGAGGCGGACTAAGTGGGCGAAAAGAAAAGGTGCAATGCCGCTCGGGAAATTGAGCGAATTCGAATAACAGTCAGAGACGTTCGCTAGTAAGATATTAGTAAATATATCTGTATGTGTGTATGTGTATGTGTACGATTTTCGTCTGATGCATGTATGGGTCGAGAGCCGAGTCCCGGCGGCTGATGTTGTGATAGACGGAAGGTTTTACTAAATCGAATACATGAAACGAAGCGGGGGTGAGGACACGAATGTTGTCAAAGAATAGAAAAACCCCGATTACATTATAACTTAGTCTGGTGTGACGATATCTGGAAAGGAAAATGAGTATGGATAGTAGGAAAGATGAAGGATAAGAAATGTGAATAAGCAGAATGCTTCAGAAGAATCGATAAGCGACACGTAAGACGATTTGTATGACAACTTGGCGAACAAGTTTACAAATAAGAGAAATTTCCATAAATCACTAGAGCCTTAATAGGAGTGATCTGATTCTAATTCAGATTCTATCTGTTACACTTCTGCACTTCCGATTTTGATAAGGCTCTGCCTATTACGCCTCTGTACTCCTGAATTCGATTATGTTCCCGTCTGATAAATCTTTGTACGTCTGATTCTGAATAAGTTTCTGTTTGACACACCCCTGTACGATTGACTCTGATTACGAATCTGTCTGACACGCCTCTGTGTGTCTGATTCTGGATATGAATCTGTCTGATACATCTCTGTACGTCTGATTTTGATCACGCGTCTGTCTGATACATTTCCGTATGTCTGATTCTGATTACGACTCTGTCTGATACATTTCTGTACGTCTGATTCTGATTTCGAATCTGGCTGATACCTCTTTGTACGTCTGACTCCGATCTCAGATTTTTCTGACATACTTCCGTACATCTGGCTTCGACTATGAATCTGTCCGATATGCTTTTGTGCGTCTGGCTCTAGTTATGAACCTGTTTGATGTAACGTGAAATTATGATAACGTTGTAAGGAACCGAGAAGTGTGGCAAGAGGTGAAAGATGTTGATGGCAATTTTGAAGGAAAGAAAGGAACCTCCCCGAAGTGTCACGAGACCCCCTAAGGTCAATCGAACATTCGAGGACGAATGTTCTAATGGGGGGGAGAATGTTATATCCTGCATTTTCGAACGTCGAATTATTTGTAAGCTGAGGTGGGGCCCACACATCAAGATTTTTTTGGGACATGTGAAAAGTTATATGAATCGTATATGTAAAGTTAAACACAACCCGTGAAGGGCCCTGGGGCCAAATCAAAGTGGAAGCCCTCCAAACGAATATTTTTAAGAAAACGTTTTCGGATGACCTGACTTGGAGGGGCAAAAACGGCATTATAAGTTTGGAATTTGGGAACCCGCCCAGAAATACAAGTTGTAGATAATTGAAATAGCTTTCCAATGGTAGGTCGTGGGCTCCCAGGCGACGTCGGTACAAGGAGATATGGACGTTTTAAGGTCGAAAGGTCAAGCTGGGCAGTGAAATGGGCCCAACCCGATTCCAATTCGGGTCAGGCCCATTACCCACGCTTTTAATAGAAAAAAATCAGTTTCTCTCCCTCATTTTCAGATCAAGAAACCTGGAAAACTCTAGAGAAAAAGAGAGAGGAGAGCCTAGAGAAACAAAATCAGTTTTTGACCAAAATCGGAGCCCCGAATCCCGAAGCCCATGAAGAGAAAAGTGTTCTACGTCGCGTTGCCTTCGATTTGAGCTAAAAATCAACTAAAAATAAGAGGGTGGACGTGGTGGCTGTGCACTTAAGGTATGAATAAGGCTTTTTTTTTTTTATTGTTAACAAGTTTATTTAGAGTTTTAACGGATTAGAACGAAGAAATAACGTGATAAATTCGTTTGTTGGTATGGCTGAATTGTAGAATGGGGTTTGAAGAAAATTTTGGATGAAAACAAATGTATTTTAACTTGTAGAATGTGGAGGATGTTGTTACTGATGTTGTTAGTGTTAATTTTGACCTCTTTGCGGAAATAAAATTATTAAATAGTTATATCGCGAATTGGTTGGTTGGGAAAATTTGGAAAATAATGTGCGGGCTGTTTTACGGCATATGTTGGTATTGATTTGGAAGTGTGAAGTCGAAATGAGGATTATTGCATTATGTCGTAAAGTAGACTAATTGCGTATATTGTGAATTATGAAAATTGTTGATGTTGTTGATGTTGTTGATGTTGTTGTTGGGTTGTTGTTGGTTGTGTTGAGCCGAGTTGAATCTCGGGGAGGCTATATGTATAGGGGAAACGCTGCCGAAATTTCGGTAGGCAAGTAATAAAATTTGGATTCTTAAAGGCTTGAATTTGACAATTGGTAAACATGACCATTTGTAGATTTTGGACGAAATTGGAAGTGAAGCTAAGCGAGCATAAGGCGCAATCGAGGTATGTAAAGCCTTCCCCTTTATTCTTAGGCATGTTCTGGATGTGATAGGCTCGGCCGCGAGCCTTAAGTACAACTCCGTTCCTCGGAATTCGAGACGGAAAACCGCTCCAATTCCTTCAGTACAATTGAAACCATTTTCTTACAAATTGCCTTTAAAGTGAATTTTTGTACGAAACTTCCCTAAACGGAGTCGGAACACTTCCAAACGATTATGGATGACCTCATAAGGTCTATTATTAGTAATTTACATATGTTGCCTCGAGTTGGTCCGAGGCGGGCCCACAAGGCCCGATATCTTCTGTATAACTTTAAATACTTCCGTTTTGTCCGATTTTCTCAGAAAACATCTGGACTATTATTTTGGTTATGATATGACTATTTTTATGCAATTCATACAAAATGACTTTTGAACATCTGAGAATCTGATTCTGATAATAATCTGTCGTGCCTTCCCAAGTAGGATATAGGCGCGTACTATGCATACTATCTGGATACTCTGATTTGGCTCGCCGTTTGGCACCCTTCAGTCTGATTGAGTCTGTATGTGAGTCTGTATGTATGTGGTTTCTCATTAATCTGTTCGTGGCTATCTCAATGCATTCCTTCACTGCGTCCCGAGCCAGGTTCTGTTATCGTGCATGTTTCTCTGCATTGTTCACCGCGTCCCTCGGCGTGCGGGCCGGGATCTGTTATATCTGTATGATTATGATATTCTGATCTGTGTATGGGGATGGCGGCCAGGATGGCATATGATCTGATCTGATTCTGTCTGTCCACCGCGTCCCGTACTAAGAGGGCCGGGTTCTGTTTACCGCGCCCCCAGACAGGGTCGGGATCTGTATGTATGTATGCATGTGCCATCAGCATTTATACAAGCACATGCCTCTGTATGATTCTGTATGACTCTGTATGACTCTGCATGCATAATTCTGTCCGGCATACTTCTGTCCGTCCGTCTGGATTACGATTTAGTCTGTATGACCGTATGGATTTTGATTCTGTATGTCCGTATGGGTTCTGATTCTGTATGTCCGTATGGATTCTGATTCTGTATGTCCGTGTGGATTCTGATTCTGTATGCCCGTATGTTTTACGATTCTATCTGTCTGTCTGAACCATGATGCTGTCCGTCTGTCGGGATTATGATTCCATCCGTCCGTTCGATTTATGGTTCTGTCCGCTATATACATATGCTTCCGGTTCAGATTATGATTATGTTGTTATGTTTCTGCTTTGCATACTCGGTACATCCTTCGTACTGACCCCCGGTTCTTCGGGGGCTGCGCTACATGCCCGCAGGTACAGACGCACCAGGTGATACGCCGCCGGCGTAGGGTTCTGATTCTGCTGTTCTGAAGAGCTCCTTTGATCCGGAGCGTACACTTTTGGTATATATCTTCTGTTTTCCGTATATTTTGTATGTATGGAAATTCTGGGTACGGCGGGGCCCTGTCCCGTCATATGACTCTGTATGTCTGTAGAGGCCTATAGATATGTATGTGGGTTACGGGTTACATCTGTTCAGGTAGGTGCGTACGATTTCACGACTCTGTCTGCTATGTTAGCCTTATCGGCTTATATGTAAATTTCTGTATGTTCAGGTATGTATATGTTCGCACGCGCCGCATCTGTATTGGCCTGATTCTGTACACAGCTGTTTAAAAAAAAAATTGTACGGTACGAAATTCTGTTAAGTAGATACGTATGGGTATCCAGTTAGGATACCAGTCTCGGCCCACGGGGTTGGGTCGTGACACTATGGATCGCAAGATAGCAGTACTGCCTGAGATTAGAGAGTACCTAGTAAGTCGTGAAATTCCAAGTTGCTGATTATATCAATTGTGAGAGTGTATCACATAGAACCATATAAACAATCGCCATGATGAAATGGCCAATAGAATGGTGCAAGGACGACGATAAAGAGTCGAAGAAGAATGGAGGCTAGCTTAAGTCTCAAGTAGTCACCGGTATAAGAGAGCAAAGGACTTAAGGAGGGAAGCATACTTATATCGAAAGGAAATTATGATTTAGTAGAGTTTTATCTTATTTCCATGTTCATGAGTTTATGTTGTAATTATGCTAAAACTGAGGAGAGGAAATTGGAGGAAAAGTTCAAATATGAATATGATCATATTGTAAGGAATTAAGGGGCGTCCAACCAAGGATTTAAAAGGAGACGATATGGTATGTGTATAAGATCGGCTAGTACAGAAAGGGATAATCTAAAATAACACCAGAGAAGCAAGCAAGAAAGGTGACATATCTGAACAAGAGAGTTTGCCTACTAGTAGAGAAATAAAGAGCAAGTAAAAAGGGTACAACAATTAGGGGTACTTATAGATCGGCATGAAGCCATAGAATTCAGGAGCAAAGATCACATTAATGGAAACAGGATGATTACTGAATATCAGCTGACCACTGGTTACACATAGAAGGGCATGAGAATATGAAACTAATGGATGAGTTTGATCAAGAACTAGGGAAATATGAAAGAAGAATGATGAGCTCATATTATAAGAGCATGGAAATCAGGAACTAAAGGAGGATAACCATTTCAAGAAATTAATTATAGCATCGTAAGCTTGCAAGCTACAACATTCGAGGATGAATGTTTCTAAGGGGGGAAGGATCTTACACCTCTCACTTTTAGAGCATGAGCATGCCACATATTTTGCTGTACTAATGGAGTATCGGAGATGTCCCATGAAGTTTTGAAAGATACAAGCCATGGGAAGTACGTAACAACGAAGTAAAAGATGAATTATGATCTCGTAAGTCGTAACCAGGAAGGACAACCTTGGAACAAAGGAAATGACCATTATCAAGTATTATTAATGATAAATATCATGTATGGAGAGTTTTGGAAGATTCCGGGATTAAGCAAATCAAAGAAAATAAGTTTGTCGAAAATTTGGAATAAGTTGGTAGAATTTTGGACATAAATTTTGGGTCAAATTTAGAGGGGTATATCTCCTAGTATATCAAGAGTTTTGTAGTGAAACAAAAGCCTAAATTGAGGTTTAGGAAGTCAAGTTTCCAACGCAATAAACTATTCATTAAAAAGACATCGGAGTAGGGAGAGATGGGCATTTCAAGATAAGCCTCCAAGCTGCCACATGGCTCCTCGAGGGACCCACTTGGAAAGTCGGTGGAACCGACACTCAAGTGGTATAAATACCCTATTATTCCACTTTTTCATCATTTACACTTCTTTTGAGTTCTATACACATCCATACACTTCTCTTAAACACTTATAACCCCTTAAATCAAGAATTCAACAAGATTGCACCAAACTAGTCTATAAAAAGTGATTGTTCTTGTTTCTACTTGATGTTGTGGTGAGTTTGGTCTTGAAGAAAGTTTGTGTGGCTACAGTTCTTCAAGTATAAGGTATTTTCTTCATCCTATCTCTTATGTTGAGTTGATTTGAAGGTTTAGCAGGTCTTAAAATGAAAATAGTTATGGAGGAAAGGTCATAAAGTGTTGTGTTGTAGTGGTTGAGTTTATGGACTACTTTGAGTATGTTGTGGATGTCTTGTTGAGCTAATTTCCATGTATATGGATGGTATCTAATGTTTTTGGTGTGTTGATGAGATTATGCTCCTTGATTGGGAAGAAAGGAAGTGTATATTGCTATTGTATATTGATAAACATGGTGTGGGATGTTTTATGTAATATTTTATTAGAATTGGTGATAATGCTATTGGTTTAGTGTTGTCGTTGTTGTGTTGGTTGTTGGTATTGTGATTTCGGGCTAGGGACATAAATAGAGGAGATGTTGCCCGAATTTTGGCAGATTCTAAAGGGGTTTAATTTGAAGACTTAAGATAAGCATATAACGATAAGCCTAACAATAATATGAATTCTCTTGAATGTCGATTTACGAGTTTGGGAGGATAAGTGTTAAGCAGTTAAGGAGACCAAAAAGGTATGTAAGGCTAAACTCTTTCTTTCTAAAGGCGTGATTCTTTTCTTATGAACCCATACATGTTTTCCATAATATCCTTGTTCCCAAAAAGTTAGAATTTCATGATTCTCAAAGTTCTTAAGATACTAAAAATAGATGTTTTCTATGATGATAGTGATGATGATGATGATTCCATTTTTGGAGATTCCAAAGCGTATGGATTTGATGCTATTATGAGATTATTGAGCTTATTTCACAATTTCCTTAATTTTATTCATTGTTGTTGATCTCACCTTATGATAGTTGTCCCTTCAAGGTGAGATATAGCGATGATGATTGTTCCATAATATAATCGGAGGCTACCGACCTTACGTCACTCCGATAGAGTTATGTCTTTTAATTGGGCTCTCATGCATGCTTTATATATATGTAAGTATTTGCTTTCACACCGCGCCGTAATGGCCGGGCAAGATATTACATATATATATGTATATGTATATATATATATATATATATATATATATATATATATATATATATATATTACCGTGCCTACATGGCTGGGCAAGATAGCACGGTACCTATATGACCGGGCAAGTTAACATCGTGCATACATGGCTGGGCAGACACCACTAGTGGGCCGCGTGAGATGATTATCCTGGACGCGGGCTAATATGATAACACTGTGCCTATATGGACGGGCAGCATAACACCGTACCTATATGGCCGGGCAGCATAACACTGTACCTATATGGTCGGGTAGTTTATATATATATATATCTTGTGAGGCAATCAGATGTACTGGTGATCCGTATCTCATGTTATGTTCCATATTTCTTGTTGTATTGTTATTCATGCCTTAAATACTCAGTACATTATTCATACTGATGTCCTTTTGTTTATGGATGCTGCGCTCATGCCCGCAGGTAGGCAGGGAGACGGATCAGATCTGTAGGTGCTTTATCAGCGGATTCTCAGGAGCACTCCATTTGCTTCGTAGCTGCAGTCTATTGGTGTTGGTCCTTATGGTCACTTGTATTCTATGTAGAGGTTCATAGACATGTGTGTACAGTTAGACTTTTCATAACCCTACCAGTTCATATCGTTGTATAACATTTTAGTAGCCTTGTCGGCTGGTGATGATGGGCATAACTATTGAAGATTATATAGAGACGTGCCATTATGTTGTGATATATGTCCTTACAGATTATGACATCTATGAGTTATCTTTATGGTCCACCCAGAAATGATTATAAGACGTATGTTTAGAGGTGCTCGGTGTGTTAGCTCTGGGTACCCATCATGGCCCTCTGGTTGGGTGGTGATAAATTCATACGTCCATACCTTCGTATCCTGAGCCCAACAAAAATGAATAGAATGAATAACGTAGGTGAGGCTTTTCGTATGTTCCCAGAATAATCTATCGAGATTTTTAGAGGTAAAACTTGGCGTTGCCTCTACAGCGGTAAGGAAGACGCTGCTGTGGCAAATCAAAAAGATAAGGGCACTGCTTCAGCGGTATACCATACCGCTTCAGCGATGCCGCATCGGCGGCATGGCTGCCGCTAAGCGATATCGCTGAATCCAGAATATTAAGAGGCATTAGCCTCATTTTCTTCCATATCTCTTCAACTTCCAAACGAATTACTCTCCACCTCGCTCAAGGAAATCCCTTGAAGGAGATTTTTGGATTTTCTTGAATTTTGGGTTGGGTTGTTGTTGGAATAGTCTTTCAATAGAATAGGATTTCATGCATACTAGTTTCCTGGTCGATCTATATTGATAAACAAGTGTTTGGATCGAATTTTGGGGTTTGAGAAACTGAAATTTTTCAGGGGGTTTCTAGGAACGACGATGCCACTTCAGCGGTTGGCTGACCGCAGCAGCTGTAGTGCTGAAGCGCTCGATCTTCCACTTTAGCTGTAAGAGGAATATTTGCATGTGACCGATGTAGCGGTCTGGGGATCGTTACTGCAGCATCTCCGTAGCGGTCTGCAGACCGCTACAGCGGTGCCTGCATATTCTGCAGCCAATAGGTTCAGCGAGGGGAGGAGATTCCTGCGTATGAGAAACTTTCGACTCTCGATAGTAAACAATAATACTTGCAGTAGTTTCCCATGTCCTTACTATTAGAGCGGGGCTTCGACATGACTAATGTGGACAAACGGGCTTCGGATTTTTTGTCACGACCCAAACTGATGAGTGGTGACGGGAGTTTGAGCTCTAGCGACCAAACACCCCTAAACACTTATTTGAGACATGCTGAACATCAAAGACTGAAGTACTCCTAATACTTCTAAGAGTAGAGTAATATGGAAGCTCGCTTACTCGCTTGTTGGATCATATCATAGGAACATGCCAAAAGAAGAAAGGAATGACCTTAACATACCTGGAAGTATACTCAATCGTCCAACTTCTACCTCTCGAACTTGCAAGTCTACAATTAAGATAACATAGGGGTTAATTAGACTATTTACTTCGCTTACTAACCATCCTCAAATGTGTATAAAGCTCAACGAACTATAGACAATAATTTCCTTTGCAAGCTTACAACTCTCCAACTTCTCATTCGATCCCACATCAAAAATGCTAACACATATATGTATCAAGATATACCTAAACCCGCTTCCAATCATCTCTTAATATAACCCTATATCACCACATTGCCCTTCATCAACTTAACACTTCCACAATTACCTTCTCTTTACTTAATATCACTAAAACGCTTGATACTCAACTTAAATATTAGAGTAGAAATCATTTACATACCTTGAGGGGTCAAGAATCACTTCAACTTCAACTTCCTAAACTTCCCAACCGTGAAGAAACCCTAGAAGCAACCTTTTTTTTCACCATCTCGGGTTTACGAGGTCCGAGTCTTGCCAAATCTTCACTAATATGATGGAAAATATTGGGAGAGAATATATTAGGGTTTTCTGATTTGGAGAGCAGGAAAAATATGAAATAGGGTCGTGGACGACCTATTTATACTTGGAAGCCAAAAAGGCTACAGCGTCCAGTTCGACGGCCCATCGACGAGTCGACGATCGTCGACTTGCCCCGTCAACCTGCGCTTGCAGATGTATGGCTGCGGGATCCCATCGACGCTACACATCGACGATCCGTTGAACATGTTGACGACCCGTCGACGATGACGGGTGTCCTGCAGATTTTCTGATTCAATTCAGATCGCGTCAATTCGATTCGTTCAACTTTGAACTCTATAAATTGCCAGGAATATCTGCTGGTACCCTTTTACACGGGGTAAGGCACTTTATACTCCAAACTCGAGCTCGGGTCTCTATTCCAAGGGCATACCCGACTAGGAAACCATAGGTTCTACTACTACGAACACGAGGGGTGTAACATTCTTTCCTCTTTAGGAACATTCGTCCTCGAATGTTCGAACTATCCTGGGTTATAAGAATTTCGGCAGAGTTTCCCCTGTACTTATACCAATCCACCCTGCATGCAACAACCCAAAATAATGCCACACAGGGCCATATACTATAACAAACAGTACCATGGCCTCACACGACCAATCACGACAAGTGAAATGAAATAATATATGGGGGCAATGATGTCATGGACTGAACCTCCTGCACTGCTGGGAACAAATGCAGGTACTCATTCTTCATTTCCTCTTATGCTTCCCAAGTCACTTCCTCAACATTCTTATTCCTCCACAAGACTTTAACGGAGGCTACATCCTTAGTTCGCAACTGACGGACCTGGCTGTCTAATATAGCCACTGGAACTTCTTCGTATGATAACTGCTCGGCCACCTGAATGTCATTCACTGGTATCACTCTTGAAGGATCTCTGATACACTTACGAATCAAAGATACATAAAATGCTGGATGCACCGACTCTGACTCCGAAGGCAATTCTAGCTCATATACCACCGTACCCACTATACAAATGATCTTATATGGCCCAATATATCGAGGGCTCAACTTACCCTTCTTGCCAAACCTTATCACTCCCTTCATAGGTGAAACTTTCAGGAACACCCAGTCGCCTATTTCGAACTCTAGCTTACGTCGCCGATTATCCGCATAGGTTTTCTGTCGGCTATGAGCTGTTAGCAACCTCTCCCTAATAACTTTCACCTTATCAACTGCTCGCTGAATTAAATCTGGGCCTAGTAACTGATTCTCCCCGACATCAAACCACCCTATGGGCAATCTGCATCGCTGCCCATATAAGGCATTATAAGGAGCCATTTGAATACTGGAATGGTAACTGTTGTGATACGCGAACTCGATAAGAGGAAAATGATCATCCCAACTGCCTTGAAAGTCAAGTACACAAGCTCTGAGCATATCCTCAAGGGTCTGTATAGTACGCTCCGCTTGTCCGTCTGTCTGGGGGTGAAACACTGTACTAAGACTCACCTGAGTCCCCAGTCTTTGCTGAAAAGACTTCCAGAATTTGGCTGTGAACTATGCTCCCCTATCTGAAATAATGGCTGAGGAACACCATGAAGTTATACAACCTCCTTAAGATAAAGCTTTGCATAATCCTCGGCTGCATAAGTAGTTCTGATAGGCAGAAAGTAAGCTGACTTTGTGATCCTATCAACTATGACCCATATCGAATCATACTTCCGCTGAGTGTGGGGCAACCCTGTAGTAAAGTCCATATTAATTACCTCCCACTTCCATGTCGGAATCTCCATAGCCTGCAATAGACCTCCAGGCTTCTGGTGCTCTATTTTGACCTGCTGACAATGTGGATACTGAGCAACAAATTCTGCTATATCTCTCTTCATACCATCCTACCAATAAACTTCCTTGATATCATGGTATATCTTTGTTGAGCCTAGATGAATAGAATAGCGGGAGTAATGTGCCTCCCCCATAATCTGCTGCCGGAGTCCTGCAACATTAGGGACACACAATCTACCTCGATACCTGAGCACTCCATCACTTGTGATCACAAAGGATGTCTTTTCTTTCTGAGGGGTTGTATCTCGGTAATGAACTAAAACATGATCCTCATAGTGACGCTCCTTTATCTCTACTACCAAAGATGATACCGCAGTGTCTTGAATGGTCACTCCTGCATCACCTGAATCTATCAATTGAACTCCGAGGCTAGCCAATCGATGAACCTCATGGACCATTTATTTTCTCTAGTGGCACGTGTGACAAGCTACCCATAGATTTACGACTGAGGGCATCAACTACAACATTAGCCTTCCCGAGATGGTACAGAATATCCACATCATAATATTTTAACCTCTCCAACCATCGTCTCTGACGCAAGTTCAAGTCCTTCTGCATAAAGATGTACTGGAGACTCTTATGATCAGTATAAATATCAACATGGACACCGTATAAATAGTGCCTCCATATCTTCAAGGCATGAATCACTGCCGCTAACTCAAGATGATGGGTTGGATAATTCTTCTCGTACTTCTTCAACTGTCTAGAAGCATAAGCGACAACCTTACCATGCTGCATCAACACACAGCCCAATCCAACACCTAAAGCATCACAATATACCACATAGCCATCTGCTCCTTCTGGAAGAGTCAAAACTAGTGCTGAAGTTAACTTATCCTTCAGCGTCTAAAAACTCTGCTCACAAGCATCTGTCCATTGGAACTTAGCTGATTTCTGAGTCAATTTGGTCATTGGGGCTGAAAGAGAGGAAAACCCTTCTACAAACCTTCTATAATAATCTGCCAAGCCCAAGAAAATACGTATCTCCGTTAGTGCCGTGGGTCTTGGCCAATCCTTCACAGCCTCAATCTTCTGGGCATCCACTCTAATGCCTTCCTCTGAAATAATGTGACCCAGAAAAGCCACAGAGTTCAACCAGAACTCACACTTAGAAAACTTGACATACCATTCTTTACCTCGAAGAATTCCAAGCACTATCTGCAGATATTCTGCACGATCGGCCTCTGACGACGAATAAACCAGAATATCATCTATGAACACAATCACAAACAATTCTAGAAAGGGCCTGAATACACGATTCATCAAATCCATGAATACAGTTGGGGCATTAGTTTGCCCGAACGACATAACACGAAACTCATAATGGCCAGATCTAGTCTAAAATGTCGTCTTCAGAATGCCCTCTTCCTTGACCCTGACCTGGTGATATCCTGATCTCAAGTCTATCTTCGAGAAATATTTAGCACCTTGCAACTGATCGAATAAATCATCAATCCTTGGGAGCGGATACTTATTATTTACAGTCACCCTATTCAATTGCCTATAGTCAATACACATTCGCAAAGAGCCATCCTTCTTTCTCACAAATAACACCAACGCTCCCCAAGGTGATGTACTAGGCCTGATAAAGCCCTTCTCGACAAAATCTTTCAACTGCTCTTTCAATTCTTTCAACTCCGCAGGTGCCATCCTATAAGGAGGGATAGATATTGGCTGAGTGTCTGGCAATAGGTCAATAGCAAAATCAATCTCTCTCTCTGGGGAATGCCTGGAAGCTCATCTGGAAATAATTCTGGGAACTCATTAACCAAAGGAACAGACTGAAGAGTCGGCGATTCTGCTTGCACATCTTCAACACGAACAAGGTGAAAAATATACCCTTTTCTGATCATCTTGTTTTCCCTAAGGTAGTAAATAAACCTACCTCTAGGCGAAGCAGCATTGCCCTTCCATTCTAGGACTGGGTCGCCTAGAAACTGGAATCGAACCATCTTTACTCTACAATCAACATTAGCATAACAAGAAGCCAACCAATCCATGCCCATAATAACATCAAAATCAATAATATCTAACTCAATTAGATCTGCTACGGTATATCAGTCACAAACTATAACAACACAGTCTCGGTATACCCACCTAGCTATAACCAGATCACCAACTGGTGTAGACACCTCAAAAGGTCTAATCAACTCGGGCTCTATCCCAAACTTTCCGGCAACAAAGGGCGTAACATATGATAAAATGGGACCTGGATCAATCAGTGTATAAACACCATGGGAGGAAACTGGTAAGATACATGTAACAACATCAGGAGACGTCTCACGGTCCTGTCTACCAGCTAATGCTTACATGCGGTGCTGAGAACCGCTCGAGCTGGATGCTCCGCTCTTCCATCTACCTCGCCCTGCTGGTATGTGAAAAAATTGCCTTGAAGGGCGCACTGCAGAAGAAGAGCCAGCCACAGACCCTGTAGGCTGAACCATACCTTAACCAACCCCCATCGGGCACTCCTTCATCCTGTGGCCTGGCTGTCCACAAGCGTAGCAAACATCTGAACCTCACCGACACTGACCTGCATGTGACTTGCCACACTGAGTACATCGCGGCAAAGGCGGCCTCATCTGGCCTGACTCTGGTTGGTACTGAAAACCTGACGCTCTAGAACTCTGGACCGCTCCGGAATAAGAAGACTGGTAAAATCTCAGACTTGGGAACCGCGGAGATGCACTCCCTGCCAGTTGATAAGAATACCTAGGATGCTGCAGTCTCTGTCCTCCCCTGAACTCACTAACCATATCAAAAGATCTAGACCTCCAAATTCTGTGTATACGCCTGTATACGAGAGATGTCCATGCCTGGCTGTAGTGCAGCAGTCGTGTCACACCCTAATCTCCCTAGAGTGTGATGGGCACCCGACCCCACATCCGGAGCCGAGCGAACCCACAGACTCTTAATACATACATAATCTGTTCGGACTCTGAAATCAAATAAAATTAAAATACATAGTAAGCTTTCAAATCTTTCTTTTATCGTTCTCGAATCAAACCAAATTTGTAGTCGTATGAAATTCATAACATAATACATAAAGACGCATCGGCTGAAGGAGCCGCTGACGAAACTGACATCCTAAACCCACGACTCTGTCTGCAAAGTCTCTAGTCTCGAACAAACGTCACAGCACATATACTCTGACTCGGCTACACTCCAGGAACAAATGGAGTTGCCAATCCAGCTGAAGCATCTTCTAACAGTGCCCTGTTCTCATCTGAGTGTACCTGCGTGGCATGAAACGCAGCCCCCGAAGAAAGGGGGTCAGTACGGAATATGTACTGAGTATGTAAAGCATGAAATACAGAAAACAGAACCGTAACCGAAACAAACAGTACAAGAGTGAGTACAGTATCCAGATTACCAAAGCACTTACTTTCCAATCACAAATCGTGTATGCAGAGATCACATGTCAGAAAAAAATGCAGATCCAGAATATCAGAATACTTGGCTTCCAGACACAGATCATATATGCCGAAGTCCGATGTCAGAAGGGGTACATAAGGTACAGAATTGCCAGAAGGTTTACTTTCCAAACACAGATCATGCATGTCAGAATCATAAATCGTATATGCGAATGACAGATCCCGGCCCTTCAGTGAGGGACGTGGTGAACACAATCATATAACAGATCCCGTCCCTTTAGTGAGGGACGCGGTGGACAGAATCATATAACAGATCCCGGCCCTTTAGTGAGAGACGCGGTGGACAGAATTATCATATGCCATATCATATATCATATATGCATGTAACAGAACCCGGCCCTTTAGGGGATGCGGTGGATCGGATCATATATCACATATGTATGTAACAGAATCCGGCCCTCTAAGGGACGCGGTGAACAGAGTCATCATATGCCAAAATCATGTATCATATATGCATGTAACAGAACTCGGCCCTTTAGTGAGGGACGCGGTGAACAGAATTATCAATGCATGTCAGAATCATATACCATATATGCAGATAACAGATCCCGGCCCTCTATTGCGGAACGCGGTGAACAGAATCATCATATGCCAGTCTGGCCGCTACCCCATATCATCATATACAGATACACATATAACAGAACCCGGCCCGCAAGGGCGAGGGACGCGGTGAACAATGCAGAGGAAGGTGCACGATAACAGAACCTGGCCCGGGGAGCAGTGAAATACATACTGAGGCTTGCACGAACAGAGTAGTGCGAAACCATATGCACACAAATCCATACTCGATGGATACGTACACTTATCGACATCTGAAGGCTCAGAAACAAGTCTCGGATCAATCCGATTTAGTATAAGGAATTTATGAGTGTTTGAAGTACAGAACCTTCTATGAACGTTTCAGAAGCCATTTTTGGAAAATCAAAGCAACAACCATATCAGGTACCTTTTGGATATCATTATGGATCAAATCAAATATAACTTTTGGAACCATATGTACGTGAAATTTACGAACATTTTTACCACAAAACTTTTACGAACATTTCAAAGCAAATCCGAGATCTTTTACGAAAGTTAGAGACATTAAAACTTACAGAATTCTTCAGAAACAAAACTCTTTATACTCATCTCATTACTCAATCGTATAACAATTCGATCATATCAGACATACTTATATCAGAAGTGAATCAGAATCATAGGCAGACTCGGATACATATTAAATAGAGCTTCAAAAATCATAGAGACATATCAAAAAGGGGGATACGAATCATAGACAAACTCGGAATCACAGAATAGAGTAACCCCAAGATGCTTATCATACCTTATTTGACTCTAGGACATGCCAAGAAATAAGGGGTAAGCCTTACATACCTGTCCCACGATCTATTGGCTACGCGTATTCGCCCAAACTTGCTAGTCTACATACAAAAGAATCCACATAATCATTAGATTCATTGGCATATACTTGTCTTAGTCTCTCAAATGAATTCACTTATATTCCACCAAAATTTCGGCAGCACTTCCCCTGTAAATACACCATCCCCGAGATTCCAACTCGGGCAATTTTACCAACAACAATCCGAGAATTTATCTCGGCCAAAATATCAACAACAATGCCAACAATTATTGTAATAATAACAACAATCAATTCAAAACACATTCTGACGTTAACAACTTCTTTATACAAACTTTGACGACTTTCCATTTACGTTCAATTCATAATTGCTTACATATTCAAGTACTAATCCGCAACCATTTAAACAAGATTCAAGTACATTTCAAACAATTCGCATAACAGTCAAAACAATCCAACCAACCTCCATTCCATCCGAAACCATCCAAATACAACAAGAACTACAACAACACATTTCCTTCTTCCCAATTCATGAACTACACCAAAAACCTACACATTAGCAACTTCATTCTCATAATTACATAAAACCATATTAGAATCACATTAATTCCTACAACAACCCACAACCAATTACAATGCCAACTTGAACCATTAAACCTTCATTTGCATCGTAGAATCCACCACACAACAACTAACATACTAGATAAAATAATTGATTATCATTCCTACACAACACATATACTCGGCCACTTCACACCACACGGCCCAACACACAACATACATTATTTCCATGATTTTCATTCATTTCTACATACTATAACATACACAAACCATTCATAACATATAAAAGGAGATTAAATCTTACCTTTTTCCTTCAACTTCTCACTTGGCTAGGGTTGTGAACTTGCAACAAAGAGAGGGATTCATGCTTCAACAATTATACCACGTTAAAGAGGACCTTCAAATTAGTAAGAATGCTAGGAGGAAATATTTTTTTGGGATCAAAATTGAAGGATCAATTTTTGAGCACCTTGGCCGAATGGCCCTTCATTTTTTTTTTGTCTCTCAAATTTTCTTGAACTTTCTAAAGTGAAGATGATAAATAAGATGACTTTGTCATCTTTTAATAGCATGTAATGGGCTCTCACATGGGCCTAGGCCCACTAAGGTGGACTGCCACCTTGGCCAATTAATTCAAGCCCAATTTTTTTTCTTTTTATTCCAAGCCCACTTTTATTTCATGACAATTTGCAATTGATGAAACTATTCTCCAAATTTCCAATTTTGCCCTTAGCCTTCCTGAATATTTCCGCGTCAATATTTTCATGAACAACTTATATATTAAACAAGATAAAATTGTAGCCTTGTCCTTAACTTGTCTTGATTATCCCAATTTATCCGAACGTGCAAAATACGGGATATAACATCCTCCCCCCCTTTAGAACATTCGTCCTCGAATGTTTAACTGACCTTATGGGGTCTCATAATACTTCGGGGAGGTTTTTGTTTTTTTTCCAAAATTTCCCAAACATTACCATTATCTTTTAAGGCTAACATAATATGGTCCGCCCCCCCCCCCCCCCCCCCCCCCTCTAAAGGGGCTCCTCATATGCCAATAGTCCTTTTGAGAATTCTTCGTTTATACCTCACACATTCCTCTTTTGTTCCATACTACCACACTTTGTCCTTTCCAGGTCACCGCTTCTTTGTTACTCTTTCATCACAATACCTTAACAAAAGCCACATCTTCAGTACGTAATCTTCACTTGACGATCCAATATGGCCACCGGCTGTTCCTCCTTTAAATATTTCATTCTAAATACTTGTTCAAAAACGTATGTACGTAATGTGTCTTTATCATTTATCATCCTTCGCAGTCCAGTTACACTTATGGTAATTTATGATCCGAGTTCACTTAACTTCTTAGTTCGCAACATCTTTAAGTCCTTACTACAACTTCCTCTTTATTTCCTTCCCTCACATTTCTCGACACAAGTACACTTGTTTTTGATTTCTTTTGTATTGGCACTTGTTTCATCCATCGTCATTCCCGGTTGGCTCTCCAGTGTGGGTTCCTTACAAATATGATCGGACATCGCTTCACGTCGATGATTCATATAATTTCATAGCGTATATTCTCAAGTTCCGTATAATTGATGGTCCATGAACCATTTTCTAGTATCCAACGAACCCTGTTATTTCATTCATAGACACTGTGTTCTTTTTTTTTTTCCAAAAATTTCAGCCTACCAATCGTAGGTACTTTTATTACAATAGTCGTTGTCATCCGAAATATCCTTTGTGCACTTAACTTATAGCCTCTTCCTTGCTCTTTTTATCACTCCTTAAGACATGCCGTTACGCACTTAGATACTACTCAATTTTTTTTGCTCGATATAGGGGATTCAAATTATGGTCCAACCACATCATAGTTCATGTCAGCATAAGGCATTCTCTTAAGGTGTCTTTCATTCCTTCCCTTTATGTCGGCCCCCCGGCATACTCATTGTCAATTCGTTTTTTTTTTACTTCTTTTATACATTCTCTTGATATGCCGATATGTTTTGAACTCCGGCCCCGAGCATATAAATTTTGTTTTGTGGCGCTTGAAAATGTTGTGATTCCTTCCTAAGTCTAATATAATATGTTCTCCCCCCCCCCCCCCCTTTTTTTTTAAGGGGTTCCCTATACGTCACAACCTTCGAGTACTCTCGTCTTCGATTTTACTTCATTCCTCGTTTTTCTTTCCAACTCCACGCATAACATGTCGAAAGCTCCATACCATAAGTTTTTCTTTTATTTTTTGACCATATCATCATTCTTGTCAACATTCCCATATCCTTTCATCCACTATTAGTCCTTTCACTCATTTAACTTAATTACTTGTAATTTTTCTTAACCGTGCACTTGCGTTGCAACGGCGCATCCATATTTTTCGAGCATTCCGCTACTCTTGTTCTTAGCACAGAATCCTTACGGTTTGTACCTTTTCCTTTCTTGTTATTTGCAGCACCAACTTGAAGTTCGTGAAATATTCCTTCTAACGCACAAATCCGTCTGTCACGACCCAACCCCGTGGCCGTGACTAGTGGCCGATATGGGCACCCGTACATACTTACCAACCGAATCACTCTTACACTTACATTTTTTTTTCTTGAACCTCGTGCGTACAAATTATAAACATATCCTTTAACCCGTTATTTATATCATACACGTGACCCGATTATGTTAACGTAATGCAAGGGAGGATCAAACATAAACCAAGTAAGCATTTCTGAGCAAACATGACCCGTAACCCACATACATGTCTACAGGCCCCTAATACAGACAACAGAATCATATGGCGAGACAGGGCCCCGCCTTACCCCAGAATAATCATAAACACAACAATATGTACAACTGAAGGATCTGTACCAAAAAGGTGGGCTCCGGAACAAAGGAGCACTCCCAAAAGCAGACTGTGTACCTAGGCTGGCGGACCACCACAGTAAGCGTCTGTACCTGCGTGGCATGAGGTGCAGCCCCCGAAGAAAGGGGGTCAGTACGGAATATGTACTGAGTATGTAAAGCATGGAATACAGAAAATAGAAACATAACCAGAACAACGGTACCAAAGCAAGTATGCTATCCAAAACACTAGAGTGCTTACCTTCCACACACAAGTCATCTACATGTTTATATGTCGATGTCGGAGGCCAGAAGAAATACAATAAATACGTGAATCATCCTGTGTACCAAAAGCTTACCTACCAGACTCAGGGTGTGCATGACAGGATCGTATATCTTATATGTATATGTCAAATAACATGCCCCGACCCTTTGTGAGGGACGCGGTAAATGGAATCATATATATTAACATCATATATCAAATGTTCATGTATCGTGCCCCGGCCCTTGGTAAGGGACGCGGTGAATCATATATCAAATATGCCAATGTCATATATCATATATGCAAGTAACGTACCCCGGCCCTCAGGGAGGGGTGCGGTGAATCATATTCCATGTATGTCAATGTCATGTATCATGCATGCATATAACGTGCCCCGACCCTCTTTTGCGGAACGCGGTGAATGGAGTCATCATATGCCATCCTGGCCACCTCCCCGTAATCATATCATGTACATATACGTGCCCTGGTCCGCAAGTGAGAGGGACGCGGTGAATAATGCAGAGAAGTACGCACGAGAACATATCCTGGCCCGGGCTCAGTGAAATCCAAATCAAAGCTTGCACGAACAGAGTAGAGCGAAACCATATGCACACAATCAAGACCCGAGATACACACATACTTATATGCAAACACATTATCGGCATCTGGAGGTCCAGAAACAAGCTTCGGGTCAATCGGAACTAGCATACGAAAGTTACGAGCGTTCGAAGTACGGAACGCTCCATAAATGTTTCGGAAGTCAATCTTTGCAAAACCGAAGTATTAGTCGTATCAGCTATCTTTCGGATGACGTATAGAGCAAATTAAGTACAACTTAGATTCATACGCACACACCACTACATCTCAAGGTATTAATTATATCACTTATTTTCTTTATTAACATCTAAGGAATATATCAAATAGGTCTTTAGGTATCGTGTCAACTTCATATGGATGAAATCAAATAAACTTTCGAAATCATGTGTACGTATCGTAATATATCAAGCTTCGATGAAACCATCATTCGTGTTATCATACTTACAAAATCCTCTTTACAACATGCTTCACGAAAGTTGGGGACATTATGACTCATAATATTCTTTCCGACACAAATTCTTTATACTTATTTCGTTACTCAATCATTTCGTAAGGTGGATCATGTCAGGCATACTTCTATCAATATAATTCAGAATCATAGGAAGACTCGGAACATTTTAGCTAGCACTTTAGAAGTGAATTACTCCCGGATATCTTACGGATCAGACCAAATATAATTTATAGGATCGCGTGTACATATCATAATATAGATTAAGAACTCAATGGAATAGTAAGACAACCATCGTTTGGTAATCGGGACAACAACCAAGAGTTTCCTTTAATTATTGTACGGACTTAAGCCAAGTAGAACAATAGGGGAGGATTCGGGAATAGTGGGTCCACCTCGGATCAAGTCGAGGTGGCGGACATGAATCTCGGATATTAAGGTCTATAGAATCATCCAAGGAAGTTTCGAAGCGATTTGATTACATTTACAAAAGTTTCGGACGTTTGATCACTTTTCAACAAAATGTGAGTTTTATGGTTCAATTCAATGAAATGAATAGTACTCGATTTCAAGTTCGGATTTCCATGAACAGAATTGCCCCCGGGGCTCCGATATCGACCTAGTATACCTAGGACATGCCAAAAGAAGGAATGGGGTAGCCTTACATACCTTTCGCGCTCCATACGCTTGTCCAAAATCAAACTCTGTTTCGCCAAAAACCTACAATTGGTCATAAGTGCCAAATGTGAGTTGTGAACTTTTAAGAATTCAATTTAGGTTCATATTTGTCTACCGAAATTCCGGCAGCATTTCCCCTATAAATTCAACACCCCGAGAATTTAACTCGGCCAAATCAACAATAACACCAACAACCAATCTAGCAACATCAATAACCAATTCAAAACGCACTCTAGCATCAAGTACTCTTTCTACATAATACAACAATATTCACTACGTTCACTTTAATGGCTTACCTTCAAGCCAACATCAATGCCTATACACTCAAATACTAGCCCGAACTCATGTCAACAACATTCAAGAGCATTTCAAACAATTCACACAATTTTTCAAACATCCAAAATAATACTCCAACTCACCCGAAATTGCCCCAAACCCGAGAACCTCAACTATAACACATTCATTCCTTCCAAATTCATGACTTATACCATTAATCCACACATTAACAATGCAATCCTAACAAATACAAAAATTATATAAAATTCACATTAATTTCCAAATCAACCCATAACCACCACAACATCACTTTGAGTCGTTAAACTTGCATTTTTCTTCATAGGATCCACAACGACGACAACTTAAATACTAACGACGATTTATTCATTCTCAACTACACAAAAGGGGGGGCATACGGCCAACACCACACCCATACACAAAGATGATTTTTCATTCTTTCCTTCACTCTACAACAATCAAAACATGCCAACTAAAGCTAATACATCACTTTGAGCATCACATACACACACGGCAAAACACCTTCCACACGACCCAACTTCAACTTGACTCTTATCATGAATTTCTTCCATTCTAGCACACAACAACACATATAAACCATTTATAACACATAAAACAAGATTAGAACTCACCTTTCCTCTTCAACTTCTCAACTTTCCTAAAGTGGTAGATAGAGAAAACGAGCAATCTAACGCTTCTAACAACACTTCCACGTTAACAATGCTTGAAGAAATTAATTTTTGATAGCTCAAAATTGATCTTGAATTTCCAAGGGTTTGGCCGAAATCCCCTTAAGCCTTGCTCTCCATTTTATCTTCTTGAAGGTTCTTGAAAATGAATAAGGATGACCTCTCTTTATTAATTCATCACATGCCCAAATTTAAAAAAAAAAAAACATGGGCTTGGGCCTCCCTTTCTAGGCCATGGCCGGCCACCCTACCATCTTGGGCCTTTTGTTCTCTTTTTTTTTTGAGCCCAATTGATGGCTAAACTTTGTAATTCATGAAACAAGTTTCCGAAATTCCAATTTTTGTCCCTTGGCTTTCCTCCGTGTTTCCACATCAATATTTTTCATGAACAACACACACATATATTAATTCAAATCACATATGACCTTATTCCTTACAAATCAAAATTATTTCGAATTTTTCCGAATGCGCGAAAATACGGGATATAACACCGTCCTATTCTTAAGTCACCTTTTTCCGGCATTTTAGTCTCCTTGTCTTCCATTCACTCACTTTCTTTCTTTTTTCCAAACATCGTTGTATTAGGATTTTCCAATCTTAACCTGTAGTAAAAATGACATCAGTTTACCCCATAACACTTGAATCATTTATTTTATTATTATTTTTTTGTTGTCACTTAAACTTCGGTACCCTTACTCGATTGATGCCTTCCATACCGTAGCACCGGTTGCTGGGACTCACATGTCCTCCGATACAATCACATGTGGGATATCATACGCATTCACATATACATATATATAATTACTATCAACTAGCCCGCAGAATACCTCCAAATGCCATTCAAGCCTATCCAAATTTCAGAACTGTGTTGCACCTCCTGTCTTTCCACCGGTCTGCCCTGCCTCGTCCTACGTGACCTCTTATGGTCTCCAGTCACCCCGTATACTCCAGTTTCCCTTAGGCCACTCTAGCTTCTCATTTATCTCTTATATCGGAATATATAGGATTTCTTACACACTTCCCAGGAGGTCACCCATCCTAAAATTTCCCCCACCTTAGCACGCTTAACCTCGAAACTTTGGTGGAATTCGGTGCCTTAATGTTGATATAATCGCGTCCGCTTCCTCACATGACCTTTATTACATGATCTGGAGCAACTTGAAGTCTTACAGATTCTAAGACACCCGCGTAACACGTTCTTTCTTTTACAATTACTATTTTACCCCTTTCGATCTTCAATACTCACCTTTCACTTGTGAGTATGGTTACCTTTTTTCCCTGATTTCCAGATTCCCGATGATGGGGAACATACCTTCGTCGCCATTACTTACAGGTACTCAGGTATCAGTCTGTTCGGATTTCCACTCACCATCCTTACATAATAATCTACAGCAAAACCGATTGTCGACTTTCTCTGAATCTTCCAATAGACCTTGCTCCTCTTATACCATTCTCTCCTTCCAAAATCTGTGCACAGCAAATATCAACTATGCCTCATAGAGCATACGACTATATATCACATTCTAGCCATCCGAAACTGCCAATTTCAGGTAACAAATCAAATATATCAATACTTACCGCAGTGACTTTCCATATCATCACTTACCTCCTTCCGTCCTATGTAAGGCTTATATATGGAATTTCATTTTCCTATGACTTAGCTCTATCGCACGATCTATGACAGAAAGAGGTCAACAATCCCTAGATGCCCCGTATCCTCCTGTTTATAAATGTGGCGCGCTTCACACCATAAATAGGACTCTACCGGACACGACTTTGCAGACAACCCCTAGGACAAACCTGCTCTGATACCACTTTGTCACACCCTAATCTCCCTAGGGTGTGATGGGCACTCGACCCCACATCCGGAGCCGAGCGAACCCACAGACTCTTAATACATACATAATCTGTTCGGACTCTGAAATCAAATAAAATTAAAATACATAGTAAGCTTTCAAATCTTTCTTTTATCGTTTTCGAATCAAACCAAATTTGTAGTATTATGAAAGCCATAACATAATACATAAAGACATATCGGCTGATGGAGCCGCTGACGAAACTGACATCCTACACCCACGACTCTGTCTGCAAAGTCTCTAGTCTCAAACAAACGTCACAGCACATATACTTTGACTCGGCAACACTCCAGGAACAAATGGAGTTGCCAATCCAGTTGAAGCATCTTCTAACAGTGCCCTGTTCTCATCTGGGTGTACCTGCGTGGCATGAAACGCAACCCCCGAAGAAAGGGGGTCAGTACGGAATATGTACTGAGTATGTAAAGCATGAAATACAGAAAACAGAACCGTAATCGAAACAAACAGTACAAGAGTGAGTACAGTATCCAGATTACCAAAGCACTTACTTTCCAATCACAAATCGTGTATGCAGAGATCACATGTCAAAAAAAAATGCAGATCTAGAATATCAGAATACTTGGCATCTAAACACAGATCATATATGCCGAAGTCCGATGTCAGAAGGGGTACAGAAGGTACAGAATTGCCAGCAGGTTTACTTTCCAAACACAGATCATGCATGTCAGAATCATAAATCGTATATGTGTATGACAGATCCCGGCCCTTTAGTGAGGGACGCGGTGAACATAATCATATAACAGATCCCGGCCCTTTAGTGAGGGACGCGGTGGACAGAATCATATAACAGATCCCGGCCCTTTAGTGAGGGACGCGGTGGACAGAATTATCATATGCCAGATCATATATCATATATGCGTGTAACAGAACCCGGCCCTTTAGGGGACGCGGTGGATCGGATCATATATATCATATGTATGTAACAGAATCCGGCCCTCTAGGGAACGCGGTGAACAGAGTTATCATATGCCAAAATCATGTATCATATATGCATGTAACAGAACCCGGCCCTTTAGTGAGGGACACGGTGAACATAATTATCAATGCATGTCAGAATCATATACCATATATGCAGATAACAGATCCCGGCCCTCTATTGCGGAACGCGGTGAACAGAATCATCATATGTCATCCTGGCCGCCACCCAATATCATCATATACAGATACACATATAACAGAACCCAGTCCGCAAGGGAGAGGGACGCGGTGAACAATGCAGAGGAAGGTGCACGATAACAGAACCTGGCCCGGGGCGCAGTGAAATACATACTGAGGCTTGAACGAACAGAGTAGTGCGAAACCATATGCACACAAATCCAGACTCGATGGATACGTACACTTACCAACATCTGAAGGTTCAGAAACAAGTCTCGGATCAATCCGATTTAGTATAAGGAAGTTATGAGCGTTTGAAGTACAGAACCTTCTATGAACGTTTCAGAAGCAATTTTTGGAAAATCAAAGCAACAACCATATCAAGTACCTTTCGGATATCATTATGGATCAAATCAAATATAACTTTTGAAACCATATGTACGAGAAAGTTACGAACATTTTTACCACAAAACTTTTACGAACATTTCAAAGCAAATCCGAGATCTTTTCCGAAAGTTAGGGACATTAAAACTTACAGAATTCTTCAGAAACAAAACTCTTTATACTCATCTCATTACTCAATCGTATAACAATTCGATCATATCAGACATACTTATATCAGAAGTGAATCAGAATCATAGGCAGACTCGGAGACATATTAAATAGAGCTTCAGAAATCATAGAGACATATCAAAAAGAGGGATACGAATCATAGACAAACTCGGAATCACAGAATAGAGTAACCCCAAGATGCTTATCATACCTTATTTGACTCTAGGACATGTCAAGAAAGAAGGGGTAAGCCTTACATACCTGTCCCACGATCTATTGGCTACGCTTATTCACCCAAACTTGCTAGTCTACATACAAAAGAATCCACATAATCATTAGATTCATTGGCATATACTTGTCTTAGTCTCTCAAATGAATTCACTTATATTCCACCAAACTTTCGGCAGCACTTCCCCTGTAAATACACCATCCCCGAGATTCCAACTCGGGCAATTTTACCAACAACAATCCGAGAATTTAACTCGGCCAAAATATCAACAATAATGCTAACAAGTATTGTAACAATATCGACAATCAATTCAAAACACATTCCGACGTTAACAACTTCTTTATACAAACTTTGACGACTTTCCATTTACGTTCAATTCATAATTGCTTACATATTCAAGTACTAATCCGCAACCATTTAAACAAGATTCAAGTACATTTCAAACAATTCGCATAACATTCAAAACAATCCAACCAACCTCCATTCCATCCGAAACCATCCAAATACAACAAGAACTACAACAACACATTTCCTTTTTCCCAATTCATGAACTACACCAACAACCTACACATTAGCAACTTCATTCTCATAATTACATAAAACCATATTAGAATCACGTTAATTCCTACAACAACCCACAACCAATTACAATGCCAACTTGAACCATTAAACCTTCATTTGCATCGTAGAATCCACCACAACACAACTAACATACTAGATAAAATAATTGATTATCATTCCTACACAACACATATACTCGGCCACTTCACACCACACAGCCCAACACACAACATACATTATTTCCATGATTTTCATTCATTTCTACATACTATAACATACACAAACCTTCCATAACATATAAAAGGAGATTAAATCTTACCTTTTTCCTTCAACTTCTCACTTGGCTAGGGTTGTGAACTTGCAACAAAGAGAGGGATTCTTGCTTCAACAATTATACCACGTTAAAGAGAACCTTCAAATTAGTAAGAATGCTAGGAGGAAATATTTTTTTGGGATCAAAATTGAAGGCTCAATTTTTGAGCACCTTGGCCGAATGGCCCTTCATTTTTTTTTTTTTTGTCTCTCAAATTTTCTTGAACTTTCTAAAGTGAAGATGATAAATAAGATGACTTTGTCATCTTTTAATATCATGTAATGGGCTCTCACATGGGCCTTGGCCCACTAAGGTGGACGGCCACCTTGGTCAATTAATTCAAGCCCAAAATTTTATTTTTTTTCTTTTTATTCCAAGCCCACTTTTATTTCATGAGAATTTGCAATTTATGAAACTAGTCTCCAAATTTCCAATTTTGCCCTTAGCCTTCCTCAATATTTCCGCGTCAATATTTTCATGAACAACTTATATATTAAACAAGATAAAATTGTAGCCTTGTCCTTAACTTGTCTTGATTATCCCAATTTATCCGAACGTGCAAAATACGGGATATAACAAGTCGTGCACTCATCTATCAGGTTTGTCCCTAGACCAGCCACAAAGCGATGAACTTTATCCTCCATGTCAGCCACCATGGCTGGGGCATATCTTGCCAGGGAATCGAAATGTACACAATACTCTTGTACATTCATACTACCTTGCTCCATATGTAGAAACCTATCTGCTCGGGCCTGTAGGACCTCTGGAGGTAAGTAATGGCGAAGAAAAGCATCTAAGAACTCTCGCCACACAGCTGCAGGGGCATTTTCTCCCCTAGATAACTCTCATGTCTGATACCACTGTATCGAAATATCCCAGAGTCTATATGAAGCCAACTCCACTGACTCAACCTCATCCGCATGCATAACCCTCAAAGTCCTCTGCATACCATCAATAAAATCCTGGGGGTCCATATTTTGCTTTACCACAGAAAACTCAGGAGGACCTAACCCAAGGAAGGTCTTAACCCTAGAACTACTGGCCCTGTCTGTTGGGTCAACACTAACTCCCTACTGCTGTGCCTGGGCAGCTACTAATTTGGTCAACAACCGTACAGCATCCCGTACATCCTGGCCCTCTGTATCCGGCTGAGGAACTGGGGCTGGTGCTAGAGGCGGAGTGTGCGATGTCTCAGACGACCCTTCACTCTAAATCTCATCCTGGGCTGTCGTGGCCCGTCGAGTACGACTAGTGGCCTCACTGGCTGCTCTCTTGCCCTTCTGGGCAGCTGTAGCTTTCTTGCAAGGCATCGTTGAAATCAGAACAATTCAGCAGAAGCAAACGCTTAACACAAGGCTCTATCGCACAATCTAAGAGAGAAAGAATGACATCATCCTAAATGTACTGTAGCCTCCTGTTTATAAGTGTGGTGCACAACACGCCCATAAATAAGAATCTACTAAACACGGTCTATAGACAACCCTAGGACGAACTTCTCTGATACCACTTCTGTCACGACCCAAACCAATGAGTCGTGACGGGAGTCTGACCTCTAGCGACCAAACACCCCTAAACACTTATCTAAGACATGCTGAACATTAAAGACAAAAGTATTCCTAATACATCTAAGAGTAGAGTAATATGAAAAATCTCTTACTCGTTTGTTGGATCATATCATAGGAACATGCTAAAAGAAGATAGGAATGACCTAACATACTTGGAAGTATACTCAATCGTCCAACTTCTACCTCTCAAACTTACAAGTCTACAATTAAGATAACATAGGGTTTAAATAGACTATTTACTTCGCTTACTAACCATCCTCAAATACATATAAAGCTCAATGAACTATAGACAATAATTTCCTTTGCAAGCTTACAACTCTCCAACTTCTCATTCGATCCCACATAAACTACAATATTCACATCAACAATGCCAACACATATATATATCAAGATATACGTAAACCCGCTTCCAATCATCTCTTAATATAACCCTATATCACTACATTGCCCTTCATCAACTTAACACTTCCACAATCACCTTCTCTTCACTTAATATCACTAAAACTCTTGATACTCAACTTAAATATAAGGGTAGAAATCATTTACATACCTTGAGGGGTCAAGAATCCTAAGAATCACTTTAACTTCAACCGTCGAGTCTTGTCAAATCTTCACTAATATGATGAAAAATATTGGGAGAGAATATATTAGGGTTTTTTGATTTGGAGAGAAGGAAAAATATGAAATAGGGTCGTGGACCACCTATTTATACTTGGAAGCTAAAAAGGCTACAATGTCCGGTTCGACGAGCAGGTCGACGGCCCGTCGACGTGTCGACGGTCCGTCAACTTGCCCCGTTGAGCTGCGCCTGCAGATATATGGCTGCGGGATCCCGTCGGTGCCGCACGTCGACAGTCCGTCGAACATGTCGATGACCCGTCGATGATGACTGGTGTCCTGCAAATTTTCCTATTCAGTTCAGATCGCATGGATTCGATTCGTTCAACTTTTAACTCTATAAATTGCCAAGAATATTTGTTGGTACCCTCGTACAAGGGGTAAAGCACTTTCTACTCCAAACTCGGGCTCGGGTCTCTATTCCAAGGGCATACCCGACTAGGAAACCATAGGTTCTACGACTACAAACACGAGGGGTGTAACATTTTTTTACCCGATTAGAGTTAATCAAGTGGAACTGCTTGGTTAAGGATCCTGAGTTTTGCAACGAAACCTAGGTGAGGGAATTTTACGCCATGCTTCCAATGATGGACTGGGATTCTCTCAACCCAGAGATTGTTATTCGGGGTACTAAAGTTAAAGTGGAGCCAAAAGCAATCAATAGGGTGTACACACTTGAAAACCTTCCAAAGGCGCCCTTTCCAGCTAAGGCAGCTAAGCAGGATTCGAAGTGGTTGGCTTCAGTGCTAGTTCATGAGAGTGAGATGATGCATTCCATTTGGGCTGATGGTAAGGTTGCGATTTCTAGCGATTGCTTCACTGTGGAGGCTAAAAGGTGGTTGAATATTGTTTCCCATAGGGTTCGACCGTCAAAGAATGTCCGGGATATGACCTTTACTGGTGCTTTAGTTTTTGCTTGTGTCCTTGCGGACATTTCAGTTAATGTAGGTGCTCAGGTGGTTGCTGAGTGGAAGGAGTTTTTGAAGGACGGGGTGCAAGCCTGATGTTTCAATCCTTGATCAATTCTCTTTGCAAGAGGTTTAAGGTGCCAAGAGAGAATGCGACGGACGAGTGGGTTCCCAGTAATAATTTATTTCACCCACTTTTGGTAAAGGGTTGGGGTGCTGCTGTTGTTAGTAGAGAGGGTAGGAAAAAGAGAAAGGTTAGTGATGCCCGAGAGGGAGACAGTGAGGCTGGGGTTGATGATGAGGCCGATGAAGAGGGCGGTCAGGAGATCGGGGCTGGGGTTTCCCGCCTTCAGGGGCCATTTGAGTGCATAGACGTGCGCTTTGCCGAGATGGTGGGTATGTTCCAAAACTTGCCTATGTACTCCGAGGGTTCTAGTTCATCGGGGGATGTTGCAGCCTTTGTTACTAGGGATGCGATGAAGGGTTATTTTGAGACCCAGAAGACAACGGGTGAGTCATTTTCTTCCTTGCAGACAGTCTACTCTACCTTGGCCAAAGACAATAGGAAATTTCGGTATGAGTTTGATGTTAATGTTCCCAGGAACAGATCCCGGGATCGGGTGTTCGTCTAGAACATGAGAGGAACCAAGGCAGTGTGGAGCACTATGTGTCCTGGTGTGCCGATTCCCCGTAGGAGATGAGGACGACTTTGATAGGTATTCTTTCCTGGAGATGCCCCGAGAGGTTGGTGGCACAGCTGGGCAGGTGGAGGAAGTTGGCAGCTCTGACGATGATGACGCCATGAGAAATATGGATGTTTAGAGACCCTTCCCCTCCTTTTTCCTTTGATGGTATTATGGTTGCCCATATCGGGTTTTACTGTTCAGACGGTTTTCTTTGTTTGTTTGGTTTATTGCTTCTTTCTGTTTGGATGATGCCTTTTGGATTTCAGTTAGCCTTGTTTGGGATTAATATTCGGATATCTTGTTTGAATGTAGGACTATTTGATTTCCTTATTTTGATAATGGTAATTTGGGTTTGTGTAATGATTTGAGTGAGGCTTTCCCTCGTCGGGCTTATCATGTATCGCTAATGGTCTGGGTTTGCTATTATTTTATCTGGTCTGCTGATTGGCGCGAACAGGGGGAAAGTTAGCAGAAAACAGAGGAGGGTTTAGGTCTTTGAATCCTACAGTACCGCTTAGGCGGTCGGTTGGACAACTATATCGGTCCCGCTTCGGCGGCAGGGGAGCCGCAGGAGCGATCCAGGTAGGAAATGGGATTTTCGCTTCAGCGGTGGCCTACTCGCTGCAGCGGCAACGCTACAGCGGTGGATTGACCGTTGGGGAGCTACACCTGGCAGTGGTATCATACCGTGCTCAGATCATTTCGCAACTATAATTTACTTTAGCCATTCCCAACGCATGTTAGATATGATCTCAGAATATGACTTGTTTTTGGCGCGTAGATACCAATTGGAATCATCTAGATACCAATTGGGCCCACCGAGATACCAATTTGACCGAAGTAGCATGATTTAAAAGAAAGAAAGGAAACTTTCCTAGATGCCCTATAGCCTCCTGTGGATGGGTACAGACGTCTATGTACCATTCCACGAGACTCTACTAGACATTGCTCTTGTACCTGTGAGACCGGTAACCTAGGCTCTGATACCAACTTGTCACGACCCATTTTAGGACAGCACGGGAACCTACCTTTTCCATCTCGGTAGGCGAACCCTCTATCGAATAACACATCAATTAAACAAAGATGAATCATTCTAACTAATGGATATTTAGAAATAACAATGGAACATCATAATATATTTAATAAACTCAAGTATTGATGTGATTACAACAATTAAATGATTACAGACTTGATCCAAATTCCAATGACCTAGTATAGACTAATACAAGAGCGACTAAATGATTCCAGATTACCACTACACTCTAAGTCTCAACCTCCATCTCGAAATGAAGTAAGAGGAGGCCATTCAGATAAGCACCGCGCATTTCCGTACATGTCACAATCAACCACCTGAAACAATCTACAACTCAAAAAGGGTGTAGCAAGTGCAATATCAATACAATCCATGCGTACTGAGTAAGTATCATAGGCCAATAATGGTTAGAAACGCATATCAGTAAAAAAATTCACAAACAACCATGATAATAACTAAATCAAGTAACACGTCTATCTACCGCGCATTATAACATCAATACCCTTAAATCACAACTGCTCTCTAATAACCACAAGTCAAAATTCACAACTGCACTTTCACAATTCATATATCATTAGATCATTCATTTTAGTCTAGGAGTCAACCCATCATTATGACACCTTTTATCCTACATCACTTAGACACCAAACATGCATTTGATCTTACAGACGATTCTACGGGATAATTCAACAAGTACAAACAACAAATTCAGAAACCAAGAACACGTCATCGCCTAAGTAGAACATCTAAAACCAATTGTACCAAGTCTCCATATGCCCAATCTGAAACAGTCATTACAAGCAAAATATTAAATCATCTCAACATAAGATATGAATGTAGTGCAATGCAATAATGTACGATTGCAATGCAATGCCATGCATATGATGAGTACACATGTGCTCCAGAAGGAAATATTGACATCTCGGTAGCACAACCCAGTGTGACTCGCGAAGTCTAACTACTACCCGTCTCGGATCTTTGCACAACAGAAAGACGGGACCCCGGATCTTTTCCCATGGGGGCCGACACCACTCTGGGGGACCCATGGAGTCCATGCACTCACTTAATCAAGGATTCCAGAACTAACATCGGATATCGTCCATCTTACGTCACTCAAGTAAAATCGAGCCCAGCTCATCACAGTATCTCATCAAGTATCATCAGTATCTCCATAGTGCATCATGAAACATGCGAGTTCGTGCAATGCATGTATCATCATCAATAATCATGCCCAATATCACAAGTACCAACAATCGGTACGCCAATAATATATCTGAATCACAAGTACCAACAGGGGGTACACCAATAATATATCCAAATCATAAATATCAACAGTGGGTATGCCAACAATATGATAATCAAGATGAAACAACAGATACCAATATCTACCAACAACTTGTGGCATCAAATCAACACAATTAAACAATCAATCACAACACAACGAGATGTCTAGTCCTAAACAAACGACAGGTTAGTCAAGTCAATATACGTTATTACCACTTTCCCTTAATCAGCCTATCCGCTTAGAACAAGTAATTTCACCTTCGACTCACAATCATTCGTCACAATTTAGTCTAGAACTCATTCGCATTCTTTGGTACATTTTATCCTTCCATTTATCAACTAGATTCATTATTAATTGGCATAACACAATTAATCACAAATTACGAAAATTCTCATCGTGAGACATAGAAAAGTTAGGTATCACCCACTACTCCCAAGTCGTATAAATCCACCGATTCTCAAGAAAACCAAATCGAGCACCCTAAAGAATCTACATGCCACAAGCCCGCCCGAACATACAAATCACACACAATATAGTCCTAGTATTCTATCCCAAATCTCCAATTCCTACACATGCATTCTCCTTTCCTTCTAATACGCAGATATGGGAAACTAAACAGAGTCTATCGAAAGGGAAGTCGTAACCTACCTCATGGCTGAGTGGGTGCCGCGAACATCCATTGATTCTTCAACTCGATCACCACATCGTAATCCGCATGAAAGAGCTTGGGGACAACATGAGGCCCAAGAATAGAAATTACCATTAGGACTCTTACAAAAGACTTTGAATTGATAAGGTAGATAGGGAGATTTATTATACCTCTAGATTCACTTACACAACACTAGATGGTCAATCAACCTCCATTCATGACTCATGACATTTTTCTAAGTCACTAGCTAGGTCAAGTTACCATTATTATCTATCCGTTAGAAACACATTTCCAAGATTAATAGTAGAGACCCATTTGTAATCCAATGGGGAAAATGAGAATTTAGGTTAGTAACCATTCTAAGGTGATGAACAAGGGGGAAATAACCTAAAGGGTATATATTAAGAACAACAAAGTAATCATCTTTTTAATTATTAAGAGATTGAGATACCCATTTGTGGTTCCTAGATGAGGGGCTCTTAAAGAGAATCATAAATAGGGAGAATGAATGGGAGGAGTTGAGGGGATTACCTTTCCCAAGAAACCCTCCATTTTGGCTCTATAACAGCTCCAAGGGCGGCTGGGCTCTTTAGGATTTTGAAAAATGAGGTCAAATCCCGAAATGTCACTTAAATATGGAAATTAATTGCTCATAACCGTCGTAGTGGTCTGAGGCGCGACTTCAGTGGTACCGCTTCTGCGCCCAAGGTATCACTGGGGTAGTCCTTGAGGAATTTTCTACGTCGCTTTTGCGGTTGCCCAACCGTTGCTGCGCCACCGCTGGGGCGTTATGGATGGCACTGCAGCGGCACAACTGGGCCTAGGTGACCCGGATCCAATTTCTTTATACGCAACTCATACGATTTTCCGCTCAAGTTAATCGTTTCCAAAAATGCAAGAAGGGTCAAGGATGTCTCAAACAGTCAGCTCCATGAGTATTTCGGAATTCGCAGTAACGACGAAATGAGTCGTTACAATTTGTGATACTTGTTAGCTAGAAAAATGGTTACATATTAGTTTGAATCTGTTTTTATGATTATGTGAGCATTCTGTGTCCTTTGATGTGATTTTAAAATTGAAAAAATGAGTTAGGAAGCTTAAAGTTAGACAATGTTAATTTTGAGTTGCTTAAGTTAATAAAAATGAAGAAAAGATAGTTTATGTTAGGATTCTTGACACTAAGTAAAGTTGATGTTCTAATCTAAGTTAGCTACTTTTGATAAATTCTTGTTAAGTAACATTATTTAGTTGGAAATTTTCCCTAGTTTATAACCTTATACCTTCTTGACTTTGTTTGATGTTTTTAAGACTATAATTTAGATTGCAAAACTGTTTGAATAGTTTGAAAGGTAAGTATGATTAAGTGAAAAACACCTTTAAGTCAAAAAATGTCCCTTTTGAAGCCTGTTTTAGTCTCAAGTATTAAATAAAGACTTCCTTCCTTCATTATTAAGTGAATGTTACTTGTTTCAATAGTTGATTCATTTTAGAACTATTTGACTGCATTCTAAGAATGTTAAAACTGTTTAAGAGAGTAGTTTTTTTTTTTATTTTTCAAAAACAGATCTTGGAGTCTTGTTTGAAACCTAATTGCAATTTTTGAAAACTTGAGTGTCTTATATGAGTTTGAGTGTGATAAATAGGACTTGCAAGTCATTCTTGACTTTAGAACTACTCAACTTGATAGTCTAGTGAATCTGAAGGTCTTATAATTTGATTTGTAATCTGTTAGCCTTTTGCTTTGCCAGAAAAAAGATGATTTTAAAAGTAGGAGTTGTTCTTGAGATGTAGTTTGAGGATTTGAAGTTTAAAACTATCTAAGTATGAATTATGGTTTAAAAGGAAGTTTGGATGTCTTGTTAGCTTTTAATTTTGACTAAATAAATTAGAAAAGGTTGTAAGTTAGTCTTGTGTGTGGATTATGGAATTGTTGAGATTCAGACTTAGCTAAGTGATGCTAAGCTTAAAGCTTTTGAACTTGTATTTGTTAAACCATAGTCTTATGAGTTTGTGTAGCTTCATATTTGCTCTTGTTTGAAAACTTTGAAAGTTTAAGGCAAAGTAGGCCAAAAATACCCTTGTTTAAATACTTGTCCTATTTTGAGGATCTTTTTGTTATAAGAAGTTGGAAGTTGAATTATGTCTTTCAAGAAGTAAGTATAAGAGGTTCAAACCAGTGTTAAAGTGAAATGTGATCCCTGAATTTGTAGAAGTTGTTTATTCCTTCTTTGTGTGTCTTAAATGTGTTAAACTTACTTGTTCCATAATGTGTATTCTTTTAAGTCTAATTAGCTTGATCATAGTTTCAAAACATTTAGTTCTATAAGATTGAATATTAAGAAGCTTAGGAATTGAGTTAAGTTTTTCCCTTGTTAGTTCTGTTTGCCTCCCCTCCTTGTTTTAGAATAAGCTTCAATATGTGTATTATCCATTTTGGTTTTTTGTGTATTTCCTTGACTGTGTTGATCACTATTTTCCTTTGATGATCCTAGGATGAGTACCATGTACCCTCTATGAATTCACTTTAGATTTTCTTGAACTATTGTGTTACCTGTTTGAAGCTACTTTTGTTGTGTGACTTATGATGTGAGACTCCTAACTTATGACATACCTAAGCTAGACTATGCTCCTTATTAGCCTTATTGAGATATTGTTTAGACCATTCATGGTAAATTTGGTTTAAAATACATCTTTGTGTGATATGACATGTCTGTACTTGCCACTTGTGCATTGTTTTGAGTAAATTTCACTATTTTGGAAGAAACTGAACCTTATATGTGATAAGTGGTGTATTTAAGACTTAAATTTTAAAAGAAAGAACTTGTTTGATTTAAGGCTAATGGACCATGATTCATAATTGTTCTATAGTTTGCATTTTGCTTATTTTCCAAATCTGAAAAGTTTAAGGTTAGGTAAAGATTGGTTCTGTGTCAAAACTGCTTTCTTGTGATTCCTTTCTAAGAGATTAAAGGTTTAAATTGAACAGAGTATTAGCTTTTTTACTTAAAATCTATGAATTTTTCCTCTGTATAGCATTGATCACAACTTTGGTTGACTAATAGGCTATCAAAACTGTAAAAGCAGAATTTCAAACCTCTTATGTGAACTGTGTGATTCATTTGGTCCATTTGATTAAAATTGCTTGACCCTTTACCTAAGAGAATCTCTTTTAAGGTGTGAAACTTAGCTTTGAGACTTGCTTTTGATAATTAAAACCATTTGGCATGACACTTAACCATAAAAGAACTTAGGATTTAAAAGGACCCTAGGGAGGATTTTGTCCACTTTGTTTGTTGAACTACCCTGACTTAGGCTCCAATACCATTCTTGTTTGATTGTTATGTGCTATTTCTTGACTCTGATGCTTAAAACTGATTTGAAAAGATAAAATATAAAAGATGTTAGATTTGTGGTTTGTGTGAAACCGCCTTTAAAATTTTGGGAGTAGAGTTGGTTTACTTGCAACCCTTATGTTGTTCTTATTAGACATTTGAACTTTGAGGCTCATCTATCGTTGGCAATAGGGGTGTGGATACTGTGAGCTTGTTTCTTTGACTGATGTTATATTGATCATGAGAATTTAAAAAAGAAACTGTGAACATTTTTGAAGAGTTGAATATTGTATTTTCTTGGTTCTTATCTTGACTTTTCCTTCCTTGCTTGTTTTGTTTTTTAAGCAAATCCACCAGAAAGGTGGAACTTTATTGATAAACAAAATATGTACATATCAATCCAAAAGTGATTGATTAAATACCAAAAACAACAACAGAAATGAAAATGAACAAGTGGAAAATGAAAATACAGATTTTGGTTTAAGACAGACTAGCAACAACTATTAATCCAAGGGCCTTGACTTGAAAACATCTATCACACCTCCAAAGTCTCACAGGTGGCATGTTTCAAATCAGTTGAATCATTCTTCAAGTCACTTAAATATAGTTATGATCCTCTGAACAAACCATCATCTGTATGGAAGCAAACCACTTTCAAAAATTGTACCATTGTCCAAAGAGTATGAATCCTAGCCTAGACATATGTAGCATATAGCTATTGTAACTGTCCATGCTATTTCATGTAGTATTTGAGTATGATTCTTGTACATTTCATGCTTATCAGCCTGGTTATCTTTCAAAATCTGTACTATTCTTTCAATATTCCTGTCCCTAGCTTAATCCTTTGCATGAAACCAGGTCTGTATGATACTTGATCCTTGGTTAGTACAGTCTGCTATCTTGACCATGAGCATCACACCATTTATACTAAAGGATGAGCATGCCTAGCACACTGATACCACCCTAATACAAATGATGCAACTACTCACAATCAGTTGGCAAACTGTACTTAGTAATAGTTGCAATTCTGATGTCAGTCTGGTGCTTTATCTTGAATGGTTCTTGTTCTCAAGTTTAGAATTCCTCTCTTCTCCATATTTAGAATCCTCTTAGCTTGACTTGGCAATTCCTGAAAAAGTATGAAACTGAACTGGACCTGCAAAATCAAAAACCAAGTTAGTTAAAAAATCTGCCAGCCTATTGCCTTCTCTATGTATATGCTCCACAGATACTATTTGAGCATCCATCATTCTCTTGATTTCATCCACCAGCATTGAGATGCTCCAAGGGACCTTCCATTCAGCCTTTAAAATCATCTTCATGGTCATGGAATCAGTCTCTAAATCAATGGAAAAAACTGCTTTTCCACACAGTACCTCATTCCCATCCTAATAGCCTCAGCCTCAGCCATAATATTTGTTCTAACTGTCAAAGTTTTAGCAGCTGCATACACCAAATCTCCCTCATCATTTCTTAAACAAAAAGCAGCAGAACTTGGACCTGGATTTCCTTTAGCAGCTCCATCAGTATTACACTTGAAAACACCAGTTGCAGGTCTCCCCCATTTAATAATTCTGCATATAACAGTAGGCTTATATTCTTCAAAGAACTGAACAATCTGATGCCATTTAGATGGAATATTCAGCCCAAGAAACTGAACTTTACATGTTATAGCCCGTATTTTGTACGTTCAGACATCTCGAGGTAGTCGTGGTAATTTAAGGGCAAGACCATTTTCTAAAATTATTTTAATGTACAAGTTGTTTATGAATATTATTGGTATGGAAATATTGAGAAAGGCTAAGGGTAAAAAGGAAAATTCACAAGGTGGCCCATGGTAATATTGTGAAAGGCTAGGGGCAAAACGGAAATTTCACAAAATGTTCAAGAAAATTCTTGAAGAAGGCCACTTTGGCCGTGTGGCATATGTATATATATATGGAAGAGTGATGACAAAATAAAATAATTAGTCATCTTTATTTTAATGTTTAAGAAACTTCAAGAAAAAGGCCATGTGTTCACATGGTATTGGAAGGAGCTATATATATATATGTAGAGAGATGACCAAGCAAGACAAATTACTCGTGAAATTTCAAGAAGAAAACTTGGAGAGAAAGACTAGGGCCATTCGGCCAAGGTTCCAAAATTGGTGCCATGGAAATTTATCAAGAAAAACTATTTTCTTCTAGTATTCCAACTAATTTGAAGGCCCTAATTAACATGGAGAGGCTGTTGGAGCAATAAAATCATTCATTCGTGCAAGTCCACAACCCTAACCAAGTCAAGAAGTTAAGTGAAAAAGGTATGTGTTCAATCCTCTTTTACATATGTTATGGATGGTTATGCATGTTGTTGTATGTATAAATGGATGAAATTCATGAAATATGCATGTGTGTGGTATGGACGAATGGGAGTGGTGTTGTATAGATATGATGAGACGATTTTGTTTAGTAGTTTGATTGTTGTTGTTGTGAATTCCATAATAAAAATGAAAGTTTGATGGCTTGAAATGAAGTTGGAATCATTGTGGGATTGTTGAAGAAGTTAAGGTGACATTAGTATGGTTTCTTATATTTGTATGAATGATATTGCTTAAGTGTAGATTGTTGGTGTAGTTTATGAATTTAGAACAAAAAGGAAATGTGTTGTTAGTGTTCTTGTGGAGTTTGGAAGGTTTCGGGTGAAGTAGCATGTTGATTGGGTTGTTGTGAATGTTATGTGAATTGTTTGAAGTATTCTTGAATCATGTTAGAATGATTTCGGATGAATACTTGAATGTGGGATCATTGGTGTTAGCTTGAATATATTTTGGATTGAATTGAATATAAATGAAATACGTCTTGAATTGATTATTGATGTTGTTGGCATGATTATTGGGATTGTTGTTGTTGATAAATTAGCCGAGTTGAATTCTCGGATTGTTGATTGATAATTTGGCCAAGTTAGATTCTCGGGGATGGTGTATTTATAGGGGAAATGCTACCGAAATTTCGGCAGATTATAAACGAATTCATTTGAAAGACTAAGGCAAGTATATGACAATGAATCTAATGATTATGTAAATCTTCTTGAATGTAGACTAGCAAGCTTGGATAGATAAGTGTAGCTAATTGAACGTGGGACAGATATGTAAGGCTGATCCTTTCTTTCTTTTGGCATGATCCCTATGAAACGAGCAAATGATGTATATGTATGATTTCAGAGAAACTCCTATTCTTAGAGCCACTAGGATGGCTAACGTTCTTGATTCCCATAGGCTATTTCATATGGTTTTGATGCGTCTCTATGATGTCCGCAGTTCTGTTTGATATGTTTCCGAATGGCATTCGAAAGATAATTGATATGACTAAAGTTTTGATTTTCAAATGATAGCACGTTTGATTATTCCATTGAGTCTTTGATATATTTTGATACGTACATATGGTTCCAAAAGCTCTATTTGATTTGATCCGTAACGATATCTGAAAGGTACTTGATATGATTGTTGTTTTGATTTTCCGAAAAAAAAGCTTCTGAAACGCTCGTAGGAGGTTCTGTACTTCAAACGCTCATAACTTTCTTATACTAAGTCGGATTGACCCGAAACTTGTTTCTGAGCTATCAGATGTCGGTAAGTGTATGTATCTATCGAGTCTTGATTTATGTGCATATGGTTTCGCACTACTCTATTCGTGCAAGTCTCAGTATGTCCTTCACTGCGTCCCGGGCCAGGGTATGTTCTCGTGCGTACTTCTCTGCATTGTTCACCGCGTCCCTCTCACTTACGGGCCGGGGCATGTTATATATGATATGATGACATTATGATATAATGACGGGGTGGCGGCCAGGATGGCATATGATGACTCTATTCACCGCGTCCCGCAAAAGAGGGTCGGGGCACGTTACATGCATATATGATACATGACATTGGCATACATGATTTCATTCACCGCATCCCTCAATGGAGGGCCGGGGCACGTTATATGCATATATGATATATGGTGATGACATGCATGAATTTACTCACCGCGTCCCTCACTAGAGGGCCGGGGCACGTTATATGATATATGATATACTATGATGGTATACATGATTCTCATTTATGATTTATGATGACATACATGATTTTCATTTGAAAGGGAAAGTGCTTTGATGTTTTAAAAGTTCATACTTGATTCTGGTAAATCTCTGTTTCAGCTATGAATCTCTTTTACTGTAATTCTTACCTTACATGCTCAGTACATTTTCCGTACTGACCCCCTTTCTTCGGGGGCTGCGTTTCATGCCGCGCAGGTACACCCAGATGAGTTGAAGCTATTATAGAAGATGTTCCAGCGGAGATGGCAAGCTCCATTTGCTCCTAGAGCGTTGCTGGGTCAGAGTATTATGCTATGATGTTTTGTTCGAAATTAGAGACTTTGCAGACAGAGTCGTGGGTATAGAATGTCAATTTTGTAAGCGGCTCCATCAGCCGATGTGTCATTCTGTGTTATGTGATAAATTCCATATGATTACAGATTTTGTTTGATATGAGAATAACGATGAAAAAGAATATTTCTTAAAGCTGTACTATGTATTTCATCTTTATTTGATTTAAAAGTCCAAGAAGATTATGTGTGCACTAAGGGTCTGAGGGTTTGCTCGGCCCTAAGTAAGGGTCGGGTGCCCATCACACCTTAGGGAGATTAGGGTGTGACATTACATAACATATGAATGTTCATATTTATGTCATATAACACTCTATTCAAATTCATTGTACCACCATGAAGCCTATTGTTTCTCCACTTCCATATTTGCCACACAATAAAAGCAGGCACTGCTTTATATATGGTTTTCATTTTGAAATGGAATTTTGCTTCCCACCAACTTCTTATAGCATGTTTGACCTGTACACAATTCATGCTCAAACGAGCCCCCATATTGAAGTATCTCCATACCTTTGTAGCCAAATCTCCACACAGAAACAGATGGTTTATTGTCTCCATCTGAGCATTATGATAGTAACAACACTTTGAAACTAATGGAATGCCAATACTTGCCACCACCTAATCAACTGGGACTTTAAACTTCCACAATCTCCACAGGAAGAATGAAATTTTAAAAGGCACACCTTTGATCCACATATTCTGAAATGGCACTGTTACATTAGCTTTTTGTCTCAGTAACTGCCAAGCACTACTTACTGTAAAATTGCCTGAACTTGTCATCATCCACCAAGGTCTATCCCATTCATTTGATGCATATGTAATGTCAATTTCCTGTATTATATGCTGCATAATATCTTCAGGGAACAGCTGCATGAGTTTACTGACATTCCATCCTCCATTTGTCATAAGTTCAGAAACATCTTCAACATGCTTATTGATTTGCCAGGACTGGGGAACCACATAACTAAGAGCTCCTAGCTTAGTCCAATTGTCAAACCAAATGTTTGAACTTCCAATCTTTGGCTCCCACCAGATCTCTTGTTCTATGTTTTCCCTTGCTTCCAATATCATCTTCCAGACTTGTGACCCTCCCTTCCATTGAACCACCTGAGGAATTTGTTTTTTTATAGTATTTATTCCACATAAAATTAGCCCAGAGAGAACTAGTGGTTCTAAACTTCCACCAGAGTTTAGCACATAAAGCTTTGGATGTGTCATTGATAGACTTGAAACCCAAACCTCCTTCATGTTTGGGAAAGCACATGTTAAGCCAAGCTGCCTAGTGTCTGCATCTTCCTTCCTCCTTATTATTCCAAAAGAACCTGGCAAATATCCTGTCTAGTTCCTTTATAACACATTTAGGAGGCCTTATAGCAGATAAAACATGAATTGGAATACTTTGAAGGACACTTGTAATCAACACTGCTTTTCCTCCATAAGACAGCAACTTGCCTTTCCAGGTTTGTAATATGTCTTTGACTTTCTTCAATAATTCGGTGTAATCCACTTTCCTTTTCCTGGCATGAGTGATTGGTACTCCAAGATATGTAAAAGGAAATTGACCTCTCACAAATCCTGTTACTGTTGCAACCTGCTGACTTAATTCATGTGATACTTTGCTGAACATATAATAAGAACTTTTGCTCTTGTTTATCAGCTGTCCAGATACTTTCTCATATTCCTGAAGAGTATCCATGATCATCTGTAAAGATTGGTTATCTGCTACAGAAAAAATGATTGTATCATCTGCATCTGCCAGATGATTCAAATCAGCACTCCACTTTGGCATCCCATATCCCACAAATCCAGGCTGATCAAATAAAGAATTTAGTGCCATTGATAGGACTTCTGCAGCAATAATGAAAAGAGCAGGAGAGAGTGGATCCCCTTGTTTGACACCCCTTGTAGAGTGAAAGAAACCATGAGCCTGGTCATTTAGAAGAACAGAATACCAATTATTTGCCAACAGCCTCCAAATCAGATCAATGAAAAATGGAGAAAAGCCCATTTTTCCCATCACTTTACATAAGTACAACCATGAGACTCTATCATATACTTTTGCCATATCCAATTTAATCACAACATTTGCTGGTTTTCCTCTCTTCCTTATATCAGTTACAATTTTTTGTGTCAACAACACATTCTCAATTATATTTCTGCCCTTAACAAAACCAGATTGGTTTGGAAAGATCACCCTTGTAAGCATCTTATCAATTCTATCATGAACTACTCTTGAAATGACCTTATTGATAAAGTTGCTAAGACTTATAGGTCTCATATCAAAAAATGCCTCAACAACAGTCTTCTTTGGCAGTAAAACCAGATTTGTGTGAGTGATATACTTGGGTAGAGTATGTCCTTCAAAGAAAGCTTTAACCATCCTATATACATCAGCCTTTATCACCTCCCAACACTTCTGATAAAATATACCAGAAAATCCATCAGGGCCACAAACACTATCCCCATTTAATTCAAATACAGCCTTCTATACTTCCTCCATAGTAGGTTGTTCAGTAAGTAGTATATTATCCTCTTCTCTGATCAGCTCTTGTTTGATTATTTTAGGATTCATTTACTGAGTTCAATGTGCAATAATTTTGCTGAAAACCTTCTGTGAGTTTTGTTTAGCTTAGAATATTTGATGAGTTAAGAAAAGGTAAAATGAAGTAGTAATCATGAGTGGATTATGCCCTTGTCCCTCTTCCCTTTCCTATTTGCTTGATGGTTCTGTTCACATGATCCTATTTCCTCCATGCCATTTAAGACCTAAACTTGCACTTGGGATTAATATTTTGCACCTATTTTAACCTCTGTTGGAATTACTTGAACTATTTAGATGCTCCTATCTAGAGTTTTGCTATGACTGTGCGTGTGACCTCTACTTGTACCTTAGCTCATATGAGCAGCCTTAGGAGTAAGTTTGAGACTGGAACACCACTTAAGACCTTTACTAATGTTCTATACTATCTGATCACTTGGAAATGTGTTTGATTATTTCTGCAACTGAATGAGAATTCTGTCACCAATCTTTGAGCCCTCTGTGCATTTCTGAGAAATTAACTTATAGTTGAACCCTTATTTGAGACTCTTTTTGTGATGTGTTGCAATCTTTCAATTGCCAAAAAATGGCTTTTGAAACCTATTAAGTGCAAATTTGGGAAATTTGAGACTGGAACTCTATTAAATCTCAAACTGGCACTATTTTTGTCATTTCTTCATCTTACAATTGGTTGATCTTCATAGTTGAATTTGAAACCACCCCCTAGACTACCATATCTCTGCATCTGCATATCTTTAAAAGGTTGGAATTTGGCTCAACATGTAAGAAGTTTAAAAATACATGTGTAAAAACTTTTTGGTCCTTTATCCTACTCCATCGATTGACTTGTCATTTTAAAACCAAAATCAACATAATTTTTGTGTTTTAACTGCTATATACAATTCTTGCCTTGGTTGTTTCTCTGTTGCCTTGCCATTTTTGTGTTACTCCTATTCTAAACTTATTGATAACTTACTCTAAAATTGGGCAGTGTAAGAATTCTATGAGTATGGTTTGGTCTTAGCTGGTAGTTGGGTCTCTAATATGAATTTGAAACTGAATAATGTTAAGTCTTCAAAAACCTTTAGACCATTTTCTTGTTGACATGAGATTTAAGACTTGTTTATGATATTAAAGTCGACTAGAAAAGTTGAGATTTTACCTAGTTTGAGTATGGTGTTTATGAGAGCTGGAGTGAATAAGTATAAAGGAGTATATATCAGGTATATGGAGGGTATGCCCTATGGGTTTTGCTCTCCATTAGTTGTATATCATTAGGGTATATCTCATGTACACAGTCTTGACACTTAGTGAAATTTGAGAGTGCTTTAGTTTGGGCCATGGATTCTGGGCCCATTTCTTTATTCTACCGGCCTTTATATTGTTGGCTTGGCACTGTTGGGTTTCTCTCTTTTCATTATATGTCCTTTTGTTTTGAGTATGATTATTATGGGCTTGGCCCAAATGTTTTAATTCACTTTTTGGCCCTTGTAATTTAATTTATGTCCTTAAGTCAAACACTAATACAATGTATGCCCATTTTATTTGTAAACACCCTATCCGTTGGTGGGTTCAACGAGGCCCACTAACTTTCCTAGATCGAGTTGACTTCAACCGTGCAAGGTGTCACACCCTAATCTCGCTAGGGTGTGATGGGCACCTGACCCCATATTCGGAGCCAAGCGAACCCGCTGACTCTTATTACATACATCATTTTTTGGACCTTTAAATCAAATAAGAATGAAATACATAGTAAAGCCTTCAGAAACTTTTCTTTCATCATATCCAGATCAAGTATAATCTGTAATCATAATGGATCTGTAACATAATACAATAAGACACATCAACTGATGGAGCCGCTTACAAACTGACATTCTATGCCCACGACTCTGTCTGCAAAGTCTCTAACTTCAACCAAGACATCATAGCATAATACTCTGACCCGGCAACACTCCAGGGCCAAATGGAGCTTGCCAACTTCGCTGGAACATCTTCTGTAATGGCTTCTACTCATCTGGGTGTACCTGCGCGGCATGAAACGCAGCCCCCGAAGAAAGGGGGTCAGTACGAGCAATGTACTGAGTATGTAAGGCATGAATAGTAACATAGTAAGGGATATAATTATGAATAATAACAGAATGGAAATATAGAGCATATCATGGGGTAAAAGACTAACCAGTACATCTGAGTGTCTTTTAGGCGGGTACCATGCATGCTTAGTGCTGCGGAACGTGCAGCCCGATCCATATATATATATATATATATATACTATATTGCTGCGGAACGTGCAGCCCGATCCATTTATATAATATATTGCTGCGGAACGTGCAGCCCGATCCATTTATATATATATAATGCTGAGGAACGTGCAGCCCGATCCATTTATCCATATATCCCGCGTCCGGGACGATATCATATTATACCAACTGATCAGGTGGCTATGCGTCTATAGCGCCTCACCTTTTCCCTTACCCCATATACATACATCATATACATATATCATGTAAGCAGCATGCAGGAGAGCCCAAAAAAATGTTATCTCTATCGGAGTGACGTAAGGTCGGTAACCTCCGAATATATTATGGAATAACCATCATGGCTTTGTCTCACCTTGAAGGAACAATTATTATAAGGTGAGACTAGCAACGAATAACAGCGTTAAGAGAACATGGACTAAGATCATAAATCTCATAGGGCGTCGCTTCATATACATATGCACATAGAACAAATTTTCAAGACTCGATGGGTACGTACATAAACCGACACCTGAAGACTCAGAAACAAGTTTCAGGTCAATCCGACTTAGTATAAGAAAGTTATGAGCGTTTGAAGTACAGAACCTTCTACGAACGTTTCAGAAGCCATTTTTGGAAAATCAAAGCAACAACCATGTTAGGTACCTTTCGAATATCGTTATGGATCAAATCAGATAGAGCTTTTGGAACCATATGTACGTATCAAAATATATCAAAGACTCAGTGGAATAATCAAACGTACTATCATTTGAAAATCAAAACTTTAGTCATATCAATTATCTTTCGAAATGCCATTCGGAAACGTATCAAACAGAATTTCGGACATCATAGATATGCATCAAAACCATATGAAACAGCTTATGGAAATCAAGAACGTTAGCCATCCTAGTGGCTCTAAGAATAGGAATCTCTTTGAAGTCATACATATATGTCATCTACTTGCTTCATAAGGATCATGCCAAAAGAAAGAAAGGGTAAGTCTTACATACCTGTCCCACGCCCTATTAGCTACTCTTAATTGTCCAAGCTCGTTATCGCTAGTCTACATTCAAGAATATTTACACAATCATTAAACACATCATCACACACTTGTCTTAGTCTTTCAAACAAATTCACTCATAATCTGCCGAAATTTCGGCAGCATCTCCCCTGTAAATACAACATCCCCGAGAATCTAACTCGGCCAAATCATCAACAACAAACCCGAGAATGCAACTTGGCCAATTTATCAACAATAATCCGAGAATTCCACTCGGCCACATTATCAGCAATAATCCGAAATCTTCCAAACTTAATAAGGACAATAACAACACATGTCTTTCTTCCAAATTCATGAACTACACCAACAATCTACATATTAACAACTTCATCAATCAATTCAAAATACATTCTAACGTTGGTAACTTCTTTTACATAATTCGACAACATTTTACTGATATTCAATTCAACCACAACAATCAACTTACAACCTTCCAATCTCAATAAAATCAACACATTTCTCACCTCCAAATTCATGCATTATACCTAAAACCACACATTGACAACATTATCTTCACAAACACAATAAACCATGCTAGTGTCATATTAGATTCTTCAATAATCCCACAATGATTCCAACTTCATTTCAACTCATCAAACCTTCATTTTCATCATGGAATCCGCAACTACAACAATCAAAATACTAAATAAAATCAATTCATCACATCTAAACAACAACACCTCTATTCGGCCACAACCATACACATACATATTTCATGAATTCCATCCATTTCTACAGACAACAACATGCATAAACCATCCATAACATATATAAAAGAAGATTGAACCTTACCTTCCTCCACTTGTCTTCTTACTTGGCTAGGGTTTATAAATCACCCAAATGAATGCTTGGCTTGCTCCAACAACTCCCTCATGTTAATGAGGACCTTCCAATTGGTGGAAATACTAGAAGAAAATAATTTTTCTTGATCAATTTCTATGACCTCATATTTTGGAATCATGGTCGAATGGCCTTTGTTTTCTTTCTCCATGTTTTCTTCTTGGAGTTTTCATGAATAATTGTCTTGCTTTGTGAGAAATTGTCCACATATATATATTTAGCCTCATCAAATAGCATATGGACACATGCCCCTTCTCCCTTTTCCTTGAAGTTTCTTAAAAATAAACAAAGAAGACTAAGTATCTTCTTATGTAAGCTTTAGTCCACACATATATATAATTAGTCCCCATTAAATAAAAATGTGGACATATGATTATATGCCACATGGCCAACATGGCCCCTTCAAGAACCCTCTTGAATATTTTGTGAAATTTCCATTTTGCCCCTAGCCTTCCACAATATTACCATGAACTGCTTTGTGAATTTCCCTTTTTACCCCTAGCCTTTCTCAATATTTCCATACTAATAAACAACTTGTTCATTAAAAATAACTTTGGAAAATAGTCTTGCCCTTAACTTCTCGCAATTATCTCGAATTATCCAAACGTACAAAATACGGGCTATAACAGAAGGACTGAGCATTGGAGCATAATTTGGAGCGGAAATATATTATACGCATTTTTCTGTTGGGCTTGGTAGGCCCAACTCCCTATCTCTTGTTATTTACTTGACAAATTGATGAAAATGTGCTTTATTGGAACCTTTAAAAAGTTGTCACGTATTAGAGTTGCCAAAACCATTTTCTAAAATATAAAACTGATTTTTAACAAGTACTAGCATATAAAACGATTTTTGGAGAATTGAGTCACTACCCATGTAAAAATGGACATTTCTTTGAAAAAACAAAATCATGATTTTGGACAAAAAAAGGGACTTGATCAATTTTATGGACTTAAGACAAAAATGATTGTGGACCGTGTACTTGGACAATTTGGACAAAACGTGGACTTAGACTATTTTTGAATTAATTTGTACTAAAGGACTAAAAATTAAAAATATAAAATACGGTTAAAATATGGATAATAATAGTATGCCAAAAATGATTTTGTAAAACTTAAACTAAAAACCCGGGTGGGCAAACGTAGCGTTCTACGTAGGTTAACGCCTTCGGGTTTTAACCTAGGCGTTCTAGTCCGAAACCCAAAACGCTCAATTTTGGGCAAAATTTTACCACTTTTATTTCTTGAAAGTGTTGTATTTTTTCAAGAATGACTAACCTTTTATTGCGGGAATCTAAAACAAAAGTAGTTTTATCAAAAACAAATTATATTCACAAGGCATACTATTAGACCCTGTAGGTCAACCGTATCTTACAGATCCGTAATACCGAGGAGCCTAACACCTTCCTCGAGGGATCACCAGGACCCTTACCCAAACATTGGTACAGATTGATTTCTTTTAAAACTTAACCGTTTTAAATGAACCCTTTCGAACTGGTTTTCCTAACTTACCTATAAGTTAGGTGGCGACTCTAAAAATAATATCCATTTAGAGTACCATCCACGTAGAAGTATATTTTTTTCTTTTTTCCGGTACGATTGACAACCGTTCTTCCCCGGGACACTTTTCTTTTTAAATGAAGCAAGTGCAAATGCGAATCGAAAAAAATAGAACCGCTACAGATGGCGATTGGGGAAAATTTAAGGTTCTAACCATAAGGTTCCAAGAATTTGTTTGCTTTGTATGATATAAATTTTCTAAGTGATATAAACTGCTTATGTGTTTAAATTTTCGCAAAATATAACTGTCATTCATGCATGCATACTCCGCCACTCCTACCGTTTATTTTACACACTTTTTTCAAGGGTGACGACGCGAGATGAGCTGCATTCATACCTTCACTAAAAAACCCTTTTGCTATTTTTCTTTGGCGGTCTCTGAAGGTCGAGTCGGCATGCGGTCGTCCCACAGCCTCAGAGAACCCACCCCCAGCTTGTCCGCTTGGGTAACCTGTGTCATTTGCTTGAAAAATCACTCTAGAATAATTAGCATAGAGCGGAGCCAAATCGTTACTGATATAGCACATACTGACCATAGACCGATTTGGGTATCTCAGACCTACCTGAATCGGACAGGATAAACACCTTACTGTGTTCAGACGGTGTAAAAGCCCGAAGGTACTGCATCCCACTACTTGCTATATGGAATCATCATTGTGCCTTATGTGAAATAAATTATTGTTCCTGGGGGCGGGGAACTAACAGTGTTCTATCTTGCAAATGTCTCCTAATTTGAAGTTTAACATGACTTTGGGTCCACCACCGAGTTTAGTAATGTGGTGGGAAGGTTTAACTAATGATCAGAAGAAAGAAGTAAAAGCTTGTGGAGGTAATCTACCTTCATTGATGAGTATGATAGGGGATAAGGTTCTACTAGAGATTATCACTGGTTATTGGGACAATGACAGAATGGTGTTCAGGTTTGGAGAGATAGAAATGACTCCCACCTTAGAAGAAATTAGAGATGTCTTGGAAAGCATAGGAAGCGCAAACAAATCCAGAAAGAAGTCAACCCAAAATACCCAAATCCCTCACAAACCCACCATAAAAGAAATTAAAGACATGTTTGTTGTCAACAAAGATGATTGGGCACAGGGACCCACTATAGCCTTTAGAGAGTTATATGGGAGGTATTCATCCAAACAGGGGTACGAAAACCACATCCTTGAGTTTTTTTCACTCCAATCCTGGGAAGCTAACCAAACACTAGCCTTTATCACCTGCCAATTGGAAACCATGGTATTTCCACTAAATGCCTCCCTAGCCATCGACACCCGAGTCATCTTTGTTGCACATGCTATTCTTAGAGGAGTTACAACAAATGGGCTTACCAAATATTTTGACATTATCCCTATCATCCTATCAGATATATACCGAGCTTTAGGAAAGTGCCGCAACCATTATTACTACTTCCAGAGTTGCAACCTCTTAGTCCAATGGTGGATACTTAAGCATTTAGATAGGAGTGGTTTATCTTACTGCCGAGATCCGGCCTGAGAGAGGATGATTTGAGAGTTACTGCTGTGCCATATGGGGTTCAAGACAAAAGAGGATGGGCTCACATATTTTCCAGATTAGGAGAAGAACATATTAGGTGGAGCCGTAGGCGTCCCTATTTACCTCTTATGGGCATTAGGGGGATCAGACCCTACGCTCCATTGAGAGTACTTAGACAGTTTGGTATGAGACAGGTTGTCCCAAATGTGGGAGATATAGGGGAGTTTGTGAGAGATTACGAAGAAGAACGTATCGAGGGTATTCATGATGCTAGAAAGGATTGGAAGAATATAATGAGAGAAGATAAGTTGGATGAGGTACCAAATAATCCCAGTCATGACGAAGATCTCTATGAGTGGCTTAGGGCTTAGTTAGCAGGTGCTGCCACTCCAGAACCATACCTTTATAAGTTTTCTGAGGATAGGGAAGTCGCAAATGCGATTCAGGTTAGAAGGATGAAACGACAAGCAGAAGAAAGGGCAGCAAACTATCAGGAAAAGACAGAATATGACCAAAATGTGATAGAAACTTTGACAAGCGAGGGAGATGCCTCATTGACGAGTTTGGAGTGGTTCGACACCTTTATTAGAGGAGTCATAGATACAAAGACGTCGTTGGAAGATGTTCAAAGGGGCCAATAGGTCAGGACAACATTGATTTTAGCCTATATAGCCATTCAGACCGCCCTCCGAAGGGCTAAGAAGGCACGGACTGATAGAGAGCAGATTTCGATCCGAGGAGTGGACTTCTTTTGATATTATTGCATTCATTTACTTTAAAGCCTTGTAATCCCGCTTGGGAAAAAAATATTATTAATGAAAAGCATTAGGATTTTTATTTTTGGGAAACCTTAAATTTGTTTTACATATGGCATAATTTTTCTTCATGCGTTAGTAGCCTTGGAGTAACGAGGTATATGAAAAATGAATTATATATCGTCTAAATGCTTATTTTATATAACTGTTGTGTGAAAATCATATATATTATTAAAACTCTTGATTGGTCCACATTCCAGACACTACCTAAAGAAAAACCAAGAAGACAACCTACAAAACTAATTTTGCTCCACTCTCAAAATGTTGATTTGCTAATAGGAAATGGAGACTCCGGACAACATGAGTGCAACTTCTCCTTATGTCAATCTAGTCAGCGACGATCAGGACATGGAAACAACAAGCAGGAAAAACCAACAGTGGGACGATAACCTAGCCCTAACTACTGCTAGAATGAAAGAAGTTGTCCAGACCACTAGGGCAGCTAATGAGAAAATGAAAGAAGCTGAAACTCTCTTAGCTTATGTTGAAGAACTAACTAAGCAACACCCTGCCAATTGGGTAAAACCGAGAAAGGTGCCTAAAGCGCCACTTAGGAGTTATGTCCCACTCAGTCTACAAGAAGGGTTTGACCCCATACCTTACAGAGATGACGAACTACTTATCCCCAATTTGAAGCGAGAAGTCTATGGAGACTCGCGCGAATCTCAGCTTGAGGAACCTCCGATTTCATGCACAATTGTTCTCAAGGGCACAAGATCGCACAATTGCTCTCAAGGGCACAAGATCGCACAATTGTTCTCAAGAGCACAAGATCGTACAATTGGGGTGCGCTAGTAGAAATGTCCAAATAAGAACTCTTGGAGACTTTGGGGAGTTTTGGAGTGTACGCGCAAAGCGTAAATCTATTGCCACCGTGTGCTCCTTCCATGATCCACAAGAAATGCCTCTACCACCGAAGTCAGTCGGGGCATACAACCAATGAGTGTGGAGCGCTGGAAAGGAAGTTGATCCAATGGATTCACCAAGGGAGAATTAGCCAACTATGGGGGCCGCACTCTTTCCTGACCAATGACCAGGGAAGAAATCATGTAGAAAAGATTTCGAGGGTTAGGTTCTGGAGAAGTGACTTCTCCAAATTCGAGGAGTCATATGCCAGGATTCACACCCTACGGTGTAGTGTGAAGAAGATAAGAGTGTTGACACCTAATTTTTGACCTCCCATAATTTGTTTTAATTTTATCGATGTACTTGAATTTTAAAAGGGATAACATATGTTTTAATTTCTTTTTAGAAAAAAAAATCAAATCAAAATGGTTTTATAATCTGTGCAAATAATGTTTTACCAATATTGTTTGATAAAATATTTTCTATAATACACCATTTAGAAATAATTTATTTTTTACAACAAATTAATGATGCCTTTTTTAGAGTTGCTAAAATACATTTCAAAGCTGTGTATAAAATAAATGTGAAATATAGAAAAAAAAAGAAAAAAAAAAATTGTACTAAGTTCTGTTCTCTCTCCTAATATTTCATGCAAACCCTAGCCCATCATTAACCTAAAATGGCCGGCGCGGCCACTGTCCAGCCACCGGCGGTTGGTCAGACCATCCCACTCACTTCTACCACTCAATATCCACCCCTACCACAATTGTCTACACCCGCTTTCCCACAAACCTTCTCAACTCTTCCCATGGAAATTGTTAACTATGCTCAAACCATAGCATGCATCAATGGCGACATGCAGGCGCAAATATGTGATCCAATTCCCATCAAGAAGATTACTTACATTAATGGAATCCCCATGGCTAAGTGGATAGCAGAAGTTAAACTAATGGAGATTATGGAGAATCTACAATATGTTGTCATTGGTAAATTTGCTCAGGTTGGCCAGATCTGCAAGAACTACGTACCATTCTTCCACAACAATGTGGAGTGAAAGGTAAATGTACTATTGGTCTCTTTCGTCATTGACATGTTCTTATCAGGTTAAGTTTCATAGAAGATTTTGTTACATTAACTTCTAAGGGTGCTCATTATATAAAGTCGAAGGATGGTATTACATATCAAATGAGGCCTTTGATATATGACTCCAACTTTAAGATTGATAAGAAAACCATGAAAGCTATGGTGTGGATCTCTTTTCCAAATTTACAGCCTACTTTCTTTGTTAAAGAAGCACTTCTTACTTTGGCCTCGGCTATTGGTAAACCTTTGCAACTTGATATGGCAACGATTAATAAAACAAGGCCAAGTTGTGCTAGGGTAAAAGTGCAAGTTGATTTGTTAGCAGATCTTCCAAATTCTATAACCATGGAAATGGAAGACGAGGTCACAAAAGAAGTTAGATTGGAGAAGGTTAAAATCTAATATGATGTTTTGCCAAAATATTGTACTGAATGTATGTTACAAGGCCACTCCACTGATGAATGTCATGTGTTACACCCTGAGTTAAAGGTTCACATGGAAGAAGGTAAACATGACGCTATATCACAAAAAGGGCAGAAACCTATAAGATATCCATCTAGGTTTCATGGTAAATATTTCTAACAAAAGTCCTTGCCAAAAACTAAAAGTATTGGGAATATGGCAGTAGCAGTGTTGATTGAAGGTGAAACTAGTGTTCCTTTGCTAAAGCAACATAATAATAATGATGTACATGGTGTGAAGGCTAAGGTGGTATCGGAACACAACAAGGTTTCAACTCAAAACAAATTTGATGCTCTTAGTGAAATTGGTGAAAATGGTAATGATGAAGGTAAACGACAGGAAGAAGTGGAGAGTGCAGAACAATTAGGTGCTGCTAATAAAAAAGTTATGCCTACTGCTAAGATAGTTAGAGTTCAGCAATGTGAGGAGATCCCAATTGTTACCACTCAGGTTATGAATGAAAAGGAAATGATTTGTCAAAACAAAAGTAAGGTACAAGATGGTAAGATCATATTTGGTGAGGATGCTATGAAATAACTAGCTGTTATATCTGTTATGCAGACTAGTAACAAAGAGGAGAATAAGCAAGAGGTCAAGTCTGATTTGATAAAGGACACAGAACAAGTGCCTGTTGAAGTGGAGCAGGATGGATGCAGAGATGTCAATTTGAAGGATGATTGTTCTGATTCTGTGGAAGATAGCTCTAATCATGAAAGGGCTGATATGATGAAAGGTGGTGACATTTTAGACACTACCATAAGAGATGCTGAAAATGATGCTCTTCTTCTTCTCAAACAGCCTGATATTTCTGAAAATTGTGCCTTAGAGCATGAAGATGCAGTGGTGATTTATGAAAACATTACTCCTCTGAGTGTCACAGTTCCAAAGAAGGTTTCTCCCAACAAGATGTTGCATGATTTGGTGTCTCATAACATAAATATGGTTGGGAAGAATATAGATTCAGGCCAGAAAGTGAATAACAAGGAAGAAGGTAGAGTAGCTTGTTCTGTGATAAAGGAGAATATATCCAATAATAGTAAGTCTACTGCAAAATCTTCTACAAAGGGTGCAAAGAAAGGTAGCAAACAAGCCAACATGGAAAATCAACCAGTCATCAGGGTGATGCCAAAGAGAGCTACCGCTAAATCGAGTTTTAAATGATGATTAAATCATTCATTTGGAATATGAGATCAGTGAAAACTCAGCACGCCTTTCATAGGCTACAAATGATACATAGGCACCATAAATTCTGTTTAATAGCATTGTTGGAGCCTTTCCAGCAATCTAGACACATTGAGCAATATAAGAGAAAGCTTCACATGCAGTCTGCAGTTGCTAATTGCAATGGGAAAATCTAAATATTGGTTGTAGATAACATTGGGGTGGAAGTGGTACTTGACACCGATCAAGAAGTGACTTTGAAACTATTCTTTCATGAGTTTAATCAGCCTATTGTTACTTCTGTTGTATATGCTAAGTGTGATGCTTCAGATAGATTGGAATTGTGGGACAGTATTTACAACCTTGCCAATACGGTCACTATACCTTGGATAGTTGGTGGGGATTTCAATGTTGTTTTGAATCAAGAAGAAAAGATTGGTGGTTTGCCTGTTGACATGAATAATGCAGAAGACTTTTCCTTTTGTATTAACTCTTATGAATTAGAGGAGGTGAATTTCAAGGGTAGTCCTTTTACTTAGTGGAATGGAAGAGCTGAAAATGAATGCATCGTTGAAAGACTAGACAGAATGCTGATCAACTCTCAGTTTTTGAACTGGTTTGGTCATATTGAAGTTGAGCATTTGGCTAAGACAGGGTCTGATCAAGCACCTCTTCTGTGTTCTTATGGGGAAGTAGCCACTAATATCCCTAGACCTTTCAAGTTTCTTAATTTTTAGACAGATCATGAATCTTTCCTTCATACTGTCAAGCTTTCTATATGTTTCAAAAGGTGGCAGGCAATTTAATTTAGCAGGTGGAACAAGCGACTGGCTTCTCAAGAGATTCATTTCCATTAGACTGTCTAGGCTGTCCTATCTTTCAGGCTAGAAGAAAGAAAGTGTTTTATAATGATCTTATCAAGAAAGAGAAGAATAAGCTACAGAACTGGAAAGGAAAGCTCTTATCATATGGTGGGAAAGTTGTGCTAATAAGTAATGTGTTATAAAGTATTCCTGTGTATTTGTTATCTGCAGTTGTGCCTACTAAATACACTATCAATGAACTGCACAAGATATTTGCAAGATTTTTCTGATCCAACAAGGACGAAGGGAGACGCAAGCATTGGGTTCAGGGGCTAAGATTTGTCTTCCAAACGAAGAAGGAGGTTTTGCTTTTAGATCTCTATATGATGTGTCAAAAGCATTATTTGCCAAGCTATGGTGGAAGTTCAAGACTAAAAATACAATGTGGGCAATTTTCATGTGGAACAAGTATTGTAAGAAGCATAGGCCAACTGAAGTGTAGTGGAGGGGTGGTTCTCAAATTTGGAAGAGAATGCTTGAAGCAATGGAACTGGTGGACCAGCATATTTGGTGGGAGCCAAGAAGTGGAGAATGGAATGTGTGGCAAGATAATTGGACTAAATTAGGATGTTTAAAACAGATGATGCCAGTACAGGATAACATTGATGAGCTGAAGTTCTTCATGACAGATGCATGATGGGATTTTCAGAAATTAAAAGTTGTCTTTCCTGTGGACATAGTGAATCACATTAGCTCAGATTTAGGAACTGGAGAAAGGTGTGATAAAAAGGATAACCCTTGGTGGATGTTGAATACAAATGGTAAATTCTCAGTTAAAAGTGCATGGAATACTCTCAGACAACATGGTCAATATTCTGTATACTTTAAAAGAATATGGAGTAAAGGTGTTCTTTTAAAAATTTAATTTCTGCTATGGAGAGTGTGGAAGTTTAAGTTGCATGTGGATGATGTTCTCAAGAAAATGCATATATCAATAGTTTCCAAATGCAGATGTTGTGGTAACTCTCAGAATGAAGAAACCATGCAGCACTAGTTTCTAACATGAGAGTTTGCTATGTCAATCTGGTTATACTACAATGCAGCAGCTGGTGTCATAGGTTCTTTAGTGCAAGTTCATCAAGCAGTAGTGAAATGGTGGAATATGCAGGTTTCTCCTATAATCACAATTGTTTATCAGGCCGTTCCAGCCTTCATTTGTTGGCAGATTTGGAAAAGAAGGAATGCAATCATGCATGGTGCTAGTATGAGCAAGGCTAAGGTTATATATGGGATTAATCAAAATCTATATAATCTGGTTAAATCCTTATATCCTTGGTTGAAGAATATTCCTCAGGATTGGCCCCAACTGGTCCAATACTTGGAAGGATACAAACTTCATACCAAGATCAGACTTGTACATTGGAAATGTCCTTATGAAGGGTGGTTTAAATACAACACTGATGGTGCTTTAAGGGGTAATCCGGGACCAAGTTCAGCAGTGTTTTGTGTGAGAAATGAGTGTGGAGATCTGATATATACTAGTGCAAGGAAGCTGCAAGAAACAACAAACATTTGTGCAGAGGCAACTGCAATCCAGGATAGTATTACATATTGTATTACAAATCATCTGGTTCCTGTCGTTATAGAGTTAGATTCATTGACCATGATCAATATTTTAGAAGGGATATGGGATAGTCCATAGAAGATAAGTGTGGGAATGAGAAAGATCCAGCAATGGAGAGATAAGGGCCATGTGCAACTTGCTCATATCTTGAGAGAAGGCAATGCACTAACAAATTTTTTAGCTACATGGTTTTTGATTTTGCAGGTTCAATCCAAATACATAGATTTCAAGACTTACCATCTGCTGCTAGGAGGATTCTAAATAGTGATAAGAGTGAAATTCCATACATCAGGTTTTCAACACATAAGATCAGAGAGCCAGATTGATCCAACATGATGATACAACAGGCTGAATAGAGTTCCAACAGTTAAGACTGTATAATCATCTAAGGATATCCTATCTAGTGAGTGGTATTAACAATTTCACTATTCAAGCTGCTAGAAGGATTTCATTAGCTGATTGTTACAAGATTCATTCAAGTTTTCAACCTGTTGTCTACATTGTATACATGTTGTCCCATTCATTCCAAAGGGCAGCAGCTTCTTAACATCATCAACTCAAGAGTGTGCCAATTTGCTGCTTGACTTGTTCAAATGGATTAGATACCATAACACCTGGTGAGAGCTTGAGGTGTCTTATAGTGGTATCAATCCAAAGCAATAAATGAGGGCAGACTTATCAGATTGACGGAAGATTGGTTGCAGCTGCATCACACTTAGCTTTTGTTTCTGTTTGCTTCTTTTTCTCTGTACTTAGTTAGGCTATTTTGATTTTTACTTTTGTTCTGTAACTTCTTTGTGTACATATGTCTCTTTTTATTAATAAACCATCACCAGCTCTGGCTGTGTGATCCTTTTAGCCAAAAAAAAAAAAAGATCCATTTTGCTAATTTTAATGAGAAAATAGTTAGTTATTTAATTGTCCAAATTATCAGAAATTAATCAACAAATATTTATCCCATTTTAATTCAAGGAAAACTGATTGATTAAAATAAAATAATCATTTCGACCCCCGAATTTTGATTTCTGCACAATCATTTATGTGGACAATTTTCAAATTAACAATAATTAATTGTGGTTAATATTTGTAGTTTGCTTATTATGTGCTTAATTATGGATACGATTGAAATAGTCAATTACTTAGTCAAATAGGGTCATGATTGAAATAGCAAATTCATTGTTTAATTCAATTAAGGACATACTTGTGAATTCATATTTTGTGAAAATCAATCGTGTTTTGTTTTTATTAATTGATTATTTAGCTTTAATTAAATTATTTAATAATCAATCATTTTTTTACCTACTCTTTAATTTGCATTTTTGTTTTTTGTGTCCTTTATACACATATATGCGTTAATATATTACTTATTAATATACCCGCCTATTATGCGTATATATATATATCATATATATACATATATAGGCATATAGGTCGGGCGGCCTCTCTCTCATTTAAATGGACTGAGTCCAGCCCAACTAGGCCAGACCCAGCCCAAATTGTTAAACGCATAAGGGGGCAAAGCCCCTCTCTATTCTTCAGTTTAAACAAACAAAGCCTTAGGAGACTTTGAGGGTTTCCTTGAGAGAAACCCTATGCCGCCGCGGGGCCACCTTCTCTCTCATGTCGTCATTCTGCCATTTTTGGCAAAGTTGCAGAATTGGTAAGGCTTTTACAGGCCTGGTTGGGTCAATGTTAGATAAGGCATTAATTCCCTCCTCCGATTTTCACCTATCTCTACCCAAACGAGGTGTTATCTCGTCTTTATTAGCATGTTTTTCTCTGTTTTGTGAACGTTAGACTTTGATATTCTGCAAATATTTAATTGATTTTGGTCGTTTATGAATTTTGAACCTCGGGTTGCTATTGGTTCGTTTGGAACCTAAAAGATCGACCTTTTGAGGGAAAGATCTGACCCTTGATTCGTTTTTGCGTCTAATCCTATCCCTCCAAAGTAGGTGTGAGGAGGAAAGCCCTACAAAGGGAAGTTATCCCACATTGAACAAGAAGGGGTTTTGAAGTTCTGGGGTTCTCTATTTAAAGGGCCCTATTTTCTTTGTTTAAAGACAGACTTTTGAATGTATTTTCCTGAAAATATACTCATTTAGACTCGAATACTTAAAGATCTCTTTCAAAATTTGATTGAAGTCTTTTAAAGAAGTTTCTGAGTCCAGTAAAAAAATTTAAACAAAGAAAGGGGAAACTTTTCTCTTTTTCTTGTGTTTGTTGAGTTATGTGGCTTGAGTTTGGGGTTTGAAGGAGTAAATCTTCAAGTTTGAATCTCGATTAGTGGCTGCACTCGCAAAAGGTAACCTCTTTTTCTTTTATTTGCTTATGAGTATAAAAACTGTTAGTTTAATTATCCTTTAATGTTTTTTATGCTTGTCATGTTTAGTTCTCTTGTTTTCTTGTTTTAGTCATGTGCCTAATGTGATTATTAGCTAGATAAAAATAGTTTATTTCATTTAGTTTTGGTTGGTTGATTTAGAAGCTATGTGAAATTGCCTAAACTAAAAAAGGACTCTGTTACGTATGGTATTAGTGCTGAAGTTTGTTGCCTGCTAAAGATTAAATAAAAAAGGAAACAAGTTAGTTGATCCAAATAGGATGAGTGGAAGCTCATTTGATAATGAAGACGTTCACATAGAGTAAAAGGGATCAGTGGTTTATTGATGTTGTGGTCTGTGTAATAAGGTTCATATGAGGAGTTTGGTAACAATGATGTTATTTTTGGAAAGATGCTTAGTCTAGTTAATTAGTATTATAAGAGTTCATGTTTAAACCCCTTTGGGGAGCCTGGTTGATTTGTATGCATATGCATATTTGACTGATTAACTGTGATGGGACATATCCCTATGTAGTAAGTTATTTGTTTTGAGTGGTAGGTAATTTCTAAGATATTCTGCCTGTTTGTTGTCTCATCTCTAAAGGAAAGGTTCGGTGCTATATGAGATTTGTCTTGACCTTTTTTAATCTATTTAGAATGCTTTGGATTATGTTTAGCTTAAAGAAAAAGAAAGAGTAAAGATGTGTATGAATGAACATAAAGTGCAGAGTTATTCCTTGGCTAGATAAATTCCTTGCAATATGCTTGATCCTACCCTGTTAAGTGTAAGAAAATGCATTTTTTGATCTTGTTTGACTCAATCTGCTACTATGTGACTTCAAACTGGTGCTATTTCCTTTTTGTGCAAACTGGTTTAGTTATTTCTTGACAAGGATAGATTTGTCTTCCTTTGAAAAGATGGTACAAGGTGTAAGTTGCTATGATGAGGTTGGTTGAGACAAGTTTTTTGGTTTTCTTTGTTTTTTTTTTTTTAAAAAAAATCTGCCCATGGAAGGGACTAGTCTAAAACTTTGTCATACATTACCTATTTTCAAAACTGAAGGCATGCTTGCTTTTGGCCTTTGTAATCTGGTGAGTGTAACATCTGGACTATGGTAGTCTTGTGGGTGGCACATTGTCCATATCGCTCTTTAAAATTGGAACCTTTAAATAGACTGGAAAAAGGGACATTTCTGCCACCTCATCTTTTGAATGGATCAGTGCCTTAGTTATAATTTCTTTAAAAAGATATGATGTTTGAAGGTCTTACATTGGTCCTTTTACTTGAGTTCCTAGAATCTGGTTTTGTAACTTATGGCCTAGGGTTTAAACTATGTGTGTCCTTTGTGCCATATGCTCTGTCATTAAGTTTGTCTTGTTTGAGGTTTGATTGAAGAAAACAAATGGAATGTATGGCCTTATTTGATCATGTCTTTTCTTAATGGTTTGCTATCATGATCTAATTGTTGAATCATCACTGACTAGTAGAGTCACTGGTCTGACTTGGGAATAGAATATGACAACACACCTTGATGATTGTTTTCCTGTAAATAAAGAAAAAGAGGAGAATGAATTGTTGTGTTAAAGTAATTTTGGCTGCACTAGGAATACTAACTAAAGGGTAGTAGTTTCTTTTTTAAAAAAGAGGAATGTGGAATAGGTATTGCTAAGTCATATAAGAACAATTGTTATGTCTCTGAAATTCTGTAATCTGCTGCTAAACATTGCCTGCACTGGTGAACATAAATCCAGACTTGGTTTTTCTTTTGGTTAATGATCTTCACATGAGAAATTTTGCTTGCTATTATTGTTCAGTCTCCTGATTAAAGTCTGTGTCTTCATCTCTTTCCCTTCCCTATTTCTTTGCTTTTTTTTAGGACTCAGTTGAGTTGTTGGTTGTGAACTTGGTCTTAGGACTTTATCAGTTTTGTTAACTATGATTTTGAACTAGTTCTGGCCTAGTATAGCTATGTATGCAAATATTTTTTCTCTTGAATATCACTAAGTTTAGCACAAAAATAGGGAGGCAAATTAGCGCTTGGGGATTAAGCTTAAGCTTTCCCTAATGTCTACCATGCCTGGGATTCATTAAATCCTTTGCATCTTGTGTGGCATTAGGATTGAGAAAGTGAAAGCTTTCCTTTTGGTGTTGTTTTAGCATCTCTATAGCTGTCTATATCAATGGTATATCAGGGGGAAAAAGAGTGTATACCTACTCTATGAGTAAACTTTGTGATCTGTTTTTTATACTTTTGCATATTTGGGCTTTGTGTTTTCTTTTCCATTCTTCTGTGTTTTGTGTGGGCTTTGTGTTGTTGGGCCTATAGCCATGAATCCTAATTTTGTCCTTTCACCTCAATTCATAAACATTATTATGTGTTTTTCCTATCTAATTATCCTTCAAAGCATGGTAATTGTTTCACTTTTTGACAATTTGATATGTCATGTATCTCTTTACTTGGATATTTGGATGACCACTAATTTACATTCCCTTCTTTCTTTGCTTGCATGAAAATCCTTCTGTTTTGGGAGGGTTTCTTACTGCGCAAAATCCGTTGGGCCAAAGGCCCAACACCCCTCTTGATCGAGTCTGTGGGAAATGAATAAGAAAGGGAAGCTAATATGTCTTAAAGGCCCAGTCAGTGGGTGAAAATGGCATTGATGGGCATGGTAGGCCCATCAGTTGGAAATCTAATCTCTTTCTTCCTCCATTTATGTATATATGTTGTATATGTACTGATGTATGTGATTATTGGAACCCATTATGCATGTTAGAACTTGGGAAAATATTTAGTAATTTAGGTAAGTCGCCAAAACAAATCAATTTTCCTAACACGGCTAATAATTCTTTTTTCCTTAAATTAAAAAGGGTTCAAGATTTGGGTTTTTCCAACTGTCTCGATTTTTAAAAGCAACGGTAGTAAATAGGGATTTAATATCTATTACATCCAAAACAAGTTGATTACTTCCTTAAAAAAATTGATTAAAGATGTCTTTCTAGTTCAAGTATGAAGTTGTTAATATTTTGCGTGATAGAAGGGGCTAAAAGACGTTTTTTAAGACAGTTGGGCCATGGCTAAAAGGAACCACTAATCTGAGCACTTTTGGACATGGGTAAAAATTTGGACCGTGGAGACATAAGTTGAAATATTTTTTTTTGTAAAGGATTTCGGGCCTGAAAGCCCAACACCGAAACTGGGCTAAAATTGGACTGCTTAGTAGGCTGGGTGTTGACAGATCTGGGAACGTAGAATGCGGCTTGATTTTATGGGCTTCAAGAATTTCATAACGAGTTTGAATAAAATGACTTGTAATTTTTCTTTCATATATATAAGTGTAAAAATTGGAGGTATACTCCATATTTTCCATTTATGTATATGTAAAACCCGTAAGTACTAAACCTATTTCGTTAGGACTAGAATAGTAGCAACTTTAAGCGAGAGAAATATCGGGTGTGTCCTAGTCCGGCAACGAAGTGAGTTGAACACTTGCATGGATGTTTGAACCAAAACCACCCAAAAAGGAGGGAATTTTTGCCCAATTTTTGGGACCATAATTATGATATGAAAAAGAATGACTTTTTGCGGAAAAATCAAAACATTATCTTTTGGCAAATAATCACATTAATCACACATTGAAGCTCGTAGGTCAACCGTATTCTACGGATCTTTAATACTAGGGGGCGTAAAACCTTCCCTAGGGGATCATCAGAACCTTTACCTCGAACTCTGGTCCAAAAGATTTTTCCTTATTTCTAAAAAATCTTTAAACCCGATTTTCCTAGTTTTCCATAATAAAATAGGTGGCGACTCTAAAAATACCAAATCCAATTAGAGCACTAACAACCTCGTAGTAACTTTTATGCCTTAACCCGCGTAAATGCGAACCGTAACAAAGAGCAGTGCCGCAAACCTATCAGGGTCGCCCAGGACCTCCAAGAGAAAGAGATTGCGTATTTCACCATGGTCGCCCCGGCCACGACATTGAAGAATGTGTGGATTTCAAGCTTGAATTGGAACGCCTTGTGAATAAGGGCCACGTTTGGATTGTCACAGGAAGACAAGGATAGAAGATGAAGACGAGAAGATAGTGGAAACTTGCCTAGCATTGGTTGGGTAGAAAAATCTAAGTATCGGTTTACTGCTTTCAATTAAGTGGAGTATCCCTTTCCCTTTTACGTCAACGGAACCACGCCGACCTGGTGTCCCGTTGGGGATACATGGGAAGCCTACATAAGGCCCGGTCAGGGTAGAAAACTAAGTTTTGGGTAGCATAGGAAAAAACCTTTTCTGTGTATGCTTGAACTATGGACGGACCTGATTTCCCTTTGGTGGGATACGTAGGCAGTCTATTTAAGACTCGGTTCTTTTATCATAAAAATTAAAATTCCCTTAATATAGGATGGGTAGAAGCAAATCAACCGTGAAGACCACTTACAAAAAAATCAATGCTCCTAAAAATACAAAGTGACCAAAATACCCTCGGAATGTGTGCTATAGACTGCGAACAATGTGATATTTTGTATTTTTTGTGACTAAAATAACACTAACTTGGGAGCCGTTGAGTTGTTTTCTCTTATAGACAGGGGTCGATTCGGTGGCACCAGTTACTCGATCAAAAGTTGTTGCAGTGTCCTTAAACCCTCCATAAGAAGAAAACATGTCTAAGACTCCGCCACCAAACAACAACCAGAACAGAACTGCCTTAATTGAGGATACCCCAACAGCTGACATAACTGGAATGCCTTTGGAAGAGGCCGTTAACCTACTAATAAGGCAATTGACTGAAGCCAGAGAAGAAGCAGCCCGTTTGAGGGCTGAAAAAGAAAATGCTACTAATACTGAGGTTAGAAGGCCTGTACCCATTTTCCCAAATTTGGACTTACCAATCGCTGACCATTTCCCACAAACTCAGACTGGGGCTACGTTTCAAACTCCACTACACCGAAACACCACCCATGTGGGGAATTCCTCTCACCAAACACCAGCTTCCCAAATACCAGCTCATGCTACAGCAACTCACAACCCAAACGCTTATCAAACTCCTCGGGTAGCGGGAACTCCTACAATCCGCCCTGTGCAACCAAATATTACTTTTGAAGACCATGTCACCCATATTGACTCCTCGCCAGAACTGGAGAACATGGAAATGTTATTTGAGGCTAGAATAGACAAAATTGAGAAGGAGATGGGGAAGAAAATTGTTGAACTAGAACAGGGCTCTGAAAAGAAAGAGGGGCTAAGATACTCTGATTTGTGCATACATCCGGACTTGGGTTTACCAAAAGGTTTCAAAATTTCCAAATTTTACCATTTCAATGGGTCGGGCAATCCCAGGGCCCACTTAAGAGCTTATTGCGACCAGTTGGTTGAAAGTGGTGGAAACGAAGTTTTGCTCATGAGATTATTCAGCCGAAGTCTGTCAGGAACAATATGGAATGGTTTATCTTACAAGACATCAGTTGATGGAGGACATGGGAGGAGATGGCAAGTTCATTCATGGAGATATTCTGCTTCAATGTGGAAAATGTGCCTGATCACTTCTCATTGGAGAAAATCCGCTAGAAATCGGTTGAAACCTATAGAGAATATGCCAGTCACTGGAGAGACAAGGCAGCGCGTGTGCTATCACCTATGACTGAAGCTGAGCTGGTAGCTACATTTATACGATACCAAGAAGCTGATTGATTTGACAAAACGATAACTATGAAAGGGAGCTCCTTTGCAGATTTAGTCCCCGTGGGGGAAGACATCGAAGATGGCCTCAAGACCGGTAGGATTGTCAGTGTATTAAATAGAGCAGATGTGTTGGGCACCACGAGCGGCAAAAAGAAGAAAGAAGATGTAACTTATATTTCTAGAGCTACTAGCCCAAAAAGCCAAGGAAAAGAGATAACCCACAAAAATTAAGAAAACTACCAATTGCCTCCACCAACCAGTTATATAACCACTTCACCCCAATATAGCCTGATATCTGTGTGCTACGCACAACCTGGCTACCAAGCTCTACAACTAAATTACCAAATACCAGTACCTAGCAACCAAGCTCCACGACTAAATTATCAAATGCCAACACCTAATAACAAGCTCCACAAAATCAGACTTTCCAAAATCAGCCTCCACCAGCAAACTATGAGGCACCCCAAAAAAAAACCTCCGACAGTATTCACTCCTTTACCAGAATCAAGGGCTAGTTTGTTTGCCAAACTAAGAGACGCTGGTCGAATGAATGTTGTTCCACCAAAACCTCCTAACCCCAAGGATCGATGGTACAGGCCAAATTTCACTTGCGCCTATCATTCTAACCAAGTTGGCCACACTACTGAATATTGCATAAACTTAAGGCACAAGCTACAAGATATGATTGACAATCATGAGCTTATCCTGGAGCCAACACCTCCAAATGTGGACACAAATCCTCTCCCGAAGCATGGATGGAATCAAATTCACATGATAGAAAGGGGTGATGAATGGGAAGAGAGCCCTGCGATCATTTGTCCAGATATTGAAGGATTGGAAAGCACTATCTCTATGTTGTCCTCACAAGAACAAAAAAAAAGTGTCAGGTCTCATGACAAGGAAATCTGAGATGTTCCAGTCATCTGTTGTAGCCAAGAAAGAGCCCTTCATGCTCAAATATCCCTCGACAGTCGCTTGAATTCAGAACGAGCCATTCATACTCAAAACATCAGGGTAAGTTGGGAATGCACCTTTTGTGATCAAATCACCGCACTTGATTGGTCAACAAAGAAAAAGAGGTAGTCGTTGTGGTTCAGGGTATGACCAGGTTTGGAAGGTGTTACGCTCCAGAAGAGCCTGTAGTCGAAGCACCGCATTACAAAAATCCTCAGTAAAGACCAATCACTGAAGGCGAAGCTCAAAACTTTTGGAGGCAAATGGCAGTCAAGGATTATTCGATTGTTGAGAACTTGCATAAGACTCCTGCTAGGATATCAGTAATGTCATTATTACTCAGTTTGCCATCCCGGACGCGGGGTATATGGTTAAATGGATCGGAGCTGACGTTCCTCGGCAATATGATATATTCTATTTTATGTATACATGTATAAGAAATGTTTCTCAAAGAAATCTAAGCATGCATGGCATCCGCCCTAAGAGGCCTCCTGATGTACAGGTTATTCCCTTATCACATGTTATGTTCCATATGTCTTATTATATTATTGTTCATGCCTTACATACTCAGTACTCTGTTCGTACTGACGTCCCTTCTTGTGGACGCTGCGTTCATGCCCGCAAGATCAGGTAGCCAGCTGGACGGCCCACATCAGTAGGACCTCCCCTCAACGGCAGTCAGTACGCTTCATTGATCCGGAGCTACAGCTCTTTTGGTATGCCATCTTGCTATGTATATATATGGGTATGGCAGGGCCTTGTCTTGTCCTTTCTACAGTCTATTTTTCATAGAGGTTTGTAGACAGTGATATGTAGCCATGACGTTGTCCAGCTCCGTCGGCGCTCATTTTGTTGTACAGTATATATGTAGCGGCCAAATTGACTTGCACTGTTACTCTCAGTATTTATGTTTATACGTATGTGTTGGTCGTGATACCCCGGTACGGTGTCTCTTATGTTGATTGTTTGGGAGACAGTATAGCTCAGTTGCAGATTGTGTATGGGCCCAGGATAGTCAATGAGAAGTAAATGCAAGCATAGGAGTGCTTGACCAGTAGTGGTCGGGCACTTGTTACGGCCCATCGGTTTGGGTCGTGACACATTTCTATTCACTCCACCCGTAAAAACCCCTACCAACGAAGAACCCAATCGACACCATCCAAAATCAACACTATCTGCCTAAAATTGACACCATCTGCTCAATATTTGTCGGATTTCATAGTTTTTTTAGTTCATCTTCCTGTTACACTTATAATTGAAGTTATTTTTACTGATTTAAATCGAAGGTTACATCTATTTCATCAACGAGTTAAAGGTTGACGTTTTCGTCAAAGTTTGGAGGACAATCTAAAAGGTTACACCTATTTCATCGCGTCCATTATTAAAAGGTTAGCCCCGTATCTCATTTTATTTCTATGTAATGGGATTAGAACTAGGATTTTTTACATCTTTATTTTTATCTCAATATTTACAGTGCAAATGCTTGGGCTAATGATTGAATATGTTAAAATAAGTAGTAATGTGTTAAAAAAGTTGTGGTAAAATGTTGTTGATGATTTGATCGTGGTTGATATTGTAACTTTACCTATGAAATTAAAGTATTTCTACTGTTTCCATGTCGTAAAATGTCTTTTAAACTGATTACTTTGAGATTTTACCATGGGGGGATTTTAAAGAAAGGAAAAAACCATATGATGGTGGAGAAATTACTGATGTTACGGAGTTCGATTTAGATAGATTTTGTTAATTTGAATTGAGAGATTGTGTGAAAGAAATAGGCTATGACCCTGGGAAATACATGGTTTATGTAAGGTTGCCTAATAGTGGGCCTTTGATAGAAAATAATTCAGATAGGGATACAATGGGAATTGCTGCATGTTTAGGACATGGGGATATTTTGGATTGCTTTGTGTATCACATGGTTGAAGACCCTATATTGGTCCCACCCTTATTAGAATATGTAAGTCATATAGAGAGGGAAAGTCCTGTATCTTTTGATAAAGGGACTGATTAAGACATTGGGGTTAGTGAGGGAACATCTCAGCTGGGAGATATGCACAATGCAGCTTTTGATAAAAACTTAGAGCCATTCTTTGATGCTCCTTTTAAACCAACTCCACAGTTCCAAACTACTACTACTCCAAACCCTACCCCTGTCCAAACTACTACTCCTCCAACTCCTCTCCCTCTCCAACCTACTACTCCTCCAACTTCTCCCCCTGTCTAAACTGCTACTTGTACAACCCCTGCACATGTCCAAACTACCACTTCTACAACCCCTGCACATGTCCAAACTACTACTGCTACAACCCCTACACCTATCCAAACTTTTACTACTCCAAATCTTGCCCCTAAATCATCACAAGTTACTAATATACATGACAATGTTGTATCTGATAGGGATGATTTAAAATCAGATCCATAAGGATCATTTGATAAAGGAGAAACAGATAGTGGGAGTGATTTAGATGATGAGCTAAGGGGTTTTAGAGAGGAAAGGAAGGCTGAAAAGAGAAGAAGGAAGAGGGGTGAAAGACCTCCTGTTCCTGAATATGTTAAGTTAGGAGTAGGAAGAAAAGGGCCAAATGTGGGGTTTGATGAATCAGAAGGTGATAATAGAGATAGTTTAGAAGGTAAGTTGGCTGGTGATGAACCTTATTACCGTTCAGATGAAGCTGCTAGCTTTGAAACTGATCCAGATGACCTAACTGATAACGAAGGAGTAGTTGAACAAAGAGAGAAAGCAAGAAGAAGGAAGCTAACAAACAGAGTTATGTTTGATAAAACTTGCAAGAAGGTAACATGGAAACAGGTCTCCAATTTGAATATGTTGATTTTAGAGCTGTTGTTAGTATGCAGTTGCTGAACATGTTGCTATTAAAAAACATGTTAATTAACCTACAAGGGTAAAGGTTAGGTGTACAGAAGGTTGTCCTTGGCTTCTGTTTGTTAGCTTTGACTCTAAGACTAACAAATTTGTTGTGAAGAACTACAATCCAATTCACAAATGTGACCTTACTAATAGGAACAAACTTTACAATTCCAAATTCTTAGCCATTCACTATAATGAGAGGTTAAAAGAACAACCAAGCATTAGAATATTTGCGTTTCAGTAACTTATTAAGAAGGAGTTGGATCTATATGTTGGGAGGTCTGTGTGTAGGAGAGCAAGAAACAAAGTGATACAAGAGATGATGGGTGACCATGTTAAGGAGTTTGGGAGAATTTTAGATTATAAGAATGAGATGCTAAGAAACACCCTTTAAAAAACAACCATCCAAACCAATGCACTTCCTACAACCAGCCAAGTAGGACTTCTTCATTGCATCAAAACATATGTAGAAGCCTACAAATTGTTTTCTACCTTCAAATGTCTCCTCACTGAGCTTCACTAAGGTCAGTTACTTATTGCTGTTTGTAAAGATGGCAACAATCAGATGCTGCCACTAGCTTGGGCAGTAGTTGAGGTTGAAAACAAGTACACTTGGACATGGTTTATTAAAATCCTGAAGGAAGATCTTCAGCTAGGAGATGGGACATACATGGCGGTTATAACAGATATGTAAAAGGTAAAATTTAAGTGTTTAATTCACTTCATGTTCATAACTGTTTCTAACTAATATTCTCTTTTTACTAACAACCTATTTTTTTATTATTCACAGGGTCTTGAAAGTGCCATGACAGATCAACTTCCATATGCTGAACATAGGATGTGTATTAGGCATGGTCCAAGAAATTCAGAGGGCTTGAGAGAAGGAATTGCTTTTGGAGGTTTGAAAGGTCTACCTTTGAGGTTGAGTTGAGGGATAACTTTAACTACTTGAAAAAATTGGTAGAGGATTGCCTTGATAAATTGTTGTACTACAACCCAGACAGATGAAACAAGTTTTACTTTAGCTTTACCGCAAAATGTGATAGTGTAGACAACAACCTGGCTGAATGTTTCAACTCTTTGATATTAGCTGCAAGGCACAAGAGTATAATTACAATGCTTGAAGAGATAAGGATGGAAATGATAAAGAGACTAGGATAGATGAAAGAGTTTTGCAACAATTAGATTTGTGATGTTTCTCCAATGGCAATGAAAGTACTGGGAGATAACACAAAAATATCCATGAAGTACAGCATTGAGTTGAATTCTGATACAGGGTATGAGGCGAGACATCGAGAATATAGGCATCTTGTGGATCTGCCTAGACAAAAATGTACCCGCAGAGCATGGATTTTGAAGGGCATATCATGTCCTCATGCAATAGCAACTCTTCACCATAAAAGGCTGAACCTAGTGGACTACATTTCTCATTAGTACACCAGAGAATCATACATGAAGACATACAACTACTTCATTCATCCAGTTCTGAATATGAAGATGTGGTCACTATCAACAAATCCTTCTGTTATACCGCCTGAATTAAGGAAGATGCCAGGTAGGCCTAAGAAGCTAAGGAGGAAAGAAACTGCTGAAAATAAGAAAACTAGAAAACTATCCAAGAGGGGGATTGAAATGACATGCAGCAAGTGTCATAACAAGGGTCACAACAAAATAAAATGTCTAGGGAGCCTAATACTGCAAGTTCAAGGTGCAACTGCTGGACCAAGTTCAACTAATGCTGCTGCTGCTGTCCCAAAACCAAGAACTGCTGCTGCTCCAACTGAAAGAGGAAGGGGTAGACCAAAGGGTTCAAAAGTGAAGGTAATGTAGTTGCACCTACTTCATGTGTACGTTGTAAATTAGGTAGTTGCTAATATTTTTGTTTTCTTTTCTAGAATGTTGTTGCTGGCATGCCAAGAATGGTTGGAATAGGGGTGCTGCACACACTAAGTGGACAAACTATCATTAATGTAGATGTATTATCACTCAAATATCATTTTGTATTATTTTGACCCTCTAACAAGTAGTACTGTCTCTATTCATTTGACCAGCCTGGATTGCCTAGTGAAAGGTTCAGAAATATCAAGTCTTCAGCAGTAGTAACTGGAGATCTTGGACATAAAGAAACAAGTGGTGTGAAATGGAAAGGAACAAGATCTATGACCTCCAGGCAGCTTCAGGAAATGAGGGGGGGAAATCAGAATCAAACAAGGGCCAGAGCTGCACAATTGTGCCAAAGAAGCTCTACTACTCCGTCCTAGTCTATTCTTTTGGTGTAGTTTGTGAATGTTTTGTAAACTTTGTTTTTTGTGGATGTTATGTACTGGTTTTGCAGTTGTGACTACATTTAAGGATATGGTTTGGCAGTTGTGACTGCATTTGACAATAGTTAATGCTTTAGAACCAAATTTTTGTCATGTGTAAATTCACTCTATTTTGGTTAAATGATTATGCCACTATGACTGCCATTTCACTTATCTTTTGTGTATATGTTGGCATTGATGTTTAGGCAGGATATTGTTGCACAAAATGTGCAGTTTAGGCACAACATGTGCAGTTCATGTAACATTTTGTGCAGAGTATATACATCAAATGCAGTTTCAATTTGTAACAAACTACTAAGAGAATACATTGACAAACCAATCTAAAAAATCATTACCAATTCATTACACAAAAATAAAATTTCATTACAAGAACACTAACAAGTCCTAGGAAAAGACTAAATATTGCAACCCCAAAACAAAATGCAAAAACAAGTAGACCAAGAGCTTAGGGAAACTTCATTGAGACAGCTCTCAAGTACATGTTTTGAACACCAAACTTACAACTAAAATAAAAATACACAACAGAGCAATCCAAAGCACTTTCTCCCTTTTCTTGGACTTAGCCAACTTGCTCTTCCACTTCTTCTCCTTTTCTTTCATCTTCTTATTGTCTTCTCCAAAATTGTCCAGTTGAATCTCTATGTTGTTAATATCAATTTTGCTTTCCACAGAGTTTTTTGACCTAGTAGGCTAATCATACCCTTTTCCAGAAGCTTCAAATGATGCTTCAAGTTCAGCAATTCTTACCACCAGTTTAGGAATCACAAATTTGAATCTTCGGTCAATCTCATCATCCTTCCAAAGATAAAAATCGCATGATCTAGCACCCTACATTTAATCAAATAAAGAAAAAAAATTAGTCGTCGAACTATTCAAAGTTCAATTCTTGAAAACAAATCAAATTCACTTACACCATAGTGTGGAAAACTCCAATATCTTCTACCAGGATTCCTCGTGGTCCAAGAGGTCAACAAAGGCAGAAGAAATCCATGTTTGCATCTCACTTCCTTCTACTCATGATCATCTTCTTCCTTACAAGTCTTACTTAAGCCAATTTTAGCCATTATACCACCTTCATTACCAGAAAAAATAACCAAATAAAGTTAATCAAACAGAGCTCATTACGAAACATTTCAAAAAACATAAACAAAATTGCAGAAAAATCTTTGACATTTCAAAAAATGAATTTACCGGTAAAATAATGAATCCAAATGGTAACAAAAGTGAGGAACTAATCAAATAAGGAAACTAAATTTGAATTCAGTTGCCTTTCCTTCAAAATAATTGAGCTTGAGCTTCGAATTTGGGCTAATTTTTCATAATTTGGGATAGAAAATTAGGGTTCTTGGTCGTGAAGGGTAATAAAATGGGTGGGTGAATTATTTTATTACCGTTGGGATCATTAAAGTAGGTGTTTATTTTTTTAATTTTTTAATTTTAATGCACATAAAATCAGCGTTCACGAGCACAAAAATGTCGACAAGAATGCGCTTGGGTTGGGGTCATCGGAGAGGTAAATAAATTCACTTATAAGGTCTTCAGGGGTGTAATAGGTCCTCATAATAATTTAAGTGTGATATCGAGATTCCTGGTATAGTTTAGGGGTCAATCTATGTCTTTTGCCTTGGATCAATGCGACATTTTTTCTAACATCCTTTTAATGCTTGCATTTTATAATTGATAAATACATATAAATAGAAAATTCTGATGAAATGTTTGATTAACCGAGATTTTATCTTACCTTGCAGACTTGTTCACGATTCAACTTTCAAGACGTTTAGTTTTAAGTTTTTAAAATGCTTTTTATGGGCCAAAACCAACAGAGCATTTTGAATATGAGGAATTTGACTTATAAAAAAAGTAATGTAAAACAAAATAACTTTCAAAAATAAAAAGCAATTCAAAGGTGGATTTTTATTTACTCCCGCAATCCTAATTTATGTAAAACTTTTATGTTTAATTTATTTAAAAAAGAATGTCATTTTTTTTATTTGAAAATAATTTTTTTTTATTTTACCCTTGATGAATTACAGGCACACAAATATTTATAGCTTATCCAGATCACATGTTTTAAAAAATTTCATTTCTTTCTTAAAGTCGCTCCAGTTGAAAACCGTCAGATAAATTATTTTTAAACGAGGGATTTTAGAAGCTTAGTTGGTTGGCTATTGAACTTTCACCTTGTTGGTGTAGCTTTGACTCCCCACCTTGTAATCCCCTCCTCCATTTTTTAAAAATTATTTTTAAACATAATTTTAAAATGGAATAATTGCACTGTATGTTAATTAGGGTAACAATGCTATCAAAATTGACCCACCTTTTTAAATCTTACAAAAAATGATCCACTCCTTCCTCCTTTTCCTCTCTCTCTCTCTCTCTTTGCCTCCTCTCTCTCGCTCTCGCCCTCTCTCTCTCTGTGCCTCCGCTCTCTCTGTGCCCCCCCCCCTCTCTCTCGCATCCTCTCTCTCACTTCTACTCCTAGTTTCATTACAAAGAGAGTTTCTCTCTAAAACTACTTCGAGAAATTAGATTGCTTCCAGTTAGCGTCGATCTCTTTTCTGCTTTTGTATATGGATTTTATGGAATTAATAAGATCTTTAGCTTATGTTCAATTAAACATATTAGAGTAACTATCAGTAAAATTCAAAATTTAATTGCAACGGGCACATGTGTGTATATAATATTGTATAATAGTGTATAATTGCAACGGGCACACGTCTTATACACTATTATACATTTTTATACACCTGTATACATGATGTATCTGTCTTGTATAAAAGTGCAATTCGTATTCAAAACTAGTCCATATCTATATTTATACCCACTTGCAAAATATCGTATAAATGTGCATAAGTACGTATTTTCGTGTATAATATTGTATAATTATATCTTTTAGTGTCTATACCTACACATTATACACTTTCATACACCTATATACATAATGTACCTGTCTTTTGTATATAAGTGTATAACATTGTATAAAAATGTTTTTGGGCTATATTTATGCAATGTAAGTTTTGGGCTATATTTTTGTAATGTAAGTCAGCGAATTTGTAACACATTGTAAATCCGTACTAAACCATATTCATGACTCAGGAGGTTAGAAACCCAAGAAAGAGAGTGTTGGAATCGAAAATATGTTTCAGTTCAGAAAACCCGGCGTTACGCTTCAAGGGACGGATCGTAACGTGTGTTACTGCCCGTCGTTCATACCGTAATGGGTAAGGCTTCAAAAAATCACCCTCTCGTAACTTGGACCAAAGGACGGTTCATCGTTAAGGACCGTAACACGAGATACGGTTCGTATCTCGTGTCCGTAACCCAATCTCGAACTTAGACCCTCTTTTGAATTTTGACACGCGTTACGATCCAGAGTTACGGACCATAATATGTGTTACGGACCATAACACGGTCCGTAACAGTGCCACGACTGCGACAATTAAAAGACGGAAATTCAGTTTTATTTCATAAGTCTCATTACTCTTAAGCCCTAACAGGAAAGTTCTCTCCTCTCAACTTCTCCAAACATCAAGGTAAGCTCCTTAAGACCATCCTAAGTGAATTCCATCAATTACCCATGAATTCTAAGTAGGAATTTCATGTTCTTTACATAGGGTTTTCAAGAAAACCCACCTAAAGGAATCAAGACCAAGGATTAGAATTCTTCTTCCAAGTTCAGATTTTTATTTCAAGCTTGGAGCATTACCAGGTATATAGGGTTGCTATCTATGTGTAGGAACATCGTTGTTCTTCCCCACGCTTCTTCTTTCATACAGTATGAAGCTTTATGAAAACTAGGGTTTTTAACCATGTTCATGATCACCCTAGGTCCATGGCCCATGTTATATTATGTATAAATTATTACAAATTCTTCATTGTGTTCTTGATACATCATTATGATTATTAAGAATCTGTCCATAATCCATGAAAACCCATACTTTACATTCCGTGGGTTCTTATATGCAAGTTTATGAACTATTATGATATTTTCAAGAAAAGCTATATATATGTTTTATAAGTTAATGCAAGAATAATACGAATGATATCCATGTACATGCAAGTTATGATTCATGAAAAGCCATGGGCAGCAAGTGCCACTTATTTTCCATGTTCATATTTTTGGGAGTTGCATTAATTGCCGAGAAGGCTTTAAACAGCCTGAACCTACGTGGTCACCGTAGGATGAGGATCGTTCCACCCATGCTTAGGACAATCTCTCATAATGACTGGACCTTTCATAATATTATTAAATCTCATGTCCCTGGCAAGGTATGAGTGTTCTGCTGGTAGGACGCAAGTACCAGACCATGTTATCGGTTATATTTACTGCCCTCTCTATTCACGATACTTTACACATGTTATATATGTATATGTACTCATGTTCATGATCATGTTTTAGTTCAGTCTCTATTATGTTATTTCCATGTCCCCTGTTATTTCATTCAATTGCTTTACATACCAGTACATTCAATGTGCTGACGTCCTCTTTTATTGCCTGGGGGCCTGCATTTCACGATACAGGTACTGATTTACAGGACGATGCATCTGCCTAGTAGGACTTCACACTTATCATCTTGTTGGTGAGCCCTATCTCTTCTGGGGCTTAGACATTTATTATTTATTATTTTCATGATAAGATATACATTTAAAGGTATCCTGGGGGCCTTGTCCCAGCGAGTATGTTTTCATGTTCAGACTTATGTAGAAGTTTCATAGACTAGACTAGTCAGACATGTCATGTCGGGTGTTTAGAGTCAGATAGCCATTTTGGCTCATCTACGATCTTTCTGCATTCATGTTTTAAATCAGTATTTTATTAATGTTACGATTCTCATGTTTTATAAAAGCTCATCACATTCGTGTTATATTTCCGCTCATGTATGCCTCGTGATGATTCAACAAGCCATGTGGTTTGCTCGGTCACATGCAGTATGGGACCGAGTGTCGTGTTTCGCCCAGGCCATGGTTCGGGGCATGACAGAATTGTACATTTATGAAATTTCCCCTTTTAAAATTATTATACATACACAGATGAAGTAATTCTTTATAAAATTCCAAAGAATATGCTCAAAGGAACGGGATTATGGCAACACCAAGTAGGCGTTTGCACATGAATTTGGTTGTGTCACGACCCAAAATTTATAAGCTGCACCTACTCCACCCAGTAAGGAAGCCAAAACCGATTAACAACAGATCCATAATTGAGTCTTTACTAATGATAAAAGTGCGGAAATAACAAAATACCACCTAAGACTAGTGTCATGTGTACAAGAGTCTAAGGAAATGAGTACAGGTCAGAAGTCACTAATACATTGTTTGAAATATAAAATAAAGACAAAAATGCATAAGATAGAGGATGGTGGTGTTGCGAATTAGCCAAGCAGCTCACCACGATCTCCAAAAGTGAATGCCTCAGACTTAGAAAGCTTCGTGGGATCCATTCATGCTCGGGCCTGAATCTGCACCATAAAGAGTGTAACAAGTGTAATATGAGTACGGGATGTAAAAATGGCTCTTGGGCCTAACAACCAGCGTGATTAACACAAGTATATATGTTCAATGACGTGATATGAGCACACAACAAGCAAATCAAGTCAACTAGTTATCATCTTATGCCCATATGCTTTGGCATTCTTGGATTACAATCTGTAACTACATGATTTCATATATTCCATACATGGCCTAATACTCGTGCCAATGCCCATCACACCACGGGTACGAGATCTCTCTCTCTCTCTCTCTCTCTCTTGCCTTATTAGTGATATTATTATCTTTACATATCGAAAACATCACTCAAGTGAAGTATAGAAAGTCTTAACATACCTCAAGGTCGAGCAAACGAATCATGAAAGCGTCTTCCCCTTCTGACGTGCCTTGGAACGCTCCCAATCTATCAAATACGCAATGTTGATAAGTAAACGAGTTCGTAGACAACCATATTGCTATAGTTATCTCCGGGCTCAAAAAGTCAACCCAAAAGTCAAACCCTAGCTCCTAAGGGCAAAACTGGAATTTTATTAGAAAATCAGTTTATTCATTGCCTAATTAGTCTAAATCCAGAAAATTAGCTAAATCCATCCATGAATTGAATCCCAAATAAAATATTTACCAAAATTCAAACTTAGGGTTCCACACCCCCAATCCCCTACCCAAAGATCATGTATTGAAATGCTATTTAATGAAAGGAATCAAGAGGAAACATCAATATAGGGATTATAATTTTACCCCTGAGCCAAATCGTGCAAATTGCCTTTGGAATCACCTCAAATCGAGCTTTAGAACTCCAAATATGAAAATGAAATATGATTTCGGATTGGGGAATTAAGCACTGTCCAGATCGTGATCCTTCTTCGCGAACACGGGACACTCTCGCAGAGAGCATCCCGACCCAAACTAACCCTTTGTTGATGCAAGGCTAACACTCACTGTTATATCCCACATTTTTTCGTATTTGGATAATTTAAGGTAATGGCGGAAGGTCAAGAGCAAGACTATAATTTTGATCTTGATTGGCATACAAGTTGTTTATGAAAATTTTGAAGTGGGAATATTAAGAAAGGTCAAGGGCATAAAGGAAAATTCGCAATATGACTCGTGGAATTATGGAGGAAGACGAAGGGCAAATTTGGAATTTGGGAATTATTTTTCATGAACAAAAAAAAAAAAAAGGGGGAGAAAAGGTTGGGCTTGGAATCAATAAGCCACTTGGGCCATCCATATGGGTGGGCTTAGGCCCAATTAAAAGCTTAATGGACAAGCTTTAAAAGATGACTAATTCATCTTTATTCTCATAATATTTCCTAGAAACTTCAAGAAGTCTCAAGAAGAGAAGAAGGAGAAAAAAAATCTCCAAGGCCATTTTCGGCCAAGTTCAAGACCAAAAAAAAAAAAAAAAAAAAAAAATTTCTTCAAAAATCATTTTCTTCCAAGTGGAGGGTCCTTAACAAAGTAGAGTTGTTATTGAAACAAGAAAAAAACCCATAATCATACAAGTTGCCAATTTTAATCAAGTGGAGAAGTGGAGAAAAAGGTAAGGTCTAACTCTTTTCTTATATGTTATGGATGATTTTGTGTGTTGTAGCATGTAAAAGTGGATGAAAATCATGGAAGAGAAAAACCATGTTGTGGCCGTGAGGTGTGATATATGTGTGTGTGTGGAAATCATGTTTTAATTATTTTATTTAGTGGATAGTTGTGGTTATAAAGAATACTATGTTAATAATGGAAGTTGGATGATTCTAGTGAAGTTGTAGCCATGTGTGCATGATGTTGGCCGTGAGTTGTATATCACATGTATAGTCGTGTATATTTGGTGAATTATGAAGGAATGGTGGGCAAGTTTTGATTAGTATGTTGGTTGTTGTGTTGTGGATTCCATATTACTAATAAAAAGCTTAATGATCTTAGAGAAATTATGGTAGTTGGAGACTTGTGGTTGAAGTTTATGTAAATTGAATATTATGTTCTTACATGTATGGAAAACAATGATATTAGTATGATGTTGTTGGAATATATATTATAAGGTTGTTATTGTTTTTATTGGAGTTGGAAAGTCTTGAAGGAAGTAGTATGTTAATTGAAGTGTTAGAATGTATCTTGGGTTGGTTATTGAAATTGTTAGTATGGTTGTTGACATTATGTTGATAGTTTGGCCGGGTTGAATTCCCGGATTGTTGTTGATCAAAAATTGGCTAAGTTGAATTTCGGGGATGATGTATTTACTGGGGAAGTGCTGCCGAAATTTCGGTAGCCGAGTATTATCTTAAGATTCCAATTCTAAATGCTCTAACCAAAGTTTGGTAAATGTGACCAATTTGTAGATTTTGGCGGATTTGCAACTTGAATTTGGAATAGCATAAGGAGCGGAAAGAGGTATGTAAGGTCTTATCCTTTCTTTCTTGGCATGTCTTAGGCATACTAGGTTGGATATGAACCTCGAGGACAACCCTATTCTCCAGAATCCGTACCTAAAGTTTCCCCTTTTTCATTCAGAAGAATTGAACTAGAAATTGTGTGAAATGTTGGAAAAACTTCCTAAACCTCTAGAACTTGCATAAATAGGACCCGACTACCTTGAAACCCTCACAAGTAACGCCATGACATGTAACATATGCAAATTGTGTACGCTACCTCATTCGGCCCGAGGTGGGCCCATTGTTCCCGGATTTTCCCTATTGCTCCGTTTGACTTATTTTGGAGTAGAATCCAAAGGAAACTTTTGATCCTTGTTCCGATTATCAAACGATAAGTACTGTACCATTCTAATGGAAATATGTATATGACGACCATGATAACGATGATGCTAAGGAAGAGAATACGTCTATGATAAGTATGACAAGAATGATTCCATGACTAAGAGTCTTAAGCTAAGGACCCAATATGAATATGAATATGAAAGTATCAAATTAGTTCTTGGTTTTAATTCTATTCCTTGGTTATGATACCATCCTCTAAAGGTTCTAAAGCAGATGAATTGATTTCTATGACATCCATGATTTCATTCTATGTTTCTTTTAACACTATTCTCCGTTGGTAATCTCGCCTTAAAATACTCGTTCCTTCAAGGTGAGACAAAGCGATCACGATTGTTCCATAACGTAATCGGAGGTCACCGACCTTACGTCAATCCGATGGCTATATGATTTTCTTTGGGCCCCCCTGCATACTTATATGACATATGTATATGCGATATGAATGTGTACATGGGGTGGGGGAAAGGATACATGGGGAATGGGAAGGGAAACATGTTTCATTGCCACCAGGTCAGCTGGCTTATCATCCTGGACGCGGGATGCCCGGACGCGGGATATATGGGCGAGCCGATGTATTTCAGTGCTATGTGGGCGAGCCGACATTGTTCGGTGCTATGATATTACATGATATACTATGATATGCTATGACATGATACGATGTGAAATAAGCTCTATTTTCTATGAATATGAAAAAGAAATGTTTTCAAAAGATGGACAGGCATGCATGGTATCCGGCCTGAAAAAAAAAATCCGATGTACAGGTTACTTTCTCGTCTCATTATATGTCCTATGACCCTATGATATTGATAATCATACTCTATGTTTCTGTTGTATTATCTTCCATGCTTTACATACTCGGTACACTATTTGTACTGACGTCCCTTCTTGTGGACGCTGCGTTTCATGCCGCGCAGGTCAGCAGGTAGACGGACCTGATTCCTAGGAGTTCTATCAGCAGTATGTGGCAGCGCTCCAGTTGTCTCGGAGCCTCAGTCCCTTGGTACTATTTTGTGTATATATTCGGGCACGGCAGTACCCGGCCCTTCCTATGTATATGTGTACTATGTTTAGAGGCTCGTAGACAGATATGTACAGTTAGATGTTTTGTACTTTTGATGGTCCTCGTTGTTGTATAAAGTGCTAACCGACTTTGTTAGCCTATGTTTATAACTATGCTACTAGTGTTAATGGTAAGTAGAACAGAAAAAAAATATGGTGCAGTTCATACGGCCCACTTAGTAATAAGAATACGATATGAGATAGGGGGTGCTCGGTACAAGTATCAGGTACCCGTCGCAGCCCTAGTTGGGTCGTGACACTCACTGTCCCGTCCCGTCCCGACCCAACTCCAACTATCCCACACGAACGCGATGCTCCACACGCGACGTGACACTTTCCTAACATCCTTCTCCGCGATGGCGATAGTCCACCCGCAAACGCGAAGAAGGATTTGCTGACACCAGCAAACTAGCAAAACCAACTGTCTCTTAAGTTCTCTGACTCCAATTCAACCCCCGAAATTCATCTAGAACATCCCGGACACATATTAAATATGCATTTAGGTCTTAAAAAATGTTACGAACCTTCTCGTGCACTCAAAACATCGACCTGGGTCGTCTTGACCTGATGTTGACCGTGATCAATTCTAATTCTTCAACTTAACTAGTTTTTCAACCAAAGGTCCAAATCACACTCGAGCCCCTCGGGATCCGTACTAGCTTCTCGATTAAGTCATAAATCACTTTCCGGACCTCATGGAACCGATGAAACTCCGATATGAGTTCGTTAACCTCCGATATTGACTTTGGTCAAACTTTTCCATTTCCTTAACTAAAGAACTTCCAATTTTATTAATTCTTCTCCGATACTCACCCGATTGCCTCGGGAATCGCTTCACCCATGCCCGCAAGTCAACAATACCATTTTAAAGCTACATGAAGGTACTTTGGGAAAAAAGAGTCCAAAAGCTCAAAACGACCTAACGGGTTGTTACAGGTTGAAACTTGGGAAAAAATGTTTTCAAAGTTAAACTTGAAAAATGATAATAGAACATATATTTTATTTGAAAATAATAATTTAAATTTAACTTGAAAAGCTCATTTTCAAAAGCTAACCAAAAAATAATTACTTAATATAAAATAAAACTATGAAGTAAATACACAGAAGAAATATGTAGAGAGAATATGTAGAGAGATATCAGATTATATTATTTCTGCTCTTTCAACATTGCATCTGTGCATCCTATTTATAGGAGCAACAGGACATGGGATATTTTGAGATATTTTGGGATATTTTGGGATATTTATAACTTAATGGATATCCACTACTTGGGATATTTATAACACTCCCCCTTGGATGTCCATTAATAGATGATGTACCTCGTTAAACCTTATTAAAAAACAAAACCCTGTGGGAAAAATTCCTAATGAAGGAAAAAGAGTGCACATATCTAGAAATACGCTTTGAGAGCTGCCTCATTAAAAACCTTACCAAGAAAACCCAATGGGACAAAACTTGGTTAAGGAAAAAAGAGTACAACACGTATTTCACTCCCCCTGACGAAGACCAAGATTCAGATGTCGGAGTCTTCGCATTCCAATCTTGAATATCACCTTCTCAAGAGTTGAAGTTGGCAAAGATTTAGTGAACAAATTTGCAGGATTGTCACTTGAACGGATTTGTTGCACATCAATATCACCATTCTTCTGGAGATCATGCGTGAAAAATAACTTTGGTGAAATGTGCTTTGTTCTATCTCCTTTTATGAAACCTCCTTTTAATTGAGCTATGCATGCAACATTATCTTCATATAATACTGTGGGCATTTTTGTATCACACTTCAAGCCACATCTTTCTCTGATGAAATGTATCACTGATCTCAACCACACACATTCTCTACTTGCTTCATGAATAGCGATTATCTCAGCATGATTTGAAGAAGTAGCAACAATGGACTACTTGGTCGATCGCCATGATATAGCAGTACCTCCGCATGTAAACAGATAGCCCGTTTGAGATCGAGCTTTATGTGGATCAGATAAATAACCTGCATCTGCATAACCAACAACATCTGTACTACCTTTGTTAGTATAAAACAGACCCATATCGCTAGTTCCCTTCAGATATCGCAATATATGCTTAATCCCGTTCCAATGCCTCCGTGTAGGAGAAGAGCTATATATTGCTAGCAAATTAATAAAAAATGCTATGTCAGGTCTTGTAGCATTAGCAAGATACATAAGTGCACCTATTGCACTAAGATATGATACTTCAGGACCAAGTAGCTCTTCGTTTTCTTCCTGAGGTCGGAACGGGTCTTTGCTCACTTCAAGTGAGCGAACAACCATAGGAGTACTTAAAGGATGTGCATTGTCCATGTAAAACCGATTTAAAACTTTCTCAGTATAGGCAGATTGATGTATAAAGATCCCTTTTGCGAAATGTTCAATTTGCAGACCAAGACAGAGTTTTGTCTTTCCGAGATCTTTCATCTCAAATTCTTTCTTCAAATATTCAATAACCTTTTGGAGCTCTTCTGGAGTTCCAATGAAGTTTATGTCATCAACATAAACAGCAAGTATAATGAACCCTGATTTTGTTTTCTTAATAAAAACACATGGACAAATGGCATCATTTATATATCCTTCATTTATCAAGTACTCACTTAGGCGATTATACCACATACGCCCTGATTGTTTTAAACCATATAATGATCTTTGTAATCTGATTGAATACATTTCCCGAGACTTTAAACCAAATGCTTCAGGTATTTTATATCCTTCAGGAATTTTCATATAAATTTCATCAAGTAAGCCACATAGGCCGCGACAACATCCATCAGTATAATTAATGTGACATCTTCTGTTGTTTGGACTGCTGGCCCAATAAACATTACGTTTACCAAGATGGATCATTTTACTTGGTAATTATTCTACGTCAACATGCTTTAAGAGACGTAGAAATCAAATCCTCACAAGCTTATACAATATTGCGCGCTATATTGTATATTGTCGACAAGATATCATGTTGTATCGGTTCGCAATTCGACATAACTTACTGAGATCTTATCACTTCATTATTTTCAGGTACCTGAACCTCCTATAAGGTTTATGAAGTGTTATGTCGTAGCTCTTCAAGAGCACATTGCCTCCTTATTATGATCATTTGCTCTTCCCTTTTTCAAGGATTATTATATTTGGAATCGATTGGTCTACCATGCTCCATGCACGCTGTAGACTTTGTCCTTCAGGGACATTAAGAGCATTTTGCAGATGAAATATGAAATAGTTGGGTTAGCAAATGCTTCCAGCATTTGACTTGAATTATCTGAGGATCATACTGATGATAATTCACAACATATTTCTTAGCTGCTTATTCTCTCCCCCTTATTTTAGTGACATATGTCCCCATTTTCTTTGGGAAAATTCATCTGTGTGCATCATGGTATATCCATTAATCATATACCGCACATCAAATGCTAAAAGATGAAAATATCTAGTTCCTGACCCTGAACCAAATATGAGGGGAGAATTTATCAAAATTTATTGATCTGAAGCATACAAGTGCTGTTGTATGCAATATATCATATCTCAGACCAACATCTGAAACTCTGTTCTCATAAGCAATGGTTTAGCTGTATTATGGAGGCATCCAATGCCAAACCAACTTAGATATAAATCAGCATTATCAAGATGATTGTCTTGATTACATATTCTGAAAATTGTGCTTCCAACTCAATTATTTTGAGCAAGCAACTTTGTAAATGTCAAACTGCCAGTTGACAATAAACATACATGTGACTGTCTTAAATAGATACATCTATTTAAGACATCACATTGCAGGTGAAGGGGCCCACATTCACCTTTTATATTTTTCAGAATTTTAGGGATTCAGTCCCAACATTAGCTGGTGTAATCAACTTATTATGAGAACAAGCAACACAAACAAATTCTTGAAGAATCTTCTAGTTCTTCAATATGTTTTTTAATACTCAATTAGCACATCAGATTTAAATCAGGACGATCAAAATGGTCTTGTCAACTGATAAAATTATCTGTACCCGTAAACTTCAAGTTTACTATGACGAGTGCTATTTCTTTTAATAAACTTCTGGTTTACTATTGCATAAAATTTTATGTCAAAACTTCTGGTTTATTGTGACATGCGATCTCATCATGCTCGGGTAACGCTTTACACACGTGACCCTACCCGTAATAAGTTGGAGATATTCAATCTTCCAATCATCTGTAGTCTCAATATGATGACCATTTTTCTCGCTAGTAAACTTCAGGTTTACTATAATTTATTTTCCGATCGAAATAATTATGATCTGAGATGAATGGTACTATCATATATAAGCTCTTCGAGAGACATCAATTTGTTCACCATAATCATATATTATTTGGACACTGCTAGTGTCATGATACTTGTAAATAAATAATTAGCTCTTCTGGAGTCTTTGATCATTAATTTCTATTACCAAATATTTCTTAAATACTTCTGGTACCATTAAAGCAAATTTCGACACTACTGGTGTCATGAAATAAACATTGAATTCTAAACTTCAATATTTCAAACATCTCCTTCAGGGAGATTCATCATTAACTGAGAATTTTGTATCTAAGCTCAAACACATAATAATCAAATCCTTCATAAAGAAATACATTAATTGTTATTTCCTTCAAGGAAATCAATAACAACTAACCATAATGTATTAATGTGGTTATAGGAGAAAGCATTCTACTCTTCTTCCTTTTGCCTTAGAAATATGTTTCGACGTACGACAGGTACATATAGCAATGTCTGACTTTCATACCACCAGAATATAACATCTACATTCCTTGTATTTTATCCCTCCAGGAGATAAGTTGTGGTATTTGTTCATTCACTTCGGGGAATGAAACCTGATTATTTAAATGTGCTTGAAATACGACGCTCATCAATAGCTCGTTAATTTGCTCAAACACAAGAAAATATTGCTTCAAAGTATTTCTCAGATATTTTGGTAATTCTTTCTGCTTCAGGAGTAAAGTTTCAGAGTTTTACTGCTTCGGGAGTAAAGTTTCAAGTTTTACCACTTCGGGAGTAAAGTTTAAAGGTTGACTAATTCAGGAGTAAATTTCTGAATTCTACTACTTCGGGAGTAGATTCCAGAGTTGTACTATTTCAGGAGTAGAATTAAAAACCTTACTACTTCAGGAGTAAATACATAGGCTTACTACTTCTGGAGTAGAATTCAAAGTTTGCTACTCGTGGAGCAAAATTATGAGTTTAGTACTTCGGGAGAAAAACATATAATATTCAGAATATTTCTTCTCAATTATTCTACCTCTTCTGGAGATGGATCATAATATTTTCACAATCAAATGCACGTTTATATTTATAGGCTTTACTATATATTATCACATTCACTTCAGGGAATGGATCTATATTTGCAACATTTATCAAAAGTTTTCATTCTTCAGGAATAAAACATAATTATTTGAACGTGCCTTAAGCATATCAAATCGTGATAGCTTATAGCCTCTTTTAAGATATTGCTACTTCAGGAGCAAATCGAGACATACATATAATGTGAAGAATTTTTCTCTAACACATCTTCAATCATAAACACAATAAGCCCGTAAAAATATTACCACTTCTGGTGTTCACTGATATAAACTCATTTAATCATTTCATATTTGCGAACTAACCTTCCAGTAGAATATTGGCATAAGGTCTTCAGCAACTTTGGTTTCAAGATATTTTGTCAAAAAGAGGCCGAAGTGCTATATTCCATAGTAATATTTAAAAAAAAGAAAGGCCATGTTTCTTAGTTCTTACTACGCTGATGGTGAGCTTCTCCCAAAAATCAGTTTAAAATTTTCGTAGTTGTTAAAGTCAACAACAATCAACCATCAAAACAAAGATAGAAAAATACTTGGAACATGTTACCTGAACTGTTTAGACTAAATAAGTACTGCAAGTCCTTTACTTTATCTCCAGTGAGGCAACAACTTGTACTCAGTGTAATTCCAAGAATTGCACCTTCGAGACTTTCAAAGTATTTGCTCAAGATGGCTAAGGCTCGTGCTGATAACGTAATATAAAATAAAACTATGAAGTAAATACACAGAAGAAATATGTAAAGAGAATATGTAGAGAGATATCAGATTATATTATTTCTGCTCTTTCAACATTGCATCTGTGCATCCTATTTATAGGAGCAACAGGACATGAGATATTTTGAGATATTTTGGGATATTTATAACTTAATGGATATCCACTACTTGGGATATTTATAACATTACTTATTTAAAAAAGAAAAATTTGTAGTATGTCCAAAGTGTATGTCCGTGGTGCACTGGCCTCCTCAACTCTGTATCTCTTTCTTTTCAAAATCTCAGCTTCTTTTCTCCGCCACAATTAAGACCACCTCAGTTGAAGAAGCATGTAAAACCCCTTCAATTTTGTTGCATATAAAACATTAATGGATTTGCAGTCCCATCAAACCCTTATTTATTTACATCGATGGGCATGGCTCTTCTTTCTTTTCCCCGTTTTCTTTCACTATCAGTCCCCAAAACTCCTTCTTTCTGTTGTACTTGTGTAATGTCAGTGAAAATGAAAGCACCTGGTGCTGTGAAGAAAGATAATGCGGCAGGAGCTATAGTATGGTACAAGCACGATCTTCGTCTCGACGATCACCCTGGGATTGCTTTAGCTTCTTCTATGCATCGGACACTTGTACCTTTATACATCTTCGATCCCCGCATTCTTGACAGTTAGTATACATTCTTAACCGGCCCTATTCCTTTTATTTATGTGTTATATTTGGTGATTATACAAGAAAGTATTTAGATGAGAAAATATCACATCAAAGTTTAAAACTTGAATTAAATTTAATTCTTCAAAGTTCTTTAGCGAGAGTGTAAAAAAAGGCATAATACATATTGGCTGGCCTCAACTGACAACTAAACAATCCAATTTTGAGGATGTACATCTAGACACCTCAACTCATCCTCACTGTGCAGTTGAACACTCCAACTTGACACATAAATTTTGAAAGTGCCTAGATGATCATTTTTAAGTTGGAGTGTTCAACTGACACAGTTGGGATGAGTTTAGGTGTCTAGATGTGCATTCTCAAAATTGGAGTGTTTAGTTGCCAGTTGAGGCCAAGTTAAGGTGTCTATCTATGTATTTTGCCAAAATAAATAGTTAAAGAATTTTTTGGTTTTCATTTTGTGATTATCTACGTTTAGTTGCAGCTAGGTACCCATTTATTAATTTTTTTGCACTGAAAATAAATAGTGATGTTCTTACTTTGTGTAAATTGGTAATCTTTAATTGAAGATAGCTAAAGCAGAAGAGTGACAAGATTTTTTGAACTTCAAGTGAGGTCACGAAAAGTTCTTTCTGTTCAAATGGTTAGTATTATCCACTTGTTAAAAGTCAGGTGAACTACTCGTGTATTTTGTTCAAGTTTAAGGATAAAAATGTAATCCAAAATTATGTGGAGTGTCTAATCATTGTCAGATGGATTTGTACGTATATACACTCTTATTTCAAATGGGTATGTGATTTAAAGTAATGCTATTTCAAGGGTGCAAACATTTCAAAATTTATTTCAACTTCAGCTCACCGAGGACATGACCCTTGATAGGAGGGTGTGGAGGTCGAGAATTAGGGTAGAGGGTTAGTAGGCAATCGGGCGTATTTCTTTTCCTTTCTCAGAGTATTAGTATTATTCTTGTTTTTCCTTATTTTTGGATTTCTATTACTTCCTATTGTTTGTCTAGCCTCGGTTATCTTATTAGCTTGCTATTGTATCTGCTTGTTGCTACTGCCTGTTTTCCATCGTTCTTTGAGTCGAGGATCTATCGGAAGCATCCTGTCTACCTTCTCAAGGTAGGCGTAAGGTCTGTGTACACTCTACCTTCCCCAGACCCCACCTATGGGATTACACTGGGTTTGTTGTTGTTGTTGTAAGCCTGGCTGTGTCTAATAGATGAGTTAGCCTCCTAATGTAATACATTTTAACACAGGATTTTCTGATGAGATGCTGGAATTACTTGTTTTTGCGCTGGAGGATCTGAAGAGTTCACTGAAGGAGCAAGGATCTAATCTGATGATCAGGTTCGGGACTGCGGAGAATGTCATAGAAGGGCTCGTCAAAGAGGTTCTTACATATTATATTTGCTTATTCAAATGAGGCAGTCATCCACTTATATCCAAGGATTGGAACAGGTCAAGGCTGCCAACATATTTGTAGAGGAGGAGGTAGAGTTTGACTTATGGAGAATAGTACAAGGTGTAAAAGAGACCTTGGATATGATATCGGGGACCCCAAAACTTGTAATATGGAACACTCCATTTTATGATATCAAGGTACTAATGCTTTTTTCTTATGTAAGGAAGGAAAAAGAGAAAATTCTTAGTTCCTGACTTTTAACTTCTCCAGAGCTTAAAGGTTTTGCCGAAATCATACGATGAATTCAAGAAGCTCAAATTGCCTTCTACGTCACCTCTTTCTTCCCAAGTGTTACCAAAAGCAGATTTGAGCTTGTCCTGGGGTATCATCTGACAACTTTTTTCCCTGTGCAATACTCTTGTGATATCTATCATTTTTTTGCTTTGCTCACAACATTTTATATATGCAATAGGTTCTTTGCCCACATTAGAAGATTTGAAGAAATATATAGATGGCAATGCTGGCACGTCCCTAAACAGATCTTCTACAAGTGAATTGCAGAAAGCCCAGACTGCAACTCTGAGTAGTGTTGTTCAAGGTCTGAGAGAGGAAGAGTTCAATGAAAACAGTCTAAGTGATTCAACTCTCAAGAAAATTCGGAGGAAGAGACCTGTAAAGTCAGCTTTTGTAACACAATGTGGAAATATAGTGGGAGGTGGTACAAGCCTAGTGTTGGATGCTTTGTCTGCATATTTGAGATATCTGGAGGGCACTTCCCGAGATGAATGGCAGGAGTATGAGTCCCCTCTTATTTTTCCTTATGTGTCACTTAATCCTATGAAATCATTTGGTTGCTTGATCAAAGCTTCTCAGATATTTGTAGGCGAGATATGTTCATATATTTATAAATGTTTCTTACTGTCTGAAACCACAGTTTTATTTATTTACTCCCTCTATAGTCTATACCAATGAACATTGAGAAAAGTTTGAACAGCTTTTTGAGTTCATTTAGTTGTAGATATAATTTTAACAAGCTCTAAGGGCTTTGGTTCAGTGGTAAGACACGATCTGTGAATTAAGTGGAGCAGGATAGAGGGGCAGACCCAACATTCACGTAGTGCCAGCTGTCCCTCGGGGATTCCTAGGTTATAAACAAAAGATATTAGTTTAAACCAATATTGGATTGCGTTAGAAAGCTTGAAATCAGTCACTTCAGGATCATTTGTTTTAGCTATTATAGCAGAGTGACAGAGTCTACAAGTGTCCTATTCCCGTTGATGGATATCACTTCCAACATTAAGATCAGATATGCGGAAGTATCCGCTCATAGTATTTTGTGCTGATAATTATTTCTGGGAATCAATCTTTTCTTAGAGAATATAGTTCAAATAGACATGGATGCATGTAGTAATGCTTTTGAGAAAGATGATTTCAGTAGATTTATAGTTCCTATTCACCGTCCTTAGGTCTGTAAGGTTCTTTGAATATGTTCAAGATTTCAAATCTGAAGCTGTTGTAAGTGCAATATATATTGAGAAAGAATTCTAAAGGTTAACTGCTTAGCCTACTGTGTGACTTAACTGGGGCTTTCTGAAGACACTGGACATCGGATGACAAGGATTGTCAGCTGAACATATTGATGAAAACAAAACAGAAAGTATGGGCATTGAGACCCCTCGATTAGAAGTTTTAAGGCCTTGTAATTTACTGCTTTGCTTGTCTCCTACCTGCAGCCTCTGTTGTATCTGCACTATTTGGCTTATGGTAATTAAGATTTATGTTACAGCATTGTTTTGGACGGCGCGCGGCGACAAAAGGCGACAAAGGCCTGCCTCGCCTTAAGGCGCGGCGAGCGGCGAGGCGCTCGCCTTTTTGAAGTGCGGCGCCAATAAATACCAAAAAATTAAAATATTTAATTGCATATGTAAATAATCAAAATCTCACTAGCAATAACATATTAGCAAATATTTCAATTCAAAAATTAAAAGTAGATAGTAGATGCTAAAAGTCTAGAACTTGAATGAGTCAATGACTCAATAATTCATAAGTGACAAGACAAGCAACACTAAAATTAAAGCAATAGTGCAATACTAAAAGTCTATTCAAATTCAAGATCTTCAAGAAAAAAACAGAGCAAAAAACAGAGGAGAAAAAAACAGAGGGTAAAAAAACAGAGGAGAAAAAACAGAAAAAGAAGAAGAGAATAGAAGAAGGAAAAAAAAAAGCAGAGGTGGCCGGAAATAGGGCAGTTGTCGCCGGAAAAAAAGAAGAAGAAAGAAGAAGAACAGAAGAAGAAGCAGAAGTCGAAAATACAGGAGGAAGAAAGAAGAAGAAAGAAGAAGAACTGAAGAAAAAGAAGAAGGAGAAAGAGACGTACCTGAAACCTTGAAGGAGAAGAGAGGAGGAGGCAAAAAAAAACCCTAGCTGCTATTTTCATTTAAGTCCTCCACTTCTTTTAATTGCTTTTTTTTATTTTTTTAAAAAAAGGCATCTCGCCTCGCCATAATTGGGCGCCTCTCCTTGGCGCCATTAGCGCCTTTCTCACCTTTGGCGCGCCTTTTGAAGGGCTGCTCGCCACAGCCATAAAAGGCACTGCAGCCTCTCCACGCCACGCCTCTCGCCAAAGGCGAGATGGCGCTCGCCTTTAACAACACTGTGTTACAGAAACATTAGACTTCTAGGAAAGAATGTTAACTGCTGCCAATTCGCTTCATTTTCCAGGGTACATGAAAAACTGCGTGCAGCTGAAACTCGGGAAGGAGCCTCATTTGGTGCCCTTTTTGGATCTGCTCTTCTTCTTGGAATAATTTCCAGAAGAAGAGTGTATTATGAAGCGATTGAATACGAGAAAAAACGAAATGCTGGATTTATATCACCTTTTGGATACTCGGCCAAAACAGTTGCTGCAGCAATTGATACTGTGTGTTCAATAGAGGTATTTTGAATCAAAATATGAATGTTATTGGATCTACTGATAAAAGTTTTGACGAATAAGAACCTCTTTGCTTTCATAGTGGTATACGCTGTTGGCTTTAAGAAGTAAGGAAGCTAGTTCCGGTGTTAGGATTTGGAGATGGAATGGCCATTTGATTCATGTGAGTGAGATTTTTGAAGATTGTAGTATACTTCTCTATCTATTTTGTGATGTTGTCTACTGACATTTATTGTGTGTTTTCAGTATACACTTACTGGGGATGAAGGCCCTGCTCTTCTTCTTGTGCATGGTTTTGGTGCTTTTTGGAGCCATTATCGTGACAATATACATGATATTGCGCAAGGTGGAAATCGAGTCTGGGCGATGACACTCCTGGGGTTTGGTGAATCAGAAAAACCAAATATTGTTTACACTGAAGTTGTGTGGGCTAAATTGCTCGGAGATTTCATAATTGAAGTAGTGGGAGAACCTGTCCATCTTGTTGGAAACTCAATTGGTGGTATGTACCAGGACGTTTAGCGGTCAAAAAGAGAAATGCACCAGTCACTAATTTTTGCATTGATTTTGCTATTTTTTTCCATCTTTTGTTCTTAATTAGTCTTGTTGATTGTGCTAACCAGGCTATTTTTCCGCCATTGTTACTCGTCTTTGGCCTGCTTTGGTGAAGTCTCTGATCCTTTTGAACAGTGCTGGCAATGTTATTCCTGGATATTCTGGTGCATACCATTCTGATGTAAGAAATGTGAACCTGTCAATCTAATCATTATAGACTTTCTTCCTAATGTTTAACCGTAACATTTAAACGAAAGGTTCATGGAAAATTGAGGTTGTTGTATATTTTAGGCTAGGCAAACTTCAGGAGCAGCCTGGCTAGGTGCTCGTTTCCTTTCAGTGTTCTTGCGTTTGAATCTTAGGAACACAGTGAGAAGTTGCTATCCAATTGTAAGTGTGCTTTAGATTTTGACATCATGTGTTTTTGTTGCCTTTGATAACCTGGTTAGCCTCAGCTAATTTTGTTTTCTGCAGAGAAGTGATCGTGCAGACGAGTGGCTTATCCAAGAGATGCTGCGAGCAGTATCCTTGTTGACACTTATCTGTGATCTTTTAACTTGTCAAGTATATTTTGGGACAATATTTTAAGTGCTACAACTATCGTATTGCAAATAATTATTATTATGATGCACTGCCTTGACAAATCTCCAGTCTTATGACCCCGGTGTAGTGGTGGTCTTAGAAAGTATTTTCAGCTTTGATCTTTCTGTCCCTCTTAATTATCTTTTGCAAGAATTTGAGAAGAGAGTACTTGTATTACAGGTAATACATTCATATAATCTATTGGCATGAAACTTATCATTTCACTAGTTTTAATGCTTATCTTGCTGTATTCTGTTAGGGAATGAAAGATCCACTTTCTGACTCGCATTCAAGGTTAGCCATGCTGAGAGAACACTGTGAAGGAATTGTAATCAGAGAGCTAAATGCTGGTAATTCATGGAAAGCTTTAATTTTTCTATTTCCTCCAATAAATCTATTTGTATTTTCTTATGTTGCACTATCCATATTTCAGGCCATTGCCCACATGATGAGAAACCAGAGGAAGTCAACTCTATCATTCAGGAATGGGTAGTGACACTTGAAAGTGAACTACTTACAACTAGCTCAAAAAGGTAGAAACCAATGTATAAAAAGCAGTACTAGTAATGTTTACATTTCCATTAGCCAATCTGTCTGTAATTAACTACTATTACATCCACAAATGTGCATGGATTATTTTTTGCTAGTGAAACAGGTGTGTGAGTACTAACTAATAGCTTAGTTTTTATTCAATTTGTTACCGGATCGTGTGATTCGAGGTTAGGAAAAGTTTTAGGAGATTTTCTGGCCGTACCTTATCAAGAACTCTGAGCCCTGTTGCTTCTGACTCAGTCCACACCTCAAATTCTTCATTTTCAGTAACAAAGAACATGATATTGGCCAGAAAACTTAAGGAAAAAGAAAGACATAAAATCTTTATGGGTGAGTGAGATAATCAGCGTAATACATTGGTAATATCTTTTCAAATTCTACTATCTTGACCCATTGTATTTTGTTTATTTTAATTCTACTGTTTGGAATGGAAAAATATTATCTCTGCATAGGAAAAAATATCGACGACTAGTTTTCTCAAACCAGATGAAGACCCAAAGCAGAGCCTAAATTAAGCTCAAGCTATTTTAATTTTATTTAGTAGTTTAACTCAATAATTGTTTTCATTTTTCAAATAAGTCAATGTAGGACTAAGTCAACCTCACATTACCAGTTAAATGTCAGGTCAATTTAAAGTCTCCGAGTTTTAAATACGAATGGAGTCTCAAATGTATGAGGATGGATGCCATAACTCATAACATTCAATTTGAGTGTTCAATTCTTTTCTTATACGCCTTTATAGTAGTCCAAACAAACAATTTTGTTCAGATTTTTACACCAAAAGATAAGATATCTCGGGATGAAAAAGGAATTTTCAGAATAGTCTCAAACATTGAATATAACAACTCTCTAGTTTCAGCATGGAGACAAGAGAATTTCTGACGCATTTTCAAACATTTTGGGCTAATGTTCAGATTAATTTTAAGTCCGAACACTTTTCAAAACAAATTTCAAGTTTTCCAGGCTAAGGCCAAATTTTGTGAGACAATTTTAAGATTATATCTTCTCAAATGTTGTAAATGATCTAAGTATCATATGATTATGAAGTTGAGTTAATAGTTTAATTCAAAGTCTAATCGATATGAACATGCATTGGATATACATACATGATTTTTAAGAAAATGAATCACTTTTGCAAAGATAGCCAAATTGTTGAAATAATTCATTAAATTGGACTAACTTTAATAGTATTAGACCGTGTCCTTCCCAATCCGAATATGGATAGGTTTTAGCAATTATCAATTTGTATCCAAGTGTTATTGCACCTCTAGAATCCATATCAAGTTGTATATCTTACATGTAGATGCATACAAAAGCAGTCGTGTTTACACAAAGAAATAACAACAGAACAATGCTTAAGTTCTTCTTTTGTTTCCTGTGGTTTTACATGGTATCGGAGCCATGACAATCTCTCCTTCCGCCTCGAGCACTTCTCAATTTTCACCCGCTACCCAGTCTACCTCTCCTTTCCCTTCTCTGACTTCACTTGACCATGCTCACCACTTTATCTCCACAAAATTAACTGTCATAAATTATCTTTTTTGGTGAACACAATTGTTGTCTTTACTTCGTGGTCAGAATCTTCATGGATTCATCGATGGTAGTCACCCTTGCCCAACATCCCATGTCTCAGTTGCCAACACTACAGGTGACGGATCCTATAAGACAACTATTAATCCTTATTATGTGCTATGGATCCAGCTAGATCAATTGATCTTGAGTGTACTCATATCCTCCCTATTAACACATTTCCCATTGCCGTTCGACTAAACACTTTGAAAGCAGTTTAGGAAACGCTTGAGGCTGTGTTATCTTCTCCTTCCAACACTCATATTTTGAGCCTTCATACGCAGCTTCAAACCTGAAGGAAGATGATCTAACTGTCACGCTATATCTACACAACACAAAACTGATATTAGATGAGTTGACTGCTGCTGAACGTCCTTTATGTCTCGCAGACCAGAACATCTACAGATTCAAAGGTTTGCGTTTAGAATTTAAAGATATTGTCACCACCTTATCGGCACGAGCTCAACCAGTTACTTTTGCCGAATTGCATAGCCTCCTTCGGAACCACGAGTTCATCAATGGCTCGTCACTTTCCAACCTCTCTATTTCTACTCTGCAACAACCAGATTCAATCCAACATCCTTCAACAAACTTGACCCACAAGAATGCACAACCTGATTGCTCCTACACCAACAATACTAACTGAGGTCGTAGTGGCAGAGGTGGTCGCTTTAATTCCAGAAATTATTACACCTATAGTCAACCTTGGCAGTCCACTGATCAACGACAAAAGTGCTAAATTTGCAATGGCCATAGCCACACTGCCCCAAGTTACTCTAGCATTACAACCAAGCCACTAATCCAGGGGCTTAACTATCGCATTCGACTCCAAAAATAGCCTCTGATTAGCAGTGGTTCCCTGAGACTAGAGCCACGCACCACATCACCCCTGATCTCACAATGTTTCACCAAATTGAGGATTATAAAGGACTGGATCAAGTTCATGTTGGTAATGGAAATTCATCCCTATTCATCACATTGGTAATGCCACTCTTCCCTCCCCCTTTCGACTCTTTCCTCTGAGTAATATTCTTCATGTTTCCACTATCACTAAATGTTTAATCTCCCTCCAACGTTTTGCTCGTGATAATAACGTTTTCTTTAAATTTCATCCCTACCATTTTGTTGTGAAGGATCGGTCTCCCAAGACACTACTTCTTTCAGACAAGAGTGATGGGGGACTCTATACTCTCTAGTCATCTTCTACTTGCAAGTCTACTTCACCCTCGACACTTTGTTTTATCATGGCATCTCCTTGCTGGCACGACTAGAACATCCCATCAACGAATTCTTCATCAAGTTATTAGTACATATAAATTACCTTGTACTAGTTCTAGTTTTAATTCTATTTGTAGTGCTTGTCAACTCGACAAGTCGCACAAATTATCTTTACCTTTGAGCATCTTCCCTTGTTTGTTAAGGAAGAAAATAAGAGGAAATGGAGAAGAGAAGGTTGTGCATTTTGTACTATATAAAAGGATAGAAATAAGGTTTCATGTATTTCCATCCTCCTCTTTCTTTACAAACCAAACAAATATTGCTAATTAAGAGCAATTATTACTATAACTTTGATAGTGCTACTATTTCAAATATGCATTATTGCCACTTGTGCTTGTTGGAAATCTTACAAAAAATACTTAATTACGAGAATTGTAGAGAATTTTTGAAGGCTTGAGGTGTGTCAAAGACACTTTCCTTAAAGATATTTCACTAGGTGTAGGTGAATCCCCCAAGATTCAACAAGCTCTTGTAGCATAAAACTATGAGAACAGAAAAAAAAAAGATTTATTTTAATAGAAAATCCAGCACAATATAATATGGAAGGAGAAATTTATTTGAGATATATCATATTCTGCTTTGTAGAAGAAGAAGACTAGATTTATATAGAGGAAGACAACAAGGCTAAAGCCTCCAATAGTAATAAAGAGGAGAAGAAAACATTCCTTATGAGTTATGAAAAGATAAATGCTAATAACGATTTAGTGGAAATGTCAAGGCTAACGTTTGAATAAAATAAAAGCTCCATGATTAGCAATTGTCTCTTTATGGATGAATGGGTAATAACTCATTGTAAGGTGTTATGCTATATTAATTTTGTGGAGGAGGAGGTTGGACAATAATATGAATACTTCTTTTTGAGATATTAGAATTAATTTTTCAACAATCCCCAACATATCTAGAAAACAATATTAATGAATAGAAAGAATAAGAAGTTTTGTTGGATTTTCCTCATATGAGTACAATGCGTTCTTGTAGACTATGAACCAGATTTAGATAAAATAAGAATAAACTTACAGAACAATTGGTGAATTTCATAATGTCTATGAACCAACAATTCTTTTGTAAGCCAATGTCACGCGTCGAACCATGGCCTGGGTGTAACACGACACTCGGTGTCTGACTGCATGTGACCAAGCGAACCACATGGCTGGCTGAATCAACATGGGACATATAATGATGCGGAGTATAATATATAAACATACCGAGCTGTTGAAATGTTTAACTGAATAATCATAAATGCGGATTAAGTCTGAAGTGTAAAAACGTAGCCAACATGGCTAACATAAAATCCTGCTAAACACTGACTGACTGTTGTTCTAGTCTATGAAGCCTCTAAAGAATAATGAAGTACTGACTGTTCACCGAGACAAGGCCCCAAGCATACACGACTATCTAAAATACTGAAAGACTATAAGTAAGATAATGCTTTGAAGGAAACTGGGGCTCACCAAGCAGCTGATACGAGAATCCTAGCGAGCAGATCCATCGTCTTGTAAATCAGTACATGCATCGTGAATGCAGGCCTCGAGAAAATGGGACGTAAGTACATTTGAATTGTACTTGTATGTAAAACCCCAACTGAATGAACAAATAGCTGCGGGGTGCTCGGGAAAGGGAAGCCCAAATCAATAAACATGAACATACTAAAACTGAAAAATACTGATAGCTGAACTGAACAAGAGAAGTATAGTCATAGGTACTCCCTGTTTTGAATGTGACATCACATGTTTTAACTGAGTTTATATTATGTGGCCTCAGGCCTAAAAGTAAGCGCACAAATTTGTGGCCTCGGGCACAAGTATACATATACATAAACGGTGGCCTCGGGCCAAAATGTAGGTATTCAACATTCAAAAATTTAAATCAAGGAACTGAGAATCATACTGTAATGCATAAAACTAGAATACTGAACATTACTATGCTGATGTTACACCTCGGAACTTTGGGTTGCTAAACGATGAGGGGACCAACGTAAATTTCCAGAGAAGTTAAAGACAAGGGAGAAAAGTCCGTTAAATGAAACTTCATCGCAGTTCTGCGAAGGGGGGGGGGGGGGGGGGGGTTCGACGGTCGTCCTTTGTACCGTAGAACAAGTCGACGCCCCGTCGATGGCGCCGTAAAACTGAGCTGGAACTGAGATCGCTCGACGAACAGGTCGACGCTCCGTCGATCAGTTCAACGGACCGTCTTTCTCACCGTCGAATGAGGAGAAATGACAGATTGTTCACTGGAAATTTGACGATATCGACTGTCAGATCGACGCCCCGTCGATCCAATCGACGCTCCGTCGATCGCACCGTACATCACGGACGAGACTGATTTCATGAATTAATATAAGACCCCTCCTCCATTTTTATTTCATTTCATCTTCCACTCTCTTCTCTCTAAGAACTCTCTAGAACCTTCTCCACCATTCTTCCATAAGAAATCAAAGGAAATCCATGGTCAACTATACCAAATACATGAAATCAAGTTTATGAAACCCATTAAAAGTTCATCTAAGCCAAGGAAACTCAAGAAGAGTGAGTTAGGGTTTTGGTGCAAGAAAAGAAGTTCCACTCAAAGGTTGTTCATCCATCATCTAAAGTGAGTTTTATGACCCTTTTTTTATGGTTTGAGTGGTTGAATGTTGAAACACTTGAATTGTGGAAAGACATAGAAATTGGGTCACGAATGTGTGAATAGTGATTGGTGTGAATTATGAATGTGGGTATGCTATGATTGTGAATATGTTACAAGTGACATTTAGACTATGAAATAAGTATTATATATGAGAAAACGCGATAACGAGTTATAATCATAATTGTGGAGAATTCTAAGAGAAATGATGAATTGTGGTAAATGTAGAGAAATGATGATTGTTGTTGTTATATTGTGGATGTTGTTATTAATGTTGGGAGTTGATATAGAATATGGGAAAACTAGTATAAACAAAGGAAGTGCTGCCCAATTTTCCCTAGAAATAGTGAAATGTTCTTATAGCCGAGTAACTAATGTTAATGCGATTCCTTTCGAAGGTTGAAACACGAGCATCGAAGGAGGACGATCAAGCGATAAGATAGTTAAACGACAAAGGTATGTGAGGCTAGTCCTTTCTTTCTCTGTCATGAGTCCTATAGTATGACTTTCTTTCTTCTCCATGAATCTCTTGAGTCCCGAAAAGATACGAGCTGATATCCCTAATTTGCTACACAAGGTAATGAGTTAGAGTATAGGAGTTCTAAATGTTCTTGATATCATGTCATTATTGCTTACACTCACCTCATATACTATTCCCTTCAAGGTGAGGCAGGATGTTAATGAGTGCTCCATAATGGAATTGGGGATCACGACCTTACGTCACCCCGACAAAGCATAGTTAACCTTGAGACCTTATGCATGCACTATGACGAGTATATTATCATAATGATATAAAACCGCGCCTATTTGGCCGGGCAGTTACCGCTAAGGTGGGCAGCTATACACCATGGCCAAATGGCATGGGCAGACACCACTAGTGGGCGGCAGAAGATGATACCCCGGACGCGGGAGGCCTGGACGCAGGCTAATGATTATCACACCGATCTGATATGGACGGGCAATTTACATACATTTATGCATATATGATATAATGATGACTATGAGTAAGCCAGCATGCATCACTCCTTTTCTATTTGACAGTCAGATACAGATGTTCTTTATTGATGCTCCCTTTACTTCCTTCATGTGATATTATTGTTTATGCCTCTCATACTCAGTACAATGTTCGTACTGATGTCCGATTTCTTTGGACGCTATGTTCATGCCCACAGGTAGACAGGGAGGAGACCTTGCTCTGGACTCATAGGAGCTATTAGCTGTTGAGAGCACTCCATTGTTCCAGAGGTGCTTATGGTTTTCCCTTTTATGTATATGTATGTTTTTGGCACGACGGGGTCCTGTTCCGTCCATATGTCTAGTACTCTAGTAGAGGCTCGTAGATACGCAGTGTGGGTGGTATGGTCTCACGAGGTTGCTACCACGTGCATGTATATGTATGTATATATATATTATTTCAATGACCAAAAGGCTTGTGCATATAAAAGTGTTTATATTTTCAAAGGAAAGATGATTTTCTTGTAACTTGAGTATAATATTGATAAGAACATTAGATGAGGGTGATAAGCAGTAGAATGAGGGGTGCTCGGTGGTTAGCCCCGGGTACCCGTCGCGGCCCCTGGTCAGTTTGTGACAGCTGAGACATGTATTCATAAATTGATTATGGAGTTTAGAGCATTAACTGTTCATAAGTATTCTGAGTTTCAACACTGAGACCCATAGGATATCAAACACGAGTATATTGACTACGTACTAAGTTCAAGATATTCAGAATGAAAATCATGAACTAATTACGAAAATATATCGTTGAGAGAATAGAAGTTCTGGAGCTTTCCATGAAACTGAGGCTTAACTCTATTTCTGAGGCAATTCATAACAGTCGTAAAAGAACGTGGCGTGGGGAGAATCATTAACATTCTCACACGTAGAGAGTTAGCCTTACTACCTTAATCGCTCCCAAACTCGAAGAAAAATCTAATCTTTGGAGAAGAAACACCAAAAGCTTCACTTAAATCTTTGAGAATGGTTTTCTTGAAAACCCTAGGTTGGTAACATAAGATTTCACTTAGAATTCATGTATAATCATTAAAATTCACTTAGGAATACATAGGAGGGACTTACCTTAATGTATGAGGACGAGGAGGAGAGAGAATGGTCATTCTAGGGCTTGAGGATGTGAAGAATGAAATGAGTTGGTTTTAAAACGAAGTTTTAAAGTTGCTGTCAGGCCTGTTTTACGCGCACTTAAGGACCATTGTACGGCCCGTAAATCATAATTATGTCCTGTAAAGTCTACCGAAATCTTTAATAGTGTGTGTGATTTTGGGCAGAATTTATGGCCAGATTCACGGCCTGTAAAAGTTTTTATGGCCAGATTCACGGCCTGTAAATTCTGCCGTAAGTCGGCAGAACACTATTTAGTAAAACATACGTAACTTTTTGTACAAATGTCTGTTTAGGCTCCATCATATATGGTTGGAAATTTATTTCAAAGGTATACAACTTTCATATAGGAAGTTTTCCCAAGTTCCCAACTAATAAGGAGATTATACTCGCTTGAAGTAAGACCTTGTGCAAACTCACTTGAAAACATGCTCCGTAGAGTAGCTTCCGACTTTACTTTTCCCTAAGACTCTTCTTATGCCTTGATTAAGGTTTCAAAACACTTCCCTTCTCGGTTCCATCATATCCCCATCTTAAGGGTCAACCTTATCCCGAAGGCACGAGGTGTTACATTATCTCCCCTTTGGGATCATTCATCCTCGAATGATAGTCATGGCTATAAATGTGACTAACTCTGGAATTTTTACAGAAATTTTAGCAGAGTTTTCTCTGTAACTAGGACTATCCCAACATTTCTTAAACACCTGGCAGCTGCCCAAAGCATCAAAACCAGCCTCACAGGTCATCACAATACATATAATATGCATAATAAGGTAACTAAAACATAAACGTGACTGATGGAAACACGTGGTCACTGAACTGACATGAATACATGAATACTGAACTGAATGAATGCTGAACCGAATAGATACTAAACTGAATGACTACTGGACTGACTTAGCACTGGACTGAGTGACTACTGAACTGACTGAATACTGGGATTTGGAGATTATAGCATGAGGTATGAATGTAAAGGTTAGTCACCTTTAAAATTTTCTGCTTGCTCTTCGAAAAGATGCAGATACTTGAACTTCATGTTCTCTTCGACTTCCCACGTAGCCTTTTCAACTTTCTGATTTCTCCATAGCACTTTTACTGAAGCAACTTCCTTAGTTCTCAACTGGCGAACTTGACAATCAAGAATATCCACTGGAATTTCTTTGTCAGACAGGCTATATTCAACTCCCGTGATCTCTGTAGGGACAACAAGAGACGGGCCCCCCATGAATTTCTCAACATAGATACATAAAACACTGGGTGTACAACAACTAGTTCTTGTGGCAACTATAACTCATAAGCTACTTGCTGATCCTTTATAGGATCCTGTACCCAATATAACAGGGACCAGGTTTCCATTTCTTCCCAAATCTCATAATGCCTTTTATAGGCGAAACTTTCAGAAACACGCAATCACCAATCTGAAACTCCAAGTCTCTACACTGCACGTCCTAATAGGAATTTTGGTGACTTTGAGCCATTTTCAAACACTCCTGAATCAACTTGACTTTCTCCATCGCATGGTGGAACAAATATGGTCCAAACAACACTGCTTTGCCAACTTCGAACCAACCAATTAGCGGCCTACACCTTCGCCTATACAGAGCTTCGTACGGTGCCATCTTTATACTCGCGTGATAACTGTTATTATAGGCAAACTCAATGAGAGGGAAGTGATCATCCCAACTACCTTTGAAGTCCAGGACACATGCTCTTAACATATCCTCAAGTGTCTGAATGGTGCACTCTGCCTGGCCATCTGTCTGAGGATGGAAAGCTGTATTTAGGTTCACCCTTGTGCCTAATCCTTTCTGAAAGGATTTCCAAAAATTTGATGTGAACTGAGCACCACGGTCTGAAATGATGGACACTGGAATCCCATGCAATCTGATAATTCTCCTGAATATACAACTTGGCATAATCCTTTGCTGAATCGGTGGTCTTTACTGGTAAAAGGTGCGCTGACTTGGTAAGTCGGTCTACAATCACCTAAATCAAATCATGCTTCCAGAATGAGCGAGGTAAAGCTGTTATGAAGTCCATATTTATCATCTCCCATTTCCAAACGAGTATATCTATGTTCTGAGCCAACCCACCAGGCCTCTGGTGCTCGGCTCTCACCTGTTGGCAATTCGAACACTTGGCCACAAAATTTGCAACCTTCTTCTTCATGTCATTCCAACAATAAATATCCTTGCGGTCATGATACATCTTTGTGGATCCGGGTGAATAGGGTACTGAAATTATGGGGTTCAAACATGATTCGCTCTTTGAGGACATCTACATCTGGAACACATAATCTGCCTTGGTACCTCAAAGTACTATCATCTCCCCCTTAGTTCAAAAGCCGTCATCTTACGCTCTTGAAACCCTTCTTTCAGTTGTAATAAGTCGGGATCACTAAACTGTTTCTCCTTCACTTCGGCTACTAAGGAGGATTCAAACCTGTTTTGAACAACAACTCCATTATCTTCAGAGTCCAAAAATTGAACTCTAAGATTTGCTAAGCGGTGGACTTCGTTCACCATAGTTCTCGTGCCTTCTTCAACATGGGCTAAACTTCCCATAGAACGTCGACAAAGATCATCGACTGCCACATTCTCCTTCCCTGGATGGTAGAGGATATCCATATCATAATCCTTAAGTAATTCGAGCCACCTTCTCTGCCTAAGATTCAACTCTCTCTTCTTGAAAATATACTGAAGGCTTTTGTGATCCGTGAGAATATCAACATGAACATCATACAAGAAGTGACGCCATATCTTTAGCACGAAAACCACAGCTGCCAACTCCAAGTCATGAGTCGAATAATTATTTTCGTGAGCCTTAAGTTTTCTGGACGCACAGGCTACCACCTTGTCATGCTGCATTAAGACACATCCGAGACCAACTCCTGAAGCATCACAATATACTATGAACCCTTCGGTTCTCTCTGGTTGTGTCAAAACTGGAGCAGAAGTCAGCCTTGCCTTCAATTTTTAGAAACTTCGTCCACAAGTATCTGACCATTGGAACTAACTTTCTTCTGAGTCAATTTAGTCAACAGAGCTGAGATAGAGGAAAAACCTTCTATGAAACGCCCGTAATAGCCCGCTAGACCCAAAAACTTCTTATTTCAGATGCTGAGGTGGGTCTGGGCTAACTTTTTTTACCATCCAAATCATCGATCATGATGGCACCTACACCATCCCACCTGGTAGGCAAACCATCCCCAATTCATATACTAATTTGAAGAGAAAATGCGGAAGTTGAACGCAATAAGAAAATCCTTAACATAATTAGAATATATGGATAAGTGCGGAAGTACTAAAATATTACAATCCCCAAAATTTGGTCTGAACTTGTACAAGAGCATCTAAATATTATTACAAGTCTGAAATACTAAAACAAAATAGCAACTATCTCAAAGGAAGTAAAGACAGGAAAATGAGATAGAAGGAGATCGAGGGTTGCGGAATTGAATCTGAAGGCTAACCCTAAAACTCCACAATCAACTGCCTCGGGATCAAAAGCAAGGCCCAGAACTAGAACTCGGAGCAGTATCTGCACCCAAAAAGATGCAACAAGTGTAGTATGAGTACAACCACTAGTACTCGTAGGCATCATAGGCCGACAATGAAAGGAAAACATATACACAGGATATAAAGATTGAAGCAAAATATTCATCACCCAACTCAACCTAACTTCACCAGCTAAGCCCAAACAATTCACCACGTCACAATCAGATAAGTACATCGCACATAGGACAAGAAAAGAAACGATGGAAATATGATGGTATAAGTATAATGCAATGCAATGGCTATATGTCAAACCTGGTACACATACGCTAGTGGCCATTCCATCTAGTCGTGACCTATGGGGGACTCGCGAGGTCGATATACCTTGTTGCGGCGTGCAACCGGATCCCTTGTTGCAGCATGCAACCCGATCCCAAATATATATGTTGCGGTGTGCAACCCGATCCCAATTATATCTGTTGTGGCGTCAACCCTATCCCAAACATATGTGTATATATGTATATATATATATATATATTATGTATATGTATATATTGAATGAATGCATGCGGTATTGAATGAATGCATGCGTGGAACAATGCCAAGTTTCATCAATCGCATATGAGAAGATGGATTAACTTAAGTATATCATGGACAACTCAATTATTTCCTCTTAAGCACTAGCATGGATCATTCTTTCACAATTCGTACAAAACATGGGTGATGAGGTAAACAACATGAAATGATTACAAGCAGTTATCAATCGTGGCTCTCATGGCCCACATAAACAACAACCATACCAAACCAGTGGACTTAACACCACAACCATGCCCGAAGGCCTTACAATGCAATCCCCATCTCAATCACTAAGTGCAATAACAACCCACACAAATATACCGGTACCGACCCAAGTGCTCATGACCGTCACTATGGTGGGACCCCTATCATGCCAATTCCCTTCAATATTTATAAACAAAATACGTTCTCCAATCGGAGTCTAAGCATAAACCATAGCCTACCTCAAAGCTAAGCGGGGGCCACGAACCCTCACGCCAAAGCCTTGCCCTTCCGAACGATGGAAGTCTAACAAGCATAAATTCTATGTCAAAATATGGATCTAAGGATAATCAATAGATCATAAAAGGATTAGGGTCCAAAAGGTTACCCCAAAAACCCCAAATCTAACTCCGAAGGTCAAAACAATAATTTATCGAGAAATTGAACTTAACAAGATCAAGTTAGTAACCTATACGGTCATACGAAACCTAACGATACCCATATTGCTATATTTAAGTTGAAGCCCAAATAGGAACCCAAAATAACCAACCTCGAGCCCCAAGCCCCAAGGACAAAACTGGAAATTGAAAGTAAAATCATGTTACCCATAGTCTAGATAGTTCATAACCTAAATTTCATAAGAATCTAACCATAAATTTGCCTTCAATTTCACTAGTTAGCTAAAACCCCGAATTTATTGGAAATACTTACTTTACTAAATGGGTTCCTGGATTAGAAAGGAAATTTGAGGATAAAATCATAAAGTTTAGTCTAGAGGGAGTCATAATCTTATCCCGATGAAGAATATTGAATTTGGAGCTTAAAATCACTCAAAATCGAGCTCTAGCACTTAAAATATTTGAGAGTGAAGCTTTCCCTTAGAATCCGGAATTAAAACATTGTTTTAGTGATTTAATTCATCGTGAACGCAAGGACCAATAGGGAACGTGACCACACGCGACCCGGCCCAGCGAAAATGACATTTGCGAATGTGAGCCTTCGCGTCTAGGCTAACCCAGGGCCATTCTTCTTCGCGAAAGTGAGTTGCGCCATGGGAACGCAACCTCACGAACACGGCCCCTTCTACGCAAATGCGAAGAAGGAACCCACATGAACTGATACCAGAAAAATCTGGTGTCCCCCAAACTTGGAATGGATACCCAAAACTCACCCGGGACTCCCTGTACACAAACCAAATATGCAGACTGATTGTAAATGACGCTACGAACTTGCTCGCACACTCAAATTTCCCAAGAGAGGTCATCTTGACCCAGGGTTGACCTCAGTCAACTTCAAAACATCCAAAACTCATAATTCCAACCAATGACCCAAATTACACCCGAATGTGTCGGGACCTAAACCAAAGAGTCAACTAAGTCATAAATGACGTTCCGGACCTAATGGAATCAATGAAACTTCAAAAAAGACTAGAATACCCCCTGTGTTGATTTTGGTCAACTCTTTTCACCTTTTCAACTTAGAATTCTCAAAAATAACCAAAACCTACCTAATTGCCTTGGGAACTGCACCACCCATCCCCGCTAGTCATAAATACAGAAATGAGAATATGGAAAGGGTGTTTTGGGTGAAATAGGGTAAGAATCCAAAAAGGACCGAATGGGTCGTTACATCTTTACTGCCTCGATTTTATAAAAATCTACCTTCACACCTTCACCTAAAATGACGTGGCCTATAAATGTTACTGATTTCTGCCAAAATTCACACTTTGAAAATTTCACATACAACTTGCGATCCTGGAGTGGCTGCAATACTATTCTGTGATGTTCTGCATGGTCAGTCTCACTATGAGAATATACCAGGATGTCATCAATAAACACAATGACGAATAAGTCAAGATAAGGTTTGAAAACCCCGTTCATGAGATCAATGAAAGCCGCTGGTGCATTTGTTAAGCTAAACGACATCCCAAAAGCTCGAAAGGCCCATAATGAGTCCGAAAAGTTGTTTTAGGAATATCAACTTCCTTAACCTTCAATTGATGGTACCTTGATCTGAGGTCAATCTTGGAATAACATTGGGCATCCTGAAGTTGGTTATAAGTTATCGATTCTGGGAAGTGGGTACTTATTTTTTATGGTAAGCTTGTTCAGATGAAGGTAATCAATGCACATACACAAGGATCCATTTTTCTTTCGAACAAATATGATTAGTGCGCCCCATGGTGATACTCTTGGCCTTATAAATCCCTTATCAAAAAGATCTTTCAACTGGGATTTTAACTCTTTCAATTCTGTTAGAGCCATTCTGTATGGAGGAATAAATATCGGCTTAGTACTGGGATGTAAATCAATTCCAAAGTCAATCTCTCTATGGGGAGGAGCTCCGGGAAGATCTTCAGGAAATACTTCTGGAAATTCATTAACAATTGGTACAGACTGGAGAATTGGGACCTGAGTATCCGCATCCCTGACTCGAACTAGATGATAGACATACCCCTTAGAGATCATCTTTATGGCTTTAAGATAGGAGATAAACCTATCCCTAGGCACCACTACATCACCCTTCCATTCTAGAACTGGTTCACCAGGAAACTTGAAACTTACTATCTTGGTTCTAGAACCCACTGTGCAAAACATAACGCCAACCAATCCATGCCCATGATTATATCAAAGTGTATCATTTCCAACTCTACTAAGTCTGCTATAGTACCGCGGTGATAGACGCTAACTGGACAATCCCTATACACACGTCTAGCTACAACTAACTCTCCAATTACGGTGGCCACTTCAAAATGTTCATTCAACTTTTTTGGTTCTATTCCAAAATTCTTAGCAATAAATGGGGTTACATAAGATAGGGTGGATCATGGATCCATAAGGGCATAAACTTCAAAGATGAAAACTGTTAATATACCTGTAACAACATCTGCACGAGCCTCTATATCCTGATGTCCTGCCAGTGCATACAAGCGGTTCTGAACTCCACCTGTATTACCAGACTTTGCTACTCCACACCCTACTTGAGCTTGAGAATTGCGAGGAGCTGCTAAATTCATGGACTGAGCTACATTACCTCCAGTATTCTGTCTTACAGATGGACAATCCCTTAGATAGTGACTCTGCTGACCTATCCCAAAGCAACCATCCATGCTTCAATGACACACTCATAAGTGCCTCTTACCACACATGTTGCAAGTAGGGTGCTGAAAACCTCTGTGGCCCATGCTGGCCTGTGACTGTGAGCATGCTGCTCCAAAATATCGGTGTCATGATCCAACCGGAGGGCCATGACGGGCACCCGGTGCTAACCCACCCGGGCACCTCTTATTGTACATTTACCTTTACATCTATGTGAGCTACATAGCTTAATCATACTTTCTATCTATTGTTCATACTAATCTTATTGGGCAAAAATACATTTATATCATCATCGACACAATGCCCATATCCATGTACACTAGCCGATGAGGCTATCAAGATAATATAGAAAATATAAGCCGACAAGGCCACAAGACGTCTAACTATACACAACTGTCTACGAGCCTCTAAGAAGAGTATGTCACATCATATAGGCGGGACAGGATCCCGCCTTGCCCATAGGTATGTACACAAAAGAATTATACCAAAAGTTGTGGCTCCTGATGAAATAGAGCTCTTCTATGCAGTCCCTGAATGAGAAATCTATAGATCCAGCCTGTCTCCCTGTCCACCTGCGGGCATAACGCAGCGTCCACAAACAAAAAGACGTCAGTACGAATAACTGAGTATGTAAAGCATAATCAACATCATAATAGGAGCATAAGAGACAACATAAGAAATAGCATAAGATGGGAGAATTAGGAGATAGTAGCCATTATCATAATTACTTGTCTTTCATTGGGACCTTCGGTTTCTAATACGTGCTTGTATACATACATATATACATATACATATATCCATATCCGTATCCGTATTCATATCCGTATGCATATATATATATATATATATTCATATCCGTATTCGTATTCGTATCCATAACATACCCGACCATGAAGGTTCGGTGGTTTCACATACCCGGCCAGGACAAGGCTCGGTGCCATACATACCTGGCCCTATCAAGGCTCAGTGTCATCCGTACCCAACTGCAGTGGTGCGCGCGCAATAGGTATCATACCCGGCCCTATAAGCTCGGTGTTACATAATAGTCATACATACTTAGATACGTATACATAAGAGTCCATAAGTATCATCCACATCATTATCATCGTCATATTCGTTACTTCTATCCTTGGAGGATCAACTACCATATAAGGAATACAATTGAATCGTGAGAGCATTAAAGACCATGAGCTTGGTAATCTTAGAGAGGGGATCATTTGGAGGACGTTGTGGAACTCATGAAAGGATATATATATATATATATAGCAATGGAACTATGGCTTAATGAAAGAAGGGTTAACCTTACTGTCACGACCCGACTAGGGGGCCGCGACGAGCCCCCGGTGCGAGACTGACTTCGCCATTGATGTGTCGCCGGATACAAAGCCTATTTCTATTCCTCCTTATCGAATAGCTCTGGCAGAGTTGAAAGATTTGCTCGAAAAAGGGTTTGTTAGACCCAGTTCATCACTGTATGGAGCCCCAGTCTTGTTCGTGAGAAAGAAAGACGGATCCCTACGAATGTGCATTGATTACAGGCAATTGAACAAAGTGACGATAAAGAACAAATATCCTCTCCCAAGGATTGATGACTTATTCGATCAATTACAAGGTGCCAAGTGGTTTTCTAAAATAGATTTGAGGTCGGGTTACCATCAAGTGAGAGTTAGAGAAGCGAATATTCCCAAAACGGCCTTCAGAACGAGATATGGCCACTATGAATTCTGAGTGATTTCGTTTGGGTTGACTAATGCTCCAGCCATGTTTATGAATTTGATGAACAACGTATTCAGGCCTCTCTTGGACTTATTTGTGATAGTATTTATTGATGATATTCTGGTGTATTCTCGCACGGAATCACAACATGCAGATCATTTGCGAATTGTTCTTGGCATCCTTCGAGCCCAAGAATTGTATGCAAAATTTTCAAAGTGCGAGTTTTGGCTAAATTCTGTGACATTTCTGGGCCATGTGTCACACCCTGACTTTACTAGGGTGTGATGGGCACCCGACCCCATATCTGGAGCCGAGCGAACCCGCTGACTCTTATTACATAGATAAACTCTTGTATCAATTAAGAAATAAATACATGGTAAGCCCTCCAATATGTTTTTTCATAAGTAATGTCTATCATCATATGGGACCCGCGACATGAAACATAATAACATTGTGACGGTTGAAGTCGTCTACCAAGCTGACACTCTATACTCATGACTCTATCTGCAAAGTCTCTAAAATTGAACAAACACCATAGCTCATATACTCTGACTCGGCAGCACTCCAGAACAAGTGGAGCCCGCCAACTCCACTGGAACATCTTCTATGATAACTGTGGCTCAGCTGGTGTACCTGCGCGGCATGAACGTAGCCCCCGAAGAAGAGGGGTCAGTACGAGTAATGTACTGAGTATGTAAGGCATGAATAGTGACATAATAAAGGAATATACAGTATGAATAATAACGGAATAGACATATGGAGCTTATCTTGGGACAGAAGTAACCTGTACATATGAATGCCTTTCAGGCAGATGCCATGCATGCTTAGTCTTTTTTTCAGAAAACAGAACGTTTCAGAAAACGGTATCCTTTATTCACATTTACAGACGCCGAGTACATCGGCTCTCCCACCCCCTCCCCAACAGTGTCCCAACATATCATATATAAATATATATAACATATACAGACGCCGTATCCGGCTCTCCCATATCCCGCGTCCGGGACGAAATCCAGCTGAATCAGGTGGTTATGTAACAGTGGCCCTTCCCCTTTTCCTCATATACATATACATATACATATTCACATTCATATACATATGTCATACAATTGGCATGCATGAGAGCCCAAAGAAAGTCATGTGTCCATCGGAGTGACGTAAGGTCGGTGACCTCCGATTACATTATGGAATAATCATGGTCACTTTGTCTCACCTTGAAGGAACGAGTATTTTAAGGCGAGACTACCAACGGAAAATAGCCTTAAGAGAGAGCATAGAATGAAATCATGGACATTATAACCGCCAACTAATATGCTTTGAAGTCTTTTAGAAACTAGTGTCATAGCTAAGGAATAGAATTGAGGTTCAAGAACTAGTATAACACTTTCATATTCACATAGGATTCTTAGCTCAAGACTCTTAGTCATGGAATCATTCTTGTCGTACTTATCGTAGGCACATTCTCTTTCTCAACATCATCATTATCATTGTCATCATAGGAGTATCTTCGTTAGCATAGTTACAGTACTTGTCATTCGGTGAACGGAATACGGATCAAGGGTTTCTTTGGATTCTGCTTCAAAATAAATCAAACGGAACAATAAGGAAAATCCGGGGACCATGGGCCCACCTCGGGTCAAATGAGGCGGCGTACCAAATTTACATATGTTACATGTCATGGCGTTACTTGTGAGGGTTTTAGGGTAGTCGGGTCCTATTTATGCGAGTTCTAGAGGTTTAGGAAGTTCTTTCAACATTTTACACAATTTTTAATTCAATTCTACTGAATGAAAAAGGGGAAACTTTAAGCGCGGATTCCGGAGGGTAGAGTTATCCCCGAGGCTCATATCCAACATATTACATCTAAGACATGCCATAGAAGGAAGGGTGAAGCCTTACATACCTTTTCTGCTTCTTATGCGACTCCAAATTCACGTTCCAAATCCGCCAAAATCTACAAATTGGTCATGTTTACCAAAACTTGATTAGAGCCTTTAGAAGTTGATTCTTTAAAGTAACACTTTGTCTGCCGAAATTTCGGCAGCATTTCCCCTGTAAATGTACCAACCCCGAGAGTACGGCTCGGCCCCAAATCGATGACGACAATCCGGAATTTGACCCGGCCAAACCAACAACAATACTAGCAATTATCCCAGCAACAATTCAATCAAATTCACTTCAATTCAATTCAATTCTCATAATCTTCCAACAACTTAATCAACATATATAATCAATCCAAAACCATACAAACATGATTCCATAACATTTCCAACAATCCACAAAATTTTCCAACACAACCCGAAACCTTCCAAGTCCAAGGAAATATCACAACACATTTCTTTCTTCAAAATTCACAAACTACACCAACAAACCACACTTTAACAACATTATTATCATAATTACAAGAAACTACATTTGATTCATATTGGCTTACAAAAACAGCCCGCAACAACTACGACACCAACTTGGATCATTAAACTCTCATTTACATCACATAATCCACAACACAACAACCCAAACATACTAAATAAAATTAGTCCATTCTTTGACATGCAAAACAGTCCATTTTCGGCCACAACAACTACACCCCTATTTTCATGAATTTCCATCCTTTTCCATACATTGCAACAACAACTAACATACTACATAGAATTAATCCATTCTCTTCCAAATCACACTATGACCACACGGCCACAACTACATATACACGGACAACTATTCAACATCCATATTTTCATAATTTTCATAAGTTTCATTCGCTCATACACACCACAACATACACAACCATACATAACATATAAAAGAAGATTAAGTTCTTACCCTTTTTCTTCAATTTCCCACTTGGCTAGAATGCTGATCTTGCAACAATAAATGTTCTACTTGTTCCAATGACCTCTTCTCCTTGCTAGGGACCTTCCAATTAGTAGAGAGTAATTTTTTGAGAAATTTTTCCAAGATTCTTGTTTCCTCCAAGCTTGGCCGAAATTGGCCCTTTAATTTTCTTCCAAAGTGTCTTTTTTTTTTCTTTGTTTCTCTTGAAATTTCTAGAGTTGTAAATGATAAATTGTCTTGTTTTTTTCAAGACTCATACACATATATATATATATATATAGTTATAGTGGCATGTGAGGGGCACATGCCTCTCTCTAGATTTTTCTCTTTTTTTGTTTTTCCATTTTTCCTTTTCTAGAGTTTTCTTGAAAAAGATGACTTGGTTGGCTTCTCTTGCAAGTTTTGTCCATACATGTACATAATTAACCCCCATTAAATAAAAAATGTGGACATATAGGGGCATGACACACGGCCAAGGGCCCTTCAAGAACATTCTTGATATTTTTTTTTTTGTGAAATTCCCATTTTGCCCCTATTCTTTCCGCAATTTTACCATGAACCCTTTTGCGAATTTTCCTTCTTACCGTTGGCCTTTCTTAACATTTCCATTCTAGTAATGTCCATAATTGATATTTATAACCAACTTGTACATTAACATAATTTTTGAAAATAGCCTTACCCTTAACTTGCCACGACTACCTTGGAATATCCAAACGTTTAAAATACGGGATATAACACCATGTTATCTCAGATAATGGCATTCGAGTTGACACTCAGAAGATTGAAGCTGTGAAGACTTGGCCAAGGCCTACGACGCCTACAGAAGTTCGTAGTTTTCTGGGTTTGGCAGGTTATTATAGAAGATTCGTAGAGGGGTTTTCGTCTATTGCACCCCCATTGACGAAACTAACCCAGAAGTCAGCCAAATTTCAGTGGAATGATGCTTGTGAGCGCAGTTTCCAGGAGTTGAAAGACAAATTGACCTCAGCTCCGATCTTAACACTTCCAGAAGGTTCAGATGGCTATGTGGTATATTATGACACTTCCGGTGTCGGATTAGGATGCGTATTGATGCAGCACGGTAAAGTTATTGCATATGCTTCAAGACAATTACGGAAACATGAAAAGAATTATCCAACTCATGATCTCGAATTGGCTGCGGTTATTCATGACTTAAAAATATGGAGGCATTATTTGTATGGTGTGCATGTCGATATTTATACAGATCACAAAACCCTTCAATACATTTTCAAGCAAAAGGAGTTGAACCTGCGGCAGAGGCGGTGGTTAGAATTGTTAAAGGATTATGATGTGAACATTTTGTACCACCCCGGAAAAGCGAATGTAGTAGCCGATGCGCTTAGCCGCCGATCAATGGGCAGTTTATGTGAAGTCCCTCCCGAAAAGAAAGAGAGAGTTCATGAGCTCCGCCAACTAGCTAATCTTGGAGTACGTGTAATCGATTCGGGTAATGTGGGGATTAGTATCAATGATCCCACAATTTCGTCCTTGGACATGGAAGTGAAAGAACGGCAATATGAAGATCCTCAATTATGTCGTTACAGAGACACATCTTATGGAAAAGAGAAGTCTTCATTTGAAGTTTCTATGGATGGAGTTCTTAGCTACCGAGGCAGGTTATGTGTGCCGAATGTGGCAGAATTTCGCCAACGAATTCTAGAAGAAACACATTGTTCTAGGTAATCTATTCACCCAGGTGCAACCAAGATGTATCATGACCTTAAACCAATATATTGGCGGGACGGCATGAAAAGAGATATAGCAGAATTTGTAGTCCAATGTCCAAATTGCAAACAAGTGAAGATTGAACATCAAAAGCCAGGAGGCTTATTGCAAGCATGGAAATCCCTACTTGGAAATGGGAAGTGATCAACATGGATTTTATTGTAGGGTTACCTCATTCCCGTGGCAAGTATGATTCTATATGGGTGATCGTGGATAGATTGACGAAAGCAACCCATTTTCTTCCAGTTAGAACCACGTACTCAGCCGAAGATTATGCGAGGTTATATCTGAAGGAAATTGTACGACTTCATGGTATTCCATTATCTATTATTACAGATAGAGGAGCACAGTTTACAGCCAAGTTCTGGAAGTCCTTCCAAGAAGGTCTAGGCACTCAAGTGAAGCTTACCACGACATTTCATCCACAAACTGATGGACAAGCCGAGTGTACTATTCAAACTTTGGAAGATATGCTACGGGCATGTATATTAGATTTTGGTGGTAGCTGGGATGATCACTTATCCCTTATTGAGTTTGCTTACAAAAATAGCTATCATACCAGTATTCAAATGGCTCCATATGAAGCTCTATATGGAAGGAAATGTAGATCTCCAATCGGATGGTTCGAACTAGGAGAAGCACAACTAGTAGGCCCTGAATTGATTCAGCAATCGGTGGAAAAAGGTAAGGTGATCCGAGATCGATTGCTAACAGCCCAAAGTCGCCAAAAGTCTTATGCAGACAATCGCCGACGAGACTTGGAATTTCAAGCTGGTGATTGGGTATTTTTAATAGTATCGCCAGTGAAAGGGGTGATGATATTTGGTAAGAAAGGGAAGCTAAGCTCTAGATACATTGGACCCTATAGAATTATCCGCAAGGTGGGTCAGGTGGCCTATGAATTGGACTTACTCTCAGAGCTTGAATCAGTCCATCCAGTTTTCCATGTTTCGATGCTCTGCAAGTGTGTTGGAGATCCCATGAGAATCATTCCGATTGATGATGTGTAAGTGACAGAAAAGCTAACCTATAAAGAAGTTCCTATTGATATTCTAGACAGGCAAGTGCGAAGACTCCGAAATAAAGAGGTAGCTTCAGTTAAAGTCTTGTGGCGAAACAATAACCGGGAAGAAATGACTTGGAAGGCGGAAGAGCAGATTAAATCCACGTACCCGCATTTATTTCAAACCCCAAAAGAAATTCAAGATGAAACGTCAACGATATAAGGTATATACATGCTTACTTTTCGTGCTTTTGGTCGTGTGTGGCCATAGATATGTTGCTATTGTGATGTAGCCCTGTGAGGCAATAATATTATGGGTTGAGATGATAGGATGGTAGTGCCATTTTACAGGAGAAACTCTGGCGAAATTTTTCTAGAATCCCCGATGACTTAACATTCAAGGACGAATGTTCCAAAAGGGGGGAAGAATGTTACACCTCGGAAATTTCCCCGTGAACGTACAACGAATAGACTAACAAAGAATACGAGTATATGATGTTTTAATAAGAAGGGGACGACGTTTGATGACCTTGAGTAAGATTTCAAAGGTAATTGCAATAAGAGATAGGTTATGCTCCACAACGACTACTTATGGGTCCTGAAAATGTGGAAAAAAAAAGTTACCAATTTGCACTTTGGCCCAGTCGATCGTAAAATGAAATACGGACCGTAAAGTGGTATGCGGCCCGTAAACTGCCATGTCGTATTCAAACTTAACAAAAATTTCAACTTTCTGCTAAATGTTCAAATGGTTAAATACGACTTGGAATACGGACCGTAAATTGAAATATGGGCCCGTAAACTGCGATCGTAAATCACCATGATCCCCAGCATACCTTTCTGGTTTTGTTATGCTTAAATACGACCACGAAATACGGCCCGTAAACTGGGTTTACGACCACTGTGCACTTCAACTACTGTTCATTCCGGATCAGATTTAAGTCATTAAAAGGAGACCCAAGCTCATTAAATTCATTTCATTTCCACGATGCTCCTCTCTAGAAACCTCTAGAATATTCTCCACTCTTCATCTACAAGAAAACAAAGGAAATCAAAGATCAATATCAAGAATCCAAGTGAATCAAGTGTATGAAACTCATCAAGGTTCATCCAAGTTAAGAAATTTAAAGAGAAGCAAACTACGGTTTTGGTGCAAGAAGAGTAATACCACTCAAGGCTTGTTCCTACAACATCTAAGGTATGTTTTATGGCATTTACATGTTATTTAGGGTATGGAAGAGTTGAAACACTTAGATTATAGAAGGATGTAAGAAATTGGTCATGAAAGTGTGAATAGTAGCAATGTTGAGTAAAGGTTTGAATTGAGCCATGATCATTAATAATTTGTGATTATGAAAATGTTACGAATGACATTTAGAACATGGAATAAGTGTCCTATGTGAGAAAAATGCAACGATGAACCATTGCCATGATTATGGAGAAATTGAAGACAAATTGTGAAATACGGATGTTGTAAATGAATGATGAATGTTGTCTATCATATTGAGATGTTGTAATGAACGTTTGAGAGTTGATATAAAATTTGAGGAAAGTAGTATAAACAAAGGAAGTACTGTCCAATTTTCTCTAGAAATAGTAGCGTGTTCTTATAGTCGACTAACTAACGTTAATGCGAATTCCCTCTTGAAGGTAGAAACGCGACATTGAAGGAGAACAAGCGAACGATAGCTTAGTTAAACGTAAAAGGTATGTAAGGCTTATCCCTTCCTTCAAAGGCATGAATCTTCCAAGTTTTTCGATGATCCTCCTATATGATGGAGCTTATGAGTCCGTAAATATACTAAACTACATACGAGCATGATAGTTATAATGATGAGTTAAAGTATAGCGATTCGAGAGTTTATGATATTATTGCTCACACTCACCTTATGTATTATTTCCTTCAAGGTGAGGCAGGTTACTCGTAAATGTTCATAATATAATCGGGGGTTCACGACCTTATGTCACCCCGATGTAGTTATGGTTGTCTTCAAAATTTAATGTATTTTCCTAATGATAAATGTGAAATAATGCTAAGTCATGATATGTCTATAAGAAGATCAATGATGCTAGCTTATAATATGCCTATGTTATGTATGAAAATGCCAGGCTATGATAAGATTACAATATGTTCATGAGATGTGCAAAAGTGATGGATTATGATTGACGATATGACGATATGATTCCACCGCGCCTAGATGGCCGGGAATTTCACCGCTAAGGCGAGCTGCATATGATTCCACCATGCCTCAATGGCCTGGCATGACACCGCTAAGGCGGGCTGCTATGTTTACCCAGAGCCTAGAGGGCCGAGCATGATCACCACTAGTGGGCGGCATATGATGGTTACCCGGACGCGGGATAACGATAAGGATTATGATGTGACGATATATGTGATGTGATGACATATGTGCCATGATTATGTAAAATATGATATATGTGCGAAATGTATTTGCTTATGACACTCTTGCAGGTTATATCTTTCTCTTATGGCTCACGATCCTCCTATTATATTTATTTCATTCTTGTCTTACATACTCAGTACAATATTCGTACTGACGTCCGTTTTCTTTGGACGCTATGTTCATGCCCACGGGTAGACAAGGAGGCGAGCTTGAGCCAGACTCATAGAAGCTGTTAGCCGATTGAAAGCACTCCTTTGTTCCGGAAGTGCTTGATTATTCTTTTGTCTACATTTGTATATGTGGGCACGACGGGGTCCTGTCCTGTCTACATGTCTAGTACTCCAGTAGAGGCTCGTAGATGCGCAGTGTGGGTTAGATGGTCTCACGAGATGCTATTATATGTATATATTATTTTGATGGCCGAGAGGCACATGAATATAAAAGTAAGTATGTTTCCATATGAAATATGATTTTCTTATCATTTGAGTATAAAATTGATAAAGAAACGTCGGATGAGTATAGTGAGTAATAGAACGAGTGGTGCTCGGTGGTTAGCCCCAAGTACCCGTCGCGGCCCCTAGCTGGGTCGTGACAACTTTCTTCCGCTTTTTTGTATCTTTTGTGAATGTTGGGTTTAGGGTTGGCCTACCGAGGTGGAAAAGGTAGGCAGTCGCACGATTTAGTGAAATTGGGTCATAACAGTCATAAGCCACACCAATGCAGTTTTATTTAGGTAAAAAATGAAATAGTATTTGATCATGTAAGTAAAAAGGGTTCAAGATGGTTGTCACTTGGTTTGTGGTAACAGGAGAAGTGATTTACCTAGGCTAAAGAGGGTCTAGGGAAAACTTTAAGTCCCCACTCATTCTAGTACCATCCATCCTAGGCTGCTAAGATTCCTTCTTATGTAGCTACAATATCCCGGGACCGTTTTTGATCTCTGAAAGTATAAAAGGAAGCATTGTATAAGGACATCATGAATAAATGAAGTTGGCCTTGATTTTCTATCCTTTTTTCCATTCCTTGATTGCTTTTTAAAAATACCGAATCAAAGGGACAATAATCCAGGTTTTTTGAAAGAGATAACCCTTATTTATGCATGTTCACTGCTGATATGAATGATCTTGTCCTTTCCCATTTTAGCCAATTGCCATGTGTTGTTTGTTTCTAAGTTAATGTTTTGACAACATTCAAGCATGGATATACTGAGTATATATGTGTGCATACATGGGTGTTTGAAGAGGATGCTATGTCCTGCTCACGTAAATGGCTAGTTTTCCTTATTCCCTTTCCTCTTTATGTGTGATTGAGATGACAAATAGCATGGTTAATGATTTGGTTCTTGAAGAGTCTTTCCTTTCTACCTATGTTTATCCTATGTTAGCATGTATGTCAGTCCAGTCGACTTGAGACTTTAGTCGGTTTGGGACTAGTGCCTTTATATGTGGAACATTCAACTAGAAATTGAACTCAAGATTTGCATAGTGTATGAATCTCCCATCTTTTCACCTACCCCTTAGCTCTCTTATGTTGTGTCTTACTTCTAAAAAGCCAAATGACATGCATAGTGGCCCAGTTTTCCTTGGAATAAATGAATCACTGCTTATGCACATTCCTGGCAACTTGAAATGTTTGCCTGGTTCTTTTGAATTTTAAACTGATATCTAGTACTTGTCCTGCTGCTGTATGCTGTGTTTGAAATGCCAAAACAAAATGAATGCCAATGAGTTGAGTCTCACAAAGCCTCTTATGTCTTTCCCCTTGTGAAGTTAAAAAAATAAGTTTTAAATGCCTGTGTGTGTTTTGCTTGCTCATCTCATAAGAATCATGATAAGTGAAGAGATTGAGTATGTTGATGGATATTTTTTAAGTGAAGAGATTGAGTATGTTGATGGATAATTTTTAACATGGATGTATATACCTTGTGTTGGCATCGGTTTGAAATGAATGCACTTTCTGTTTGCTCAAGTTTTATTCTTTTTCTTCTTGAAAAAAAAAACTGTTGCAGTGAGAGATATACAATGGGTATATCAGATATACACACCCCTTATATATCTTGGTATATATTGAGTTGTATATCACGTATACCCATGGTATATCATGATATTAAGTAGAAATTGAATTTGTTATCCACTAAACCGAGCCTATATCCTTAATGACATTGCTACAATAGCTGATTTGGGCCTTATGTTACCTATCCATATATATTTTCTTTATCTGTGCCCTTTTAAATGTTCCTTTTCCATTTGTTGGGCTTGTTTTTCCTACTAGTTCACTTTGGACCTTCACTATTGTAACGACCCGCTAGATCATTATGTGCGTTTTGACCATTTATCCCTGCCGGTTTATTTTCGAGACTTGGAGTGTCAAGCCCCAAAACCCACCCTAGACGTGACCGGCATGCCACATCATGAACAACATCGGAAGAACCTAAAAGATGCAATAATACCACTTGAACCCGCTAGGTTCTATAATCACTTCCAACAGTTTATATAATAAATTCAAGCGAATCATGAGATATGAATTAAATTAGCGGAAGTCTTTAATATTATAAAACTAAATCAAATGTATCACGTGCCCAAGAGTTAAATAACTCGACAACTACCCACAAAAATGTATACTATCTATGGAGCTTCTAAGACAATAAAGAGCGTATAAAAACATCGGGATGCAGCCCGAAACTAAAATATGAAAAAATAAATAAAGATAGAATGGTGCCCCACGAACAATCATGTGAGCTCACCAAATAGTGTCGAAAGCAGCAAGTTCTCTTAAGTCGTAGGCGTATCACGAACTTGCTCCTCAGTGATACCTAACATACCATCAAAAACAACAATTGTATGCCTGAGTATTGGGTACTCAGTGAGTGTCTAAGGGGCAATAGTTAATAAAACCAAAGTAAGGTAGCAAAATCAATAACATGATATCAAAAGAAACAGTTCGAACTCCAGAGAATAAGTAATCCAGTAAACTAGGGAAATCATCAATAAGAGTCAACATACAGGAATATATCAAGTTCCACTTATGTTACCGTTCACATCATTCTGTGTTTCTTTCACGAACTCAAGGTTTCCACAAGCCACTCCCAGGAAACAAAGATACAAAACTAGCCACTCACAGGAAACCAAAATTTTAAACAAGCCACTCACAGGCAAATCAATCAGTCGATGCTCCGGGCTAGGAAACCACGGAGGTCAATCATTCTCTGGACTGACACAGAAATAGGTACTCCGGGCTAGGAAGCAACGGAGGTCAATCATCCTCTGGATTGACACAACAACAGATACTCCGGGCTAGGAAGCAACGGAGGTCAATCATCCTCTGGATTGACACAACAACAGATACTCCGGGCTAGGAAGCAAGGGAGGTCAATCATCCTCTGGACTGGCACAGGAATAGATACTCCGAGCTAGGAAGCAACGGAGGTCAATCATCCTCTGGACTGACAGACCAATAAATACTCCGAGCTAGAAAGCAACGGAGGTCAATCATCCTCTGGACTGACACAGCAATACTCGTATCGATACGTTAGGATCCATAATGGCTAATCATCCTCTGGACTACCACAGCTTGCCCATTATCACGACCCGACGAGGGGCCATGACAGGTAACCGAAGCTAACTACCGAGCACCACTCATTCTAATACTTATCAAACGTATCCTGCATATATTTATTACCCTCACACATCTAATCATAAGGAAAACCATTTTTCAATTTCAAACATATTTGCCTTTATATACATAAGACCTTCGGCTATCAAAATAATATATATATATATATACAATGAGGGAAACCATGAGACCATATCACCTACACATACGTATCTACGAGCCTCTACTAGAGTACTAGACAAAAGGACGGGACAGGACCCCGCCGTGCCCAATTATGTACACAAAATAATAAATTAAATAGCACCTCCGGAATAATGGAGTGCCCTCGTAAATTCGCTGGTCAGCTCCTATGAATCTGGGTCACCTCCCTGTCTACCTGTGGGCATGAACACAACGTCCAATGAAAAGGACGTCAGTACGAACATTGTACTGAGTATGTAAGGCATAAGCAATAACGACATATCAATAAATAAGGAGACATCAGATGGATAATAACCTGTAACTTAAGAAGGGAATAATGCATGCTAACTTACTTCATAAACATCATCATATCATGTATGCATATACATATATAAGCTACCCGACCATATAGGTACGGTGTGATAATCATTAGCCCGCGTCCAGGCCTCCAGCGTCCGGGGTAACCATCTCATGCCACCCACTACTGGTGTCTGCCCAAGCCATCTAGACATGGTGTATATGCTGCCCGCCTTAGCCGTGTCTGCCCGGCCATATAGGCACGGTGTAAAATCATCATCATGTACTTATTATAATGCATGCATAGGAACTCAAAGATAACTATACTTTATCGGGGTGACATAAGGTCGTGAACCCCTGATTCCATTATGGAGTTTCATAAGCATTCTGCCTCACCTTGAAGGAATTAGCATATAAGCTGAGTGTAGCACAAAGAACGACATCAATTAATCATAATTAGGATCATTAGCTTGTAGAAGCATCATATCATGAACTATAGAATCTCTAGACTTAAGCTCAACATCATCATTATCCTACTCATAACGTATCTCTTATCTTTATCTCATATGAGGCTCTTCATGAACATAGACTCATATTTTTTGGAATGTAAGAAGGTCATGGAGAATAAGGGAAAATCATGTCATAAGATTCATGCCTTAGAAAGGAAGGGACTAGCCTCACATAAATTTTCGTTTAGCTACTCTATCACTTGAATGTTCCTCTCCAATATTCACATTTCTACCTTCAAGAGAGTTCATACTAACATTAGCTAATCGGTAACGTAAACACGCTTAAACTAAAGCTAGAGAAAATTGGGCAGCATCTCCTATGTTTACACAACTTTCTTCATATCATATATCAACTCCCCAATCATCAATGATAACATTCATAATATCTTAATCAATAACTTTTGTCAAGTTCATCATTATCCAACTCCCTCTCAAGGTCATCCATAATCATGATCATAACACAACATTACATTCATCCCCATCTAATGTTTCTCCTATGTTCTTAACATTATTCATAACATAATCATAATCAACATATCAAGAATCGTGATTCATATTAATCTACAACTCAACAATGTTACTATTATCATATTTATAACCCATTTCCTACTTCCTTCAATAATCCAAGTCTTTCAACCTCTCAATACATTAAACAACATGGAATGATCATAAAACTTACCTTTGATTGAGTAAGAATGAGTTTTGGATAGCAATACTCCACTTAAGGAAAACCCTAGTTCCACTTCCAAAGGGATTTCTTGCATTGGATGAACCCTAGTGAGCTTCTTGCAATTGATTCACTTGAATTTATGATATGAACCTTTGATTCCCTTTGTATTCATGAAAATTAAATGTGTAGAATCCTCTAGAAGTCTTGAGAGAGATGGATAAGAGGAAAGAATGAGAAAATAAGAGTGGGAGCATCATTTTATACTTGAACTTAACTCAACCCGTCGGGACTTTCACGGACACTTATACTGTCTGTACAACATTATACGGTCCGTATAAGTGGCCGTACTTCACCATCAGAGAAACAACATTTCTGTTGGGTGTTATACAGACCATATAACGTTATACGGACCGTATAAGCGGTTGTATAACCCCCCTTCTCTGAAATTGTTTCCGTCGTTCGTTTGATCTTCAATCCTTATGGAACCTTATTGACACTTGTTTAACACTTCATTACCAATCTAAGGAGCGTTATAACTCTTCTTTAAGACATCATCAAGTCGACATTAACTCGATACTTTACACATCCTTCTTCAAGATACAACTTGTGCTCGACATTCTTTAACGGACTTTCTTGTCTTACTTCCAACGTCTTTGGAATCTTAATTAAAATCGTTAAATAACCTTTCTTAATTATAGAAACATCGTGTACTCCTTACCCCATGTTAGCCTATTCACTAGGAAACGACATGAAAGTATTCGAGGTGTAACACCCATACAGGCCTAAACACAAACAAAATACAAATCATGGCATATTAACCGAATCAGCAATCATGGCTTAGAGCCGAATTTCACTTCTTAAGTCATCATCTCAAGATAGAGGCATTTCAAGTCATAACCGATTTAGAAATCTTATTCAAAGCTCTTATTCAATTTCAAGTTCAAGAAACCCATTCAACAACAAAAAAGTTTGAGGTCCAGCCTTTAGAAAAATAAGTTCAATAATCCAATAATGGAAAAAGCGAGTGTCACGAAGTAGTATATTTCGTATAAGTTTCGATGCGGGCTTAACCCTACACACGCATGACCTTGTCTAAAAGAAATCATCTTTAATTCTAAACGAAGTTCCACCAAACAAGAGTTATAGCTTATACAAACAATCAAGGAAGGATTCTCAAATGCAAATCGTGCTTTCACAGTATGAACATACTTCAAAAATAGACATACTTGAAAAGACGATTTTTGAAATATAAACATACTTCAAGAAAGCTTTTTGGGAAAATCTAGACATACCTCAAATCCCGCTCAAATGCACTTCCCAAGATTCAATAATCACACTATAATGGTTTTAGATGAGAAAGATTAGAGGTTTAATCTAATTCTACCCATATACCCCCTTTATAGAAAAACTAGGGTTTTCATATCTAGAACGTGTTCTTGAAAACTTCATGAATCAATCATGGATTATAATCCCATAGGATAACCTACACTAGTCTAAACCCTTTTAATAACATCAAAAAAGTCAAGGATCATACCTTATTGAAGGAATCTCAATGTCTTCAAACGTCCCTTTCTTCTTCTCTTTCTTGGGTTTCAAGAATCTAGGGTTTTTGGAAGATGAACTATTGTTAATTTGATGCTATATTAATGAAGTAATGATGGGAATTGATCAAGAACTTACCTTATATATTTTGGGGAAACCCTAGGGTTTTCTCCTCTCAAAAAGTCGGCCAAAACGAAGTGGAAATGAATATAACGAACTTAGGCTTTTATAAATTTCGGGAAAAATTGCTTCAGGCGTAAAATGGCCTGGTGCGTCTCCTAGGGCGTCGCCCAGGGTGGCGCACACAATGTATCTATTTCAATGGTGTCAAAAGTTTGAATTTCCTAAAAATTTAGCCTGGGGCACCGCTCGGGGCGCCGCCTAGGGCACCGTGCAAGCCTAATTTTTACACTGCATAGATGATGTTCAGTAAATGGGCATAATTCCTAGCACATAGCTCTGTTGGAGCTGGGTGACTTACCGTTGAAAAGGTATTTCGAAGACCTACAACTTTCATTGTAGGAAGTTTTCCCAAATTCCTAACCTATTTTCACGAAACTGGCTTAGAAGTCAGACCTACTGAAATTTAGACGAGTTTGAGAACTCTTACGAACTTCACTATTTGGGTTGACTTCAAAACGACTGCTTATCACCCAAATTCATCCCAAATGGATTAATATAGCAAAAATATCATCTTATTACTAGTTTTACACTTTCACACCTAACCCAAATTTACGGGCTGTTACAAGGAGCGAGTATAGTGATAACTTAAGATTCTGAATTCTAAAACAAAGGCATTTGATTGTATTTTGTGGATTTGGTTGAAAAATTGTTTTAATCCGTTGGGCGTTGACTTAGTAAATTAGACCTCCATTGGGATTTCCCAATCCGCAAGTGAGTCCGTAGCATATTTTTATAGATGTGTGCATGTCTGGTTTTTGTGTGTAGGGCCTCGAAATGATGTTGAGATTTTGGGTGGAAAGTTAGTGAAAAACCATAGCTTATTGGTTCTAATGCGACTCACCCGTTGTAGCGAGTTTTCCATGGTGGGGGGCGCTGGTTGCCACTGCGGGACTTTGGGTTTTGGGGGTTAGACCGCTACGGCGCAGTTTTCACCGCTATGGCGAGTTTGTCCATTTAATGAGGTCTGCTGTAGCGGTGGGAATTTTCGCTACAGCGAGACTGCTGCAGCGAAACTAGTGACTGCTGCAACGGTTGACGGGAGGTAGAAACACACTTTTATATTGCAAATTTCGAACACCAAAAGCAGTTCCCAGAAAATTAAGAGGTGATTTTCCAAGTCTTGGGTTGGTTCTTTTTTGAGGGTATGTCCTAACCTTTATGTTGTTCATTCCTTTTCTTCTTTAAGTTTCCATAGTTAGTTCTAAGGTCCACTAATGGTGGATGGAAGTCCTGGAACCCTAGAATCAATGAACCTTCAAATAAATTGTGAATTGTTGGTTTTGCTACCGTGTACAATCTTTAGAAGTATAGATTATCACTTTCTAGGATGGGAAATTGATTAATTATGGTGAAAATTGTGGATTGAGACTTCAGGTTCCATCCAAAATAGGAAGTTTAGCCTAAAATCTGTTTTGAAAATGTTAAATTGATTAGAATCCCATAAATTGGAGGATTATGATTGTTGGGATTGAGGTTATGATAATTCACCATTAAATGATGATTTCACCCATTTGAAAAGGGTAGGAGTAATTGGGTCTTCTTCCCCAATTGTTGTTCTTATTTTGAGTAGATGGTCTGTTACTTACTTAGCGTTACATTGCTAGAATTTGAGCATTCCGAAGCATTGCGAAAGGGGAAAGCTCTAGCAGAGTAACTTGCATTTGTCCTAGTTCTGCATCTGAGGTAGGTTATGATTTACTTGAGTTATACTTTGATTAGTTGATGGTATATGTAGTAGAATTAATAGGAGAAAACATGTTTAGGTCTTCGGACATAACGTCTGGTTGGATAATTCTTAGATTGGTACTGATTACTAAATTATGTGGGCTTGTCGCCATTACATTATGTACTGAAACCTGAGGTGTAATTGTTGTGTTATGAGAAGGAAGGAGTCAATATATACTCTTGTTGTTGATTGAGATGGTTTCATGTTTATGCTGTGTTGAGTTGATTTATCTGAGTCCTGTTATGACTTGTGGCAAGGTGCCTTGCATTTATTGATATTGAATTTGTTGAATGATCATATTCCATATTGACAGTTGGACTCGAAATATGTTGAGATTCATATTGTGATCATATATATATATATATATATGAAGGCAAATTTGACATTTGACAAGGGATGAGGATGTGGCCTAGTTATGGGCTCGTGATCCGAGGTCAGTTCCGGAGCAACTGCTACATGGACACCATGGGTCCCCTGCAGGTCATGACTATTGAGCGAAAATAGCCTTTATCATGTGTGTACGGTTGAGATACTATCATTGGCTGCCTTGCATTGCATTGGACATATCTTATTCGTGTGATGCACTGTTGATTTGTTGATAATCGACTCTTGATACGGTTGTGTTGTTATGCTGTTGTACCTATCTGCCTATTCTGTTGATTTTATGAATGTATGCTTGATACTAATCTTAGTCGGTCTATGATATCTATCGGTACAGAGTGTTTGTACTGATACTACCTTGCTGCACCCTTTTTGAGTGCAAATTGTGTACTAGAGACTTCGTCTAGACCTCGCATTTAGCTTGACGCCATTTCCCGACTAGATCAGAGGGTGAGCTACTATCCATGCCATGCCGCCTAAAGATCTTCCTTTATTGATATCTATTTCCTTCCTAGACATTTATGATATTTATAAAAAGATATTTATTCTTTAGACAACTTTATGTTTTAGAGTCCTTGTACGATGACTTTCGGATTTTAGGGTTGTAATAGTTAGGATTCCGCACTTTTATTTTATTATGGCATAACCAGAAAGTTTTATAATTATATTCTTGCTATTGATTTATAATTGGTCGAACGAATGAGGATTTGGTTAAGGGGACGGTTCGCCCACCAGGGGGTTTAGTGTGGGTGCCATCACGATGGGTTGGATCGTGACGAAGTTGGTATCAGATCTCTAGGTTCGTCGATCTCGTTGTACACGAATATGTCTAGTATAGTCTTGCGGATCAGTACAGAGATGTCTGTACTTATCTTTGAGAGGCTACAGAACACTAGGAAAATTTATGTTCTTTCTTTCTTTCGTGCTACTTGATTCCAATTGGTATCTGGATGATTCAAATTGGTATTTGACTTTTCTTTCTATTCTCTCACAAATTGTGAGGACTCGTGCGAGGGCAATCGTGGATGAGGTACCCAAGCCGGCGCTGGGGACGCAGCTCGTGGTAGAGGTCAGGTTAGAGGCGGTGGTCGAGGTAGATGCCGGGGAGCAGCACGAGCCAGGGACAAGGATCTTACAGCTGGTCAGGCTCGTGTTGGATCTCCCGCGCCTCAGGCAGTGCTAGATGAGGGAGCAGAGTTTGCAGCAGCACCAGCTCAGCCAAACATTATGGCTGCTTTAATGTTGACAGATGTTTTTGGCCAAGTGTTGAACCTGTTGAACTGTTTGCCTGAGGCCGGTGTGTTACCAGCCGTTCCAGCTTGCCAGAGTGTGAGATTAGGTGATCAGGGTTTGAAATGATTTTTGGGACTTAAAGGATATAAAAAATGGAAACTGATTTCATAAAGGTAGTAAAGTATTGTAGAAGGAAATGAATTTCAAACTATGAAAGACTTAAGGATTATTAAACCTTTTTGGGCCCAAGCCCAACCTTAAGTCAAATAAATAAGAGGAAATACATTTAAACTCTAGTTTGGAGAAAGGGTTTAGAAATAGGATATGGTTGACCTTAAATTTGGAAAAATGGAAAACAATCTTGTAATTCAAGAGAAAACGTTTATATACTTGTATAAACCCATGGCATATTTACAAAGGAAATACACTCCAACAATTTTTTTTTTAAAATTTATAAGGACTAAAAGGCATGACATTGGACCAAATTAGTTGAACTTTACTTAACAGAAATCTCAAGTGTGTTTTGGTCTGAAAATTAAATGACCCTAAACCCTTACATACATTTTCAAAGGGAAATCTAACTCTTTTATCTCAAAACAAAGGACCTTTTTGCCAAAACGTTTTATGATATGCCATGACAAGTTATACATGAAAAATAAACTCTTTTAAGCAAATAATTACAATTAATCACACATTAAAGCTCGAAGGTCAACTGTATTCTACAGATCCTTAATACTTAAAACCTTTCCTAGGGGATCACCAGAACCCTTATCTCAAACTCTAGTTTAAAAAGGATTTACCTCTTGTTTGACTAGACCCTTTTAACTTGGTTTTCCTAATTTCCCTTATAAATTAGGTGGCGATGCTAAAAATACAAAAATCCAATAAAGTCCACAATCTCGAAGTAGCTTTTATGCCTCGTATAAAAGTGAACCGTAACAATCTTCTTGAGCTCCTTAAGCAGCCAACTCAGCCATACACAAAAAGAACAAATTTATAACTAAGAACTTCATTCTCAATAATATAAAGGTTTTAGGTATAGGTAAATCCCTAATTAATTTGAAAATTAGGTCTGCTTGCTCGGAAAAGACTTGTTTTCAATGTTGAGACCAAAATTTCTAGTCCACAACTGATGTGGGGCTTTGATTTATGAAGAATTCTTTGATTTATTTTAACAGATTATGCTAAGAACCAATAGAAATTGACTGATACAAAAGAGCACATGGACAAAACTCATTAAGAGTTCGTCCTTGCGGAGTACCAAATCATAGGAAAATAGAGAGAGAAAGGGAGGGTTTACCTCTTCTTTGGGGGATATACAGTGGAAAAAGGATAAAACATTGATTGTTTTACCCAAAATGACCACACATTGTTTGTAGAAAGCAAAATCACATGGTGGTCTCTCCATTTTTGGCACTGTGACGATGAGGGAGAGAAAGATAGCGCGTCGCGCGAGGGTTTCAAACCCATGTTGAAAATGCCAAAATAAAAGGGGTCGTTGGGGTTTCAACGATTACAGGGGTTTATGGGCCGGGTCACCAGCATTTCGACTGGGTCTCGGCCCAATTTAAAAGGGAATACATTTTTAAATGCAATGAGTGGTCATTTTTGCAAATGTGGCTATAATTATGAACTAACCAAAATAAATTTCAATTGTAACCAAAATTTTACATGGAATAAATTAAAGCATTTCAATGATAACCAATTTAAGACTAATTGCAAATAAAGCTTAAAATGATTGTAAAATTTTAGATGTAATTAATCATCCATTTAGTTAATCGAATTTCTTGATTCAATGGAGTAAAATACTTATTAATTAATCATTTTTTAGTTTAAACAAATTAATTAAATAATTGTTTTCACTCTTTCAAGTTTAAATCTTGATAAATATGTATTGAAATTAGAACAGATATATAAGATATACAAATGATATACAATAATATACTTGATGATATTTTTCCAAATGAAATGGTAAAATATCACCGAAATAATTTGGTAAAATCATTTGACTAGTAAAAGTGCATATCTCAGTCCGTTTATGGTTTTAGAAGTCCGAATAATTAAATAAAATTATTGGAGGGAAAAAATGATGTGTCAACATTGGCTAGTTTATGTGAAAATCCATTGGGAATTTGAGAAAACTTAATGCATAAAAGTTGTAGCACTTTGAAATAACCGTACATGGACCAACTCAGTTGGAGCTCTGTGGTAGGAGTTATGCCCATTTTACTTGACACTGCCCTGTCTGCGCGGCTGGCTGACCGTGCACCGGAGGTAGTGTTACTGCCTTTGGTGCACGTTCACTGTGCGGTTAGGCCTTCCAACGGTGCGGCCACGTACGGGGAATGACGCTTTAAAAGCCCTAGGTCGTACCTCAGACCCCAAATACAAAACATTTGCCCTAGAAAGGGGAGCTCTCAAGAATCCAAGGTCCCTCCATCATCCAAGGTGAGTTATTACTCAAACCCCACTCATTACTATATCAATCCAACACCAATTAACTCTAGTCCATCCTTCAAACCCATAGATTCTTTAAAATCGAAGGAAGGGAAATTGAAGGAGACTTTGGGATATCTCTTAAATGTATGATCAGTGGTTTTAACTGATTTTATTTAAAGTATTTAGACTAGTGTAGGGTAATAGAAGCAATAAGAGTCCATGCGTGATTAATGGGGGTTTCAAGAACATGTTTTGGGGATGAAAAAGCCCTAGTTTTTTCGATAAGGCGGGAACTTTTAGAATACGGTTAAAGTTCTAAACTATATCATTAATAATCATTGTAGAACTATTGTTAAACTTGGAAGAGTATGTTTTCTATCTTTTAGTTGGAATTGAGGTATGTCTACATTTTCAAAATGTTTTGGTATATGTATATATGCTTTGAAAACACCATTTGAAACATGTCTACTTTTAAGAATGTTTTGAAAGCATGATTTGTTATGAGAATTTTCTTTGATTGTTTATACAAGTTTAACCCTACCTGGTGGTTCTTCCTTGTTGAACTTATTTTTTAACTTAAGATGATATTTGAACAAGGTCATGCATGTGTAGGGTCAAGCCCACATTGAACCTTATAGAAATTAAACTATTGTGTTGAACGTGTTTTGCCCCATAATGGGATGATTGAGCTTATTTCTAAAGATTGAAGCTTTAAACATGTTTTGCCTTTTAATGGGGGTGTTCATGAACTTGAAATTGAATAAGTGATTCGAATATGGTTTTTAAATTGGTTATGACTTGAAATACATCTATTGTGAGAAGATGTCTTGAGAACTGAGTTCGGCTATAAGCCATGATTGATGATTCAGTTAATATGACATGACTTTTATAAACGTGTTTGGGCCTGTATGGGCAAGTTATGCTAGTCCAGTGGACGATTAGCCGTTATGGATCCTAACGTATCGCTTTTGAGCATTGTTGTGTCAATCCAGAGGACGACTGGCCTCCGTGGCACACTGTAGCCCCGTGTATCTATTGCTGTCATGCTCCATACTCAAATGGGACAGACTATGATCTATATGAAACTACTATGAACTTGTACAAATGGTATGACAAAGCTTACAAGACAATTGAGCAGTATAAATGATTTTTGTATGTAGATGTGGCCAATGGCCCCTGACATGCAACTGAGTACAATTGAGTCCACGCGTACCATCTATGAAGCCTCTACGAATACTTATTACTAAATAACTGAATCAAATGCTGGGGCAGGGCCCTGAGCTACCCAAAGCCTCTAATATGATTAAAATCACTATACCTGACTCAACACCAGATGGAAATGGAGCCTACAATACCTTCGCTGAATATTTACAATGTCTAGAGAGGATGCCAGCCATCCCATATATATGAACCTGCAATGTGAAACATAACAAATGCAGTGTCCCCGGTCAAGGGACATTCATACAGAAAGATTGTACCGAGTACATAAGGCAAAGATGAAACATAAATAATAAACTGAAGCTCATAAAGGAGACAACAGAAATATAATCAAGTAGATATAACTGAAAGCTCTGGAACATCTACAGGAACACTTACTGACATAGGCAGACTTATAACATCATAAACACATAGCCAAACAAATACTTTAGTTCAAATTAAGCCTATATTAATCCATAACCCCATTAGTGGACACATGTTATTTATAAAATAAGTTAAACGGACTCATTTCCATTTGAATACATATATAAACATAACCAAATATGGCAGCCCCCTAATCTTATCAATGAATCAATAGGTGCACAACAAATAAAGTTTTCGACCATATTCAGACGAGTCAAGACTTATAGGCATGGATAAATCTTACTCAACACATATTTGACAATATCTAACTAACTTAAGGCTATACAAATACATATAACAGGTTAATGATCATGATATAACTCTTAAGTTAAACTACACGATTACATGGCTTATTGTGTAACGACCCAATTGGTCGTTATAGTACTATTGACCCTTTTACCCCTGTTGACCCTTTCCCGAGGTCATCGGGCAAGTTTTAGTGCGACGTTTGGAAGTTTGAGCCTTAAAGTGAGTTATGTTTGACTCAAAGTTGACTTTTGAGTAAACAAACCTTTTACGAAATTTCATCGATTCCGAGAGGTCTGAATGACTTTTTATGATTTGGTGGGATGTTCGGTTCGGTTCCCAAAGCACTTGGCAGCATTTTGGAACATGGGTTGGAAACTTGGCTTTAGGCCATTGGGGGTTGACTTAGTCAAATAGACCTCCGTTGGATATTCTTAGGCCACGGATGAGTTCGTAACACATTTTTATGTGTGATTGCATGTTTATTTTTTATCTGTGGGGCCTCGGGTGATAGTCAAATTTCGGTTGGAAACTTTTCAAAAACTAGGATTTTCTGGTGTCTGGTGTCCGCTGCAGTGGTACCAGGTTGCCGATAGTAGTCCCGTGTAGCGAGGGATCGACCGCTGTAGCGGGTGAGAATGATTGAAGGTGAGTCGCCCCAGTGAACAAGATATAGCGTTATAAGAGCTGCCGTAGTGGCTGGTCGAGATTTTGGTGCTGGTCGCCACAGCGAGCCAAGACGTGCTGTAGTGTGACCGCTGCAGCAGGTATTCCAACCACTGCAGCGGATGACGAGCAGATTTTCTATTTCTTTCTTAAGTTAAAAACCTTAAACTCTATCATTTCTCTTCATCACTCTCTAAGCACACTTTGGGCGAATTGAATTGCTTTTGGACGAAATCTTCTTTGGGGTAAGATCCTGGACCTTAGACTTCATCATTTACCTTCCTAAACCCTTGATCCATGCTTAGAATCACTAGAATCAAAGTGGAGAAGATGAGCCTTATGATAAATTATTTAAATGGGGTTTAGACTTCCTAAATGGAAATTGTAAATGAAATTGACAAGTATAACCATAGAATTTGATGAATTCATTGTTGTGAAGCTTATTTCTTCCATTATTGGTGACTAATTTGAGGATTGAAGAGTTAGGGTTCTTACCAAAAATTGGGGGTTTCACTTTAAATCCGAATTAGGCTAATCTTGAGTTGTTTTAGAAATTGATTAATGGGCTTGATCATCTAGAGCATGAATTGCATATTCCACCTTCCAATTGTCCATTTTATCTGTTACACCCCGTATCTTCGAAGAGCACTTATCAAATTTGAAACAAAAGCACGTTGAGTTAGGTTAAGTAAAACCACTTTGGAATATAAGGAGCAAGCATTATTAAGTATATTTAATGAGTTAAGGATGTATATAAGGTATACCGGAAGGTTTTATAAGGAAATGAGTGGAAGAAATGCAGTAGTACGACCTTGGAGAAAGGATGGGTAATGTTTTGTGTGAAAATTTCGGTCCAACTTGGGGGATGAATATCTCTTAGCATATGAAGTGTTTTAAGGTGAAACAAAAGCCTAAAATTAATTTCGTTGAGTCTAGTTTCCAACGCAATAAACCGCTCGTCGATAGGACATTGGAGTAGAGAATTATGGACGTTACAAGTTCAGCTGACAGAGCAGAAACGCGTGCTACAATACTGCTACAGTGAACCCGACCCGAATTTGACCCCTATATAAAGAGTAATAACCCCCTTTTTCCATCAGATTTTGCTAGAAAATTCCAGAAATTGAAGAGAGAGAGTGAGGGAAACAAAAAGTGAGAAATTTTCATGTAGCGGAGTAGTAGTTTAGGTCCAAGTGACGCATGGTTGTGATTCTAGTATTGTTTTGCGGTTGATTTTAGCGTGGGTATTGAGGATATCGCTGTCTTAACAAGAAAAAAGGCATGAATCTTTCTCTTTTCGTATTATTTAAGGCTTATTTACGGAGATAAAGTCGTTAAATAATTGTGTAGTAAGTTGGTTAGTTATGGAAGTTGGAAAACAGCGTGTGGACTGTTTTATGGTACATATTGGTGTTGGAAATGATGTTATTGATGTTGGTATTTTGTTATTGTTGTTGGCTGTTGGATTGTGATTTCGGGCTAGGCATATAAACAGGGGAGGTGCTGCTCGAATTTCGGTAGATTCTAAACAAAATTAAATTGAAGGCTTAAGATAAGCGTATGACATTGAGCCTAATAATAGTATGAATGGTTTATATGTAGATTTACGAGCTTGGAAGGATAAACGTTGAACGACTAAGGCGACCGAAAGGTACGTTAAGGCTTGTCCCTTTCATTCAAAGGCATGATTCCTATGGTACGATTTCATAAATGCTCTCATACTTCTTTGTTTCCAAAAGCTAGATGTTTATGACTCCAAAGCATGATTCCTTTCCCGATAACCTGTAAATGTCTTTCCAAAATGCTCGTATTTTCCAAACCAAAGGTTATGATTATGTGAGCTCTTGTGATAACAGCGACGAACATGTTTATACCATGATAATGATGACGATAAGAGTGAGAATATTTTCTACAATGAGTATGATGATGATGGTTTTATAGATAAATGTCTCAAGTTATTAGATCGATATTTTTATGAGAATATTGAGCTATTTTCCTAACTTTCTTAATTTTATTCATTGTTGTTGGCCTCACCTTAAAATAATTTTTCCTTCAAGGTGAGATAGAGCGATGATTATTCCATAATATAATCAGAGGTTACCGACCTTACGTCACTCCGATAGAGTTATAGCTTTTCTTGGGCTCTCATGCATGCTGCTTATATGATATATGTATATGTATATGGGGAATATGGGAAAAAGGGCGAGGCGCTATAGACGCATGGCCACCTGATCAGTTGGTATAATATGATATCATCCCGGACGCGGGATATATGGTTAAATGGATCGGGCCGTTCGTTCCTCGACACTATTATATACTTATGGATCGGGTTGCACGTTCCGCAGCAACATTATATATATATATATATATATATATGGATCGGGCTGCACGTTTCGCAGCACTATTATGATATATATGTATGAGAAAGATTTTATGAAAAGCTAAGCATGCATGGTATCCGCCTTAAGAGGCAATCAGATGTACAGGTTATTCCCTTATCTCATGTTATGCTCTATATTTTTCATTATGTTATTTTCCATGTTCGGTATCTCTTACTATGCTACTATTCATGTCTTACATACTCAGTACATTACTCGTACTGACGTCCTTTCTTTTATGGACGATGCGTTCATGCCCGCAGGATCAGGTAGCCAGCAGAGCGAGCCAGACCAGTAAGATCTCTCTTCCGTCTCAGCCAGTAAGCTCCATTGATCTGGAGCAACAACCCTTTTGGTATGCTATTCTGTTATGTGCGTATATGGGTACGGCAAGGCCTTGTCCTATCCTTTCTACAGTTTGTACTCCATAGAGGTCTGTAGACAGTGATATGTAGTCGTGATGTTATGCAGCCTCGTCGGCGTTTATTTTGTTGTACAGTATATATGTGGCGGCCAAATCGGCTCGCGCTGTTACTCTCAGTGTTTACATTTATATGTATGTGTTGACTGTGATTTCCCGGTGCAGTGTCTCATATGTTGATTGTTCGGGAGACAGTATAGCTCAGTTACAGATTGTGTATGGGCCCAGGATAGTCAGTGAGCAGTAAATGCAAGCATAGGAGTGCTTGGCCAGTAGTGGTCGGGCACTTGTTACGGCCCATCAATTTGGGTCGTGACATTATCCTTGTGGGTCCGTTTCCCCAATTCCATGAGTTAGAATTTGACCTAGACTAGAAGTATAGCAATATAGGTATTGTTTTTCTTAATTTCTAATGTAGAACTTGAATATGATTAGACGTTGAGTATTTGGAGGCGCAAAGAAAGGCAAGGCTAAGGTTTGATGGTTCGTGGCTCCTGTTCGGCTTTCCAGGTAGGTTACGACTTACCTTTTGGTTAGACTTCGGTTAGCAAATCATATGTAGAGTTAGTGATTGCTAGAGAAAGCATGTAAACCTTAGGGTATGGAGTTTGGTAAGGAATACTTAAGTTGGTATTGTTGTTAACTATGGCTTGTCGCCTTATAGTGTTCTATTGAGTTATTTCCTTATTGTGATTTGTTGGCCTGTTGCCACGTGATTTATTCTAGATTTGATGCCTAGTGATTGCCTTATGAATCGGAGAACATATTTATCATTGTTGAGGTTGTTGGAAAGGAAAGTAAAGTTTTGATATTGATATTGTGATTGAGATATGTGTCCATGTGTGGCACGATTGATTTTTATATTCTTTTTTGGCATTGTTATTATACATACACTTATTTATACATATATTAGGATCGGGTTGAGCTCCGCAACACTTACTTGGACTGGGTTACACGTACCGTAACACTGATTGGGATTGGGTTGCACATTCTGCAACATTGACTATTGGATCGAGTTCTGCACCACAATAGGTACATTGACTTAGCGGTCCCCCATGGTTCATGACTATCGAGGCGACGAGATATTCCGCCAGAAGCATGTGTGTATCATTGGATTTGCATTGCATTCATCTCATATTTACATATGGCATTGTATTTGGACTTGACAGTTGATCTTAGATGATACGTGGACTTGCTAGTGGTTCTTGAGATTGTACTTCAGGAAAGCTTTTATGGTCAGTAAAAGCATCGCAATGCTTACCATACAAATAATGACGCCAAATTTTCAAGGTAAATACCACGGCAGCCAATTCTAAGTCATGAGTCGGATAATTCTTCTCATGCTTCTTCAACTGTCGCCAAGCATAAGAAATCACCTTACCGTTCTGCATCAGTACACAACCCAAACCAATTCTGGAAGCATCACAATACACCACATATCCACCAGACCCAAAAGGTAAAGTCAAAATAGGAGCCGAAGTCAACCTTGTCTTAAGCTCTTGGAAACTCTTTTCACAATCTTCGGACCACTGAAACTTAGCAGTCTTCTGTGTTAATTTAGTCAATGGAGAGGGTATAGACGAGCAAACTTCCACAAACTTCCTATAATAATTTTCCAAACCCAAGAAGCTATGAATTTCCATCGCACTAGTTGGTGTTGGTCTAGGCCAATCCTTAACCGCTGAAATTTTTTGAGGATCTACTTTAATGCCATCACCAGTCACCACATGACCCAAGAAAGCCACAGACTCAAGCCAGAATTCACACTTTGAGAATTTTGCATAAAGCTCGTTCTCCTCAAGTGTTGTCAAAGTTATTCTCAAACGATTAGTATGATCCTCACGACTTTTAGAGTACACAAAAATATCATCAATAAAGATAATAATGAAGCGGTCTAGATATGGCTTAAGCACACGATTCATTAAATCCATGAATGCAGCAGGCACATTAGTCAACCCAAAGGACATGACTAGAAACTCAAAGTGCCCATAACGAGTACGGAAAGAAGTTTTCAGGATATCCTTCTCCTTTATCTTCAATTGGTGATACCCAGACCTCAGGTCAATCTTTGAAAAGAACTTAGCACCCTCAAGTTGGTCAAATAGATCATCTATCCTAGGCAAGGGATACTTATTCTTAATGGTCACCTTTTTAAGCTGACGGTAATCCACACACATCGTAAGGGAACTGTCTTTCTTTCTAACAAACAAGACTGGAGCACCCCAAGGTGAGGAACTTGGTCAGATGAAACATTTATCCAAAAAGTCCTTTAACTGATCATTTAATTCCCTTAGCTCCGCTGGAGCCATACAGTAAGGTGGAATAGAAATAGGTTGGGTGTCGGGAATTACATCAATCCCAAAATTAATAACTCTATCAGGAGGAATACTAGGAAGATCTTCGGGAAACACTTTGGGATAATCATTAACTATGGGAACAGATGCAAATTCGGGTACTACGGCTTTTGTATCATTAACAACAACCAAATGGTAAATGCACCCCTTAGTAATCATCTTATGAGCCTTAAGATAGTAAATAAATCTACCCCTTGGCTTAGCAATTTCACCCTCCTACACAATAACAGGCTTATCGAGATAGGCGAAACGAACTTACTTATGGCGACAATCCACATTAGCATAACATGCGGACAACCGGTCCATCCCCATAATTACATCAAATTCCACCATTTCAAGTTCATACAATTCAGCCACGGTCTCACAACCTTTAATTACAATAACACAATTTCTATACACTCTAGAAGCAATAACAGGAACACCAGATGACGTATCAACAGCAAAAAGTTCCAACAAAGGTTTGGGTTTAATTCCCATATCAAGAGCAAAATAAGGAGTAACATAGGACAAATTTGAACACGAATTAATCAATGAGTAAGCATCATGAGAACAGATAGTAAGGATACCTGTAACCACAGCGTCAGAAGCCTCCCTACGATTCAGCCCATAAAGTCGAGCTATCCCTCCACCAGAAGGGTTAGCAACTTCCTTTCCTTTGCCATTATTATGAGCATTCTGATTATTATTGTTAGCATTGCCAGCAGGCGAATTTTTAGCAGATGCAGGAACAGGCGAATCATTCCTTTAGTCAGACATAACAGCCATCTCGCGTAGCCACTTTTTGTACTTCCGCTTAAGGTGGCCCCTAATACCAAAATGATGACAGATACGATATTCCCATATAGCAGACTGACTACTACCTTGGGAGAACCTGCTTGCGTTATTATTCTTTTGACCTTTCCTACCAGAAGGCATGCTGGCGTTCGAATATGCGCCATGTCAGGTGTAGAATACCCTTTACTTTGCCTTCCCTTATAATTATTACCACTGAAACCACTTGCCGATCAGGCCTCCTGGAAAGATGGAGTTTTAGGAAGAGCGTTCAGGCACGAATTATGAGACGAGCTTTATTATATTACATTCTTTTGTAGTAACCAGCCCTGTGTGGTTGAGTTATATATCATATGTATTTCTATATATGGCCTTGTAAGACATGAAATGTATTTTCTGGGTTGTGTACAGGTTTGGGATTGTTACAATTATAGAGGAAACTCTGTCAAAATTTCTCGAGAACTTAAGGGAAATTGTGGAAACTTTTAAGGTGAAATAATTAAAGGTGAAATTGGCAGTCAGTTATGGGACAGGTTTAATAGATAAACATTAGATCAGAAATGTGAATAATGAGATATTATGACAGATGAGAGAGGATAGGATATAAGAATATGAAGGAAAAATGTGTACTTGGGGTAGAAAGAAGTTTTATTTACCAAAAGAGAATTGCACCCCAAAAGAAGTTCACAAATCGAAAAAGGTTAACCAACCCTTATATGTCTTCGAAAGATTGAGCTATGGGATGAGCTTGATGTGTACACGTATATGTATACGCATGTAATACCATTATAGATTGGCAAGTTAGACCTCACTCGATGATTAAAGTGGGAAAACATTTAAGTCAATATGGGCTATTGACCTTAAAAAATTCCTCGAGATAATAGATATAAAGGAATATGTTTACTACAGCTCTTCGCTTGGTAGTTTGTTGAATTTATGACTACATCTATGTTCTGTGTTATAGCCTAGGTTATTCACCAGGATGGTTATACGATAGGAGTTTGTTATTATTGACACGAAGGAAAGTGAGAGGTGTAGAAAGGAAGAGATCCAGACTATGATAATGGAAAATAAGATAAGATTAATCAACGAAACAAAGGAACGACAAGTGATGAATGTCCAATATGTGTGATATGTATGATCAAAAAAAGAAGAACATGTTAAAGATAGAGAAGGAAAGGTAGAAGTAAGGCGAATAAAAAGAACGTCCACTAGTAATAGTAACCTGATGAGCAGAGTATGAGAAAGCATCACACCTTGTGGATATTCCAGTACTATGCGAGAATGTTAATGGATATTATTATGAGATTTTGAATTGTATTATAAGTAATATGTGATCATAAGTAATGTGTGATCATAAGTAATGTGTGACTAATTAGATTATGACGAGAGGTACGGGGTTATTTGATGAGTAAAGCACCTTATGCACAAAGAGAAAAGTGATTCTACGTCCATATTATATAACATCTGCCCAAGGGATTCCAAAAGGACCACATATTCCCCGATACTAACACATTGGGATAGCAGATAAGAATGTGCCCATAATAGTGTGAGCTGATTGGAGAAAATTATGGAAGGATTAATGTTGAGTTGTAGGTCACAGTTTTATCAACGAATAGCTGAAAGCATTGTGATTGCACTACCAACGGAATTACTTGAGCAAAAAAAATAAGACAAGGAAAATGATAAGGTATAATCTTGAATGATCAATGGACCAATATTATATACATATAAAGACGGTAACAAATGAAGTCACAACCCGGGTAAGTTATGCAACAAGGAGAAGAGATTATTAAGAAAAAGCACATCCAAAGATGGCGAGTTTGAGAATGGTACAGTGAAGGAAATATAGATTAGTTACGAGCTATATTAATGAAAATAACTAATGCGTAAGATGACCTATGGGTCTCAATGAATTTATGGCAAAGAACATTATGACAAAGGCATCTATCTTATGGAGAGATGGTTATAGACATTAGACAACAAACAAAAATTGACCTTCGGCATTATGAGGTGGTATGACAAGCAGAGATGTAAGGATGAAATGGTAAAAGGTATGGACTGAAAGACGAAAGAGGGACGGAAAGTTCAAGATAGTACTTTGTAAAGTAATGCAAACTTTGAAAAATGGGAATATGATAGAAGAGAGGTATTCACCTCAATGTGATGATAGGGGTGCTATAGGGAAAACTACCTATATAAGTGTTCACTCGAGACGTGATACGAGTATTTACCTCAAAGGAATGCTCTCGGGAGATTCATTACGAAACATTATTAACATGGGATTTAAAACCCCTTAAGATGATACATCATGTACTGTAACCTTTGTTTAGATATAAGTTAAGCGAAAAGAGACACCTGAAGAGAATCCTAAAGATGCGAGAGGTTAAGATATGACATGGTATTAATATGTAACAAAGGATTCACATGGTTGATTAAGTAATGTGGGTATGGAGGTAACGACTATACGATTAAGATTATAGGAAGAAGTAACGATAAGGATGAAAGGTATCTAGACTAATTGAGCAAGAAAAAGGATCGACGAGTTCAAGTATCAAGGAAGATCATATCAGAGTGACTTACTTATATCTCTTGAAAGGATATTCCTGAGGTGTCAAGGGAGTATTGCAACCGAGAGTCATTACTAAGAAGGAAACCCATTTTCAACTATTCAAAGGGAATGCTATAGATAGTGCATCTTAGAGGATTAAAATGATGACTCCAAGAAGGATGTACGCTATGGACTATGCAATCTAAATAAAGAGTGGGAGTAGACCTATAAGAATTAGAAGAGAGAACAAGAGGAACCAATATGCGATAGTAAACCTACCCAAGGGAAAGACAACTCTTATTTTACAGTGTTACTGGAAGAATAACTCCAAAACCAGAAAAAGTCGACTTAAGCTTCAAGTGTAGATGAATATAAGTTGCAGTCAATTATGGAAGTAGCTAAATTATGACCACTTTCTTTGGAAAGTCAATATTAACTATTGTCAATTGGAGAATGGCATTAAGTTAAGCAAAGAGAGCCACAGCATGATAGATGAGTTCTAGTTAGAATTGATTCGTTATAAGATCACTATAACCAGTATACTTATACAGGACTAGTTTAACATTCGAGGACGAATGTTCTAAAGGGGGAAGGATTTTACATCCCGTGTTTTCATGCATTGGAAAGCGTGTAAGTTAAATGACATTAGTAATGGAAACGAGGTTATCCCCCAAGCTTATAGGTGGTTAGAGTGAGGTACAGATGTATCGTAAGGATTAGAAGTTAAACAAATCAAAGACAATAAGTTTCGTCGAGGTTCGAAAATTATTTGAATGAAATACAGTCCAAGCTATAATATCCTGTATTTTTGGACTAGGAAATTGAACCATCTAGCATGAGCAAATTTACTCGAACTTGGAAGATTTGGTCACATTCAAGCATGGAAATCAAGAGCTCGGTGTATAAAAAGGATGAGGTCCCAAAATAATTTAGGCCTTAACAAGTGTAACAACGGTGATTGGAAATAATATTTATGTATGTATAAAGAGGCTATGGACTAGAGGTCTACCACTTGATTATGATAATGAGTAAATGAAGTGTGTTAAAAGTGGTCCATGTTTAAGTGAATTGAGATCAAAGAATTAATTATGTGGGTAATTGATTAAATGTTGGAATACAGTGGGAGAGTAAGGAATTAATTATGGTATTATTAGATTTACATGGATAAATTTATATGGATGACTAATCCCAATGTGAAACGTTGCAACTAAATAGAAGTATGACTAATGTTATACACAGCAGGGGGTTGACACGTCTTTGGATAGGAAATTAAAGCAAGCACTAAAGTGGACATATGAGGTAAGGTTATTCTTAGTAGATTCTAAAAGAAAAGGAAAAGGAAAGAGTAATATAGATACAAGGGGCTGCTACGTGCTACTTTAGGAAGAAAACTATTGATTCCTTTTCATATTTTTTCTTTAGATGAAATATACATGTTGATTCCATTTCATTTCCATTTTTAGTAGTTATATTCTTATGGAAGGTGTTGTAGTATCCAAAAATGTATTGGAGAAAATATATTTCTTCCCAAAAATAAGATACCAAGTTCAACAATTGAGGAAAACGCGAATAACAACATAGAGGTCATGCCCACGTCGGTTTCCTCCGGGTAATAGCAAATCGGAGATTTCTTCGAAGTGAAGTAAGGTGGCAGAAGAGTAATTCTTGGCATTTAAGGTACCAATTCCCCTATCCTAGATATATTTAAAGTTCATCCAAGTCATAACTAAATTGTGAGATGAGAACTGCGAAATTAATTGTTGGAAATCGGCTAAGTTATTGTTGTTGTTGTGTGGGCTGATTTGAGGTATATTTTGGGTTGTGTTGTGGCTGGAAATTGTTGGAGTAACTTAAGTATATTGTTTTTGTTGTCATTGATATGTATTTTAAAGGAAAGAAAAATTGGAGAAGTGTGTTTGATAATCGTATCCGGGCTTGTCGCTCGTCGTGAAATGTTTATGATTTGTTGTTGCTATAGGGTATCTTGTTATTGATGTATATACTTGCTGGATTGTTTTGGTTGTTGTTGTTGATATATGGAATTTGGGAAACTGAGAAGAACGGGGGAGATGCTGCCCGTTTTGTTTTAGGATAAGTTAAATTTTTGTTATATGATTAAGAGAATCATTTGTATAATTAACGATAGCATCATTGTTGTTAGATATAGATCGTGGAGCAGATACGAGTCGAGTTCTTGGGCCGTTGAGCTAAGAACAGGTATGTTAAGACTATCCCTTTTATTCATTTTGGCATGATCCTTATGATACGAATGAAAGAAGTGAACAAGCGAGTTCCAAAGACTCTATTCTTAGATAGTATAGAATTCACGGTATCTTTAATTTCATGTGTTCCATATCTATAGCTTCCAGAGATTTATTATATTGATATACTAGCTTGTTATGTTACCCAGAGGAGTTCATAGTATCCTTTTACGAGTCTTTCATGCATTATAAATATGTATAGCTATTTTCTTACACCGCGCTGCGCTATAGTCGGCCAGGCAGGCACGTAGATGTGTACACCACTGCAGTGGGCAGATTATGAGATTACCCCGGACGCGGGATGACATGATATATGGATCGGGTTGTACGTTCCACAGCACTAGCAAATATACTATGATATATTTATATAGTTTTGAAAGAAAGCATGCATATCATACGCCCACAGAGGCACTTTCAGTTATACAGAGTTATACATACACTTTCAAGTATACAGTCATACATATACATTCAGATTTATAGATTGACTCTCATGTCATAGATTACTTTATTGATTCTTGTGTATATGCTATTTTCTTACCTTACATACTCGGTACATTATTCGTACTGACTCCCCTATTGCTTGGGGGGCTGCGTTTCATGCCCACAGGTCCCGAGATGGAGGTTGTTGATCCATCTATTAGAATGTCATCTCATCAAATGAGGTTGGTGCACTCCATTTGTTCCGGAGATGCCAGGAGTCAGCATGGTCTTATGTATATTTATGTATGCACATATGTATGGGTATGGCGGGGCCCTGTCCCGGTCATATTACGTTATGTTTTCTAGTAGATGCTTGTAGAGAGTTATGTACAACAAGATGATGTCCAAACTTGAGAGTTCATATGTTGTCACAAGTGGTTATGATAGCCTTATTGGCTCATACAGTATGTCTAGTGTTACACCCCGTATCTTCGAAGAAGCACTTATCAAATTTGAAACATAAGTACGTTGAGTTATGGTTAAGTAAAACCACTTTGGAATATAAGGAGCAAGCATTATTAAGTATATTTAAGGAGTAAAGGATGTATATAAGGTATACCAGAAGTTTTTATAAGAAAATGACCGGAATAAATGGAGTAGTACAACTTTGGAGAAAGGATGGTTAAAGTTTCGTGTGAAAAATTTGGTCCAACTTGAGGGTAGAATATCTCTTAGCATATGAAGTGTTTTTCAAAAGCCTAAAATGAAGTTCGTTGAGTCTAGTTTCCAACACAACAAACCGCTCATCGATAGGACATCAGAGTAGAGAATTATGGACGTTACAAGTTTGGCTGATAGAACAGAAACGCGTGCTACAGTAACTGCTAAAGTAACCGGCCTGCTACAGTGACCCAAACAGAATTTGAACCAATATAAAAGGGGCTTGCCCCCGCTTTTTTCAGCCAAACTACTCCAAAATCCTCTAGAAAGTTCCCCAACTCCCAAACCCAAATTTCAAGCCCAAATTACTATAATTCCCGAATTTCGATCCAGGCAACGTATAGTTGCGAGTATAGAATCGTATAGCGACACATGTGGTTCAAGTTTAAGGTGAAAAAAGTGAAGATATAGAGATATTGTAAGGAGTAAGGTATGAATCTCCTATTATTAATGTTAATTTTGGTTTATTTACGGAGATAGAACTGTTAAATAGCTGTATAATAATTCTATTGGTGGAGATTTAGATAAATATTATATAGGAGGTTTTTTGGAGTATTTGATATTGAGAATAACATGGTTGATGTTGGTCTTGTTGTTGTTGTTGTTGGTTACTGAATTGTAATTTTGGGCTAGGCATATAAATAGGGGAGATGCTGCCCGAATTTTGACAGAATTTAAAAGGGATTAATTTAAGGGCTTAAGGTAAGCGTATGATAACGGTCCTAACAGTAGTATTAATTTTCTTAAATATAGATTGACGAGCTTGGAAAGACAAGTGTGCAGTAGTTAGAGTTAACGCGACCGCAAAAGGTATGTTAAGACTTTCCCTTTCTTTCTTTCTTTCTTTCTTTTTGGCATGATCCCATGATATCAGCAGACGAGGAATACTCGAGTCTCCATATTACTCTACTCTTAGAAGTATTAGGAGTATCTCAATTCGTGATGATCCTGTACCCCTCTATTATGATTATTCCTTTTGTTCATGGGTCCTAAACTTTGTATCATGATAATGTTAGTGTATGTTTATGCATTGCATTCATTTACATATATGCATATTGACCCGTGACCAGAAGGCGTTATATATGCGTATATTATATGTATGTGGGGTATGGGGAAAGGGCGAGGCGTTATATACGCATTACCACCTGATCAGTTGGTGCACAGTGATGATGATTATGATGTCCGAAGGAGCTGCCTGAAGAGGCCTATATGATGATTATGATGCCCGAAAGGGCCTATATAGGATTGGGATCGAGCCGAACGTCCTCGGCACTATGACCTATGCATATCATACCCCCTCAGAGGCATTTTCAGTAATCAGAGATATACAGACATGTTCAGGTAGCCATATATATATATATATATATATATATATATATATACACATGCATTCATACGGATATGTTCAGATAGTCAGACATAGAGACGCACTCAGTCAGTCAGTATAGCTTATGATTTCTAGATTTTATTTATGACTCCTTTGTATATGTCACGACCCAACCCCATGGGCCATGACTAGTGCCTGAACTGGACACTCGTATACGAACCTGCTAGATATAGTCAGACTGAAACTAAGGACAGTATGGAAACTTGTAAAAACAAATGAAAGACTCATAACGCCACATATCATAAACATGTCTCCTGAGGAGTCACGACTAACCATAGCATAACACAATACGCAAGACGACAAGGCTGCCACTATATACGGGAATATCCAAAACAAACCATATCGACACAGTCAGATACAACCCACATATGTCTACAGACCTCTAAGAGTGTACAAGTGAAGTATGACGGGACAGGGCCCCGCCGTACCCCCGGATATGCATAAGTTTACATCAAAAGATCTGTACCAAAATAATCTAGGCTGCGGAACAATGGAGCTCTCCAAAACAACTGAGCAGAAGTCCTAAGCTGGTAGATCACCAAACCGGGTGTCTGTACCTGCGGGTATGAAAAGCCCCCCGAAGAAAGGGGGTCAGTACGAGCTATGTACTGAGTATATAAAGCATGAAATACAATAAAGAAAATCATAACTGAATAAAAGATTACAAGAGGCAAGTATGATAATCAAAGATACCAATGCACCTGTGCCTTACGAGATGAGAATCATGCATGTCTATATCATATACCATACCCGGCCCATTATGGACTCGGTGAATAAAGTCATCATATACCATACCCGGCCCACCATGGGACTCGGTGCCATAATCATATCATCATATATACACATATGTACCCATCCCTCTAGTGAGGGACTCGGTGAACAATGCAGTGAAACTGTGCACGAAAACATACCCGGCCCGGGACTCGGTGAAAGATATATTAACGGCATGCACGAGCAGAATAATAAGCAACCATATGCAAACTAAATCATCATCTGAGACTCAATAGAATAATTAGAATGAACTAACACTTGAGAATCAAAGACAACAATCATGTCAAGTACCCCTCGAATATCACTATGGATTATATCAAATAGAACATCAGGAATCATAGACACGTATCAGGACATAATGAAATAGCTTCTGGAAATGAAGAACATTAGCCATCCTAGTGTCTCTAAGAATAGGAGCTTCTTTGGAGTTTATACATTCGTCGTCTGTTTGTCTCACACGGATCGTCCCAAAAAGAAAGAAGGGTTAGCTTTACATACCTTACGTCGTCCTAGGAACTCAACTTAATCGCGAACTTTCCACAAACAGTATGCCAAACCTATAACCATAGGAATACGTACACAACTTTAGAGGGCTTTCGTATATTGTGTACATCAATGATGATTCGGTTCGAAAATGAAACGGACAGCATTTCCCCTAATATTTAATAACCACCCCTCAATCAACAAAACCACCACCAACAACAACAACAACAACCCAATAACCTCTCTTAATCCTTTTTCAACACAAATCATTAACATTTAAGATTATACACCAAACAGACCAACATACACTTCATATACGATACCATATACACTTCTTTCTTCATAATTTATGAGCCATATCAACAACAACATGAAAAAAACATCAACTACCATCCATATACAAGAAAACTACTTCAATATCATTTTAATAACAAGCTCAAAACAGTCCACCGAACTACAACATCAAAAATACAATTTTCGACCTTTACTTCGCAAGATCACAAATACATGGAAAAGAGTAAAATACCACCATGAACAACAAGAACAATGACACATACACATACTTATAACTATATTTCCATCCCTTCAACACAACCAGATCATCCTCAAATACACTACATGAACCTTTATTTCTACACTAAGAAGAACTTAAGGTGAAATCTCCCCCAAGTTGAAGATAAACTGATTTAAAAAGATTGTTGAATTCTTACCTTAGTTCTTTGAAGAAGGAGAATAGGATGAACTATAGAGAAGCCTTCCAGAAACTCTAATAAATAAAACCTCCAAACCAAGATGAAAATTAGTAATTTAATTATCATGAAGAGGGCTGGTCGTGAGCTTCAAGAGCAGCCATGGCTGTGTGAAATTCTTGCTTCAAATGACTTTGTGAAGATGAAGTTGATTAAATGAGTCATCACCAAGAATATATATGCCACCATCCACAATGACATGTGTCCCACTATGGCATGGACCAATCAGATTCGGCCATGTTGTAGTAGGGTCCATTTAGTACACTAATTAACTTAATTAATCATTAATCCCCACTTAATAATCTAATCATGGTTAATTAATCCCTAATCTCCACTAATATTTCTCCACTAATTGTAATTTACAAGCAAATCGTGCACTTATTAAAATTGGGGATTAAAAGTCCTTGTCTCAAAATAATCTTGTCCTTGAACTTATGTCGATTAGCTTACGAATAATCCAACGTGCAAAAATATGGGATATAACAGTATATGTTATTATTATTCCATACATACTCGATACATTATCCGTACTGACTCCCCTATTGTTCAGGGGGCTGCGTTCATGCCCGCAGGTACAGATAGTGTTATATCCTGCATTTTCGCATATTCGGAAAATTTGAGATAACTTTGACTTGTAATGAATAAGGCCATATTTGGACGTTACTTAGTATGAATGTGTCGGCTATGAAAACATTGGTGCGGAAATATGGAGGAAGGCTAGGGACAAAATTGGAATTACGGAAATTGGTTTCATGAATTACTCAATATGATCCTTAATCAATTGGGCCAAAAACAAAATAAGAGAAGTGAGGCCCAAAGCAAAGGGGTGGCCGGCCACATGGCCAAGGCCCAACCCATGGGATTTAGTCCATGTGATTAATAATAAAAGGAGGCTTAAGTCTTCATTTTGGTACAAGAAGTTTCAAGAAAAATAAAAGAGAGTTGAGAGCAAGAAAAGGCCAAGGGTTTCGGCCAAAAAAAAAAAAAATTAGTTCATCAATCTTTGGTCCAAAAATCCAAATCTTCTTGTATCTCTACTAATCTCAAGGTGCTCTTCAAGATGATATAATTATTTTGGCAAGAAACTACCTTTTGCGGCAAGTGGAAGAATTGAGAAAAGGTAAGAGTTTTATCATTTTTATACTATGGAAGACATATATATATATGTTGTAGTATGTGTAAAGTGTATGAAAGTCATGAAATTTTGTGTGTTGTGGATGTATGTGTGTGGCCGTGTAGTGTAGGGAGAAGGGAAGATGAACAAATATTATTTAGTATGTTAATTGTGTTGTTGTAGTCTTGTGATGAAAAGGGGAGGTTAATGGTTCTAGTTGGCATGAGAAAATTGTTGTTAAGTGGTGGTCGGAAAGTATGTGATTTTATTATAGTTTATGTAATTATGAGAATGAAGTTGTAAGACGCAAATTGTTGTGGTTGTAAATGAAATTGGAAGATAAGAATATGTTGTGGATGTTTATGTTGAAGATTGGAAGTTTAGGTGGATTATGGTTTTGGTGGAAAGTTTGTATATTTTGTGAATAGTTGTAGGAATGATATGAAATGCTTCCAAAGCGTATTGTAATGATCTTGATTAGAAATGAATGTGAAAACAGTGAGATTGGTTTGGAAATGTGAAGTTGGAAATAAGAGTTATTGCACTATGTTGGAAAGAGGACTAGCTAGTCTATGTTGTGTTTTGTGGTGATTGTTGTTATTGTTGGTATTGTTGTTGGTTTGGTTGTTGATGTTTGGAGCCGAGTTAAATCTCGGGGATGCTGTATGTATAGGGGAGATGCTGCCCAAATTTTTGTAGAAAAGTATAAGTTAAGATTCGAGTTTTAAAGGCCTGAAATTTCTAATTGGTAAACATGACCATTTGTAGATTTTGGGCGAAACAAGAATTGAACTTGGACGAGCGTAAGGCGCAACTAAGGTATGTAAAGCTACCCCTTTTCTTCTCTTGGCATGTCCTAGGTGTACTAGATTTGGATTTGAGCCTCGTAGGTTATTCTGCTCATAGAAAAGCGAGTCTGAATTTTGGTACTATTCATTCAGCACAATTGAATTATAGTCCTTAAGTTTTGTTGGAAAACTGTTCAAACATCCATAACCCGTACAGACGTGATCGGCTCGCTTTGAAACCTTCATGGATGACTCCATAGAGTCCAATGTTTGTAATTTATATCCGCCACCCCGATTTGACCCGAGGTGGGCCCACAAGTTTCGAAACTTCCTTCGTTTGTCTCACTTGAGCTATTCTTGTATGATATAAAAGTAAGTATTCTGATATTCTGGATAAGCTACTTACCTTCTGTATTTGTTTCCGGATATACGATTCTTGTGTGATGCATGATTCTGGCATGTGTGATTTATGTTTGGAAAGTAATAAAGTTGGCATTTATATTATTGTGTGCACTATGTGATATTGACCGCTGGATTCTTGACCGCGGTGTGTGCGACATTGACCGCTGGATTCTTGACCGCGGTATGCCGCATTTGTGATATTGACCGCTGGACTCCTGACCGCGGTATCTGCGACATTGACCCCTGGACCCCTGACCGCGGTATGTCGGGTTTGGGATGCTAACCGCTGGACACTTGGTCGCGGTATGTGTGATAGTGACCGCTGGACTTTTGGCCGCGGTAATTGTGTGTTTGATTTTCTGTGTGTATGAGACGGAAATGTTTTTCAAAGGAAAGCAAAGTATTTTGGCATTTTGATTGCCGTATTTGTCTTCCAGAACCTTTTATGTATGATTTGTACGTCAGATGCAACACCTTGGTATTTTGGCTATTGTGCTCACCTTCTGTACATTTTACTTCGGTTATGTCTTCGTTTTCTGTACTTCGTGCTTTGCATACTCAGTACATCCTTCGTACTGACCCCCTTTCTTCGGGGGTTGCGTTTCATACCCGCAGGTACAGATTCTCGTTTTGGTGACCCACCGGCGTAGGATTTCCCTTTTGCGGTTCGGAGTGCTCCCTTTGTTCCGGAGCCGATGTTTTGGGTACATACTCTCCCGATGTATATGTTTATGTTTATTCAGGGTACGGCGGGGCCCTATCCCGCCATCTGATTCTGTTGTTCCGTGTTAGAGGTCTGTAGACATAGACGTGGGTAATGTACAGTTTTGTTTGGGCGCGTTGTGTGAATTGTGTTTGGGCGGCCCATCCGCCGTGGCAGCCCTATCGGCCGCGTGTATGTATACTTTGGTAAGTTATGTATAGTATGATAGCCTTGCCGGCTTCTGTGCAGTATATATGATTGTAGGCACCAGTGTGGAGCCACGTCTGATATTTATTTGTGTACGAGTCGTCTGTATGCTGAATCTGGTAAATGAGCGCGTAGGGGTGCCCAGTTCAGGCTCTAGTCATGACTTACGGGGATGGGTCGTGACAGATAGATAGAGGGGCGATCCAACCCAGTAGAGCCTCTTCTCAGCTGTTGTTGGTACGCTCCACTCAATCGGGAGCTGCTGTCTGTTTTTGGTACGTTATGTTTAGATGTATCTGAATACGGGTACGGCAAGGCCTAGTCCCGCCATTTTTACAGTTTGGTACTCCAGTAGAGGTCTGTAGACAGATGTGTGCAGTAGACGAGATATAACCATGTCGGCTCTCATCCTTTTGTGGTACAGCATATGTAATGCCTTGTAGGCTTGCACTGTTATTTCCAATATATATATATATATATATATATATATATATATATATATATATATATATATATATATATATATATATATATATATATATGTATGTATGTATGTATGTATGTATGTATGTATGTATGTATGTATGCTCAGGCGAATGATAATTCTTGATTTCATTATTGTATAAGTCAGCATAGCTCAACCATAAGTCTTATGGGCCACCCACTTAGCTAGGAATGTACAGGCAGGTACAGGGGTGCTTGGTCAATAGTGGTCAGGAACTCATCACGACTCAGCGGTTGGGTCGTGACAGATGTTTAAGGAGGGAGGAATCCTTCCAAAAACCTCCTATAATATCCTGCCAAACTCAAGAAACTACGTCTCTCCGTCGGTGTTGTGGGCCTTGGCCAATTCTTGACAGCTTCAATCTTTTGAGTATCTACCCTAATGCCTTCATCAGAAATAATGTGACCAAGAAAAGCCACAGAGTTTAACCAAAACTCACATTTGGAAAATTTCGCATAGAGCTATATGTCTCGAACAACTGTGAGCACTGCGCGTAGCTGATCAGCATGCTCAGCCTCTGACGGAGAGTAAACCAAGATATCATCTATAAATACAATCACGAACAGGTCTAAAAAGGGTCTGAATACACGGTTCATCAGATCCATAAATACAGCTAGAGCATTAGTTAATTCGAATGACATAACACGAAACTCACAATGCCCATATCTGATCCTGAAAGCTGTTTTCTGAATGTCTTGCTCTTTTACCCTAATTTGATGATACCCCGATCTCAAGTCTATTTTTGAGAAACATTTGGCACCCTGCAGCTGGTCAAATAAGTCATCAATCCTGAAGAGTGGGTACTTGTTCTTTATCGTCACTTTATTCAATTGCTTGTAGTCAATGGACATTCGCAAGGAGCCATCCTTCTTCCTCACGAATAGGGAACACTAAAAGTATTCAGTTAGGATGGTTGGCTATCAGCTGGGATTGGCAAACTCCATTTTCTTCCGGGAGCAGTGCCGAGGCATTATGGTTATCATATGTGTGTATGGGTACGTCGGGGCCCTGTCCCGACTTATATGATTCAGGTGTTTACTCTTAGAGACTTTGCAGACAGTGTCCTGTGGTTAGTATGTTGAGATGTCATGTGTTGAGAAAAGCGACCATGTAGGCCGATATGTCAGTTGGACTTACTCGGTTTTTGATTAATTGAGTATAGTTCGCAAATTTCTATGGTTTGACGAAAAGTAGTTTATTATATTTCCGATTTTTTTTATGTCCAGTTTCATTATGTGAATGCCAGAGGGTTCGCTCAGCTCTAAGTAAGAGTTGCGTGCCCATCATGCCCTATCGGAATTGGGGTGTGACACTTTTAGTGTTCCCTATACGCCTTATGTGTATTTCCTTTTTTTATATGCGAAATGATGCTTAGAATTTCTTAGATGGATTATTAAGTGAGTAGATTAAAATAGATGACGAGTATAGATTCTTTCTGACCTCCATCTTCTTTTTCCCCTCTTTCTTTGGTTGCATGTATCCATGCGTGAGACCAATTGGGCCTAAACCTCCACTGTCCACAGCTTCTATTGGGCCAGAGCACTTCCTTTTATTGAGTCCAGACCGCAGATTTGAAGGCCCAATCATGGGTGAAAATGATGAATGATAGTTGGTGGGCTTAGTAAACCCACGAGCCAACTTTTGTTCCTTTTCTCGTATATATATGTTGTATATGTGTAAATATACTTGTATATTATTGAAACCCAGTGGAACATAAATGAAATAGGGCTAGGCAAATGATGCTGATATCGTTAGAATGAATAGGAAACCCATATTTATAGACTTTGACCCAACTTAAAAAGATGAATGAACTACCATTTCACAAAAATGAAAACACGAGAAAAAAGTTTTTTTCTTCAAAAACTGCTTTCTTATTGAATAATTACAAGACTTTGAACTTGTAAATTTTGGGAATAAAACATTTTCTAAAGGATTCAAAGGGTTTATGAGAAGAAAAAATGTGAAAATGATTTGAAGTAATATTTTCATCACTTAAAATCATTTGGGCTTTAGCCCACCCGTAAGATAACAAATAAGAAGGAACTTTGTCTTAACTTGGCTTTCTTGGGAAAAGTATTTGGACCAAAATGAGGTTGACCTACACTTTCAAACGAGAAATTTACATGACTTTACTTTTAAGAGTTTTCCATAAATAGGTATAAGCCTTGTCTCAAATTTTGTGAAATCATGGCTAATCAAACAAACAAAATACACTTAAACATTTTCTCAAAACTAACCCGGATGAATAATATTGTATCACCTTTGACCAAATTAAGTGAAACTTTACTAAGGGGAACCTTGAGTATGCTTTGGTCTAGAAAAGTGAGAATGAGATTATTCTAACCCTTTTTTGACCCAAAGTCAATTTTGATGGACTAAAAGGATTTTACTTACATAAACTCATTTCATTGATATGCCAAGAACAAACAAAAGCAAGACTTTATACATACATTTTCTAAACCGATTTTAAGTAAATTTATACTTTGAGTCATTTTTAAAACCCTTAGGACAACCGTATTTTGTGGAAACCTTCCTCGGGCAATCACCTGAACCCTTATCCGAACTCTGGTACTAAAAACGTTTTTTTTAAATCCTTGAAATCGATTTCCTAATTCCTGTAAATTAATTAGGTGGTGACTCTAAAAATCTAACCTAGAGGCCAAATTATGAAGTTTCTTTTATGCACCCCGTAGAACTGAACCATAACAGCCAAAAGTCAGGATTGTCGTAAACTTAATTGATTTTATCGAATCCTCTTCACCTCACTTTTCATCATGATCTTAAAACACCTATTTCCTCCCAAACTCACCCTGATAGGACTCTCTATGGCTGAAATGTCACATTATACTCATTTGACATATTCATACCCAACCCGGATTTACGGAGTGTTACACTTAGCCATAGTCTTCTTTCATAGTAGTGCAAAAGATATCCAAAGGATCTTGGTAGACTAGCTTTGGCGGGACGACATTTGAACTCCTTGCAGGTAAGAGAAACATCTATATCAATAAACTTAAGGGTAAAGGAGTTGTTTGATACACTTCTCCATCTTATTTATCATTTACATGTAGTCTCATAATAAAGATACTTGGTTGGAAAATTTGTTCGTTATAAAAAAAAAATTAAATTACATGTTTTTGTTGCTTTGTCCGATCCGACATTTTTTTCACTAGTGATCCAGCTAAACTAATGTTCTGCTTATTGCAGAGGAGTTGAAACTCTTTTTGCTTATTGGGGCCATTCAGGCCCTTATGCTCCAACTTAAAATGTTAACCATTCCCATAGGAAAGAATCTCGTTTCCTAATCCTTTCCAAACACTTTCCATCGTTTGTGCTACATTTTCAATTCTTCCCTCCTTCCCTAACTCTTTAAAAGTATTAGAAATTGGAACTCCCACCTTCATCACACCAAGTGATTTCCTTATTTTTGAAGGTTGGGTCACCCCTTATTGTCTCCTGCAGTATTGCTAGTAGAGTGCCCAATGGCATTTGACAATAACAGCCCCATTACTAGTTCCCTTGTCCTGCACAAACTTAGGTATAGGAACCAGACTCCGCCCAATTTATCCTCCTGCCTTATTAGTCATCACCTCAGCATTCTCACCTGATTCAGCTCCTTCACCCATCTTTGGATCAGACTTCCCATTTTGATGTACCTTAATCTTCCTACATATATCCTCTGTATGCCCATACTACTTACAAGCGTTACATAGTGATGGCTTCAAATCATATTTCACCCTTTGGTAAATGATGTTATCCTTATCATTCGAAAGAATATCAAGTCTGGTAATAGAGCACCAACCTTGAACTTTTCGCGCCCAAAATCCACCTTGGGCGCAACAAGCATCCGATGCTCGGGAGCCACATCGGAAGCACCTTATAAAGTCAATAAACATCAATATTTTCATTATTAGATCATTTAACATTAATTGAATACAATATTGAGAAACAGTTCAAAGCAAATGATAACATCTCCTGAATATCCAGTATAAGTCAATGTTGAAGAAATGATCACTTTAAATCCTTAAGTTGTTCTTGTTACCTTAAGTTGTCTAAAAAATAGTTCGAAATCCAAAGACAGAGTAAGCCAGAACCTTAGTAAAATCAGCAGTAAAAGCCAATAACATAGGAATATATCAATTTCAACTTATTATACAGTTTATCCATTAAGTCTTCTCACTCATGAACTCAAGATCATCAACAAGCCACTCACAGGAAACCAAAGTATAACACATGCTAATACAAGCCCAAATCAATATAACGAAGGGATGACCACTTAAGGCTCCCTAAACTACATAGAAGGACCACCTCGGGGCTATCAACCCCCAATGACTATCCTTCCTCACGAATAGCTAGAAAAATACCACACCAAGGCTATCGACCCTCAATGGCCACTCTTCTTCCCAAATGGCTAGGTAAGGACCACACCGAGGCTATCAACCCTCGATGGCCGCTCTTCCTCCCTAATGTCTAGGCAAAGACCACACCGGGGCTATCGACCCTCTATGGCCACTCTTCCTCCTGAATATCCAGAAAAACCCCACTAGTATCCATAGTGACTACTAGACTCTTCCTCCCGAGTAGCTAGGCCACACACAATAAAATCATGGCATATTAGCCGGATCACAAGTCATGGCTTGAAAGCCAAATCACAAATCATGGCATGGACGCCGAATCATAAGTCATAGCATGATAGCCAAGTTTTTCATTATGAATTATATTCATCATCCCATTAATAAGGTAGATCAAGTCATTAATCGGCAATTTTCCACTCACCAAAGCCCGTTCATAGGGCAAAACACATTAAAGACCCATGCTTTAGAAACTAAGTTCAATCACCCAATAATAGGGGGAAAATCATGTTTAAATATTATCACTTTACAAATCAATTCGATCATCCCATAGTAGGGGAAAAAAAGTTCGAAGATCATCTCTTTCAAAATCAAGCTAAGTCATCCCTTATAAGGGGTAAAGCATGTTCAAAGTTTGAGGCTTTATAATTCAGTTTCAGTAATCCCTTGATAGGAAAAATCATGAATACATATAGATAATATAATACACATAAGGCTCAATTCGGGCTTGTCCCTCACACACACGAACCCTTGCCAAAGAAACCATTTTCAAGGTTGAAAAGTATGTTCGAAAAGAGACATACTTCAAAAGAAGGTTTTCAAAAGTAGACATACCTTAAATCCCGTTAATATATTCCAAACATAAGCTCTGCACTTCAAAGAGTCACTCCACATCCAATTTGAAGATTGCACAACTAAGATTTAAATTTTTTTTTACCAATTTTCGTAGCTACTGTTAGTAGCTCTAAAGGCACTTCTCTGAACCTCCAAATCAAATCACTACTATTCATATTTAAGACTTATATGTTATGAATACTCAGTTAAAATTTGGGCTCAATCCAACAGTTAGATTACCAGGAAATACCAATTGAATGTGGCTAGTCAGAGTGAAAGTCTACAGAAAATACCAGGGTTTTCTCTAACTCTTCACCGCTCTTGATTTTATAGGGTTCTAGGGTGGATGAATTTATTCTAGTGTTTAGAAACGATATGATCTTGTAGAATTCAAAGGTTCTTGATTAAAAGACTTACCTTAGAGGAAACCTCAGGAAAGTAGATCTCCCAACTAAACTCGTGAAAATTTCTTAATTTTTCTTGATTGCAAGACTGATGTTCTTGCGGTTCTTGAAGGATTGCAGTGCCTAGGTTCTTTAGGGATGGAGATAGAGAGAGTATAAATAGTTTCTTAGGTTTGATAATAGTGTTAGGGACGTTTTTACTTGAGATTATAATAAAATAAGGAGCCACAATTTGGGTAGGAAAAGGCTAAAAAACACAGCCCAAAATCTAAAAATTCTGCTCTGACAAGAGTTAGTAAAATAGGCATAACTCTTAGCACAGATATGGTCCATAAATGTTTGGGAAGGGATACAACTTTCTTGTTTTAAGTTTTCTCAAATTCCCAATAGATGTTCATGTAAACAGGATGGAAGTTAGACCTATCGTAAACTTAGTTGATTCTATCGAATCTCATGCACCTCACTATTCATCTTAATTTAAAAAAAAAAACTATTTCCACCCAAACTAATTCCGATAGTACTTCATATCGATAAAATGTCTTAATACTCATTTATCATATTCACACCTAACCCGGATTTACGGAGTGTTACGTTATCCTCCAATCAGTAATCGAGCAACATTCATCCCAGCCTTGTTTTTTGTATTTCTATCCACCATCAATGGCTAGCCCACCAAATTCCCTATCTTGCTAAGACCTCGAGCACTCCAATACTGGAAATCCAAGCAAGGAAGCTCGACCTAAATCAGAACTGAGTCAAGTTCCTCCCTCTGATACTCCATGTCCAAAGACCAAGCTTTGAAAATAAATGGCTTATTGTCAAAGTTGTATATTCCCCCTCGTAGAACACTATCCAAGTTCTCTTTTGAATTGATTCGCTCTAGAGTTAGTCATTCTTCATCATTTATATCTTGTTAATTCTAATTTCCCCCTAAGTCCACTGGATGAAGCCATTCAAAATTAAGAAGGGAGAATGAGCTCCCAATTAAGGGTGTGCAAAAACCGATTTAACCGATAAAATTAAACCAATAAAAATGCTATTAGTTTATTTGGTATCGGGTTATTGGGTTAACATTTAGTAAATGGTTTTGTATAATTTTTTATTAAGTTATCGGTTCGGTTTCCGATTTTAAGGATTTAGTTAATGGTTAAATGATAACCCAATAAGATTATATTAAATAACCGTTTTATTCCTAACTATATAACAGTGCCTTTAAATTTTAATTTTTTTTAAATACAACCTTTATTTCCTAGATTCTTACCACGTGCGACATTTATTTTCTCAAACGAAACTAGGACTTGCGAGTCTCGCCTCTCTCCCTCACTTATCAAATGAAACTAGGGCTTGCGAGTTCTCTGTTATCTCTTTGAAGTTCCTAGCTTTGTGCTTTGTATCGTCTATCTTACTAGCAGGCTTTCTCATGAGAGTGTTTTTCACGGAGAAACTAACAGAACAAGCTAGAACTCATGTTTTCTAGGATATCTATATACCACAGGTATAGTTTGGCAGCCTTCCCTTTAATTTCTTGGTTGGTAAAGTAATAACTGACACATTCAATAAAATTAACTTTTACTCAGCCACATATTTTAATTTGCTTCTGCTTGTAATTTGTATAAACTTTTATGTATGAAGGCAGTGTATATATGAACAAATGAAAGTAAGAGAAAGCAAAAATAAAATTAGCGGACCATTGTTTTACTGGTTAAATCAAAAAATGAAATGTTGAGGACCAAAAACTGATAAATCGAAATGATAACGAATATATTATTGATTTGGTTATCGATTTTACGTATTTACAAACTGAAAACCGATAAACCAAACTGGACCGAACGACCGATAAGCACCCCCATAGTAAACAACAACCGTACTCCAGTATTCAATCTCCGAACTAATGTCCTTAATCTCAATTTCCCCAGTTTGTTGTTCTCCACTAGTTTTAGGGATAACGTATTCCAATTTAAACCTCGCATTTGAAATTTTGGAAATATCAAAGTTATCCCATATGGAAGGTTTGGATCTAGCTGACTTACCCGCAATGTTTTCCTATTATTCCATCTCATCTGTCCATGATTGACGCTTATCACGAGCTGCTGAGCACACTATGCCAAGCCATTCCCCTAATTTCTCCATCGCCAATATCATAGTCTGATTTAGATCCACTGGAGTTGCTATCCCACTTTCAATTTTTGCTTCACTGAGTTTATCAATCGCCCTACTTGTAGACATTTCCTGAATCGTCCTCTTCGTAGTTGCTTTTTGCGTCTTCGTGTTTGTCGAAGCTACAAGTTTTAATCGCCCTCCTTCGAAATAATTCTACAGGCAAAATACAAAAAATACATCCCAGATCTGAAAAAAGTTCCTGATGTTGGAAAATTGCTCATTCATGCGAATACAAAAATACATGCGAAAATATAAAAATACATCCCATAGCTGAAAAAGATTTTCGATGCCTTTCTTTTTCCTCAAAATATAGAAATACATATGAAAATATAAAAATATATCCCAAATCTGAAAAAAGTTTCCGATGCCGGCATAACTGTAATGACCCATTTGGTCGTTATTGCATTTTTGACACTTTTACCCCTGTTGACTTTTCCCCTATCCTAGTTAGAGCGTGTTTAACTTATGGGGATGGGTAGCACGGTTCCCGGAGAGAACGGGCGAGCCTTGTTTGATTTCAAGGAAGTTAGAAGTTCTAATTTTAACATGTGAAAAACCTTTGACCAACAGTTGACTTCTGAGTAAATGGACCTTTTCTGGAATTTCACTAATTCCATGAGGTTCGTAGGGAGATTATGACTTGGTGGGATGTGCGGTTTGGTTCTTGAGGCTTTTGAGAGCATTTTGTACCATTGGTTGGAAGCTTGAGTTTGGCCGTTTAGGGGTTGACCCGGTCAAGCAGACATCCGTTAGAAATTTCGAGGGCACAGATGAGTTCGTAGCGCATTTTTTCATATGTCTGCATGTTCAGTTTGTATTCGAGAGGTCTCGGATAGATGTCAGGATTTCGGGGGAAACTTAGTGAAAACCAGATTTTTTCTGGTTCCCAGGTGTCCCACTTCAGCGAGCATTATTGCGCTTCTGCGGGTCTACCTATGCAGGACTTGGCCCCCAGACGTGAAAGTTGACGTGGCAAGTGAATCTGCTGGGGCGACCACTCTTTCGCGGAGGTGAGTTTGCTTCTGCGGACAAGGTATTCGCAGAGGCACAGATTGCTGATCAGAAAACCCTTTTTATTCCAACTTCAAAACCATTATTCGCATTTACTAAACTCTTGACCTAAAGAATTCTCAGGGTGATTTGAGGAGCATTTGGGGTTGAATCTTCATTTGGGTAAGTCTTTCTACTCCATTTATGTTTATTTATGTCCTAAGTATGGATTCTAAGGTAGAACTAAGAGAATAGTTAGGGAAGATTGGTTTGCAAATGCTATTATTGATATATGAGTCTCAAGCTATGAAAATGGGCTTTATTGGTGAATCTTGCTAAATCTAATCATGGAACCTTGTGAATGACTAGACGCTAAGCTTGAATATTTTGATTAAAAAATAGATTATGGAAAGTTAGGGTTTCATCCCAAATAGAGGGTTTTTGATCTAATGGGGAAATAGATGATTTCTTGAGTCTATTAGTAATTGGGGAATAATTTTTAACTTCAAAAACGTTGGGTTACTGATTTTAATTTCAAAATTTCTATATTGTCCTTGTAGGCCAAATTTTCCTCTTTTAAAAGGTTGTTTTCGATTCGATTAGTACTATAGCTTTATGTTATCAGTAGTCTTTATTTCTTACATAGAGTGCATTGTTGAATAGACTTCGACCGTTCGGAAACACTTCGGAAGGGTAAAGCTTTAGCGTGAGGGTTCGTGGCACCCGCTCGGCATTGAGGTAGGTTATACGACTTAATTTAGTTAGACTTTGATGAGTGAAATGTGTATATGCATAAAATTGATGGGAGAAATAATGATTAGGTCTTCGGAAATGACGTTGGTTGGATATACTCTTAAGTTAGTATGACTTCTGATTATGTGGGCTTGTCACCATTATTTTAGGCATTGTGACATATGGTGTAGTTGTTGATGTGATTGGACTGATGTGGGGTGATAGATTTACTATGATTATTGGAACTCTATGTTGATTCCATTTCCATGGTTGTTGTGATTTATGCAAGTGTTGATATGGCTTTTGGTGCTTGGGGATCTCTATAGCATATTCATTGGCTTTGATTGCATTGGTTTCTTATTCTTGCATTCATACATTCATGCATGATGGAAATGTTGTGGAAAACAGCGTGATGAAAGGATTGTGGAATAATTGATGGAAAAAGACTTTGGAAACGTATGATAGAAAGTGAAAGATGAAAGTCACCTCTGGGCTTTGTACGGAGCGGCTAGTTTTATGAGAGTCAACTTTGGGCTTTCTGCGGAGTGACTGGTACATGGACTTTGCAAGTCTCCCATGGGTCATGACTGTCGAGACGTAGATATCCCGTCCGAAGCATATGTGTACAAGTTGAGATACTGGCCATGGCATTGCATGACGTCCATTTCATTGCATTGCATATATCATCATCACATTTTACATCGATTGACTGGATTTGTTAGTTTTATTCTAGATTGTGGTAACTTTCAGGCAATATTGGAAACTTGGCAAACTTGTGTTTAGGTGTTTCACCTTGGGCGATGATTCAATATGTGATATTATGTGACTTGAGTGGTTATTATGTGCCTATCTATCTATCTTGTAGATTATGTGCCTTATATGTGCAAACTAATCTTAGTCGGCCTATGATGCTTACAAGTACATAGGGTTTATATTGATACTACCTTGTTGTACTATTTTCTTAGTGCAGAGTTCACTACAGGATTCACGTCAGCACCTCGTGGGCAATTCCCGAGGCTTCTAATTTGAGTTTCCAAGGTGAACCATGTTTTAAATCCTCAGCTTAGAAACCTCTTCTCTTATTATATCTGCCTTTCTGTTTCGAGACAGTATTTTAGACACTTATGTATTTCTAGATTCAGACTTACGCAGATTTGTAGTGGGTCTTGTAACTTGACCAGATTCTTGGGGTTGCATTTGTACTTTCGTCATTTGGGTATTTATGATATGAATTGAGACTGGTTGTATTATTTAATCTTTCGCATGTTAATTCTAAAAATAGTAAAGTAAGGGAAGGGTTCGCCCACCAGGGGGGTTAGTGTGGGTGCCCGCTCGACCCACGAGTTGGGCAGTGACAAGTTTGTATCAAAGCCCAAGGTTACTAGGGTTACAAGTACAATATCATGTCTAGTAGAGTCTTGCGGATCGGTACGATGAGCTCCGTACTTATTTATGAGAGGCTATAGGACATTTAGGAAAATTCCAATTCTTTCATTCCTTTCGTGCTACTTCATTCATATTGGTATCTAGTCGATTCAAATTGGTATCTGAATTTCCTTATCTTATCCTCTCACGGATGGTGGAAAATCATCCTTAATTTCTTATGCAAGCGGATAGATATGACGTGGCGCGGTAAGGTACGATATGTATTATTCTAATACGGATGTGTGACCCAAGCTCAGTTTCCCATTATGACTTGAAGTTTCCGTTGTATGTGGTGGTGATTGAGACTCTCTTATTTTTTGATATTCTTGGAAGGATGGAAGTGATAATACAGAGGACCCCTGATCTCCATATTATCAGCGATTGGTTGCTCGGAAGTCACAGAAGTGCATTTATGGCTTAACAAGAATGATTTGCTCGAGGTATGATTAGTTTGGGAAAAGTCTCAACATCGTCAAAGATGATTAGTTTGGGAAAAGTCTCAACATCGTCAAAGTATTATGATAGTTTGCATGGCACGAGTGTACCAATGGAAGATCAACGATTCAATAGTGGTAGAGTAGAGATATCGATTATTGAAAATGAGTGTAAGTTTGGTAAGGATCATCGGATTTGGCAAAAGGATAGTGACCGTGTGTAATGAAGAAGAGAAGTTGAGACTAAGGAAGTGAGGGCCGACTTGTGTGTTAAGGCTTAGCAGAGTAAGATTTCTTAAGGTATTACGGTAAGAGTACTTCATTGTCCTATAGGACGGAGGCGTAAGGAAGATAAAACTGGAATGGATCAATCTCCGCTATATGAAGGGAACGATTGGTATCTGACGTGCTCGTCAGGATAAGGTAGCCAGATGTGCAAGGGTGGATGTCGTATAAGGTTGTGAAAAGTTAACTTGGGCTTCGCTATGATAAAATTGCAGTGTTGGAGTAAAAGCTAGTGGTTTGAGGTTCCTTCAAGAAATGACTATCTATTCTAAGTCGGGTGGAAAGGTTATGTGTGACGAGTGGAACTTATGGGAATAGACAGATATGATTCTCCAATAAAGGGTGTGTTCGTATGGTCATGTTGTTTTGAGGTTAGTGATAAAAGCGAGGTCGTTTGAACCAAGAGCTTGTTGATTTGAGAGTTATGTAGCGGTTTTTGATGTAGAGTGGAGGTAAGGGTTCATAGATGAGTTGTTGCATTTGATTAAGTCGTAGACTAATGGGAATAACTCGAGCGCTGGACAAGGGTAAAGATTTTATTTCTAACGAATTACCGGGTGTTGTATCTAGTCTTGGATAAGATTTGTGGGCATATTATTCAAAGAATTAATGTGTGAAGAGTTCTACAATTACAGGTGTCATGACTTGTGGAGTTGACCGAATGAGAGGAATAATCGCACTATTGTCAGTGTTCGGGTTCGGCAAAGTAAGGCAAGAGGTGAGTCTTCGCGGGCAAGCATCGTTCAAGGACCTTTGAGTGAGGAGTAGGTCGGTAAGGACATTAGAAGTAGTAGATCAATAATGGGTTGAACTAATTCGAGTTGCAAGGAGTATCTCAAAAATTAAGTCAAGGATCAGCATTAAAGGTTGAAACCAGGAGAGGTAAGTTCACTTTAGAACATTTGAGCATCGATGATAGGTCAGTAACTCAGGGACCAAGTAAGAATAAAGGTTTTTTCAGTCAATGGATTTTATGCAAGGGTACTTCGGGAAGTTATATGAGGACGCCAGTAGGATTATATGTACGATAATTAAGGATCACCTACGGATTATTGATCAATTCAGTGGTGGTTTAGAGTATTGCATCGACGATGAGTGATTCTTGTTGGGATAACTAGAGTTAGTTGGAAGTTTTCTAGCATAGAGACTTTATGAAGAATTGTATCTATGGTGTGACAGGCTTAGAGGAGAAATAAGTTTGGGAAGCCAGGTGAAATAAGGGAACTCTCGGTTGTTCGAGTGTGTGGCATACTACTCTCTCTAAGATTGACTCGGCTATTTGGTAGGACTTATGACTTTGTGGTATACTTTCGAGCAGTTTCGAGTGATGGTCGGACGGTGGCGGTGAATGTTACCTAAACTGAGAAATTTAAGAATTAAGATAAAGGTATAGTTGATCGAGAATCTGTATGAATAAGGTACATCTTCGGGGCTACTTGGGTCAGGTATAGATTGTGGTGCTGTTGTGTTATATCTGTCAAATGAGGTGTGGTTGATAAGTACGCTTAAAGAAGCAAGTCTTCAGAAATGGACTAAGTGTTATGACGAAGTTCTATGAGGTTTTGTGATCAGCTACTGGTGAGAAGCAAATTTTAGGTGATCGACATGCTAAGGTTGATGGAAAGGTGGCTTGTGTTATATTAAGATGGGTAATTTTGTAGCACTCTTCATAGGATGAGCTAAAGTGTCTAACGCGAAGCAACTTTGGGAATCTCTATAATTTGAAGGTTAGAGTTATATTTTCGAGATGAGACAGTATTCATAGTAGTGGGTTATATGTAAGTTTACTAACTGGATAGCTTGGGTGAGAATTTCCGGAATATTAAAGCCTTGGGAATAGTTGTACAAGAGATTGCGAGATTTGATGCTTTTGGATTTTTGATGGGCGTATCGAGGTGTTACAACGGGAAATTCAATGGTTAAAGGTGTGTTATATGAGGCCACAAGTTTTGCGTCAAAAGGTTCAGGGTTAAGAGCAATCTAAGAGGAAGCATGTCACGACCCGGCGAGGGGCCGCGACGGGTACCCGGGGCTAACCACCGAGCACCTCTCGTTCTACTACTCATCATACTCATCTAATGCTCTTTTATCAAATTTATACTCAATTGTTAGAAAATCATCTTTCATTTGGAAAACATAATTACTTTCATATACATATTCCTCTCGGCCATCAAAATAATATATATACATAATAGCATCCTCGTGAGACCATATAACCCACACTGCGTATCTACGAGCCTCTACTGGAGTGCTAGACATAAGGACAGGACAAGACCCCGTCATGCCCAAAATACATATACATGAATATACACAAAAGAATAATCACAACACCTCCGGACAATGGAGTGCTCTCAAATCAGCTGCCAACTCCTATGAGTCTGGATCAAGCTCACCTCCCTATCTACCTATGGGCATGAACACAGCGTCCAAAGAAAACGGACATCAGTATGAACATTGTACTGAGTATGAGAGGCATAAACAATAATGAAACATCAATGAAATGAGGAGGTATCAAATGAGGAGCAATCTGTAACTGACTGTGTATCATAAAATAAATAAATCATGTTGTCTTACTCATACTCGTCATCATATCATATATGCATAAATGCATAAGTATAAGCATAAGTTGTCCGCCCATATATATAGGTACGGTATGATAATGTATAAGCCTGCGTCCAGGCCTCCAGCGTCCGGGGTATAAGCTGCCCACTATAGTGGTGTGTATATCTGCCCGACCATATAGGTACGGTGTAATATCACCATCATATGCTCATCACAATACATGCATGAAGACTCAAGGTCAACTATACTTTATCGGGGTGACGTAAGGTCGTGATCCCCCGATCTCATTATGGAGCATTCACAAGCATTCTGCCTAACCTTGAAGGAAGTAGTATATAAGGTGAGTGGGTACAACGCATAACATCATCGACTTTATGGTACTCTGCCTCACCTTGAAGGGACAATACATAAGGTGAGTGTATACAATACATGACATACTTAACTTAGTGGTATTTTGCCTCACCTCGAAGGGAATAATGTATGAGGTGAGTGTACACAATATACGACATCATTAGCGTTATAGGAACGTCATATCATGAACTCTAGAATCTTTAGACTCAAGCTCATCATCATCATCATTGGACTCATAACATATCTCTTATCTCATATAGCTATTCCTGATCATAGACTCTTGACTTTCCGGTATAAATAGAGAATTCATGGAGAGAAAGAAGAATCATACCATCGGATTCATGCCATAGAAAGAAAAGACTAGCCTCACATACCTTTTCGTATAGCTACTCTATCGCTTGAACGTTCCTCTCCAATATGCTCACGCTTCTACCTTCAAGAGAATTCGCATTAACGTTAGTTAATCCACTATAAGAACGTGTTACTATTTCTGGGGAAAATTGGGCAGCACTTCGTTTTTTTATACTACTTTCCCCATATTCTATATCAACTCCCAAACGTTAATAACAATATTCACAATATAGCAACAACAATCATCATTTATCTACATTTACCACAATTCACCATTTCCCTTCAATTTCTCCACAATCATAGTTATAGCTCACTATCGCGTTTTCTCATATACCATACTCATTCCATGTTCTATAGGTCATTCATAACATGTTTACAATCTCAACATACCAATATTCATAATTCAATCCAACTATTGTTTAACAATGACACTATTCACTCATTTATGACCCATTCTCTATACTCTTCTACAATCCAAGTGTTTCAACTTATAATTACCTAAAACATCATGAAAATGCCATGAAACTTACCTTAGATGATGGATGAACAAGCCTTGAATGGAAATACTCTTTTAGCACCAAAACCCTATTTCACTTCTCTTGAGATTTCTTGGCTTGGCTGACTTTCACTAGGTTTCATACACTTGTTTTCATTGATTGAAGTAGTTGATCATGGATTTCCTTTGATATTCTCTCGGATGAATGTTAGAGAGAGTTCTAGAGGTTTCTTGACTTGTGGAGTGGAAATGAAATGAAATGAAATGAGAAAGAGGTCCCTTATATTAATTCACAATCTGTCCCGACCAGAACATACGGACCAACATACGGTCCGTATATTTTTCACTGACCGTATGTCTGGATCGTATGTTTGGTCCAATGAAGTGTGCCATTCTGGGTTGAATCTACGGCTGGACATACGGTCCGTGGATTTTATACGGCCAGTATGTCTGGCCGTATAATGTCCAGTTATCCGAGACTTGTTCTCGTCGACTCGTTTGATCTCCGATCCTTATGGAACCTTCTTGGAACTTGTTTGACACCTCAATACCAATCTAATGGACGTTATTACTCTTCTCTAAGACGTTATTACGCCATCATTAACTCGTCGCTTAAAATTCCTACCCGACACATTACATATCCTTTACTTTCTTTGTCAAACTTCTTCCTTTTGGTCAAATGTCCTTGAGTCTCGATTAGTATCATCAAATGTTACCTCTTACTTATCAACTCATCGTATACATCGTGCTATTCCCTAGCCTATTCTCTGTACACTAACGGGAAAATTTTCCAAGGTGTAACAAAGCATGAGGAATATTTGATTTATTAAGAGTTCATAGGGTCATATCGGATTTGCATGTCGGGTAGAAGTTGAGGAACGTGAAGTTATTATCATAAGTTATAGTTCTTCGGTATTAAGTGATGACTTGGATGGATTCCATCTTTTGGGCTCAAGGGTGACGACACGGGGTTGATTAGTCATGAGAAGGGATGTGGACGAGGTTACCGCAGAAGTATGAGAGGAGTACCATGTATATTGTGGGGTTTCATAATTGTCACGCCCCGAATCATGGCCTGGGCGTAACACGACACTCGGTGCCTGTCTGTATGTGACCGAGCGAACCAACTGGCTGGCTGGATTAATGTTACACCCCTCGTGTTCGTAGTAGTAGAACCTATGATTTCCTAGTCAGGTATGCCTTTGGAATAGAGACCCGAGCCCGAGTTTGGAGCATAAAGTGCCTTACCCCGTATACGAGGGTACTAGCAAATATTCCTGGCAATTTACAGAGTTAGAAGTTGAACAAATCGAATCGATGCGATCTGAACTGAATCAGAAAGTCTGCAGGACACCAGTCATCGTCGACGGGTCGTCGACATGTTCGACGGACCATCGACGTGCGGCGTTGACGGGATCCCACGGCCATACATTTGCAGGCGCAGGTCGACGGGGCAAGTCGACAGACCGACGACACATCAACGGGCCGTCGACTGGCTCGTCGAACCGGACGCTGTAGCCTTTTTAGCTTCCAAGTATAAATAGGTGGTCCACAACCCTACTTTATATTTTTCTCCGTCAATAATCAGAAAAACCCTAAGATATTCTCTCCCAATATTTTCCATCATATTGGTGAAGATTTGACAAGACCCGGACCCTATAAACCCGAGATGGTGAAGAAGAAGGTTGCTTCTAGGGTTTCTTCAAGTTGTGGAGTTTAGGGAGTTGAAGTGGAAGTGATTCTCTGGATTCTTGACCCCTCAAGGTATGTAAATGATTTCTACCCTTATATTTAAGTTGAGTATCAAGAGTTTTCGTGATTCTAAGTAAAGAGGGGATAGTTGCGGAGGTGATGAGTTGATGAAAGACAAGATAGTGACTTAGGGTTATTTTAAGAGATGATTCGAAACGGGTTTAAGTATATATCTCTGTGTGTGTGTGTGTGTTGTCATTGTTGATGTGAGTATTGTAGTTGATGTGGGATCTAATGAGAAGTTGAAGAGTTGTAAGCTTACAAAGGAAATTATTGCCTATAGTTCGTTGAGCTTTATACGTATTTGAGGATGGTTAGTAAGCAAAGTAAATAGCCTAATTAAGCCCTATGTTACCTTAATTGTAGATTTACAAGTTCAAGAGGTAAAGGTTGGGCGATTGGAGATACTCCAAGGTATGTTAAGGTCATTCTTTCCTTTTTTGGCGTGATCCTATGATATGATCCGACAAGCGAGTAAGCGAGCTTCCATATTTACTCTACTCTTAGAAGCATTAGAAGTACTTCAGTCTTTGATGTTCATATACCCCATTTGCGAGTAATCCTTCTATTCATGGGTCTAGTCTTATGTAGCCAGTTCTGTGCATACTGTTTATTCATGCATTTACATTCATTATATATTATGTATATTGACCCGTGACTAGAAGGCATTATATACGCACTCGTATTAGGCATTATATACGCGAATATTAGATATATGTAAAGTATGAGAAGAGAGATAGGCGTTATATACGCGTTACTACTGTGATGATGATATTGATATGGCCACAGAGGAGCCAATATGATATGACGAGATGCCATAGAGGCTTACAGGCTTTATATACGCACATACATCAGGCATTATATACGCACTCATATAGATGCATGACCATCATTGATAGGTATGAGCATGCATATTATGTGCCCACAGAGGCATTGTCAGTTACATAAATTTATGCAGATTTAGGCAGATACTAGTTCATACAAATACATGCAGTCAATCATTTCAGTTATGAGTTCAGATCTTATCCATGATTCTTATGTATATATATTGTTCTTATGCCTTACATACTCGGTACATTATTTGTACTGACTCCCCGTTGCTCAGGGGGCTGCGTTCATGCCCGCAGGTACAGGGATATATACAAGTGGTCCAGCTCAGTAGGACCTCTAGATCTAGTAGTGGTCAGTACGCTCCATTCGATCCGAAACTACAGTCAGTTTTGGTATGCCCTTTTTGGATGTGTATACATATGGGTATGACGGAGCCCTGTCCCGTCCTTTCTACAGCTTTGTTCCAGTAGAGGTTGGTAGACAGTTGTACGTAGTAGTCAGATGATGTAGCCTTGTCGGCTTCGATTCTTTTGTGTATAGTATATGTAGCAGCCTAGCTGGCTTGCACTATTCTACCGCATGTGGTGTATATATATATTTATGCAGATTGTACAGAGTTCTGATGTTTCCCTCTTATGAGATCCGTTTATGCCATTTATGGGCCTTTGATGTTCAGTATGTCTCAGATAAGTGTTTAGGGGTGTTTGGTCGCTAGAGGTCAGACTCCCGTCACGGCTCATCGGTTTGGGTCATGACAATTAACATGTGGTATACTATTATCTAAGTATGATAAACATATGCTAATCGAGTGAAAATAACTGACTGAAATATATCTGTACGGAAGAAATACTAAAAGTTTGCAGTACTGAATAAGTAGTGGCCAAAATGGCTAACTCATAATAATTCTAAGTATTCATACTAAGACTCATGAGATACAATTCACAATTCTATATTGATTACATACTGAGTTCATGATATTCAAATTAATCACCATGAACGAATTCTGAAACTATAAGCCTAGGAGATAACAGTTCTACAACTATTCAAGAAACTAGGGCTAAACTGTATTCTGAGTCAATTTATTGATAAGTATGAAGAATAAGGCGTAGGGAGAATCATGAACATTCCCTAACGTAGATAGTTAGCCTCACATACCTTATTTGCTTCACAATCCTCAATCCAAAAAATCTGAATTCTGATAAGAACCCAAAAGCCTGTGTCTCAAACCTTATCTATGGGTTTTCATGAAAACCCTAGGTTAAGAACAATGAATTCTATCTTAGATTATCTAAATACATGATAGAGTTTGATTGGAATGGGTAGAACTTGCTTACCTTAAAGTTCTTGGGGTTGGAGAGGAGAAATAAGTCGTGCTAGGGTTTTAGAAACTTGTAAAAATAAAATTAGAACTGCAACCAGGTATTTTGTTATATCCCGTATTTTGTACATTCGGATGTTTCAAGATAGTCGTGGTAAGTTAAGGGCAAGACTATTTTCCGGTTATGTTTAACACACAAGTTGCTTATAAATATTGGTGGTATGGGAATACTGAGAAAGGCTAGGGGTAAAAAGGGAAGTTCACAAGGTGGTTCATGGTAATATTGAGGAAGGCTAGGGCAAAAAGGGAAATTCACAAAAAAATTCAAGAAGGTTCAAGACCAAGCCACCTTGGCCGTGTGGACTTAAGTGGGTCCCACCCCAAGGCTTGGCCAATTGCCTCAAGCCACAAGTAGGGGCATGTGTCCACATTTTTATTTGATGGGGCTAATTATATATATGGACTAATGCTTACATAGCAAGACATAATTCATCTTCCAATTCAAGAAACTTCAAGAAAGAAGAAAAGAGAGTGCCATTCGGCCATGGCTAGAAAATTTGATGCCTTGGAGTTGATCAAGAAAAATAATTTTCTTCAAGCATTTCAACCAATTGGAAGGTCCTTATTAACGTGGAGGAGTTGTTGGAGCAATCAAACCATTCATTTATGCAAATCACAACCCTAGCCGAGTGAGAAGATAAGTGGAAAAAGGTAAGGTTTAATCTTCTTTTACATGTGTTATGGACGATTTATGCATGGTGTAGTATGTGGAAATTGATGAAATTCATGAAATATGTGAGTGAAGGTTGTGGCCGAATAGGGGTGGTGTTGATAAGGTGTGATGAATTGATTTTATTTAGTATTTTGATTGTTGTTGTTGTGGATTCCATGATAAAAATGAAGGTTTGATGGCTTGAAAAGAAGTTGTAATCATTGTGGGATTGTTGAAGAAGTTAATGTGACACTAGCATGAATTCTTATGTTTGTATGAATGAAGTTGCTAATGTGTGGATTGTTGGTGTAGTTCATAAATTTGGAAGAAAAGAATGTGTTGTTGTTGTTCTTATGGAGTTGGAAAGTTTCGGGTGGTGTTGCATAATGGTTGGGCCGTTTTGATCATTGCGCGGATTGTTTGAAGTGTTCTTGAGTTTTGTTTGTAAGGTCTTGGGCAAGTATTTGAATGTGTGAGCATTGATGTTGTCTTGATTGCATGTGATTGAATTGAATATAAATGAAATGCCGCCGAATTGTGTAAAAGGGTTGCTGACGTTAGAATGCATTTTGAATTAATAGTTGAAGTTGTTAATGTGATTGTTGGTATTGTTGTTGATGATTTGGCCGAGTTGAATTCTCGGGGTTGATTGAATATACAGCGGAAGTGTTGCCGAAATTTCGGCAGATTATAAATGAATTTATTTGAAGGACTAAGACAAGTGTGTAACGATGAGTCTAATGATCGTGTAAATTCTCTTGAATGTAGACTAGCAAGCTTGGGCGAATAAGCGTAGCTAATAGGACGTGGAATAGGTATGTAAGGCTTACCCTTTCTTTCTTTTGGCATGTCCTAGAGACAAATAAGGTATGATATGCACCTTGGGGTAACTCTACTCTTTGATTCCGAGCTTGTTACGATTCTTATTCACTTTTTGACATGAGCATACTTAGTATAGTCGAGTCTATTGCATGATATAATAACAAGCAAAGTATAAAGAGTCCCTAACTTTCATAGGCGGTCTCGGATTGTTTTGAAACGTTCGTAAAGGTTTCTGTAACGAATAATGTCCATAACTTTCCAATACTAACTCGGATTGCCTCGAAACGTGCTTATGATCCTTCAAGTGTCGATTAGTGTACTTATCTATCGAGTCTTAAAAATTGATTTGTGTGCATATAGTTTCTCACTACTCTGCTCGTGCATGCCTCAATGTATCTTTCACTGAGTCCCGGGCCAGGACACGTTCTCGTGCGTACTCCACTGCATTGTTCACCGAGTCCCTCACTAGAGGGCCGGGACACGTTATATATATATATATATATATATATATATATATATATATTATATATATATATATATATATATATATATATATATATATGATATGATATGATATGATGATACGGGGATGGCGGCCAGGATGGCATATGATGATTCTATTCACCGAGTCCCTCACTAGAGGGCCGGGACACGTTATATGCATATGTGATATATGATGTTGACATGCATGATTTTCATTTTAAAAGGTCAGTGTATTGATGTTTTTAACAGTCATACTTGTTTCTGGTCAATCTCCGTTTTAGTTATGACCCTTTTTACTATATTTCATGTCTTACATGCTCAGTACATATTCCGTACTGACCCCCTTTCTTCAGGGGCTGCGTTTCATGCCACGCAGGTACACCCAGATGAGTAGAAGACATTGCTAGAAGATGTTCCAGCGGGATTGGCGAGCTCCATTTCCTTCCGGAGTGTTGCCGAGTCTGAGTATATATGTTATGATTCCTGATTGATGTTAGAGACTTTGCAGACAGAGTCACGTACGTGGGTCGTCAGTCTTGTAAGCGGCTCTGCAAGCCAATGTACCATTTTGCGTTATGTTACAAATTCCATATGATTACAGATTTTACTTGACTTGAGAACGATGAAAAGAATGTTACTGAAAGCCTTTACTATGTATTTCATTTTATTTGATTTAAGAGTCCAAAGATATTACGTGTGTAGTAAGAGTCAGCGGGTTCGCTCGGCCCTAAGTAAGGGTCAGGTGCCCATCATGCCCTATCAAGATTAGAGCGTGACATATTTAAACTTTGTGGTGCGGGCTGAGAAATACGGACTAAAATACGGTCCGTATTTCTGAATTATAGTCCGTAAACTTGGACCGTAATTAAGCATGTTCAACAAACAGAAACACTGAACAAACTCCTTACCAAAAATGACCACCAAAGTACTGGCCGTATACTGAAATACGGTCCGTATTTAACTATAAAATTCCCTGAGCCAATTTCCAAAATGCACAATGATTTAGATGCCAAAGTACGATTTGAAATGCGGGTTGTATACTGAAATACGGTCCGTATTATGGAGCGCAAACCCCCATCTGACAACTGAAAAGAAATTTCCAATTCCCACATTCATTATCTGGTTTTCTAAGTCTAGAATCATGATCAAAGATTAAGTTAAAGGTCTGAGGTGTTACAATAATAGTTTGATAGTGAGAGAAAGGATTAGTATCAATCGCCTCAGTTGTCTGAATTGCTATGTTTTGGTTCGTGAAGGTTTGGAGTTAGTCGAGTGACCATTGGTGGTATTTAGGGAGATGCGCATTTGCTTCCGGGTCAGAATTGTTTAGCTATAGACGGGGAACTATGTTTGTACTATCATAAGGACTTATGGGTATTCTAGTAAATCACCTTCTTGGGGTCAATGGATTTTCAGCTCTGAATTGAGATATGGCAGCGTTATCGTGTCTCATTGAAGTTTGCCAGTGAGATTGATGGTATTTTTCTTATGGAACTATTCGAACAGTTCTAATGTTTTATCTCAGTATTGGCGACGTCTTGAAAAGGTACAAATAGTTATGGAAAGTCTTTAGCGTGATCAGATGGTTTTCTACAGTTTGGCTCGACAAGGTAATTGTAACGACCCGTTTGGTCATTATTGCACTTCCGACCCTTTTGACGTTTTCGATCTTGGTTAGCTCACTTTTGACTCGAGGGGACCGATGACACGCTTTATGAGGTGTCTAGATTTGATTCGGATGACTTTTTGTGAAATTTGGGCTTTAAGCGAAAAAAGGGTTGACTCAAGTTGACTTTTGGGTAAACAGACCTTTTTTGGAAATCCGTCGATTTCGAGAGATCTAGTTGGTTGTTTAGAACTTGTGTGTATATTTGGTTCGGTTCCCAATGCACTCGGATGCATTTTGGGACTTGGGTTGAGAAATTGAAATTGAGGTATCGGGGGTTGACTCGGTCAACGAGACCTTCGTTGGGAATTTTGAGGTGACGAGCGCGTTCGTAGTGCATTTCTATGTGTATCTGTGTATGTGGTTTGTGAGCAGATGGCCTTGGGAATTAGTCAAAAATTCGAGTTGAAGTGTGAAACTTGGGAAAGTTTATGGTGTCTGGTGCCCTCTTTAGCGGCACCAGCACCACGGCAGCGGTACCGCTGAAGCGGTCACCCTGCCGCTAGAGCGGTCCTTGCCAATTGGGCATGACCGCTGTAGCGGTCAAGGGACCGCTAGGGCGGCGCCGCTGAAGCGGTCTGAGTGACCGCGAAAGCGGTGATCGGGCAGTGACTGGGGTATTTAATGATATAAAACCCCAAGTCGTTTCTTTCTTCTATTATTCCGAAAGTGGGTCATATGGGAAGAAATTCTAGAGGATTCTTGGAGAAAATTCTTAGTTGTAAGTCCTCCTAACCTTCTTGTTAATTCATTATTCCTAACCATCTTAGAATCCCTTTCCCTTGTTAGTTCATTAAGTGAAGAAGATTAAAGTGGGTTTAATGAGTGTTCCATCTAGGCTTCTAAATGATGAAATTGATTGGGTTTATGCTAGCTTATGATATATCTAAGATTGTTAATCATATATCTCCCATTATTAGTGTTGGATTCTTGAATTTAAGAGTTAGGGTTTATACCCAAAATTTGGGGGTTTTGCTTGGATTTCGAAATTGAATGAATCTTTAAGTTAATTTAGTAATTAGTTGATGGATTTTGATCAGCTAGTGTTTAATTAGGTATTTTACCCCCGAGTTTCCCGTTTTGACCTTGTGGGCCCCGTTTGTCCAAATTCTAGGGTTGGGTCTTGACCTAAATTGAATGAAAGCAATATAGGTATCGATCTTCATGATTTATAATCTAGATTTCGAATATGCCTAGACTTTCTTGATCTTGAGGCTCAGCGGAAGGGCAAGGCTAAGGAGTGATTGTTGGTGTGTTATTGTTCGGCCATCCAGGTAGGTTATGGCTTACCCTTAGTGAGACTTCGTGTAGCGAAGCATATATTTAGATTATATTGTCAGAGAAAGCATGTAAACCTTCGGGTATGAAGTTGGGTTGGATATTGTATTAGGTTGGGCCCTGTTGTGTGATTGGGACTAGCCACCCCGTTATGTTGTGATTGAGTTGTCATATTGTTGTGGGCTTGATGCCGCATAGTGATAGTGGATATTGGAGACTATTGAGATATCTTGTTCATGATATTGGGGTGCCCCACTTGTTGGCATTTGATTTCGGGAATAGTGTTTTTATATGACTTGTGTAGTCTTTCATGATATTATTGGCGTACCCATGTTTGGTACTTGTGATATTGATCTGATTATTCATGTTAACTCATACATCGCACGCATTCACATATCTCATGATATATTGTTGATACATTGTTGATACTTGATGAAACACTGTGATGAGTTAAGCTCAATTTGCTTGAGAGTGATGTGAGTAGTCCAATATCCGATGGTTGTCCCGGAATCGTGGATTATGTGCGAGTGATGTGAGTAGTTCGATGTCTGATGGTTGTCCCGGATTCATGGATTATGTGATGTGAGAGTCTGATGTCCAATGATTGTCCCGGAATCGTGGATGAGTGAGTATATGGACTTCGCGGGTCCCCCATGGGTTGTGCTACCGGGATGTCGATACATCCGTCCGGAGTACATATGTACACTGCATTGCATTGCATCTTGGCTTATATTGTGATGAACCGGTGTTTTACTTGTGTTGTTGATTTCAGATTGGATATATATTGAGACTTGTCATACTTGGGTTTAGATGCTTCAACCTAGGTGATGACGGATACTTGTTTCTGATTGTGTTTGACTTATACTTGTTGATTTATCTGCCTATCCTGCTTTATTGTCTGAATTATGTTAGCTATACTTAGTCGGCCGATGATGCCTACCAGTACTGTGGTTTCGTACTGACCTGCACTTGCTGCATTCTTTTATGAATGCAAAATTCCAGGTTGGATCTACTTCTGTTTCTTGTGCCTGATAGTCTCCTCGAGAGTTGCTTGGAGTCCGCAGGGTAAGCACGAGACGTCTACCACCTTGAAGATTCTTCTTATTTATGTCTTATTTTCTATTCCGAGACATATTCGGAATTGATGTATTATTGATATTCCAGACTTGTAGATTTAGTTAGATGCTCTTGTATGACCAGACCAGATACTGGGGCGGATTTCATTTACTTCCTTATATCTTCTATATTATTATGGTCAAATTTACGTGATTTTATCTCTTCTTCTTATTTAATTATTTGTCTATGTTTTTACTATTGTTGGGTTGAGGGTTCGCCCACCGAGATGGGAAAGGTAGGTGCCGCGCGACTTAGCTAGAATGGGTCGTGACAGTAATCAATAGGTATGCATTTAGTTTGGTGATTGGAAGATTTGAAGGTTTTGGACGATAGGTATTGACTAAGTGGGTTCAACTTTGGGATACGGAACTAACGAAATTAGAATTAGCACAATAAGCTCCGGATGAGATCAGTTTGATGGAATTGCTTAGAGTTTTCTCAGATAAAGCGAGGGTTCTTTCGGGCAAAAGGAAACCATGATCGGGCTTGTGGCGTGTGTCTATGTGTTTCTAAGAAATCGTGGTGCGAAAGACGACTTTAGAATGTGTGAAAGAAAGGTTAGTGGAATCAGAATATTTTACCAGTTCAGAGTGGGCTATAGTTTGTGTTTATATCTAAACAATTGTGGCGATTAGAGTGGTGATTAGGGAATCAAGTGATTGCATACAGAGATGTGGTTAAAACAATCAGAGAATTCAAATGGAGACAGTTCTTTTTTTTCGGGGATCAGTTATGAAGTAAATTTCGAGTATGAGGGAATGTTAATTTGGGTATTTGAGCTAAGTTAAAAGGTAGTATGATTGATAAGGTGAACTAGCGGTGCTATCGGCGTATTTCTTGCCCGTAAAGGATTCCATGAGGTTATAGTAGAGATTATTTGGCTTCTTGACGGTGCTCGTACTCTTCATTCTTCTCCATTCGAGGACAAACAGTTGTTTAATTGGTATCTGATATAACGAGTCATTTGGTCGTTATTGTGTTTTTGACCCTTTTACCCCTGTTGACTTTTATTATACCCCATTTTAACCAGGTCAAATCAGAATACAACATATTGATGATTCCTGTATTATTTAACTTAAGGAGTCGCCACCTAATTATTTTTAAAGGTGAATTAGGACACCTATTTTAACTAAGTAAATGCTAAAAAAAAAACTCTGATTAATGGTCTACTTAACTAATGTGATTCTAGGTAAGGGTTCTCATTATCGTAAAGGGAAGGGATTAAGCATCATTTAAGATCTGCTAACTACGGTTACCGACGAAACTTAGGTTAATTAAACATATGCGAAAAAAATGAAATATAGTACTTTGTAAGTATTGGAGAAATATAATTAACTTGTCGAACGATGTACGTAAAAGCAACATTTGGACTTTTAAAAACAAGAACTTTTAATCACATCGGTTTTGGCTTTAGCAGTTTAAAGTCCAAAAAGACTACTTTAAGTCTAGGCCAAAGTTAGCTCAAAAGATTCTATTAAAAACAATCAGTTTTTATATGTAGATTAAAAAATTCCAAAAATGAGCTTCTAGGTGAATAATGAACAAAATTGTCCAGATTCCAAAAGACGTTAAAAATCTCATTTTACTTTGAAAATGGCTTTGCTGCAACCTCAAAATTAATTTACTCAAAAGTAGGTTTTGATTTGTAAGAATGAACCAAGGCCAAGATAAAAACTGATTCTCCGTTTCCCTAAAAAATATATACGTTGCACCTTTTTGAAACTCTTAGAATCATAAAAGAAATCTGTAGTTGAAAGAAGTGAGGTCAACTAATGTTTTGGAAAAATATAACTACTTCTCAAGACTTCACTAAAAAATGATATCCCAACCCCCCTAAAGGTTCAAATGTTCAATGGTTGATAATATAAAATAAATCAAGTAAACAGTCGCACACACAAAATAACCAGTTAAGCATAGATGAGAATAAACAAAACGCTGCAACCATTCCTGTCTCCTCCTCTCTTTTCCTGCTTTAGTTCAGACATTTTCAATAGAGGAAGAAGAGTTAATGAAGGAGCGAATGCGGATTCCCGGTTTTCTCTTTGTTTCTGTTCGGGTGTGCTCGAGGGAGCGAAAGAAGCAAATGAAATGGAGATGCATGTTGCATGTCTAGTGGCGGTGTCGAGTCTCAAAGCGAGTGTTACACCTCAAGAAATTTCATGTTGTTGCTCAGTACATAGACTAACGCGGGATAAGAAGTATACGATGTTTCTACAAGTAAGAAGTAGTACTTAACGGTTCTAATTAAGATTCCAAAGACGTTTGAGGCAAGAGAAGAAAGTCCGTTGAAGAATGTCAAGCATAAGTCGTGTTTTGAAGAAGGGTTTGCAAAGTACCGAGCTAATGTGGATTTAATAATGTCTTGAGGAAGAGTTATAACGCTCCTTAGATTGTTAATGAAGTGCTAAACAAATGCTAAGAAGGTTCCATAAGGATTGGAGATCGAACGAAACGACGAGATGAACTTCGGAAAATTGGAGTTATACGACCACTTATACGGTCCGTATAATTTTATACGGTCTATATAAGGGTCCGTATAACCCCCAACAGGAAAGCAAAATCCCTGATGGTGAAATACGGTCACTTATATAGACCGTATAATATTATACGGACCGTATAAGGGTCCGTATAAGTCCTAACGGGCTGAACTTTTTCCAGGTATAAAAATGTGTTCCCACTTCTAATTTCTCATTCTTCCAACTTCTCCACTTCTCTCCAACTCTCTAAAATATTCCACCCATTCCATTTACATGAATCCAAGGCAAATCAAAGATTAACATCATTAATCCAAGGAAATCAAGTGTAAGGAAGCTCGTTAGGGTTGCTAGAGGTCAAGAATTTCTTTGGAAGAGGAACTAAGGTTTTCTCCAAGTGAAACAACTCCATCCAAAACCCATTCCTACACAATAAAAGGTGAGTTTTATGATCATTTCATGTTATTTAGAATATTTAAGGGTTGAAAGACTTGGATTATGGAAGAAAGTAGAATATGGGACTCAAATGTGAAATAATGGTGTTCTTGAATAATAGTTTCACATGAACCATAATTTTTGAGATATTATGAGTATAATCTTGTTATAAATAACATTAAGAATGTTGGATAAGCATTATATGTGGATGAATACGATGTTAGGTGATAACCATGGTTATGGATGACTTTGAGAGGGAATTGTAAGAATTGAATAATGTCGAACTTGTCAAATTATGGATTATGATATTATGAATGTTGTTATTGATGGCTGGGAGCTATTATATCATATGGAGGAAGTGGTAGAAACAAAGGAAATGCTGCACAATTTTAGTTAGCTTTAGCTTGAGCTTAAGTATACTTCTGATTATCTAATTCTAGCACGAATTCTCTTGAATGTAGAATCGCGAACTTGGAAGAAAGCGTTTAGTCGGCAAGTTAGAAAGGCGAAAAGGTATGTGACGCTAGTCCCTTCTTTTCCTAAGGCATGATTCCTATGACATGAGTTCCCTCGTCTTTCCGTGACCTTCTTACATTCCAGAAACTATGAGTAAATGTTTATGAAGAGCTTCTCGTGAGATAAAGATAAGAGATATGTTACGAACATGATAATGATGATGATGAGCATAAGTCTAGAGATTCTAAAGCTCATGATATGATATTCCTATGAAACTAATGATCCTTATATGATTCTTTGATGTTATCCATTGTTGCTAGACTCACCTTAAAATGCTAGTTCCTTCAAGGTGAGGCATGATGATTATGATTACTCCATAATGGAATCGGGGGGTTCTTGACCTTATGTCGCCCCGATAGAGTTATAATTTGTACTTGAGTTCTAATGCATGCCTATGATAAGTATAGGATAATGAGGTTACACCATTCCTATATGGTCGGGCAAACACCGCTAAGGCGGGCAGCATATACACCATGTCTAAAGGGCATGGGCAGACACCACTAATGGGCGGCATGAGATATTTACCCCGGACGCAGGAAAGCTGGACGCGGGCTAATGATGATCACACCGTATCTATATGGTCGAGCAGCTTATTTGTATACATACTTGATATGATGTAAGTCAGCATGCATTATTCGGTCTTAAGTGACATTCAACTACAGGTTGTTTCCTTACTTGATGTTTCCTTATCTCTTCGATATGTTATTATTGTTCATGCCTTACATACTCAGTACAATGTTCGTACTGACGTCCATTCTTTTTGGACGCTGAGTTCATGCCTACATGTAGACAGGGAGGTGGCCCAGATCCCTAGGAGCTACTCAGCAGATTTACAGGAGCACTCCATTATTCCGAAGGTGCCATTTTTGAGAAATTATTTTGTGTATATATATTTGGCCACGACGGGGTCCTGTCCCGTCCTTATGTCTCAGTATTCTAGTAGAGGCTCGTAGATACGGATGCATGGGTAGTTGTGGTCTTATGGGTACATTAATGTATATTTGTGTATATCTTTTTTTTTTTCAGCCGTGAGGGCCTATATATATATATATATATATATATATATATATATATATTGCCTTCGGGATTGTGTGTTCAGATTGGGTATGATGATTAGCATTTTGAGTGGTGCTCGGTAGTCAGCTCCGGGTACCTGTCATGGCCCCTAGTCAGGTCGTGATAGCAAGACTACTTGGGCAGTAAGAGTCTTTCACGAAGACTCCATTTTACTCCCAAAGTGTGCATGCAAAAGGAAAAAAAATAGGAATAAGGAATAGCCGGACATATATAATATTAACGTTAGATTCAAACCAAAACACATATGGGGCAGAACCCATCACGAGTTTAACGTTAACAAGCAGACAACATATAAACCACTTTATATACGATTAAACTAATAAGAGAATGCATTTAGACTTAGATCTGCAAAGTATGTAAAAGAAATTTAAACGACGCAGGTGGCAAACAAGGGCAGGTTATGCTAATTAATCTGTCGCTTGATGTAATACTCCTAAAGGTAGATTTCTTAAGAAACAACCTTAGTAGATGAAAATCGAAGCATATTAACGAACAAAATGGTTCAACTTCCAGTACATAAAGAAATGGAAAGAAAAACCAGTTTCCAAAAAGCAAATCCATATATTAGCCTAACAATCATGATTCTTGTTCAACATGTGTTAAGCATTCACAAATAGCATGCACAGACATCAACACAATGAGCTGTACAAATCATACTAGCTTACACTTATATTTTGGAACTTAGTACTTATTCTCTAGTTCTTATAAATCCTATTACAGATCTTGATTAGTAGACATGGTATTTAAATAAGGAGAGTTAAATCATGCTTCCTGATCCTCACTTATACATGGTTCCTGTTAAGACATTAATCTCTTAAAATTTCGAACTATATACAAAACTCAATTCAAATTAAGTGTAGCTAGTTGAATCATAATAATAGACCTTACATAAATGCAAACCAGAGCAGAGACTTAAGAGTCCTACTTAATCCTAATAACTGAAAGACTATATTTCTAAAGATTTTGCAATCCAGGGACTCTTTTAAAAGCAAATTGATTTACCAGTCATTTATCAGAGATTCAACAAAATGCAGTCATGCTCGTTCAGATTTTATGGCCTAAATACACGGCACAAATGAATCCTAAGACATAATTTCTAAAGAAAACAGAGTCTACATCATATTCATTTCAATCTAAAAGGAATGAAAGTAAATATCTAGAAAGAACTTAAGAGTCACGAACCTTTTTATGGTGCAATGAACTGAGGCAGGGGTCTTAGATTGCAGATCTATGTCGAACACAAACGACTTCGACCTCGAATGCCCTCAAACGTGAAATCTCGACAGTAAGGTAGAGAAACAATGGTTTAGTGCTAAGTACGGCGGCTAAAAAAGTGGTAAAGAATGTTGTGCAACGGAAAAGCCTTTTTCAAAATGAGTACAATATCTAATATTTATAATGACAAACTAGGGTTCCATTAGGCGGGAATTTGATTTCAAAATATTAAGAGATCACGGGTTGGCATCTGAAAGAGCCGTTTGAAAGAAGTTTGACCTCTGAGACCCTCTCCATTTCTCGAAAATCAGATGTTCTGAGAAAGAATTTTTGGCTCTTAGCAGTATTTGTCTTGTTTTACCAAATCTTTTTGACCAGAAGAATGCTAAGCGAATAAGGAACAAGGAGCATCTGGAAAAGATATAGACCTTGCACTAGAATGGAGTAGCAAGCTCTGTCAATGGTGATGAAGCTTTAAAATTTTGTTCAAAAGAGGAAAGAAGGAAAAGGGCGCCGCTGCAGTGAAAGGTTTGAGAAAAACCTATCTTTGTAATTAAGATATGATGTGGGCTGCTAGAACTATTAGGGTTAATTTGATAAATGGGCTTAGACTAATTTGATAAATGGGCTTAGACGAATTTGGGCTGGTGAAAGGGAAGACTTGGGTCATTTGAGCTGTCATGTTTGGGCTTTAATTTGGCTAAAGTTGTTAGCCTTTTCTCCTTGAATTTCTTCGAGCTTCATAGTTGAATAAAATACTTTTAACCATATTATATAATACCATGTAATATTAACATATTAATATTTAATATACCTTAAAAAATTATAGCACTTAATATAAATTATGGAATATTTAAATTTTAGTGAAAAAATGTCATAGTAAAAATATTATGAAGTGTAAAACTAGAATAGTACTACTATATTAAGTCGATGAACATGAGAAGGCTTAAAGATGATAAAAATTGAAAAATAAAGAAAAGGATAACATTAATACTACTACTACTACTACTACTCCTAATAATAATAATAAAAAATTGCTATAAGGCATAAAAATATCATTCATAATTTTTTGAAATTCTGAAGAGGCATTTTTTAATCCAAATGGCATAACATTCCATTCGAATTGCCCAATAGGGACATTAAAAGCAGTTTTATATTTATCTGATTCGGCATTTTGAATTTGTCAATATCCCGATATTAAATCAAATTTAGAAAATATAATAGCATTATGGAGACGATCCAATAAATCCTTTTTATTAGGAATCGGATATCGAATCCATTTTAAAACCTTATTAAGAGGTTTATAATTAATAACTAATCTAGGAACTCCACGTTATTGTTCTGCATGTTTATTAACATAAAAAGTTGTGCGTGACCATGGAGATTTAGAAGATCTTATAAGACCCTTTTGTAAAAGAGAAGAAATTTCATTTTTACATAATTCTAGATATTCAGAATTCATTTGACATGGTCTCCCTTTTGTAGGAATATTATTTTTTGAAAAATATTCTTCATATGGAAGTGAAACAATATGTTTTTCCTATCCCAAAAAGCATTAGGATGATCACTACAAATTCGTAATGAAAATTGATTTTTTAGAAAATCTATTTTTTGCTGTAATTTATGATTTTGCAAAATCTCTTCAATATTAAGAGTATAGATTTCTTGTTTAAAAAAATTGACTTGTTGATGTTTATTCATCAATCTATCTTTGATTTCATTTATAATCCTTGAAAATGGCTCAGTTATAAACTGAAATTCAACAGTTTTTCCTTCAAAGGTTCCTATAATACCTTTAGTATCCCATTTTTTGATAGGAAATATTTTTTGAAAAAATGGGGTTCCCAAAATTATTTGATTGGAAATATCTTTTACCAGCACAAAATTTTCTGGTATACAGACTTTGTGTTGGCAGATATAAGCTTTGGGTAATTTAAAAGTAATTCTCATTTTCTGCCCATTAGCAGATCTAAGACTATGGGTAGTTTTATGAAAATATTTTGAAGGAATTAATCCTTCTTGAATACAATTTAAATCAGCTCCGCTATCAACTAGAGCAGTAAATTCTTTTTGAAATTATAATCAATTAAAAGAGTAATTTTTATAAAAAAAAAAAAAAAACTTTTGGGAAGTAATAAATTCCAGAGTTTTTAGAAATTCTCCTTCTTTACTGATACTTCCTTCCACAGATGTATCTCCTATAATATTATCTGCTGGAATTTCCATAACTTGTTTCCCTTTATCCTCGATTCTAGAAATTCTCTCATCTAAAATCATACTATGTTGTTTAAGGGTGGAAATCTCCTGTTTGAGATTATCAATCTCTTTTTCCAAATCTTGGGTTGTGGCTGGAGTAGTTATAATATTTCTCCTTTGTTGAAGAAGTTTTTTAACTTCTGACATGGTGTATGGACATGGTGATTCCTGTATCTGAATGCCAGTCTGAATTTCTAGCTTCTTGGGCGCTTCATTCACCTTATCAATAATTTGAGACCTAAGCTCTGGATCTTTGATAATCTTTAAAAAAATCCACAAGGTTATTACCATTTAAAACATTGATATTGGTATCTTGGAATTAGGAGAAGAGATTATAAAACTCATCCTCTTCTTTATTACCCTTGCTAGTACATGGCTGTCCCATTTGACATGGTGCATATTCTTCATCTGAACTAGTAGAGGTATAACTCTCATTTTCAAGAGATCTTCATTTGATGAAGAGTTCTCCGAATTATCAGACTCAAAACCAGAATCTTCTGGTTATGAATTTAATAAAATCTTGTACAAAGATTCTTTTAGGTCATCATCAAAACCAAGGTTCTTAATCTTTTCCTTGACTTTACATTTTTTGTAAAAATGACCAACTCTACCACACTTATAACAAGCTTTTGGATTTTTGGATTTAACAAAATCCTTTCTTTTCTTAAATTCTTTTTTCCGTCTTGCTTTCTTTTGCAAGCGTTTTTCTTTCCATGCTTGGAAATCTTTCTTCTTTTTCTTGCGCCTATGAGGTGCTTTGGTTTGTGGAATATCCATACCAAATTGTCCACAGAATTCTCCTAATTGTTGTCTCTCATTTAGACCATGTGTCTTAATTTGCTGATTCAGCTTGATCTCATTGCATAAGGCTAAAGCTTCCTGCATACATGTTCCTATTAACTTTCCATAAGTATAATTATCATAATTGATACTAGCTTCCCCTTTCCTAAGAGATTTTCTAACTCTTTCTGCAAAAAGGGCGGGTAATCCATCTATAAATTTGGATTTCCAATGAGTGTCATTGCACGAAGGTAATTCGATAACCCGACAAAGGAATACATCCTTATACCACCTAAATGAGGTAAGAGTTTTGCATCTTAAATTCTGAAGCATGGTCCTAGTGGTCTCATTATTATCTGACCATCTGCCTGACAAATGCTCTATAATATTAATAACCAATGAATAAACAACATTTGGAATTATAAATGGTTCTTGGGAAGTTTCTTGTCCCCGTTTTACAGCATTCAAGATATTACCACGTTGTTCCTGGGTTAAATAATTATCCCACCAACCTTTTAATTGGCCAGTAAAACTAGCAATAATCATATCTGCGATAGTTCGCTCATTATTTTTATTAACCTTACTTATCGTACTATATATCAACATTCTATGAATGGTACAATAAATTTGTCTTTCACTATAACCATCTATGTTCCATTCATAGATCTCTTTACCACTATAGCTATTGGTAATAATATTCTCATGTTCCTCTAATAAGACATCTTGAGGAGTAGGCCTAGGATAATAGTACATCCTTTGTGCAGGTTTATCAACATAATATTCATCTATTTTATTAATATCTGCTGCAACCTTGACCTTGTAATCCATATTAGGAAAATTATCATCATCCTCTGCTATTAAAGAACTAATATTTAAACCTTTGAATTTCTCATCAAGCATTTGCTCTAATTCTTAAAAAGGTTTTAATTTAAAACCTTTAATTTCAGGTGGAGGCTGTATACTTGGAGTAGCAACAACTTCCCGCTTTTTTCCCTTATTAGGGGTAGAATCATGTAATTTTTCTATATGAGAAAATAGTTTGTCAATTCTATCATGAAGTAAAAGAATTTGTTCACCCAAGATATTCATGTAAATATTAACATAATTTTGTTGTTTCAGCATATTATTAATATGCTTAGCAGTAACTTGTAAAGTATCGTTTTCAAATAATTTTGAAAAGGCTGCAAAATGAAGAACTTTGTCATCTTTTTCAATTTGAAAAGATTGTTGTGGAGGAAATATAGTATTAACAATCTCTCCATTAGTCAATTTATATCCACATTCTAAAACAGAAATATAATTTCCTACGTATTTAGTCATGAACCAAGGGACAAAAGATATGACTTTATTGACTTTGGAAAGATCCTTATAAAAGTCTTATTGGAAGAATGTTTTCTCATCATTATTAAAAATTTTAAAAAACCACTTTCTAAATGGTTTCCATCTGGGCATATAAAATTCGTTACTGATTTTTTGTCTTGCGGGTGATCCCCAACTAAAATCAATTTTATTGACTTGATCCATTAAATACCATCAAAATCCATATCAGACGTAGTTAATTCCGTGTCCTGAATACCATTAACAATATTATCTTGATCAATTTTAAGCTTGCTAATTCTATTATCATCATCAGTTTCTCTAATTTGAGAAATAGAAGCTTTAGACGGAGAGTTGACAATATAATCAACTGGTGAAGTATAAGAATGACATGAAGAATTTGATCTAGTTAATCTAGATCTAGGGCTGATACTATGACTTTCAGCTTTATCTAATAAAGATGGAGGTTCATAAAATTTTAATTTAATAGTCCCCTCAGGGGTTTGCTCAATTTCTGAAATATCCGTATTAATATTATCTTGAGGAGGAACTGCTCCCTCTATAACCCATTCTTTGGGAAGATCAATTTCATCCCATTTGATAGGTCTTCGAGTAACAATTTTGGATTTGCCAAAATTAGTTTCTATCCAAATAATTTCATTTTTGAAATCCATAATTTTACGCATAGGATTCATAGTATATAATGGTTTAAAATATATTCTATAACAAATACATATTACTTCAGTACCGGGCATATAATCATAACCATGTAATTTTACACTTAATATCAAAGAATCTAAAGAATTATCATCCTGCAAAGATACCTACAAATTAGGATAAGCATTAAAATATACAGGGCCATAAGCCAAACTAGTTTGAACTGTAACTGTCCCTATGAGGGTTTTTTTCCAATTTCGGTTCCTATCATCTCTTAAAGTTACTATAAAGCTTTCCGGTAGACCTCTTAATGTAAGTGGCTTAAATGCAACCTGTACTAATCCAATATGCATAAATCTATGGGTTTTCTTATAAGGGACTAAATCACTTTCAGATAATAATCTAAAAGTAGCATGGTCACTATCAATTATAATTGTTTCTTCTGTGGTTTTTACCACTTGCTTGAGACCTAATTTCTCTAAAGTACCTATTTGATAAATTAATCTGGGCTGGATTTTAGGGATAGTCCACTTATTAAGCAGATCTAATTGTTGATACATATCATATTCCTCTTTTTTACTATTTTTAATAGTACTTTTACTTCTAATGATATTCATTAGGAGATGTGTGTTGAACTTATATCACCTATTACTATCCATCAATCGACACGGATCGTACGTTGAGATGATACTGCAGAGGGACTTTTACTAGGTTAATAACCTTGGCAATGGGGTTGCCCAACTCAAAACAAGTCCAAAAACAGCCCTAGATGCTACCTCGGCTAAGCGGGCAATACAACAGGACTACTGCCTGAGTCTGAACTGTAACACCTCATAACGTCGGACGAAAGTTTGACTCATAAGATGATAATATAATGGAACCAATATGAGGGTTATAGGAAGTGTTTTGAAAACCAATTAAGTCATAAGAAATATCTTTGGGCAAAGAAAAGTTGGAAGCCACTCTACGGGGCATGTTTGCAAGTGAGTTTATGGAAGGTCTTACTTCCAACGACCATAACCCCTCAATTAATTTGGATTTCCAACGGTATATTATGGGCCTCAAACGGACATCTGTGCAAAGAGTTATGCCCATTATACGACAGACTGTTCGACAGAATATCACCCTCTGTCACAAGATGCGACTCAAGATGCGACTCGCGAACACTACATGCGACGCCGCAGTCCCGTCGCAAGTTGTGCCAGAGAGATTTTGTCCAGACTTTTCTGGACTACTTTAAATAAGACCCAACTCGTCCAAAATCATATTTTCATCATTCTTGGTCAAGAAAACCTCTAAAATACTCTCTAACATTCATCCACAAGAAAATTCAAGGGAAATCCATGATCAATAACACCAAATCCATAAACCCAAATGTATGAAACCTAGCCAAAGTTAATCTAATTCAAGAAAACCCAAGGGAAGTGAAGTAGGGTTTTGGTGCTAAAGGAGTAACTCCACTCAAGACTTGTTCAACCACTATCTAAGGTAAGTTTCATGACTTTCTCATGATGATTAAAGTGTTGATGTATTCTTGGGAGAATAATAATTGGGTTTGATGAAGGGAATTATATGAACTATGCTAGAGTTGTTGGATTGTTGACTTGAGATTTGTTGTATTCATATGAGTGATGAAGAATGATGTTAATTACATCTAATTGAGATTGTAGAATCATCTAGAAGTAATAGAATGGGATTGGGTGAAGAAAACACCATTAATGAAGGTTGTGCAGATTCATGCCCACCAAGTGTTTGATAAAATGCTTAGATGACCAAAGCATGAATATTATTGCTAATATAGAATCCTTTTGACTTGTATTGATATAGATCAAAGTTGAGAGGGTTGATGAACATTGTATTACGCTCAAAGGCTGGAATTGAGGTATGTGAGGCTAACTATCTACGTTAGGGAATGTTCATGATTCTCCCTACGCCTCATTCTTCATACTTGTTAGAAATTTGACTCAGAATATAGTTAACTCTAGTTTCATGAAATGATATAGAACTGTTATCTTCTAGGGTTGCAGTTACAGAATTCGTTCATGGTTGTCACTTTGAACATCATGAACCCAACACGTAATCCTTATAGACTTATGCATTATTATCACATGAGTCTCAGTCAGTGTATAACCAGTTAACTGCAAGAGTCCCAGAATCAGAAACAGTTATCATGCTATCAGCTATAGCCCGTCTCAGTTTTGTAAAATATCAATGTTGAACACCTGTATCTGTACTTTTGGGCCCTAGGCCACAGTTTATGCATACGTATTGCTTGGGCCAGAGGCCACAGTTTTTGTGCACATTATTTGGGCCCCAGGCCACAGTTATATTTACAGTTTTACAGGTGATTCTTCATCCAGAACAGGGAGTACTTCAGCTTCTTGCTTTCCTGTTTAGTTCAGTTTCAGTTTTCAGTTTCAGTTCCAGTATTTTATTGCTTCAGTTGCTTTACATACCAGTACAATTCAAATGTACTGATGTCCCTTTTTATTGCTTGGGGGCCTGCATCTCACGATGCAGGTAACGATACACAGGTTGACGACCCATCTAATTAGGAGTGCAAGTATCAGCTACTGGTGAGCCCCACCTTCCTTCGGGGCGTTGTCAGCTATCCAGTTATTTCAGTTTATAGACAACTCTATCATTCAGTACTCTTAGAGGCTTCATAGACACAGCCCAGACAGTCAGATATTTATTATGTTAGCCTTGTTGGCAGTTGTTCAATCGTTTTGGTTTAGCCATGCCGGCTACTGTCAGATATATTTCAGATTGTCTAAATATTTCCGCATTATGATATTTCAGGGAGACTTTTAGTTAATCAGCATGTGTTAGTTTTATTTTATAAATTAGTTATGTTTTGGTATCACATGTTGATTCAGCCAGCCAGTTGGTTCGCTCGGTCACATGCAGTCAGGCACCGGGTGCCGTGTTACGTCCAGGCCCAGGTTCGGGGCGTGACATGAACAGTCCGCCTGGGTTATTCTCTGCCTGACCTCAGTACCATCTTTGGTGAATCCTAGATAATTAAAGCATTTTCACCATAATACCTAGTAGTCTAGTGTGATATAGTTCAACAAGAGATTTTTAACATGTCATTTAGGCCAAATATGAACTAGTAATTTAAATGTAAAACAAAATAAAATGAAGTAAAAATTACCTAGAAATGAAAGTTGTGCTCAGCTGAGATGGAGATAATAAATAGCAAACTTTTTATTTAGAGAGTATTTTACAAGTAGAGAGAGAAGGTGGTCTGTGAAAACCTGTCTTCTTTCTTTACAAAACGATCCTTTTATAATGGATCAAAAGGAAAACTGACAAAAATAAGGCGGCCGACAAGTGGCTAAAAAAGTCTAAAGATAAAAAAGCAAAAGTCTTCAAAAGTCTGAAGGCTAAAGACGTGCCTAAAGACTAAGAAAAAGCAAAGTTTGAAAAAAAATTCAAGCCTAATAAATGCTACAACAACTTTACTTTATCAGTAAATTTTAATAACTATAAAAGACAAACTACTTTTATAAAAGTCTAATAATTATAAAAGACAAACTACTTTTATAAAAAGACATGCTCTATAAAAGCATATTCTTGTGGCGGGGTCCACTTATCACTTCATTTTGGATTTTCCCCGATCTTTTGATGAGCTGGAAGATTCTTCCTGCTGCTTTTGAATTGGGCCATAACTTGCGTAAAATCCTCATTATCATCAGGATCTTGAGATTCTCCAGCTAAGATATTTGCGTCATCTTCTTCGTTATCTGCAGTATGACCAGTTGATGCCATGGATGCATCTGAGGGAATTTCCATATCAAGATTCTGCATTAAATTATTTTTGAATTCTTCCATATATGCTGCTATTATTTTATCTGGGGTATAACTCCCTTTTTCATTTGATTTTTTCTGGCAATATGCTGGAAGGGACTGAGAATTTCCTTTTGTCTAGAATAAATTGAGTCTCTATAACTTGCTATTGCTGTCTCAATTTGGTTTATTAACTCTTGTCCAGGAATAGTTCGATCGGCAGATTTTTGAATTAACGTCTTCTAGAACTTCGTATAAAAAATTTTGTGTAGGCAAGAAATATTTTGTGGGGTATTACCCACTTCTACAGACCATTTCATGATTCATGGGATAGAGAATTCAATGAAGAAATACATATTAGCAATTCCTTCAAAGAACATAGTATTAGTTTCTAATCTATAATTTTTGGAGAAAAACTTCAACCCATTCAGTATATAAACTTTTAAAGGGTTCTGGTAAAATCTTTACAATTAGACCATAATTAATTCACCATTGACAAAACCAATTAGGAATGCCCCGTTTATAAATATTGGCACATATTTTTATAAACCATGAATGTTTCCTATTAGGATTTTCATATAAAAAGACTTTATTAAAGCCTTCAACATAATCCCAATAGTTAAATTTAACTGGGATTTTTTATTCAGGATGGATATAATCCTTTTCCTTTAAAGTACTTATTCCCCATTTGTTTGGAGAGAAAATCTTTTTTGCTATTAGCAGGGTAAAAATATTGAAATTCTGCTGATCCTAAAGATGAAAGAACCGGCTCATAATTCATGCGATATTTATAAGTAGTTGTAACGTATGACGCTTGATCAAAATACCTTTGCATGATTTGCCAAGGCTCATTTCTCCATTGGAGATCTTCATTTTCTATGAGAATTATTAAAGCTCTATTGTCATTTTGTTCATATGAATTGGTGTCCTCATGATCTTGAGTTACTAGTAGTAGCGACGACACAATATTTGATTTAGTCCAACTTAGAAGCTTGAGGAAATAAATTGGAAGAAAGGAGAGTCAAAATTGGGTGTCAACAACTTTTCTCCTAGCCTCGTTAGAGCATGTTTGACTTGTGAGGATGGGTAGCACGGTTCCTGGAGAGATCGGGCGAGCCTTGTTTGATTTTAAGGAAGTTAGAAATTCTAAGCTGAATATGTGAAAAACCTTTGATCAACAGTTGATATCTGAGTAAACATACCTTTTTCGGAATTTTGTCTATTCCATGAGGTCCGAAGGGGCGATTATGACTTGGTGGGATGTGTGGTCCGGTTCTCGAGGCTTTCAGAAGCGTTTTATACCATTGGTTGGAAGCTTGAGTTTGGTCGTTTGGGGGTTGACCCGGTCAAGGGGACCTCCGTTAAAAGTTTCGAGAGAACAGGTGAGTTTGTAGCGCATTTTTCCATATGTCTGCATGTTCAGTTTGTATTTAGGAGGTCTCGGCTAGATGTCAGGATTTTGGGGGAAACTTGGTGAAAACTAGATTTTTCTGGTTTCCTGGTGTCCTGCTTCAGCAGGCATTATTGCACTTCTGCTGGTCCGCCTATGCGGGACTTGGCCCCTAGACGCGAGAGTTGATGTGGCAAGTGAATCCACTGGGGAGACCATTCTTTCACGGAGGCAAGTCAGCTTCTGCGGATAAGGCATTCACAGAGGCGGATGTCACGCCCCGAACCTAGGCCTGGACATAACACTGCACCTGGTGCCTGACTACATGTGACCGAGCGAACCAATTGGCTGACTGAATGAACATGTGGTATCACAGCATACTGAATGTGGAAAAGAAAACTAACACATGCTGATATACTGAAAGTCTGAATGATACATATTCAATGTGTGGAAACACTAATACACGTCTGAAGCATAACTATAGCCAACATGGCTTAACATGAAAAGCCTGCGACTATGTCTAACTGTTACTATAGTCTATGAAGCCTCTAATAAAGTACTGAAAATACTGACTGTCTGTAAATACTGAAAGACTGTAAAGTAATAATAATGCCTCGAAAGAACTGGGGCTCACCATATAACTGGTATGAGTCCTAGCGCTCTGAATCGTCAACTTGTAAACCGTTACCTGCATCGTGAGATGCAGGCCCCGGGCGAAAGGGGCGTCAGTACATTTGAATTGCACTGGTATGTAAAACAACTGAATGAAAGAACTGTAAGTGGGGTGCTTGGGGAAAAGATAGCCCAAATCAATAAACATGTAATAAGTGCTGAAACTAGACATAAGTACTCCCTATTCTGAATGAGAAACCACATGTTTATCTGAGTAAATAAGCTAAGGCCTCAGGCCCAATATATAAGTGCATGAACTACAGCCTCGGGCCTAAGTATACGTATACATAACTACGGCCTCAGGCCCAAATATAGGTGTTCAACATTCAGTAATTTAAAAATCAAGAATTGAGAATCATACTGTAATACATGATGCTGAACTACTGGTCAACACTGAACTGAGACATGTATTTCTGAACTGATTATGGAGTGATGGAGTGCAAACATACTGAGTTTTCATGGCTGAGACTCATGGAATATCAACGAGCTGAAAGTCATACTGTAATGCATAATACTGAAATACTGAATCGTGCTGGACTACATAATATTGGAACACTGAATAGAACTAAACTGAGATATGTATTCATGAGCTGATTATGGAGTTTAAAGCATGAACTGTTTGTAAGCAAATCTGAGCATTACTATCCTGAGACATAAAATCATACTAACATGGCTTTGAGAGTCATACTGAAATAATAATATGAGATACTGAACATGGAAGCATACCAAGGTGCTGATATGCAGTACTGACTGTTACTATACTAGTCGAGACATGAATTTATGAACTGATTATGAGAACTGAAACTTTAACTAGTTTATAAATATGCTGAGTTTCTAGACTGAGACTTATGGGTATAAAACACTAGTCTAATTAGATTACGTTCTGGGTTCACAACGTTCGGAATAAAAGTCATGAATAAACTACGAAACTAGGGAAAAGAAGTTATGAAACTATTCAAGGAGACTAAGCTGAACTATATTTCTGAGGCAATTCGTAACGTTGTAAAAGAAACGTAGCGTAGGGAGAATCATTAATATTACCAAACGTAGAGAATTAGCCTCACATACCTTAGTTTCGGCCTTTGAGCGTAATACAACGTTCATCACCCCTTTCAACTTTAATCTATAGCAATACAAGTCAAAGGGATTCCATATTAGCAATAATATCCATCTTTGCTCATCTAAGCATTTTATCAAACATTTTGTGGGCATAAAACTCCACAACCTTCATTAATGGTGTTTTCTTCACCCAATTCCATTCTCTTGCTTGTAGGTGATTATACAATCCCAAATAGATATAAATAACATCATTTTTCAATACCCACATGATTATAACAATCTCAAATCAACAATCCAAAACCCTGGCATAGTTCATATGATTCTCTTTATTAAACCCATTAACTATTCTCCCAAGAACTCATTAATTTACACTATAAATTATTAAATAGTAGAAGTATTACCTTTTTGATATTCAATCCTCTTGAATTCGAGTTCTAGGGTTTCTTTGCTCAACAACGGTGTTCCAATCACAACTCTATTGATTAGAAGGGTTTACTCAAGTTAGAAAGGGATTAGTAACTTGAAATCAACCTAGAATCGTCATAGAACTTACTTGGAGGGTTCTTGGGGCTTAGGACTTATTCTCTCTTGTTTTAGGATGATTTTTCGTGATTAGGGGTGTTAGAGAACTAAACCCCAAGCTTAAATATAAGGAAAACGCGAAAATCTGACTTTTGACCCGAAAACCCGACCCATTCGCGTTGGGTCCGCGACGCACATGCATCGCGTGATATCCTGTAGGTCCATGGTCAGAGAGGTTGTTTTTGTGCTATCAGCCCGCGACGCGGGGCCATCGCACGCACCCTCACGCGCGGCCCGTGTCGGCTCTGCATAGTGATCAGTAAAATGGGTATAACTTCTTGTACATTTCTCCGTTGGGGTTCCACAATATACCGTTGGAAATCTATTTCAAAGATATACAACTTTTATGTTTTAAGTTTTCTCAAATTCTAAACGGATTTTCACAAAATTGTGCTGGAAGGAAGACGTATAAAAAACTTAGCCGATTCTATCGAATCTTAAGCACCTCACTATTTGTCTTGATTCCAGAGCAACTATTTCTATCCAAACTCAACCCGATAGTACTTCACATGTTTGAAATGTCATGTTAACACTCATTTAACACATCCACACCTATTCTGAATTTACGGAGTGTTACATTTATGCGTGGCCAAAGCGCGGCCAACGCTGCTCTGAGCGTTTTTGTGACGCTCATAACATCTTTCTCCGATCTCCAATTGGCCTGATCTTTATATGGATGGAAAGGTATTTCCACGTACTACAACTTTCATTAAGGAACCTTTTCCAAATTCTCAACTAATCAAGGGGTTACGATTGCCCGAAGTAGGCCTCTTGGCCACTTTGGCAAAACTTTAAAACGTTAGATTTTCCGCTAAAACTCTAACATACAAGTATAACCTTAGTTCTATGATACGGGGTGTAACATCAGAGGTTGCTGATCGGAAAACCCTTTTTATTCCAACTTCGAAACCATTATTCTCATTCACTAAATTCTTGACCTAAAGAGTTCTAAGGGCGATTTGAGGAGCATTTGGGGTTGAATATTCATTTGAGTAAGTCTTCCTACTCTATTTATGTTCTAAATATGGATTCTAAGGTAGAACTAAAGAGAATAGTTGGGGAAGATAGGTTTACAAACGCTATTATTGATATATGAGTCTTAAGCTACGAAAATGGGCTTTATTGGTGAATCTTGCTAAATCTAATCATGGAGCCTTGTGAATGACTAGACTCTAAGGTTTAATCTTTATTTTGATTAATAATTAGATTATGGAAAGTTAGGGTTTCATCCCAGATTGGGGGGTTTTTAATCTAATGCGGAAATTGATGATTTGTTGAGTCTATTAGTAATTGGGGAATAATTTTGAACTTCAAAAATGTTAGGTTACCTATTTAATTTTGAAATTTCTATTTTGCCCTTGTGGGCTCAATTTTCCTCTTTTAAAGGGTTGTTTTCGATTCGATTAGTACTATTGCTTTATGGATATCGTTAGTTTCTATTTCTTACATAGAGTGCGTTGTTGAATAGACTTCGATCGTTCGGAAGGGTAAAGCTTTGGCGTGAGGGTTCGTGGCACCCACTCGACATTGAGGTAAGTTACGGCTTACTTTAGTTAGACTTTGATAAGTGAAACGTATGTATGCGATGAATTGACGAGAGAATGCATGATTAGGTCTTCAAACAATATGTTGGGTTGGATATACTCTTAGGTTGGTATGGCTTCTGATTATGTGGGCTTATCACCATTATTTTACGCATTGTGACATGTGTTGTACTTGTTGATGTGATTAAAGTGATCTGGGGTGATAGATTCACTATGATGATTGAAAATCTATGTTGATTCCATTTCCATGGTTGTTGTGATTTATGCAAGTCTTGATATGGCTTTAAGTGCTTTGTGATCTCTATAGCGGCTTTGATTGCATTGGTTTCTTATTCTTGCATTCATACATTCATGCATGATGGAAATGTTGTGGAAAACAACGTGATGAAAGGATTGTGGAACAATTGATGGAAAAATACTTTGGAAACATATGATAGAAAGTGAAAGATGAAAGTCACCTCTGGGCTTTGTACGGAGCGGCTAGTTTTATGAAAGTCACCTCTGGGCTTTGTACGGAATGACTGGTACATGGACTCCGCGGGGCCCCCATGGGTCATGACTGTCGAGACGTCGATATTTCGTCCGGAGCATATGTGTACAGGTTGAGATACTGGCCATTGCATTGCATGTCGTCCATTTAATTGCATTGCATATATCATTATCACATTTTACATCGATTGACTGGATTTGTTGGTTGTATTCTGGATTGTGGTTACTTTGAGGCAATGTTTGGAAACTTGACAGACTTATGTTTAGGTGCTTCGCCGTGGGCGATGATTCGATATATGATATTATGTGACTTGAGTGGTTATTATGTGCCTATCTGTTTATCTTGTTGATTCTGTGCCTTATATGCGCAAACTAATCTTAGTCGACCTATGATGCTTACTAGTACATAGTGTTTATACTGATACTACCTTGTTGTACTCTTTTCCGAGTGTAGAGTTCGCTACAGGATTCACGTCAGCACCTCGTGGGTAATTCCCGAGGCTTCTAATTTGAGTTTCCAGGGTGAGCCATGTTCTAGATTCGCAGCCCGAGAAACTCTTCTCTTATGATATCTGTCTTTTTGTTTCGAGACAGTATTTCAGACACTTATGTATTTCTAGATTCAGACTTACGCAGATTTGTAGTGGGTCTTGTACTATGACTTGATCAGATTCTTGGGGTTTCGTTTGTACTTCCGCAATTTGGGTATTTAAGATATGAATTAAGACTGCTTGTACTATTTAATCTTCCGCATGTTAATTCTAAAAATGGTAGAGTAGGGGAAGGGTTTGCCCACCAGGGGGCTTAGTGTGGGTGCCCGCTCGACCCGCGAGTTGGGTCATGACAGTAAGCAAAACCCTATTCTCCGACACAGATCAAATAACAGAGTAAGGATCTTGGCTATAATTTGAGGAAAATTGCAATCCAACTAGACAAAAGAGAACAATTAAGGAAAGAATATAAGAAAGAAAAAGAGGATAGAAAAGAGAAGATAAGGGAAGGAGATAAATCACATAATTTGGGTAAAATAAATGTTGGTGTTAGGGAATTTGCACGTGGCAAAGTCGATAGGGGTGTTTGGAATCGATGAAGTTTCGGTTGAACCAGAGGTAAAATAGAAATTTACTATAAAACTCCAATAGTAGCTACAAATGATTTTTTAAAATTTATTTGTATAATCTATGATAAATATAGAGAACTAGTTACACCAGGTGATTTTTCCTATTTTATGGAGTAACATAAAACATAACAAAAGATGTACTCCATTTGAAATGGATAAAGATAAAAAAGGGAACCGCCCCAGGCATAAAAAGTTAAAAAGGAGGAAGAGTGAGGAATTCCCAAGCCATACAGTAGTGTTTATATATACGGGAGGCAAGTCGAGAGCGTTTGGATGATCAACAGTGGACATGGCCCAAGCTTCAACTCCGCAACCTTCTTGGTTCACTCCCAAAAGGTATTATTCCAAATTCCGACGCCACTTTTCTCTCTTTCCCTTCTTCCCTTGCTATTCAATTTTTTTTCTTTGACTGTTGAAACGTTTTCAAGGAAAAAAACCAAGATTCATAGCAACTGCCATTTCTGATGAACACATATTTTACTTCTTATTAAAACCAACCAGACAACTTGCTTCCCATCTTCTTCTTGATTGGCTTTTTCACTTTGGATTATAATTCTTTTATCCTTTCGTTTCTTTGTTTTTTTTTTAAATGGAAACTGAAGAATTTTGGAAGACAAAAGTAGGGCTATTTTTATTAGTTACCAAAAGTTCATGATATATGTTGTGCGCAGTGGCGGAGCCAGGATTTCCGTCGAGGGGTTCAAAATATAAAAAGTTAAACATACGAAGAAGCTTAAGGGATTCAAAATCTACTATATATACATAAAAAATAATTTTAACCTTGTAAAAATAATATTTGTTTCCGCCGAGGGGGTTCGGATGAACACCCTCGGCTCTATGTGGCTCCGCCACCGCCACTGGTTGTGCGGGTAACAGGAAAGCAAGTTGGGGTCGGCTTTATGAATCCTCATTGACCGTATTACTCTATATAAACTAATCTCGCGGGACAGTGGAAGATTAATTTTGTAACAGTTTAATCTTTTGTTCACTAATAGTGTAAACAACTTTTAGCTGTTAGGTTACTTAATAGCCAATTTCTAAAATAAGTGTAAATTAGCTGCCTAGAAAATATGGTAGTGTATATTAGTTTATCCTAATGAAACTTGTAAGCTTAATAACTGAAGATTTAATTGAAGCAGTGCTGATGTCTAGATATTTTCTTATAATCCATTTTATAACTCTTACTTTAGCTACGGCCAATTCTACATATTTGATTATGATCTATCTTCTGCTAATTGTCAGGTTACTAGCCATATTCTGTATAATCAACTTGTTAAATTATGTGGATCGAGGAGCTATAGCGAGCAACGGTGTTAATGGGAAACGCAGTGAGTGTACTAAGAGCGGTACATGCTCTTCTGCCAGTGGAATCCAGTAAGAATTTCATTTTTAATCTTAATGTTTTGATGTTTCATAAGTTCTCTTCCTTGAAAATGTTTAATATTCTTGCTTTCTAATTTCTTTTTTTCTTTATGATTGACTAGTTATTTTATCCAAGAGTCCAATTATGCGTTTTCTCTATGATGTACTTATACCTTCCCTTGGATGATCTGCAATTAGATAATGACTTTTCCCTGAGAAATTTAATGATTGGAATAGCCACTAAGTAACAAATCTGTATGACTATGCTGTGTGCTCCAACTTAAAGCTCTTTTTTTTTTGTTGTGTTTTTGCAGGGGTGATTTTAATTTGAGCAATTTCCAGGATGGTGTCATATCATCTGCTTTCATGGTTGGGCTTCTTTTGGCATCTCCAATATTTGCTTCCTTAGCCAAGAGGTGATAATTTTTAACACTGTTAGAATAGGAATAGGAATAGGTGTAGGATTTGTATATAGTATCCTACATGGAAAAGGATTAGGATGTAGTGTCTATAAATAGGGCTCAATGTAATAGTGTAGATACACAATTCAATAATATAACCAAACCCCTAAAATTTCCGACCGCCGGAACCCTAATCCGGCGCCGTCAGTTTTTTTTTCTTCTGGCAGATTTGGGTTTTCCGGCCACCTTTTCAAAAAAAAAAAAAAAAAAAAGTCGCCCCAGTAAGGTTGCACAACAATTCTGACCCCAACCATATAATTTTCTTTAAGATCCGGTCACTTTTTGTTTTTCCGGCGAGTTCGAGCAGTCTCCGGCCACTTTTTTTTACCAGTCAAGTATCCCAGCAATTCCGCATTAACCCTAATAATTTTTTCCTGATTCTGATCATTTTAGTATTTTCCGGCAACTTTTCCAGTGACTGTTTTGCTGGCAGCTTCTAGATCTGTCTTATTAGCACAATCAGCTAAGTTTCGTCCTTTTTGAAATTTTGAGCCATGTCTCTCAGATATGATATGTTTGGCTCCAAAAACACGGGAATCGGATCTTCAAGCCCTATGATTACTTCCGAACCGTTAATGGGAAGTTCAAACTATTTAGCTTGGGCTTCTTCGGTTGACTTGTGGTGCAAGGGTTAAGGTGTTCAAGATCACTTAACTCAAAAGGCTATTGTGGTTGATGAAAAGGCAAAGGCTTGTAAGGTAGATGAAAAGGCCAAAGCACAGTGGGAGAAGGTTGATGCTCAAATATGTAGTCTCTTGTGGCGATCTATTGATCCCAAGTTGATGCCCTTGTTTCGTTGCTTCCAGACATGTTATTCAGTTTGGGAAAAGGCTAACGCTTTATACACTAATGACATATCTCGATTTTATGATGTGATATCTCGGATGATCAACTTAAAGAAACAAGAATCAGATATGTCTACTTACTTGGGACAGGTATAGGCAGTCATGGAGGAATTTGAGCAGTTGATGCTAGTCACTACGAACGTTGAAAAAAACAGGAGCAAAGACAGATGTTGTTTCTAGTTTTTACACTTACATTACTTCCTATTGACCTTGATTCAGTGTGTGATCAAATTTTGGCTAGTCTTACGGTTCCTATAATTGATGAACTATTCTCTCGTTTGCTTCGTCTTGCTGCGCCTCCTAATCACATTGTGGTTTCATTACCAATCGTTGACTCTACTATTCTTGCATCTCAAACCATAGAGAATCGAACATCTCAGTCTATGGATAATCGATGAGGAGGAGATCGCTTTGGAAAATCTCGAACTAAGTGTAGTTATTGTCATAAGTTTGGACACACTCGCGATGTATGCTGTGCTCTACATGGTCCACTACCCAATGATGTTCAGTGTAGTTATTGTCATAAGTCTGGACACACTCGTGACGTATGTCGTGCTCTGCACGGTCAACCACCCAACAATGCTCATGTTGCTCAGACTGACACTACTGGAAATCCGAGGCTTTTATCAGAAGTTGATATAATGAGTACCTTCAGTATCGAGCAAGTAAGCAGACATCTCCACAAGTAGCCACAAATTCTCATCCTAATACTTCTGTTGCTGGTAATTCCTTCTCCTGTGTTTCACAGTCTAGTATCCCTCCATCGTGGGTCGTTGACTCAGGCGCTTCGGATCATATTTCTGGTAACAAATCACTTTTGTCAAATATTATTTATTCACAGTCTCTTCCTCCTGTTACTTTAGCCAATGGGATCTAAACAAAACCAAAAGGGGTTGGACAAGCTAATCCTCTATCTTCTGTCACTCTAAACTCTGTTCTTTATGTCCGTGGTTGTCCTTTTAATCTTGCATCTGTCAGTCGTTTGACACTCATAATTAGATACATTTGTAACAAGCTCGGTACATATGGCTTGTATGCACCAGCTTGAGGGGAGTGTTAGAATAGGAATAGGAATAGGATTTGTATATAGTATCCTACATGGAAAAGGATTAAGATGTAGTGTCTATAAATAGGGCTCAATGTAATAATGTAGATACACAATTCAATAATATAATTTTTCTCCATAATTTCTCACAAACACAACACAGGCTGGATATTGAGATATATAGAGGCATATATCATACTTAAGTGCTTTCACTGTAAAAAGTATGTTTGACTGACACCCTACAGAAACAAGCATTGTATTTACTTTGGAGATCGTTTTGTCTAGATAGGAATTATAATGCATTACTTTATTCCCATTGTATCCATTTTCTTTAACCACCTTTTCTTTTTTAGTTTGTCTCAAATTTCTCGATAAGATCTCTTGAAATTCCAAACTAATATACGATATTAATACTCTTTTGTTTGACGTCGAATACCACGCTGTCCATTCTAGGCCATGCAACCCCCAAATCAGTGTCCACTTTCTGAAATGATTAAGTCACCACTTACTATCCCACTTTTACTCTTCCTAGCATCTAAAGAATAAAAAGTTATCCTTCGTTTTAGTAGGATAGCCTAGTGAAAAGGCAAGTCTAACCTTAGAGGTTGAGGGTTCAAGTGACCAAGGGAGCATAGTGGGAAATGGCCATTATTCACTCCAAGGTAGGGAAGTTGGGTGGTGGCTTTATCATATTAGAAAAGGTTAAAAAAGAGAATCCTTTGTTTTTTAAACATTTTTACTTGAATGAAATTGATAAATTTCAAATTCCAACCTAATAATTTAATGTAGGTCAATAGCTTTTTCTACAAATCATCTAAAATCAAACTATGGGTGTGTTTGGTATGAACAAAAATATTTTCCATGGAAAATGTTATCCTAGAAAATGTTTTCTTGGAAAACAAGTGGGTTTCTTGCTTATTGTTTACTGTTTGGTAAGTAAGCAAAAAAATATTATCTGAAGAGCATTTATTTTTTTAATCAAGAGTATTGGATCAAAAAAAAAAAAAAACTGCTCTCAAGAGCATTTGTATGTAATCTAGCGAAACACTATGGGGGCAGGAAGAGGTGGAGAGTGGGGGTTCGGTAATGGCGGGGAGTGGGATGGTCAAGGGGTAGAGGTTGGGGCCTTTGAGTGGGTGGGGAGGAGACAATGAACTTGAAATGTCACGTATGGAACTTGTTTTCCCTACTTCCATTAGGGAAGTCATTTTCCTTATTTTTAAGGAACTTGTTTCCTAGAGAAAATGTTTACCATAACATTTTGACCAACCAAAATAAAAAAATTGAATTTGTTTTTCCGGAAAACATTTTCCTCCGTACCGAACACACCCTAAATCAAATTGAATTGGATGAAAGTGATACCTATATCCCAAGGTTTACATTTTTATAACTAATTTCTCATTTTATACATTTTAACTACTCCCAATATATGCGACATTGTTTGACTGGGCACGAAGTGTATGGATTTTTTTTTTTTTTTTTTTTTTTTTTTTAAACTTGTGGTCTAAAATAAGGCATAGACTTTTGTGTGGCTATAAATCTTCTCACTAATGATAAAATGAGAAGTTTACAGTTAAATGGTTTCTGTATATAGAAATGTCTCTTTCTTTTGTGACAAATAAAAAAGGAAAGTGCGCCACATACAATGGGACGGAGGGATTATTATCTTAAGCATGTCTCTTCCTTCTGATAAATATGAAATTAGAATATATAAGTTGTCAATGGATGGAATTGAAAACTCACATAATATTGGTAACCAGTACCTTCTGGGTAGAAAGCAACTAAACTGTGGGTAAACTTTTCCACTTATGTTAAGTGTGCAAAGTTCCATTGATGTTTTCACCATATTGGACTTCATAATTTATTGCTCATTTCTTCTATGGGGTAATATATTGTTAAGAATGTCAATAAAACACGTAATCATCAGTTTCAGCTGAAGTATATTAAACTGTTGGACAACAATGCTAAAATGGCCAAACCATGCCATTGGTGATTGCTTCAAACCACAAAGATGCACTGCTGACATACTAATCCAGACTCTCTCTAAGAAATAACGCTATCAGTTGCTCTATGTTGACGTCCTCAGTAAGTTTACGATGAAGGAAGACATTTTTGCTATCAAACTGATAAAGGAGGCAATGAAGTACAATGGTGATGCCAGACATTGTGAAAGAAGTATTTTTCAGTTGGAATTTTAGCAGTTGAGATGTTGCTCCACTAGCACTTATGTGTGTCAGATGGAGAGAGATATATACACGAGCTTTGAAGAAGTAGAGAATGATTTCTTGTAGTAGCTTGTTCCTTACTTTTATTCGGTGTATCCATGAGGTTCCTATATGTGTAGAAGATTGACTGTTGTTCATAGAGAACTATTTCTTTTGTAGTTCTTTTTTTTTTTTTTTTTTTTTTTTTTTTTTAAAAACTTTTTGTATGCTATTTTTTGTCCCGTCATGAATAAAGTTATTTTACCTTATAAAAAACATAGTTGCTGTGGAGATAAGGTGGCAGATAGATGCAACTATGGCCACCAAAGAAAAGGTATCAGCATTGTCAATACCATAAATCTAAATATATCCCCTGAGCACCAGTTTAATTTTAAGATGATCAACCTTCCATCAGCACCTACGTTGACAGTAAACACCCAACGACATCCAACTATTATTTTTTCATGTACTAAAAGAGCTATCTTTTAAGTACATTTTCATGCAGACCTGTCATTTTCTCAAATATAGCTTGATACTAGACTGCATGATCAATTGCTTTTGCCGCAATTGTAGGTACTTTGACAGTGGATAAATTTGTAATGAAGGCATGATATGAAAGGTGATAAATGGTGCTAACTTAAGAAATTATAAGCCAGATGAGGGTTACAAGTAGTTCTGAGTACCTTTTTGAAGAGAAATAGGAAGGTCAACTTATTATTCGACAAAACAGCGGTGTAGTTAGAGTAGGGAATGAAATACCAGAGTTTGTGTACTTCTATCATAAACTAAAGCTTCAACCGGAATTGACAAGCTTCAAACTAGGGCCATCATATGTAGTTTCTTGGGGTACTCTCGTCTTCAAACGGGTTACAAATGCTACCTAGTATACATAAGTATTTTGTGAGGCAGATGCAACTTATTTGAGACACCCCCATACTTTTCACCAAATTCATTGAATAAAACAGCCATATGTACAGTTTTTGTCATGCCAACTCTTTCGACTCCCACTTTTCATATATGAACCCATTTAGAGCAAACCATTTATCATGCCAAATAACCAGACCAAGTTTTAATTAAAGCGAACAACGCTTAGCCTAATCCCTGTCTACCTCATTGACATATCGAAGATGCTGTTCTTTCAATTATGTTGTTTGACTTATGTTGTTAGACTTTAACTAAAACTCATCCTTTCTCCTCCAAGTTCATAGCTTTGCCGCTTAAAACGCAAAGAGTAGTATTGGAAAAGTTGAACAGTAAAGGGAAAGGATTTAAATTCTGTGCCTATACACTCTGGTGTGCCTTCTATTAATCAATTTCTCATATTTCTTACTTGTATTCTGGTGACTTGGCAGTGTTAATCCATTTAGACTTATTGGAGTTGGACTGACAGTCTGGACCTTTGCTACTGCTGGTTGTGGCCTGTCAATTGATTTCTGGTCCATTACCATCTGCAGAATGTGAGTAGATTATGTTGGTTCTTTCAAATGCTACCTGTTTTTTCTACTTTTTCTTTTAGTGTGGGGTCCGGGGTTGGTTCTCTTTGTTAATAATTTGTTTCCTCTATCAGGCTGGTGGGTGTTGGCGAGGCATCTTTTATAAGCCTTGCTGCTCCATTCATTGATGACAATGCCCCAGTTGATCAGGTTTGTTTTGCAATTGTGATTCAGTTCTGCAAACGTGTCGACTCTGAGTAGATGATGCATGCTTATTGCTGTTCTTTTATTTCTGTTTTGAGGCTAAGAAGATTCTGGGTGCTAATATCTATTGCTAATGTGATGGGTTGTTCCTATGCTTGTACTCCTGGTTCATTAATGTTCAAAAGTGTTTATGCTTATAAGACAAGGTGCAAGCTCTCCCCTCCTTTCATTTTTAAAAATGGCGCGCCTAATTAATTCTGTGAGGGCTCCCATAAAGGTATGATTGCATTAGGGTGCAGTGATTACCTTTTCAGTATATTTGTAGGATTTTCTGTGTATTGCGATTGAGAACTATGAGTTTATAATTTATAAAGCAGGTGCAAATATGAGAGTGCGAGTCTGGTAATAATTATAAATCTGAAACAATGCGATAGTGCTTCCAGTCCTATGCATGAGTTTCTACTTAAATGTTACCTAGTCCATGCATTACCATGTCTCCTGGTAATGAAGAGCAATCACATTTCCTGTAAACAAATATTTAATCTACTGCAGGTTAGGTTCATTGAACTCTGTTGTTAGCTTGGTTAGAGCAAGTTGTGAGGCGTTCATTCCTTTTTAATTGGTGGATCTATTAAACATATCTAGATCTTCTGCTTTACCAAAAAAAAAAAACATATCTAGATCTTCTGTACAATTTTGGCCATGAAGATATCTGTCAGAAATGAGCACAACCTGGTTTTATGCAAGTTGTTTCCTATTGTAGTTGTATTTTCCTTTACTAAACTACATTTTTTTTAAAGCAAATATGTCACTAGGCATTGAGCCTACTGACTGACTTTAAAGTTAATACTCCCTCCGTTTCAATTTATGTGAACCCATTTGACTGGGCACGACATTTAAGAAAGAGTGAAGACTTTTGAAACTTGTGGTTCAAAATAAGTCTTGATTATTTGTGTGGCTGTAAATCATTTCATAAAGTGAATTTGTTTTCAAATTAGGAAAGAGGTCATTCATTTTGACACTGACTAAAAAGGAAATAGGTTCACATAAATTGAAACAGAGGGAGTATAATTTTTTTCCTTGATGTGATCAATAGTTTTACATGCTTCTTCAACTTTATAGCTGCTCGTGTACAACTGCTAAACGTTTCTGCATCTCATGTTATGTCTGTAATGTGATTTCTGCATGCTAATTCCCCTTCATGTCAGAAAACAGCATGGCTGGGAATATTTTACATGTGTATACCAACTGGGATTGCTGTTGGTTATGTATATGGCGGATTGGTGAGCTCGCTTCAGTTGCTATGAGTTTTCTTGTGGAAAGTATCTTTTGTGGAGCATACCAATTTTTACTAAAGCTCCACTCTGTGGTAGGTTGGAAGTCTTCTTAATTGGCGTTGGGCGTTCTGGATAGAGGCATTGCTGATGCTTCCTTTTGCAATTTTGGGTTTTGTGGTGAAACCGTTGCAATTGAAAGGTGATGTAATATTAGTTATTCAGTCCAATGCATTTTCCAGACATTTCTGAAAATGTTTCTACAGGGTTTTCGCACACCGGACCAAAAAGACCATTGACTTCTGTGCAGACTTCTTGCCCAGAAGCAGGTAATGGCTGCTATCTTTCATATGCTTGTCATTTCACCTTCTCTACCTAATTCAACAGGGTTCACGATTCTTGTCCTAACTTACAAGATTCCTTTACCCAGATGAGGAGGTGCATCCTCTCAAATATGTTTATCTTTGAACAGGAATGTTATTTGGCTCTTTTCTTTTATAAGCAAATACATTGCCAAGAACTCGGAAAATCACATATGAAGATCACATATAAAAAGATAGTAAATTTTGTTGGGAGAAGTTCTTGTTTTGCACACATATTACAGCTAGAACAGTTGGAGGTAGGAGCAACAAAATAAAACCTGAACTGCCAAATAGTACCACTAGAAGTTAGGTGGATGTTTTTATAAGATACAAGTAAAACAAGAGAATGTCGCTTGAAGTGTTTCCACCATGCCCTAGCTAGATGTCTAGAGAATCTTTTTTGTTTGTGTAAACTTGAATATGTAAATAGTATTGATCATTTCATGGACTTGTTAGCTCCTTGATTTACACAGTGATTACAGGAACATTTACAGGAGCTAATTTTTTTTCTAAGCTGCTGTATCTTTTAGCATCTTCTGGATGCAGTTTAATGAAAGTTACCTCATTTTGCTTGGTAAAAAAGAAAATGTCTTTCGCCATGTCTTATGTAGATGTCCATATGCACCAGTAAATAGGAGCATCGATATCATGACATAAGGTGATACACACCAGTAAGTATGAGCATTGATATCATGGCATAAGGTGATAATTGGGACAAGGTAAATATATCGTTAGATCGTTCAAAGAAGTAGTCTCAAAATACTTACAACCTCCCAAATTTAATGCCAACGTACTAAGGACAGAACACAATGTAAAGATCTACACATGTATTACCAACTAATTGAGATCAATACAGTCGTTGATATACTTGGACTACGTCAGGTGCTTGTCAAGATTGACCAACTAGTTGCCGTTGTATGTTTGCGAAGGAATAACAGTGAAATTTAAAGAACATCTAGTATTAGAAATCCCTTAATTTGCCTTAAAGACAAATTGTTTGTTATTATAATGGATACATGAATATAACAAAATTCATAGAAGATTCATTATAGTCGTCCTGACTATTTCGCGATAGAGTGTAATTGATTGATTGAATGATTTTTTTAAGTACATTGTGTGTGATCATGCTTATTGATGAGGAAGATTCTTTCATCATGATTTTATCTTGGTCTTGATAATGGAATGAGATCATCTATTCCATAAAGAAGGGATAGATAATCCTGGTTATAATCCCAGGATAACCTGGTTTTGAACCAAACGACCCCTAAGGGATAACCAAACCCTGTGATGAATATAGTTGATGTTATATCTTTTCCTTATTATTTGTTTTCCCTTACTAGGTTCTTTCTTATGATTATATCAATCACACCATAATTTGATCTTAATATCTTGTCATTAATGCAGTTGCTTCACCTAGTCAAGATGGTTCATTCCAAACAAGGAATGTTTCCAAGGATGAGTAAGGAACCTTTCATAAACATGGTCTAAGACAGCATACCATCATTCCTGCAAGCATGATTGGAATTTGCGTTCACTAATCACTGTAATGCAGTAGACAACTTTGTCAGGCATCTTATTTTTCTCCCTCCTTTTGCAGTTCAAAAGGTGCACCCAGAATTTTGAATCAGTTGACAAGATTTTGGAAGGATATGAAGGTGCTTTTGCTTGAAAAGGTCTACGTCGTGAATGTTCTAGGTATTGTATTCACTTTTTCGATTTTGTCAATTTGATGCTTCTTTGTTCGAAGACCTTTATACCCCTTTAGAACTAAATATTCATCAATATTAATGTGGAAAACGTAAGACACAATCTGTTTTGGAATTTTAAAGGTTACGTGGAAATTTTCAAATGACTAAATGACGGTGCATGCATCTAAAGACTGCATTTTTGTTTTTTACTTATATTTCACTGGGCTGTTGTTGTTGTTGTTGTTATACATCTCATACATGTATCACATTTTCCTAACAGAGAATTACATTTGTCTGTGTGAAGTGGAAGAGAAAATAAGAGAACCCGACTTGATTATTCCCTCAAACTATTGGGGTTTAAATAACTATATTTACTTGTCCTAAAAAGGACAGGAAAGCAATACCTAATTACAATAGGAGTAAATTAAGCTACCTATATACCCAGTGTATTCTCACTACCTACTGTATTTACATATATTCTAGAATATTCCCAACAATACTAACACTCCCCCTCGAGCCGGTGCATACAAATTATATGTATCAAGCTTGCTACATATATAACTTGTTCTGTGACCGGCTAGGGACTTGGTGAATATGTTTGCAAGCTGATCATTTAACTGCACGAACTTTGTGACGATGTCTCCCGGGAGTACCTTTCTCTCTGACAAAATGACAATTAATCTCTATGTGCTTGGTTCTCTCGTGAAACACTGGATTCGATGCAATGTGAAGTAGAGCCTCATTATCTAGCACAAGTTGTCTTTCTTTAATCTATCCAATTTCAACTCCTTGAGTCTCTTCTTGATTCATATGAGTTCACATGTCACCACTGCCATAACTCGATATTCTGCTTCTGCATTCGATCGAGCAACCGCATTTTGTTTCTTACCTTTTCAAGACACCAAATATCCCCCACTAGAACACAGCATCCAGAAGTGGATTGTTTGTCAGAGGGTGGTCTTGCCCAATCTGCATCTGTATATCCAACAATTTTCTCATGTCCTTGGTCTTTGTAAAATAATCCTCTCCCTGGCGCAGATTTAATGTGTTGAATAACACGAATAACTGCATTTCAATTACTGTCACAAGGAGAATTCAAGAGTTGACTTACAACACTAAGGCAATGCCAGGTCGAGTCACGGTGAAATAATATTTCCCTACCAGCCTCCTTTATCTTCCACCAGACCTGGTAGGAGCTTAATAGTTGAATTTACCGGAGTGTCATTAGACCTACAGTCTGTCATCACTGTCTGCTCAAGAATATCAAATGCATACTTCCTCTGTGAAATGACAATTTCTGATTTTGATTGAGCAATCCCAATGCCGAGAACGTACCTCAATCAACCAAGATCCTTAGTGTGAATGTTGCAACCCAATTTGCCTAAGCGGCAATGGCATTTGACCTAGCTCGTTGCTGAACCCGAAAGCATATAAGTCTCATTTAGTCATCCAAAAGACATAAGTAGGTTCGGAAGTAGGTAAATAGGATAAATACATAAGTTTAAAAACAATACAATACAGAATGAACAAAATACCCCTGAGTCTAGTAATACAAGTCATGAGCTACTATGGATTGTACAGTACATATGTCTTAAAAACGATATTGTCTGAACAATGATAAGAACATATAGTAGATAAATAAAGACTCCAAGGTGCTGCGGACGGGATCACACTGCTCACCACGACAGTCTCAACCAACTACTCAACCAATGTTTTGGAGAGTGTGAAGCGAGAAAATGCGACAAGACCCTACTTTGCTTAAATCGTGAAACAAAGTGCTCTCTTCATTGAAGTGAATCGCAATTTAAAAGAAAAAAGACCAAATGAATAGAGACAATATATATATATATATATAAATCAAATTAAAAACTAAAAAGTAGATATCACAAAATCGTCCATAGACCACAGGACAAACAAAATCAAAGCTATTAATGGATCAACATCTAATTCTTATTCTTCTGCTTCTATAAATTGTCAAAATCTTGAATTCCTCCATTATTATTATATTGCTCATCATCTTCTTCAAGTCTATCATGTTCATCACTTTCAACTTTATCAACTAGGAATAGACTTGTAGCTACTTTTCCCCTCCTATGTAAGCTTGAAGTATTCCCCCTTAAGCCATAATGGTTCTTCTCAACTCCACTTGCCTCCGCAACAACACCCCAAGTGAAATCAAAATCTCCCTAAAAGATTACTTCATCTTCATGATTTTCAGGGACTTTGGTTAGCCATTCGTCTGCATCATCAATATCACAACAACAACAACATGAGGGTAGGATGTACGCAGACCTTATCCCTACCTTTGTGTGGTAGAGAGACTGTTTTCGATAGACCCTTGGCTCAAAAGAAAGCATCATCAATATTGTCCAAAAAAATTGGATCAATTACATTGCGAGCTTTGTAATGAATTCTCAATGTTCTATTGTATTTTAAGAACACTAGCTCATTAAGGCGCTTTAGGGTTAGTCTATTCCTCTTCTTGGTATGAATCTGCTAATAAGTTGTGACAAGTAATTAATAGGAGTTAAGATAATTGAGATATTTCATTATCTCAATATACTAAATCTTTCTTCTTAGTTCTTAAATGTTCAAACACGCTCCAGTTCCTCTAACAACCGGATGAGCTACAAGTTAGACTTAGAACTTTGATGGCGAACTTTTGTAACTCTCCGAATCTCCAAAAATTTTGTCACACCCGTATCGGAATCTTCAAAAATGCATTATTTTTGGAAATCCTCCACACACCCGTCGACATTTCTGAAGAGCCCGAGTAACATATTCTAAACCATAATTCCTCCACCATTCAACTATTGAAGTAAAACAAATATTCAAAAATTAATAAGTATAAAGAAATAACTTAAAAGTTAAAGCTATATAGAAACATAGAAACACTTGTTCACCCGATGACTTCTTCTTTCTTTCTCTAATTGCCACTGTAATGCAAAAAGTCTATCAGCCTTCCTGTAAGTACTAATTTGATCCGCTATTGTATCTTGCACATTTTTATTCGCTACCAACTTACCAACACAATCATGGGATCCGTTCCACACTTTTTATCTAGTAAATCCATCTCACAGTTATCATAAAAGAGTGATGGGTTCAAAATATTGCTAGCCGCATGCAAAGGTTGATGAAATTAGTCCGACCACCTTTTATCAATGATCTCAAAGACCTTTGCATATTTATGGTAGTCACCCATGTTACTTGGACTCTTCACTTTTGGTGCCGCACCCGTGTCGACACGACATGGGTGTGGGTGTGGGATCCGTACCCGATCTGGTCAACCGATTTTGGATACTTTGACCAAAATCGACGTAGAAATTCTGGACAGATTCAATGATTAATTTAATCAAAACTAAAGCTAAGGTGAAATTGAAGAAAATGGAATACCTTCTATATAAAAATTTCTATGTTTTTTATATCCTTCGGGGATTCTCCTTTTGATCAATATTATTTCCTCAAAGTTTTCCACATAATATTCCATAATTTAGGTTTTATAAATCTATTTTTAGATATTTGAATTTTTGTAGCCGAATCCCGGCACTCGTATTCATAACTGGATCCGTATCTCCAAATCTTAAAATGTAGATCATGAAGGATCCGACATCTAGATCCGCACCCGTATCGGACACCCACACCCGAGTCTGAGTAACTTAGGTCGTCACAAAATGCCGCTCGAATAGCCTCCTGAGCCCTATCCATAACTTCATAAAGGTAGCCCATTGGTGGTTTTTGCCCCCCATCCACCAAACGATGTACTTTAATCAAGGGACACCAATATAAGAGCATGAACAACATTATTCCAAAAGGAATAAGAAAGAATTATGCGTGCAACTTTTTTCCCCATTACATCTTTTGCAAATTTGCTAGTGTTCAATTATTCTGAAATGAACAAGTTTCTCAAATTGGCCTTTTGCATGTGCATACTATGCACGGTCAAGAAGGTAGTAGCAAATCTAGTCTTGTCAGGTTTCACCAAGTTTTTTTGTTCTGTAAATCTCCTTATCATATTTAATCACAATAGCCTTTGAACAATGTAAGTGTGACGACCCACTTCGTGAGTCATGAGGGCACCCATACTATCCCGCTGGTGGGCCCTTTAATCACGTCATTTAATCAAGAAAATGCGGAAGTAAATACCGAAATCTATTGAAGTCATAATAGATATATAAATAACATAAGTGCAGAAATATGAAACACTACACCCCAAAAGCAGGTTTGAACTCGTACAAGAGCTTCTAATACTAAGGCTGCATTTGTTTTCATTAAGTTTAAGACGTCTGAATCTGAATACATATCTGAATGATTAAGATGGTGTCTTTAGATCTGAACACTGAATATTAAGACTGTTTGTTTTTTAACATCTGAATGTGCATAATTTATTTATTTATAAACATAAATAATATACAATTAAAATAAAAAATAATTAAATAGTAAAAAGTATAAATTTAATAAAATAAAATCATTATTTTATTTCAAAAAACCCTAACATCCAACAGTTGCATATAGGAAACTCCTTACCGCCGTAGCCTTAGTAGATCCACCAACAAATTCAACTTTTCAAATATCAAGGAAGAACAAGAAGAAAATAGGTTCAATTTTTAACTTAATTATATTTTCAATCGCCTTGGAAGGTGATTAGAGAAGCTATTAGCGGTGCATTGGAAGAGTTCAAGGTCTTGTTTATGGTTGTTTTCCATGGAATTTTCTTTAGTTATATGTCATAAAAGTGATATTTATGATGTTGAATTTCAGTTGCACATACTTTTTTGGCCTATAAAGGTGCGATTGAGAGGAAGAATAGTTAAAAAATGGAAGTTAATATAAGGAATTGTGAATTAATAGTTGTGGCCATTTCAATTTCGTATACAGAAATTGTTTCTTGTATCATTGTGCTAAAGATTAGATGATAGTTTCTTGTTTTCATTGATCTGACAGTGAAGGATACAAAGGAAGGTTAGGAAATCCCTTGCCATGGTTGATGTGCATATGCAGGGAGATGGAATGGAGAAGAAATGAACGTTTATAATAATAAGAGTTCGATATTCAAAAAAATAAAAGAGCAAGATTGGGTCTGAATGGTTTTCAGAATTGGTTTTAGATCTGACCGATTCAGATGTATTTAGATGTATTAAGTGGCTAAATCTTAATAAAAACAAATGCACTTAATCGGCTGAGATCTGAACCATTCAGATTCAGACCTCCATTAGGTGCAAACAAATGTGGCCTAACACTAATACAATGTCTGAATACTTGTACAAGTCTCAGTAAAACATAATAAGTCTGTCTGAATAGTAGAAAGTAGACATATAACAGGAAGGAAATCCAGGGTTGCAGATCCGACAAGTTGCTCACCCTCGATATCTCCTAGAAGTGGCCTCGGATTCACTCGCGAGGTTGCGAACTGGAACCGGTGACAAACTCTGCAATCAAGAAAAAGTGCAACAAGAGTAGTATGAGTACAACACAAGTACTCGTAGGCATCATAGGCCGACAACGATTAGTTCATGTATATTAAAGGAAAGAAATCAACAAGTAAACAGATAAGCAGTCAAGTACGGTCACGGAGCATGTCCAAGTGTAAGATCAGAAAGAATGTATGGAATGTCGATAAGCAGTCATGAATAATCATGTGAATGCAATGCAATGCAAAGCTATGTCATGCTATGCAATGCAGTGCCCCTTAGGCCTTCTCTCCGAATCACGTGCACACATGCTCAGGGCAATGCCTTAAAGTCATGACCCATGGGGGACCCGCGAAGTCTATGTGACCACACAGAAGCTTATTGCCACTTGGGCCAACACATATGATCATTATTGCCATTGCCACTTAGGCCCACACAGAGTATCATTTTTCCATTGTAACCATTTATGCACGTGGATAGATGATGATACAATAACGGATACGCGGAAACGAGAAATTAAAAAGATAAACAAAAGGAAAAGAAAAGATAGATAATTTGACACAACTTAAGATTCAATTTAGCAACCAAAGTTATATAAAACTAAGACCTCTAAATTATCATCAAAAGAAACATCAAATTCTTAAGTTGACCTCAAGGGAATCAAATCCCAAGCAACCAACCTCTCAACAACACAAGAATCAACAAGAGCTTACCAAAGGCCTCTCACAAGTTTCTCTCTCTAGAGATAACCCTAAAACACTCAAAATATTCATAATTCATCAAAAGCTCCCTAAATCCAATGAAAGAGAAGCTATATATACAAGCTAAATAAAGAAGACTAATAGGCAATTACAATGCTACCCTTAATGAAGTAAGGGCCTTGTTTGGCTAGTTTTCTTTTTGTAGTCTTCAATTCAAGAATTAGCCTTCAATGGCCAAACACGCCCCTCCTTGCATAGATGACCCTCTAATCAACCTTTCATGCATGGCCTTCTTGCAAGCATAACCTTCCTTGCACAAATAGCCAACTCCTGATCTTGTCCAAGTTTGCAAGTGTAGCCAATTTATAGAAATGTCCCTGTTTGCACGTTTGGCCACTTTGCGCATTTGGTCTCCTTTCTAGTAGCTTCTTTTTCAATCAACTCCCAAGCCACCTTCCACACATCATAAGCCATCTTGTGTGGCTTGTAGGAGCCTCCAAAGGCCTTCCATGCCATCCTTGTCATCCACGCCGCTTGTAGAGTTTGAAGTTCCATGACTTGGCCTTGGGTGGATGTCTTGAAGTGAAGTGTGCCAAGTAGGATCGTATCATCTTTCCCTTCTTCAAAAGGATTTGTCCTCGAATCCAAACCTAGCAAAACCCAAGGGAAGACATACGAAAACATACTCCTCAAGGATTGAGGGTTAGCACACAACGCAATAATCACATATTCATGCCAAGGATGAACAAACTTATGGTACAACCACACATCTATGACAATCATGACTAACATTTGCACACATGAGGTATGAGGTATCAAGAAGTTGATTCCTCCAAGGTTCATGACATAAGGATAGAGTAATAAAACCAATGGATTCAAAATACGAAGTATGCAACTCGACATTGGTTCTATTTGACATGTAGCATAATGTCCAAACAAGAACACTCTCATTTTTCAAACAAGGACTCCCCCAAGATAGTGCTCTCAAATCACACAAGGCCTTAACCAATTGATACAATAACGGATACGCGGAAATGAGAAATTAAAAAGATAAACAAAAGGAAAAGAAAAGAGAGATAATTTGACACAACTTAAGATTCAATTTAGCAACCAAAGTTATATAAAACTAAGACCTCTAAATTATCATCAAAAGAAACACCAAATTCTTAAGTTGACCTCAAGGGAATCGAATCCCAAGCAACCAACCTCTCAACAACACAAGAATCAACAAGAGCCTACCAAAGGCCTCTCACAAGTTTCTCTCTCCAGAGATAACCCTAAAACACTTAAAATATTCATAATTCATCAAAAGCTCCCTAAATCCAATGAAAGACAAGCTATATATACAAGCTAAATAAAGAAGACTAATAGACAATTACAATGCTACCCTTAATGAAGTAAGGGCCTTGTTTGGCTAGTCTTCTTGTTGTAGTCTTCAATTCAAGAATTAGCCTTCAATGGCCAAACACGCCCCTCCTTGCATAGATGGCCCTCTAATCAACCTTTCATGCATGGCCTTTTTGCAAGCATAACCTTCCTTGCACAAATAGCCAACTCCTGATCTTGTCCAAGTTTGCAAGTGTAGCCAATTTACAGAAATGTCCCTGTTTGCACGTTTGGCCACTTTGCGCATTTGGTCCCCTTTCTAGTAGCTTCTTCTTCAATCAATTCCCAAGCCACCTTCCACACATCATAAGCCATCTTGTGTGGCTTGTAGGAGCCTCCAAAGGCCTTCCATGCCATCCTTGTCATCCACGCCGCTTGTAGAGTTTGAAGTTCCATGACTTGGCCTTGGGTGGATGTCTTGAAGTGAAGTGTGCCAAGTAGGATCGTATCAGATGATATGTAAATGCATGGATCAATTTCAACATCTTTACATGGAATCAATAAACGTATATCATGAATGTCTAACTCAACCAAGTCATCATTACATAATCCTCCCTTTTTCATGAGATAAACGAAATATCAAGAACAACAATTCAATCAGTAATCACAACATATCAACAAGTATGACCCACATGACAACATCCATACCAACTAGTGGGTTTATCGCCACCACCCTGCCCGAAGGCCTATTCATGCTTTCCCCGCCAATAACTGCCATCTACATACCGGGGGGGGGGGGGGGGGGGGGATGGAAGAGGCAGCTTGGAAGCAGAGATGATGAAGGCTTTAGAACTGAATTTCAAGAATTGGGGAAGAAAAATGGAAAGAGAGGATTTTTGGGGTTGTGAGGATTTTTTGGGAAGTATCTTTCAGACAGGAAAATATGGTGAACTAAATGAAAAAGAGACTCGGCACGATTATTAAGACTATGTGAAAAAGTTGTTATGTTGTGCTTCCCCAATTGACACCGACTCATAGTCTAACGTAGACAATTTTGACAAGCTAAGTACCATCTTTTGAAGTTCGGATAAACTAGGGTGTCCCAATCATCTGTGGATTAAATCTGGATAATCAGAGACTGTGGATTTAATCGGGAGAAGTAGAGACTGAATAGGCTGTTGTGGAGCTGGGAGAATTGAGATAACAAAGTCCATCCGACTCACCCCTTCGCTAATCATCCTTCCCGTACTGAGGTCTTGTAAACAAAAAAGTCACTAAAGAATGAAATGAAATAATTTAAAGCTCTAGCTAAATGACTAATTGATAGCAGGCTAAAGGGACAACCAGGGACAAAAAACAACAACAACCCCACTGTGATCCCACAGGCAGTGTTATCAAAAGCGAAAAGCGCAAAAAAGCTCTAAGGTCAGCTGGGGCTTTAAGCGCAAAATGCAAATAAAGCGTGGGCTTTAATGAAAAAAGGCGAAATGGTGCAAAATACAAATCTATATATGTTTGGTCCAAGACTAATAATAATAAGCATGAATAACAGTCATATGGACAAAGGAATTGTAAAAATATTACGATAAAGTGAAATATGAATTATCTAGTGTCACCCCTTCAAGAGAGGCTCATTGGCAAGGAAAAGTATGCCTTAGAGCCTTGATGATGACACTGAAGCGCACATAAAGCGAGGTGAAGCACTCAACATGGTTTGAGTCTTGCTTCAGAGCTTAAGCGCGCCTTTGACAACATTGCCCACAGGGTGGGGGTCTGGGGAGGGTAGGATGTACGCAGACCTTACCTCTGCCCTTTTTTTTTTTTTTTGAGAAGGTAACATGTTGTATATATACAAGTGAGCAAAAGAGAGTAAAACCAGTCTACAGTTCTAACAGGAACCTAATGTGTCTATGATAGATAGAGTATCCTCTGGGTGGATCTGCCTTTATAGGGCAGAGAGGTTGTTTCCGAAAGATCCTCGACTCAAAGAAAGGAAAAGAGAAGGAAAGAAGATAAAAAAAAAAGTGAAACCAGGGACAAAAAGAACATTATTTAAAGTTAAGGAAGTTAAAGGATTGGCTTGGCCAACTCCACTTACCAGAACCATTAGCTAAGTTAACGGGAAGGGACCGAGAATAAGTAATGTCAGACAACAAAGATTTATCACCAGAAATGTGGTCGGAAGCACCTGAGTCTATGACCTAGGGACCAAGTGTGGTGGACTGTGAGATACAAGCAACATGATTACTAGTCTAGGCAACAGAAGCTACTGGTGGAGGGCTTACTCGCGAAAGTTACTGTATTCTACCTCGGTTAAAGAGAATATTTGATTGGTTGGGTTACCAGTCGATTCAGTTTGAGCAGCATGAGCATTTCTTGATTTATCTTTTAAAGAGCAGCACACATCACAGGTATGGCCCAATTTGTTACAATAGCTACACCTTGACCAAGGTTTCCCAGAGCGTCCTCCATGTCGATTCGTCTGAGATGCTAGAACAAAAGAGTCTGCAGATGTACATAGGTGGTGCAGCCAGCCGTTATAATCGAACTAACAAGTCATCCACAACAGGATCAGCGGGTTGGCTAAAATTTGGTCATCCACCGAGTCAAGATCAGATGGAAGTCCAGCAAGTGTAACAACTAAAAACATCTTCTAACGTTGCTCCAATGGTTTTCCAACACTCGTAGTAGCCGGCATCAATTCATTATATTTTTCCATGACTGTCTGAACCTGTTCTAGATAGGTAGACATATCCAAATCCTGCTTCTTAAGATTAGTCAACCAAGAAATTACATTGTAAAAGCGGGAGATGTCATTTGTGTATTGCCCACGAGCCTTTTCCCAAACTAAGAAGCGAGTCTGGAATGGTCGAAGCAACGACATCAATTTCGAATCAATAGATTTCCACAATAGACTACACAATTGAGTATCAATGTTCTCCCATTTTTTCCTATCCTTTTCATTAATATCCGTAGCCTGTTTAATTAAGTGATCCTGAAAACCTTGTCAGTTACGCCATAATTGTATTGAAGGATAAGTAGGTTGTACTACCTATCCAGGGTTCAGCAGTGATAGAATGATTCGAATTGTCGTCAAAAGAATGGTTCGAATTGCTGGAAACCATGGTTTTAGAACCAAAAAAAATATAATCTGTGTGACAGTTTTTTTTCAAATAAGTTGGAATAACCTCAAATCAATGGTAAGATACAATTACCAGAAAAATAATAATCCGAATTCTGGGACAGAGCAGATCTCGTCGAAAACAGTTAAGAAGTTCGTCAAAAGTCGACTGCCTCGCCGGGAAGTGGTCGGAATCTGGTGAAACCTGGATGGGTGGTCTCGGAATTAGGGGGCAAGTCTATCTGAAAAAGAAACTGCAGTGAAGCTGCCTGAATAGGGGTCATGTGCTCGCGCATGAGCAGATCTCGACGAAAGTTACACCATTCTGGGCGGCACGTGAGGGCACGGGTGTGTCCGTTTGTAGCGGAGCTAGCTGGGTTTTGGTCGCAGAGGTGTCCTGGTCCCTGTAGTGGTATTGGTTTAATCACATCACTTATAGAAACACAGGTTATGTCGGACAGTGGTGAAAGTTGCTGGAAACTGGCATGATGACATAATTTTCTTCTTCCTATGTGTTGCTTAATTTTATTCTTCCTATGTGTTGCTGGCGTTAACCAGGCCCTAATATCATGTGAGGTGGAAGAGAAAATAAGAGAACTCTGCTTAATTATTCCCTAAAGCTATTGGAATTTAAATAACTATGTTTACATGTTCTACAAAGGAAAGAAAATCAATACCTGATTACAATAGGAGTAAATTAAGCTACCTATTATATTTACATATATTCACAAGGATTCTAACAGTCTGAAACAATAATTGTAAGAAAAATTATCTCAAATTCAAAAAGCTATATATACTGGCCAAGAGCATTAAACTCAAACTAAAAATATCACATTCTTTTTTGGGGAAGTTACACATTTGACTGCTCGGCCGAAAATATCTACAACCGCTAGCCAATAACATATATTACACACTATTTATGCATATATTATACATTTGCCGGCTAATTTTTTGGCGGCGACTATTTAAGTTAGTTTCCCTTCTTTCTTTTTGATGGGTAACTAAAAACAATTGTGGCTAAATAGGATCACCATTCATTATTTTAAAAAACTTACAATTCTTTCTTTAATTATTATTTTGTAACTCAAACACATTCTTCAATAATATTTATGTGACTTTATAAAGTTTTTCACTCATTGACATGATAGTACATGCACAACACATGTGCCTAGAGATTAGTTTTTCCTAAATTTGCTGTGATCTCATCTATGCACTAAACTAGATAGCATATTTCAATTACTAAGTGCTAGATTCTGATTCTTCTATTTGAATGGTTGTTTTGCAGGATACATAGCATATAATTTTGTCATTGGTGCTTACTCGTATTGGGGACCAAAGGCTGGTTACTACATATACCACATGGTAAGCATTTAGAGTCATCACTTCATAATTATTCTCAAAAGAGATGTAATTCTGTAGATAACATCTTTCTGTGAGCTAGTCATTCTTGGGAATTACCATTTACAAGTTTAATGAGTTCAGTTTGTCAATTGCCCACCTTGTTACATTGTTTTTGTTGCATGAACTAGTTACTCGTTTCAGCTTATTGTGGATCAGTCTTGCGTTTAAACAAATTAAAACCAAAAAGCATAAGTTAAAGTTAGCTGATTTGCAATTGGTTCCTTTTGCAGAACAATGCAGATCTGATGTTTGGAGGTATTACTATCGTATGTGGAATAGTTGGAACCTTAGCAGGAGGTTTTGTTCTGGATCTAATGACTTCCACGATATCCAATGCTTTTAAGGTAGATTCCTAGCATTCCAAAGGTTTTCTTTTAATATCTAAATCTCACAAACTGCTTTCAGATATAAATATTTAGGAGCTTGATCACTCTCGTTTTTTGCATTTACTCAATAGATCAACCTTGTCTTGTATAGTGTTCCTGATACGATTCAGGATACACGCAAGATGAATGGTAGATAACAAATTGATTAATGCAAATGAGAGGATAGAAATTTTGATAGGAATCAAAGAACAAAAAGAAGCTCAGACCCTTATTGAACGTCCATGTTAACAATTGATATATGAAAACAATCACCCCAAAGAACGATAAGAAACAAAGCTGTAAAATTTTTAAAGAATAAAAGAATTACTGTCATGAACCAAGCTTGAAAGTAATTCCCAAGTACAATTCAAACAAAGAGATTCCACCCTCACAATGTGTTTATCATTCTCAAAATATGTCACAAACTGTCAACCATGCTAATGCAAATTGAGTCCAGAGGTCCTATTTGTACTAGGGCTCAAAGTTGGGCCAAGGACCAAAAACAAACAAAAGAATCCCGCTGGAACAGTGTTGAGTGCACCACACTGAGCATCAGCGTTGCTCTAGGCTTGAGTCTTCTGCACCGCACGACTTTGATAGAATGGCCATAGCTTTGTGTAGGAGAGTCGAAATGACGAATCATTTCAACCTCTGAAAACTAGACTTCGAGATCTAAAATATTGGTTTAGTTTGCATGTTTTTGATTGAGAACTATTCTCTAATGAAGTGAAGTCATGTCAATCTCAAATGTTGCTCCAGCTATTCTAACTCCACCTTTTGACCTCCAAATAGCTCCTTAGCCCCATTTTGGCCCTCCAAGATACCATATACATACAACAACAACAAACCCAATCTAATCCCACAAGTGGGGTCTGGGGAGGATAGGATGTACGTAGACCTTACGCTATATGGTATATAAATTCAAGTCAATAGAAATAATTTTTCTTACGCTATCTGGGCCGTCCAGGATCATATCAGTTCGTTTTGATATTTTCTGCATGCAGTTTCATTCTTCTTGAGTCTTAATCCTTCCTGAAAATGGTGTCTAAGGCCTAGTAAAAGGTAGTACCTCACTTTTTGAAAGAGGACCTTGTGTAGTCCTTTCTTGATGTGTCTGGCCTACCATCTTGTGGAAAAGAAAGAAAAGAGGCTTATATGAGAGAGAAAGGTTAGTTATGTCACGATCCAAAACTGGAGGGTCGTGACAGACACCTGTGAGCATTCTACCCACCAAGCGAACTCTGAATTACTCATGGTTAACTCAATCAAGGCAAACAGTGGGACTCTAGGCGGTCCTGTACCTCCATACAACATACAAATGTACTCCTGGTGGCCCTACTATCATGCAGCTGTTATAAAAAAGGGCAGCCCGGTGCACTAAGCTCCCGCTATGCGCGGGGTCCGGGGAAGGGCCGGACCACAAGGGTCTATTGTACGCAGCCTTACCTTGCATTTCTGCAAGAGGCTGTTTCCACGGCTCGAACCCGTGACCTCCTGGTCACATGGCAGCAACTTTACCAGTTACGCCAAGGCTCCGCTTCTTCATGCAGCTGTTATAACAAACAAAAACTTACAAGTTTAAAACTCAGCTTTTGGGCCTAATCATATCATCATGCTGGTCCATTAGGGGCAGAACACAGTATGCATCAAAAGTAAACCCACCCACAGAGTATATGACACATGTAACATAAGGAGTACAACTGAAAATGGGGCGCAACTCAAACTGTAAGCAAAATAAGATAGACTACTAAGGCCTCCACGATGATAGTAGCAGCTCATCACTGCTGTTGATCGAGAAGACGTGTGCCCATACTTCTAGTGCTATGTTTGCCACTGCATGTACACATGAGCCAGGGTGAGTTATCTAGACCAGTAAAGCTTTATTGATCCGTTCCAAAAACTTTAGGATAAGTCTAAGAAGAAAATATAAACATGCATGATCTGCGGTAGCAAAAATGCAATCATAACTGCATGCTAAACTGGTGCTGTGGCCACAGGCTAAACTAGCTGGTCAAACGTACACTCAGGTGCCTGAACAAACTGTATGCATATGTAACTAGGAGCATATAACTGGGAAGGATTCCATTAAGAAATGGACCCGCGTCATGTGTACATCATGACACTAACCTTACAGTAGAGGAGTATTGTACTTGACGTTGGGACTGCTAGCAAATTCTTGAACTGCAGTGCTGGCCATAGTCAAATGGTAAAGATACAACTTGCACTTGCACGTGTGGTTCTGGGGTGACGCTCTTAGGCTCTTAGCTGGTTGATGTGAACATTCACTCAGTATCCTTCATCCACCTCCCCAGTGGCATACGCAGGATTTTTCCTAAGTGGTGTCACATTTTAAAAAGTGAATATAAGAACAACACTGCAATGACGTCATGTTAAGAGGTTGCATCTTTTGTCAATTAAAAAAAAAAAAAAAATTTGCAACTTCAAAAAAAAAAAAAGGTTGCATCTTTTTTACACTCAGAGGCGAACCCGGGATTTGAAGATGGCGGGTATCTTAAATAGATGCCTGGCGAAACTTTCGATGACGACTGAGGAATAGTGCCGTGTCGTACTGGTCACTGGTAGTGTAAGCAGTGGTGGGAGTGTGGCGTATCGGTTGAACACCCTTCGCTGGAAATATGAGTATACAGGTCAAATATGGGTTCTATGGCTAAATATTAAAGCTTTAACACTCTTATAACAAGTGAGAGTGACAAGTCAGTGGTCAAGGGTGTTCAAAGCATCTGAACTGTTGCAGGTTCGATTCTCGTGTCTCTCATTTGCTCTTTTTGTTTTCTAAGCATAATAGGTGCAAACACAGATGTTTATCATGGCTGCAGTTGGGGCAATTAAATTAAAAAAAAAAAACTAATAAAAAGTGTAATTTGGGATCGATCCAGGGTCACACCTGCCCGCTTTTATTTAACGGGGTGCACACATATACAGAATTTTTTCCAAAGTTAACAGGGTCGCATGACCCCCCTAGCTTACACGTGGGTCCGCCATACTCCAACATATCATACTCAACAAATCATTGAGGATTAAAACGACGTAATTGATCATAACAACTTTCTTTGAGAAAAATGGTGATTTTGAGGTTGAAAAGTACCTTTTTGAAGATATGGTTTTCTTAGTGCATCATGGTTATTTGGATGATGTTTTTGAATGCTAATCTTTTCCAGGATCAGATTTTTTTTTGACAAGGACTTTTCCAGGATCAGCTTTTAATAAATTTTAATTAACTCTCTCACTTTATTGCCGTTTTCAATCTTCTAAGCTAGATGAATTTTGAGATGTTAAAGTTAGTTTTGAAAGGTTGAAAGATGGTTTATAAAAATAACGCTTCATTGAATTAAAAATAATATATATATCAACTTAGATAAACCTTAAATAATTTTATAGATTCAACAAAGAAAAGAAAATAATGAATTTTTTCAAAAAAAAAAAAAAGGTAGTAAGGGAACTGGACGGCTGGTCCATTAGTTTAGTTCCTCAATATATGCCGAGAGCATAAAAAGGATTAAACAATGTTAAAAGCACTGTTCCTTCTGAGATTGAGCCCTCGACCTCTCAAAGATCTTAGGTGCGCTTTACCAGTGAAGCAAGTGACATTTGCTGTCAAGTGGGGTCATTTCGTTGTTTTTCAGCTGTTTGCTTCTTTTGCATATCATTTATATATAAATTAAGTAAATTTTTCCGTCGAAGCGGTGTCGGATGACACCTCTTAACACAAGGTGCGTCTGCTCCTGCACCTCCCAAAATGAAACACACAGCACGCAACCATTATGATCATGTTCAACCTGAAATACTATAAATCAATATATGCTTAGGAAACATTTTGGTGCTGGAATGTCACAATGCAACATCTTAAAGAAGAAAAATATTGCTTGAGGTTCAACTTTATTTAACTTTAACTTGCAAGCCATGTATATGCTCATCCCCATGTATACATGGACACCAAACTAGATATCATGCCATTCACACAATCTCCAAGCACTGTACATGCCTAGTTTGGTCAAAACTCATGAGTTTCAATGTTATTTTTAAGAAAATTATCTGCTTGAATTGTGGATAGTTGGTAAGAATTTCTCGACATATGAAGCAATGATTACAGTAAAAATATCTTGTGGTATGAAACAACTTGAATAAGAGTTAGAATGTCAATCACTAAGTCATAGCTAAAGAAATAGATATAGAGAATTTTACCTAAAAGGGTCATGGAGATGCTGCTCGTAAAGGTTTCTTCGGCAACTTGATGTGAATAAGTTATGGTGAGGAATCCTTTATATAGAATTGGGAAGGGGCCGGCATGAAACTGTGTCCAACTAGGAGATTAATTTGCTAGGACTTTTCCTAGTAGGAGTCCTATAATTCTTATAGTATTGAGTAATGTAATACTTTTTTTTTGAAAAGGTAAGTAAGCATTATATTATAAAACAAAGCAACTTAGCACAAAGAAAGTGCAAAAGCAGTACACTATCTAGGAATCCCTCATAACAAACAAAAACAAAGGGGGAGGATTCCAATATACAAAAACCTGTTCCTGTAAATTATCTATAAAATCTAGCATGCTGTGTTCATCCTGAGGATTGCACCAAAAATCCAACAACTACAAACATTTGTATTTGAGCTTTTGTACGATGTCTGTTTTCCATTCAAAACATCTATCATTTCCTCCTTCCATACAACCCAACATACACAAGCAGGTACTGTATTCCAATCTTCTTCAATGGCTTACTGATTCCTTTGAGGGCCTAGCAGTTTTATAGCTATTTACCTAAGTATGGTATAATGAAATGTACCCTGAATAGGTTGAAGAATAATGACCACATCTGGTTGCAAAAAGAGATGGCTGCAGCTCTCCACCTCTCTGTTACACACAAAGCACCTACTGCAAATTGACATTCCCCTTCTCTGTAGATTGCTCTGGCTGAGGCAAACTTCATGAGTGACCAACCACACAAAACAACTAGCTTTGTAGGGTGATTTTGATTTCCATAACTGCTTCTATGCCAAAATGATGGGATGTCACACAGATCGTTGCTCGTCTTATAGCATGATTTAACATAAAATAGTCCATTCTGCTGCGTTGTCCATATGATGCAATATCAACTTCTGCATTTTTTATTTTTTTTTAAATGGAATCGTCAACAGTCTTATAGGATAGCTCACCATTCAAGTGAGTTACTTTACCCAGCACTTACTGTCTTCTGCATTTATACGTATACACTTTAAATCTTTTAACAGAAGAGCCATTTTGGGTATTTACCCTAAAACTTATGCACCAGGAACTTCCATTTCAGCATTGTGAGACAAAGCAAGCTGCATTGTTTGTTTATCCATAAAGATCATGATACCTAATCCTTAATGGTGAGGATCCTGCCCAAGCATCATGCCAAAATTTGTGTTCCTGCCATTTCCAATCTTGACGTTGTGTAAGCTTCAATAGTGGGCCTAAAGATACATATATATTGCCATAAATCTAAAGCATGAGAAGTGTGTATGGGACCCGTATACCATAGATTTTGATCACCATATCTTCCAGTAATTACTCTTCTCCACAAGCTCCGTGTTTCTTTGCTATATGTCTCCACAACTATTTCATAGGTAACCTACTGTAATGTACTTCAGGTTCCTATTACCCAGCCACACCTTCTTCTCTATATCCATTAACACCCTATCCCATTTTACCATGTGATAAGTCTTCTCATCTTTGTTGCCATCCCACATAAAGTTTCTACTCATCCTGTCCAGATCCTTACATCGGCAAAGGAAATAAAAGGAGTAAGATAGGTTGGTGACACTGTTGATATGAATCACCCTACCTCCCAGAGAAACGTATTGTCTTTTCCATAGAGCAAGTCTCATTTCGCACCTCTCTTCAATTTTTTCCACACCTGCTTTGACTTGTATCTAGCACCTAAAGGCATGTCCAGATATTCTGTGGGAAACTCTTTGATTTGACAACCAAGAATCTCCCCCAAGCTCTGTATCCAGAAACTGCTTAAATAATTTTAAGATCACTCTCAGATATCTCAACTGTATTCCTTTGAAAGTTTAAGTGTATCATCTGTGTAGAGCAAATGAGAGATTTCCACACCGCTGTTTTCCAGTGCTCCTGCTCTGAAACCCCTGATAAACTGTAAAGACATTGTTTTTCATAGCATGTGGCTTAATCCCTCGGTAGCTAGGATGAATAAGAAGGGGGAATAGGGTCTCCCTCGCTCAACCCCCTATTTATAAGGAGAAACCCCTCTGGGGCGCCATTAATAGTCACTAAGAACCTGACCGATGAGATGCAACTTTTAATCTTTCTACTCCAGTTTTCCCCAGAACCCCGCATCATTCAACAGCTTAAGCAACTATGCTCAATTAACATGATCAAAGGATTTTTCAGTGTCCAGCTTGCACAATATACCCATTTCTCCCTGTCTCCTACTGTCAAGACACTCGATAGCAATCAAAACTGCATCTGTAATTTGCCTCCCTTTAATAAATGCCATCGGAGAGTCTGCAACCAGAACATTCATTACCTTCTTTAATCTTTCTGACAGTAGTTTAGAAATGATTTTGTAGAAATTCCCCACCGGACTTATTGGTCTGAAGTCCTTTATTTCCTCTGCCCCAGCTTTCTTAGGGACTAATGAATGAAAGATGCATTAAAACTTCTTTCAAAATTTCCACTCTGATAGAAAAAGTTCTCCGCAGCCAAAATATCTTCCTTTACTGTAGTGCAGTAGTGCTTGTAAAATGTCATATTGAAACCATCTGGCCTTGAAGCCTTTTTCCTTCACAACTTCGAATAATTTCTTCCACCTCTTTCTCTGAGAAAGGCCTTTGGAGCTCCTCCTTATCCACCTCAGTTAATCTTGGGACAACTAAGTTTGAAACAAGGCCTTCATTGTACAGGTTGCTGTAGTAAACTAGTAATTAATAATCTCTCTTGATAATTTCGTTGTCCTCTACCATCTCCTCATTTACTTTCAGCTTCTCAATTAAGTGGTACCTTCTATTTGCATTGACAATTTTGTGGAAAAATTAGGTTTTCTCTATCCCCCACCTGGATCCACCAGAATCTGGATCTTTACCTGCAAGATATTTCTTCAAGTTTGGCCACCACCTCAAGTTCCATCATCGCGGCTCCCCTGTCTTCTATTTGTCCTTCATTTAGTCTCCCACCTTCTTCAACCCTTTCTAACACTTCTGTTTTTTTTTAAAAACACCTCTCTTCTTCAGCCCTTGCTGAGTGATGTGGGATTACAGGTTATTCCGTGGGTGTATTGACATGATACTATTCCAATCTCTACCACTAATGATGTCAGTGTACTTTGTTGCAGCTTCTTTCAGTGGCAACATTTTTTGGAGCAATATTTTGCTTTGCGGCCTTTTGTTTTAAGAGCTTGTATGGCTTCATCGCTCTTTTTGCAATAGGAGAATTGCTTGTATTTGCAACACAGGTAATTTATTATCCGATCATATTATTTGTGTTCTCTACTTCTATATCCTTTTAATAACAAATTCAATGTTGGTTATTTCTCAGCAGCATGCTTTCTCGCAAGAGGATACCTTCCCCTTTCCTTTGACTCGTCTAGTGTCAGTAGATGTTGCATCTGAGATCAGAAGTCTAATTTTTTATGAGGCAAAAATAACGATCCAGAACTATAGAATTGTTTCGCTATGATTGGTATTGTCACTAAAGTTTTTCCTTGCTCTTGGAAGTTTCTGAAATCAGTAACTGGCTTTGACATAGTTACCTGACATATCCCAATTAATTTGACATGATTTTTTTTTTTTTTTTTTTTGTTTGAAATTGGTAACATACTTTGACATGATTGTTTAATTGTATTTATCTAACATTTGATGACTATATCAGCCAGTTCCTTTCTTCTTTAACATTGTACACTATGACTGCAGGGCCCAGTAAATTATGTCTGTCTGCATTCCGTCAAACCAAGTTTGAGACCGTTGTCTATGGCTATGTCCACTGTTTCAATTCACATATTCGGTGATGTGCCTTCCTCTCCTCTTGTGGGGGTTCTCCAGGTTTGTGTTGTTTTGTTTTGCAGTAAATATGTAAGAGCTTATGTTGATGCAGTTCTTTTTTTTTTCTTTCTAATTAAGTTGTTAAATATGGAAAAGTCGATATTATTTAAATATAGAAAGATTCCCAAATGCTTGTAATCAGGTAATAAAGAGATTTTGTAGGAATATAATTATTTTCTTTACTCTCTTTCCCTTTTTTCCTGATTGGTAAAAGTTTTGTATTAAAGAGCAGCAAACTGCTGCAAAGCTTTTACATAATTTCAGGATGCGTAATGAGCTCAAAAAGTCTATCATGGCCTCTGCATCATTTGCAATTGCCATGTTGCACCAATAAAACAGTAAAGAAAAGCATCTGTTCTTAATGCTGATAATAGATTCCTTTTGCTCTAAAATTTTCTTGTGTTCCTTTCCAGATGGCAACAGGCATTGTGTTCGATATCTGTTTGTTGTCCTTCCCTATCTCTTTCAAGTACCAATATTTGGGAGCTCAGTAGTTGTCCTAGGTATTGCCCAGCAAACCCCTCCAATATTCAGAATGATATGCCAGACGTGCGAGGTGAAAGTGCAGTGAATGAAAAGATGATTGATCCCCCTTTTCTGAAGGTTGTCCTGAGTAAGCACGCTCCGTGTGCCACCAACCATATGAAACAATCCACCTTCAGGGGTGCTTTGTTTTTTCAGATGGTTTTCGACAGCCAGTTAGAAAAGCTACCAGTTGGATTCCTTAATTGCTGGTAGCATGTTCTAACCTTGAATAAACTCTTGGCATCCTTTACTCTCTTTCCTTATTTTGAACTCCTTGTGATGGTTTGAAGAGAATAATCTAGCAAATTCCTCTAATTCTCCTCTTATTTCACATGGTATTAGAGATAGGATTTGAATGCCTCTCCTTTGATTTTTCTTCGTATAAAAGCAGAATACCAAAATTAAGCAACAGATCTGCGAGGGTCTAAAATCCTTTGTTGTTCATTTTGGTGGCTCAACCAACACCATCGGGAAGCTCCAAATCCATTGGCGAAGAAAATCCCGAAATCCCAAACCCATTGGAGCTTCCACGAGCGGCCAGGAAGTCTTCTTTTTCCTGCGAGGTTATCTCACCCCCACGGAATGTGCTAGCACTTCCACCACTTTCTAGATCAGCCTCTGTTCCCACTTCCTCCACGTGTGTTTGATTGTACTTGTTTTGTTCAGAATCTTACCCATGGAAAAGACACACTTCAACAAAAAGCTGTCAAATGTGTCTTTTTAGGGTATTCTCGTCTACAAAATGATTCCAAATGCTTTGATTCCTCTACAAATAGGTACTTGATTTCAACAAGATGTTACCCTTTTCGAGATCGCTTCGTATGTCTTTCCTAACCCATTAAATTACCTATCCATATTTGTTCTGATATCAACTTTTATGCATACAAATCCACTTCCACCCAGATGACATAGACCTATATCTCAGCCCGCTAATCCAGTTGATGTTTCCAACCCTGATAGAGGTACACAAATTCACTTGGTGACTTATTTCTGCTCTGAAAATGCCTCTTGCTTCAGTCCATTACTCATCAGATAATCTCCCCATTGCTAGTCGCAAAGTGGCAAAGGTACTCAAACTAATGTCAATCAAACTCCTATCTATATGTATTCCCTGTAACCCAATAGGATGATCCTTTTTGCCTCCTATTAAAGCACAGAAATCATATAACTGGGTTGACAACATGGTTTTTAGTTTTGTTTTTCCACGGGGTAACAGGCAGTGTATAAATCATCAACAGTGTTGGAAACCAAAATGCAGTGTTTACATCAGCGGATCCGAACCAAAAGTATAAACTAGAGACAAACCCACTAAGGCCTATATTTTCTCATAAGGACCCTAGGATGTCTATAACAGAAGCTGGATCATCTATATACTATGATTTACACCTGTAACAAAACATAAGAATACAATTCATCTTAATCCTTTGTAGGGAACTAATAGTATCTTCAAAACATCTAGAGTTCCTTTCCTTCTAAATTGTCCACCAAATGATTCTTAGTTTTGATAAACGGAAAGGGTTCACATATGAAAGAAGGAAGGTTCTCATTACATTTACTTAATGATGAGAAACATTTTCACAAGCATGAATAGTTAGATATTAGAAAAGTAAGTGCAGAGATGTTAGGATGGCAAAATGAACCACTTGTCAAGGCATAATTAAATTAGTAGATTTGATATTTGTGTACTGACAGTATTATTCATTAAAAAGCCAACTACAAGTAGTATACATAGTCAACGTGGATTGGTGACCTAGAAAAGATGACAAGTATTTGCTATAGTCGGTTAAACTTGACTATAAATTCGTGTCTGTCAGTGAACTTGAACGCTAAACTATTTTTGGGGATGACCTAGTATGGGTGGGCTGTTCTTGCACTAATCATGGTTATCATATAGTTGATTCAATGGTATTTGACAAACATTTGATACAATCCTGGTATTATCTTTTCTCAGGATCACATTAATAACTGGAGAGTTACTGCTTTAATCCTGACATCGATTTTGTTTCTGGCCTCTGGAATATGGGTTGTAGGTAAAGCAGATCAAGTTTTCCAACGAAAACACCCGATCCTGAAATTTTAATCCTCGAGCCAATCCATCCAATGTGATTAAGTAGAAGTTATGGATTGAGCAAGAAGTTTACATGTTTCATTTATTTGTACATGCAGGTATCTTTCTTCATAGTGTTGATAGATTTAATGAAGAAAATGAGCATCAAGTTAATGTTGCTGACAGTTCAAACACAATTCCACTACTTGAGGAGAAATCTACAACTTAAAGTCTTTGCTAAATCTTGGTTTGTCGTTTTTAGTTGTTCCTCTTTTATCATTTCCTTTTGGGACTTGCAAATTTGCTATGTAATTTCTTTGATACTTAGCTTGTGTTTACATTCTTTTCGAATTGCTAAAGGAAAAAATACTTATACTTGATGCATCAAGGGAGGCTTGTTGTCTCTCCAGTGCAGTAAACCTGGTGGTCAAGGGGCCATAGTTTGAAGTTCGAACAGTAATATTCACAAGTTCCTATCTGATGTTTGATTAAGTTTTCTACTTGCTCTTACTAACTTTGTGGAGGGAAAAATTAATATTTGTTGTAAATATTAATTGGATGTCCATCAAGTAACTTGCAAATTGGCCACCAAAGTATTTCCCTGGTTACTTGGCCATCAAGCATTTTCTTGTAGAATATGATATATACAATGAAATCTTTCTCAAGTTGAAGGTTGAATAATATATTAGTCTCTTTCTATATACTTGTCTTTGGTATATTTACTTTATAATCTTTATTTTATAACACTTTATCAGCACGAGACTCTGTTATCTTGGACAAATATTTTTAAACAATGACGAAAGTAAGAGCTGGATCGGGTATTCCTTTTAGCATCTTTCGTTTCTTTTTGTTGTTCCATTTGTTGTTTATAATATCGTGAGGGACGTAAGTTCTATCTGTTGTTTATAATATCGTGAGGGACGTAAGTTCTCTTTGTTGAAATACTATTTGAGATTCTGACTATGTGGCCATAAGAAAAATGGTTTTCAACCTTGTTAGTTGTGACGAAATCTTTAGCATATAATTTGCCATAAGTAAAATTGTTATTATGGAAAAGAGCTAATGAATACATAGCATTAGTAGTATATATAATATCATCCTCTATGAATTTTGGATGTATGTTACCATTATTTCGTATACGTGGATTCTTTTGATCTTCGGAGTTTAAATGGTTCGCTTGATCATTTATGCTTCAAATTTGTTCCTGAAGAATAATATTGTTAAGAGGAATTATCATATTAATTTTATATTTCTTAATGGCTAAGAATGAAAGTTTGCATGAAATACATGATCACCGGAAGTGATAATATTTCTTAAATCTGGGTATGATTAAATTCATTTATGTCAATGACCACCTGAAGTGGTAATATTTTCATAGGCTTGTTATGATTACAACTGATGATATGTTGGAGAAAGATTTTCTAAATTATATGCATGCTTCGATTTGCTCTTAAAGTGGCAATATCTTAAAAGAGGTTCAGAGCTATCTTGATTTGATATGCTTAAGGCACGTTTAGATAATTATGTTTCATTCCTGAAGAATGAGAACTTTTGATAAATGTTACAAATACAGATTTATTCGCTGAAGTAAACGTGACACTATATAGTAAAGCCTATAAATATAAACGTGCATTTGGTTGTGAAAATATCACGACTCATCTCCACAAGAGGTAGAATAATTGAGAAAAATATTATGAATATTTTATGTTTTACTCCTGAAATAGTAAATTTAAAAACTCTACTCTCGAAATAGTGGAACTCTGAAATTTACTCTCAAAGTAGTAAACTTTTAAACTTTATTTCTGAAGTAGTAAAACTTTAAATTTTACTCCCAAAGTAGTAAAACATTATATTTTACTTCCGCAATAATGAAACTTTAATCTTTACTTCTAAAGTAGTAAAACTCTAAGTTTTACTCCCGAAGTAGTAAAACTCTAAGCTTTACTCCCGAAGTGGTAAAACTAACTTTACTCCAAAAGTAGTAAATATGAAACTTACACTTATGTAGTAAAGCCTACAAATATAAACGTGCGTGATTGTGAAAATATCATGACTCATCTCCACAAGAGATAGAATAATTGAGAAGAAATATTCTGAATATTTTATGCTTTACTTCTAAAGTAGTACAACTCTCAAATCTACCCCCGAAGTAGTGGAACTCTAAAATTTATTCTCGAAGCAGTAAACCTTTAAACTTTACCCCCAAAGTAGTAAAACTTTAAATTTTACTCCCGAAGTAGTAAAACATTGTATTTTACTTCCGTAGTAGTGAAACTTTAATCTTTACTTCAAAGTAGTATAACTCTAAGCTTTACTTCCGAAGTGGTAAAACTAACTTTACTCCAAAAGTAGTAAATATGAAACTTTCTCCTAAAGTAGTAAGACATTTTTTCGAAGCAATATCTTTTTATGCTTGAGCAAAATAACGAGCTATTGATGAACATCATATTTCAAGCACATTTGAATTATCAGGTTTCATTCCCTGAAAGTGAATGAAGAAATACCACTCTTGGAGGAATAAAATAACAAGGGATATACATGTTATTTTTATGGAATGAAATTAAGGCATTGCAACACGTACCTGTTGTACATAGAACATCTCAAATAATTTTATCAAATATCATTTTATGAAAATAGGAAGCAGAGTAGAATGCTTACTATAACCACATTGATTCATAATGGTTAATTGTTATTAATTTCCTTGAAGGAAATAAACATTAACGTATCTCTTTTTGAATGATGTGATTACTATGTGGTTTCTACTTTGATACAAACTATTCCGATGTTAATGGCTAATCTCCTTGAAGGAGATATCTGAAATACTGATGTTTAGAGCTTAATGTTTACTTTTCGTAATTTATAGTTTAAAATTATCTTTAAATTTTCATTTGATTACTGTTTTCTTTCATGACACCAGTAGTGTCTAACCAAATCTTCTTTGGTGATACCAAAAGTACAACAACAACAACATACCCAGTTAATCTCACAACGTGGGGTCTGGGGAGGGTAGAGTGTACGCAGACCTTACCCCCACCTTAGGTAGGGAGGATGTTTCCGGAAGACCCTCGGCTCAAGAGAAAGCATAAGAAAGGTCAGATACAGGCAAACACATCAAAGCAGTTATGAAAATGAAAACAATGAAAGTAAATAAGCCATTATAAACCAACAAATACTCGCAGAAATCAAGAAACAAGAAACTATAGAGCAACATAGCTACTCGTAAGAAAGGATAAACACAACTACTTACTGGCCTTCTACCCTAATATGAGTCCTCCATACCCTCCTATCTAAGGTCATGTCCTCGGTAAGCAGGAAATGCGCCATGTCCTGTCTAATCACTTCCCCCTAATACTTCTTCGGCCTACCTCTACCTCTTTTGAAACCGTCACTGGCCAACCTCTCGCACCTCCGCACTGGGGCATTTTCATCTCTCCGTATCACATGGCCAAACCATCTCAGCCTCGCTTCCCGCATCTTGTCTTCCATTGAGGCTACCCCAACCTTGTCTCGGATGACTTCATTCCTAATCCTATCGCTCCTAGTGTGCCCACACATCCATCGCAGCATTATCATTTCCGCCACTTTCATCTTTTGAACATGAGATTTCTTGACTGGCCAACACTCTGCCCCATACAACATAGTCGGTCTAAACACCACTTTGTAGAACTTGCCTTTAAGTTTCGGTGGCACCTTCTTGTCACACAACACTCCAGAGGCAAGCCTCCATTTCATCCATCCTGCACCAATACGGTGTGTGACGTCATCATCAATCTCCCCATTTCCTTGTATAATAGACCCAAGATACTTGAAACTATCTTTCTTCTGTATGACCTGGGTGCCAAGCTTCACTTCCACATCAGCCTCATGCACTATCTCACTGAACTTGCACTCCAAGTACTCTGTCTTTGTCCTACTCAACTTGAACCCTTTAGACTCTAGAGTTTGTCTCCAAACCTCCAGCTTAGCGTTAACCCCGCTGCGAGACTCGTCAATCAGGACTATGTAAAAAAAAAATATTCGGTAGTAGAAATTAATGATCAAGGATTCCAGAAGAGCTAATTGTTTATCTACAAGTATCATGACACCATCAATGTCTAAATAATATCTAACTATGATAAATAAAATGAAGTCTCTCGAAAGGGTTAACACCATTTGTACGAGATCGTAATGGTTACGATCGGAACACAAATTATAGTTAACTTGAAGTTTACTAGCAATAAAAATGGTTGTCATACTGAGACTAAAAATGATTGAAAGATTAAATATCTTTAAGTTACTACGGTAAGAAAGATGTATGTAAAACGTTAAGCGAGCATGATAAGATCACATACCGCAATAAACCAAAAGTTTATTGATATAAAATCTCATGCAATAGTAAATCAGATGTTTACTAAAATAAATAGCACACGTCAAAGTAAACTTAGAGTTTATGAGTACAGATAATTTTTTCAGTTGACATGATCATTTTGGACGTCCAGATTTAAATCTGATGTGCTAACTGAGTATTCAAAATATATTGAAGAACTAGAAAATTCTTCAAGATTTCTTTTGTATTGCTTGTTCTCATGATAAGTTGATTATACAACTAATGTTGGGGCTGAATCCCCTAAATTTTGAAAAATATAAAAGGTGAATGTGGGTCCGTTCACCTGTAATGTGATGTCTTAAATAGATGCATCTATGAGACGGTCACATGTGCGTTTATCGTCAATCGACAGTTTGACATTTACGTAGTTTTGCTCAAAATAATTGAGTTGAAAGCTTAATTTTCAGAATATGTAATCAAGACAATTCATCTTGATAAAGCTAGTTTACATTCAAGCTGATTTAGCATTGAATGTCTCCGATATATATAGCTAAACCATTGCTTATGAGAACAAAGCTTCATGCGTTGGTCTAAGACACAATAAATTGCATACATTGGCACTTTTATGCTTCAGACCACCAAAATTACGATAACTTCTCCCCTCACAATTGGTTCAGGGTTAAGAACCAAATGTTACCATTGTAGCGTCCCGTTTGGTCGTTATTGGGTTTTTAATTTTTTTACCCTTGTTGAATTTTCCCCTAGCATCGTTAGAGCGTGTTTGACTTGTGGGGATAGGTAGCACAGTTTCCGGAGAGATCGGGCGAGCCTTGTTTGATTTTGAGGAAGTTAGAAGTTCTAAGTTGAATATGTGAAAAACGTTTGACCAATAATTGACTTTTGGGTAAATGAATCTTTTTCGAAATTTCATCGATCCTGTGAGGTCCGGGGGGGGGGGGGGTCATTTATGACTTGGTGGGGTGGCTGGATTGGTTCCCGAGGCTTTCGGGTGCGTTTGGGTACTTGGTTGGAAATTTGGTTTTAGCCGTTTGGGGGTTGACCAAGTTAAAGTGACCTCTGTTCGGAATTCCGAGGTCACAGATGGATTTGTAGCATGGTTTTACTTGTGTTGACATGTTTGGGTTGTATCCGGGAGGTCCCAGGGTTTTGGGTTGAGATTTGGCGAAACCAGGTAATTGCTGATTTCTCGCCCCAGCGGATTCGCCCAAGCGGGACATGGTCTGCAGGAGCGAAAATGTGACACAATTAATGAATTGCGCCCCAGCGGATGGGTATCCGATGAGGCGGGTTCGCGGAAGCGGGATTTGCTCGCCCCAGCAAAAGATCGCTGAACTAGAAACCTTGTTTTTATTCCCAACTTCAAATCATTAGTCCATTCACCAAAAACCTAAGTCTAAAGAGCATTGGGGGTGATTTCTAGAGGACTTTTGGTGGAATCATCTTGGGGTAAGTTCTTGAACCTTAATCTTGTAATTTATCTTTCCTTTACTAGTATCCATGGTAGTTAATGGTTATTGAGGGTGATGAGTTATGGAACCTACGTTGTCAATCATTAAACCCTCTAATCTAACTGGTTATTGTTGTTCTAATTACTGATTCTATTATCTAAAATTATGGATTAATAGATTCTAAGATTGATTTTGTCTTGGCTTCTAGAATCAATTCACGAATTTATGATTCTTACTAATTTGGGGGTTTTTTTGGCTTAATTGATGAATTGAAGGACCAATTGTGGTTAGAACTCCTTGAAATTAAGGATAATGACTAATTGGACTATGGGTAGTTTAATTTCGCCCTTAAATCCCGATTTTCCCCTCGTGATTCGATAGGGGTATTTTGAGTAATTCTCCACCAGTCTTTTTCCGGATTAGTTGGCTTGTTGTGGTCATTTAGTTACTTAGCATTATTAATATTAGACTTCGATCGTTCTGAAGCGCTTTGGAAAGGGAAGACTCAGGTGAAGTAGTATGTGGCTCCTGTTCAACATTGAGGTAGGTTACAACTTACTTTAGTTAGACTTTAATTAGTGAAACGTATGTATGCGTGGAATTGGCGGGAGAAAACATGATTAGGTCTTTGGACATGACGTTGGGTTGGATATACTCTTAGGTTGTTATGACTTCTGCTTATGTGGGCTTGTCGCTATTATTTTATGCACTGTGGCATGTGGTGTACTTGTTGATGTGACTGGGTGATGTGAGGTGATAGATTCACTATGATGATTGAAGCTCTGTGTTGTCCCATTTTCATGGTGGTTGTGATTTATGCAAGTCTTGTTATGACTTATGGTGCTTTGTGATGTCCATAGCATATTCATTGATATCTCATTTTTGCATTCATACATTCATGCATCATGGAAATGTTGTGGAAAATAGTCTGATAAAAGAATCATGGAACAATTGATGGAAAAAGAGTTTGGAAACATTTTATGAAAGTGAAAGATGAAACTCACCTCTGGGCTTTGTGCGGAGTGGCTGGTTTTATGAAAGTGAAAGATGAAAATCACCTCTGGGATTTGTGCAGAGTGAGTGGTACATAGACACCATGGGTCCCCCGCGGGTCATGACTGCCGAGACGTCAATATTCTGTCCGGAGCATGTGTGTACTGGTTGAGATACTGGCCATTGCATTGCATGACTTGCATAGCATAGCATTACATTTCATCCACGACATCATATGACACTTTTATTATTGATTATTGTCGTTGATTGATGGAATCTTCTTGTGGTAAAGATCAATTATTTGACTTGACAGCATTGTGGTTTAGTGGCCCCATATAGGCTTATGACTTGAATAATTGAGTTTCTGTATGCCTTCTGGCCAGTGGAATTCCTTAATTTTTGTGATGATCTGATATGTGAATATGCCTGATTTTCATCACATTTTACATCGATTGACTGGAATTGCTGGTTGTATTCTGTTGTGGTTACTTGAGGAAATAATGGAGACTTGACAGACTTGTGCTTAGATGTTTCACCTTAGGCGATGATTCAGTTGTGATATTCAGTGACTTGAGTGGTTACTATATTCCTATCTATTTTATCTTGTAAATTTTGTTCCTCATATACGCAAACTAATCTTATTCGTCCTATGATGCCTACCAGTAGTTGTTGGTTGTACTGATGCTACCTTGCTGCATTCTTTTATGAGTGCAGAGTTTGTTACAGATTCCTCATTAGGCCCTCGTGAGTGAGTTTCCCGAGGTAGTCAGTTGGAGTTTCCGGGGTGAGCCATGTTCCGATCTACTACCCGAAAAACTCTTCTATCATGATATACACCTTGTATTCGAGCCAGTATTGTTCAGATTTGATGTATTTCTACTATTCAGACTTATGCACTTACTCAGTAGCTCTTGTACTATGCCTTGACTAGATCTTTGGGGTGTCGTTTGTATTTTTGTAATTAGCGTTTATCTATGATATTGAGATTGCTTTTGTTACTTAATTTCCGCATGTGATAACTAAAAACGGTTAAGTAAGGGGAAGGGTTCGAGCACCAGGAGGGTTAATGAGGGTGCCCGCTCGACCACGAGTTGGGTCGTGACTGTCACGCCCTAATATTGATAGGGCATGATGGGCACCTGACCCTTACTTAGGGCCGAGCGAACCCGCTGACTCTTTGTTACACCTCGGAAAATTTTCCGTTGGTACGCAAGAGAATGAACTAGTGATGAATATGAGTGCATGATGTCCATGAGCAATAAACGACGTTTGATGACCTTAGGCGAGATTTCGAAAGTATCCGATGTGAGATGAGGAAGTTGGCTAAGTTAAGATGAGATACAAGGTGAGCAATGCATGTGTATGGACGGGGGTGATTAAAATGAGAAGTCTAAGAAATATGGGAAGTTGCAGAATTGCAACTGCCCAGTGGTCGTATATTGCAAAATACGGACCGTAAAGTGCAATACGGTCCGTAAACTGGCAGTCGTAAACTGCCATGCAAGGCTTCGACTTTCTGCCAACCGAGGAAATGGTTAAATACGACCTGGTGGACGGACCGTAAAGTGATTTACGGCCCGTAAACCATGGTCGTAAACCACCATGAAGGCAGCCCAGCTTCTGGTTCTGAAAATGGCTAAATACGCCCATGGAGGACGAGCCGTATAGTGGAATACAGTCCGTAAACCTCCATGGACGACCACTGTTCACCCAGCACAGATTTCACAAGTCATTAAATAAAGGGACCAACACTTGTTTTATTTCATTACAACATTACACCACTTCTCTCAAAAACTTCTCTCTACATTTATTATATGAGTTTTCAAGGATTATAAGCCATCAATAACATTAGGACAAGTGAATCAAGGATAAGGGAATCATCAAGGATCATCCAAGTCAAGAAATCCAAATGGAGAAAAACTAGGGTTTGGCTCAAAGTGGGGTATTATCAACCAAAGCTTGTTCCTACAACTTCTAAGGTAAGATTCATGATTTTTACATGATGTTTAAGGTATTGGAGAATTAAAAATACATGGATTGTAGAAAATGTGGTCAACTAGGTCATGAATGGTGAATAGTGACATTTTGAGGAATAGTTTGAATTGAATTATGAATGTTGTTGTGTTACGATATGAATGTATTATAAATGGTACTAAGATCATGAACTCGACACTTTAGACGAATGGACGAAGTTGGAGGTCATGACCATAAATATGGGAGAATTAGAAGCAAATTGAGAAATCTAGATAATGTGGATGATGTGAATGACTAATGGCCATTGTTATGATATTAATGAAGGTATAAACGCTAGCATTGGAAGGGAACGTGCAAGTGTAGAATAGTTCGACGGAAAGGTATGTAAGGCTAACCCTTCTTTCATAAGGCATAGTTCTTGGCCAAATTCCTAATTCCTCTATATGAGTATGTTGTCTTCACATGGTTGACTTTCCGAGCTCATAAGCTCACGACCCTTGATATGTACTATGATTATACTATGTTCCTCGTATGACGAGTAAGTCTATAATGTAGATGTAACGATAATGATGAGGATATTAATGATGATGAGAGTAAAATGAGATTAGAGATGCTTACGAGCTATGAGATATGTGTATGTATGCCTATGAAGGGCTATGATAAGACCCCGAGCTTATGATGCCGGGTAAGACTATACGTATATGACTATGTATAAAGTATGTATACGATTACGAAACGCGCGCACACCTCTGCAGATGGTACGAATAACCCTGACGCCTTGGTAGGGCCAGGTATGTATGATCTTGAGCCTTGGTTGGCCAAGTATGTATGACACACCGATCCTACGAGGTTGGGTATGCTATGTAAATACTATGTATATGATATGACCATGTATATAATATGAATATGAGTGTGATAAGACTTAGTAAGGGCATGTATACGAATATGAACACAAAGTGGTATGGCTATTATTATGGGATACGAACGACGATGTATGCAAGTAAGCGACATGATGATGATGATATTACTGTCTCCCCTCCTATGCTATTTCATATGATATCTATTATGCTTCTATATTGATGTTGATCATGCTTTGCATACTCAGTACATTCTTCGTACTGACGTCCTTTTGTTTGTGGACGCTGCGTCATGCCCGCAGGTGCACAGGGAGACAGACTTGATCCATAGCTGCTTATTCAGAGATTGCATAGCAGAGCTCCATTTCTTTCGGAGCCGTAGCTTTTGGGTACTTATTCTTTTGTGTATATAATTATGGGCATAACGGGGTCCTGTCCCGCTCATACGATATGTCATACTCTTAGAGGCTCGTAGTCACGTGTATGTGGGTAGAGATGTTCGGCCATGTCGGCCCATGTTTTGTATATCTTTTGTTAGCCACGTCGGCCTTGTACTTATGATGTGGCATAGATGCCTATGATATGTTAAATGATGATGGTCGTCTAATGGGATCAATATGATTAACGATAAGAAAAGCACGAATTGACTTATGGTTCACCTAGATGTTATGTTATGTACGATAAGGGGGTGCCCGGGTGGGGTAGCACCGGGTGCTCGTCGCGGCCCCCCTAGCCGGGTCGTGACAAAAGTGGTATTAGAGCGGTTCAGTCCTAGGATGTGTCTACGAGCCGTGTCTAGTAGAGTCTTGGTTATGGGTGTGTTGCGCGCCACACTTATAAACAAGAAGCTGCGGACATTTTAGGAATATATGACCTTCTTTCTTCATAAGAATCGTGCGATAGAGCTATGATGTAAGAAATTCTTGTTCCTTAATAGTGTGTTGTGTATTTCAGAGAATGCCTGTAAATAAAAAGGCTACAGCAGCCCAAAAGGGCAAGACGGTGGCAGAAAAGCTGGCTGAAAGAGCACCGCCACCGGCAGTAGAGGAAGATGGGTCCCAGAGTGCGGCTCAATCTCAGTCCTCCCAGACAGTGCCTATTACCGAGGAGCACGTGGGAGCTTCAGCCCCAGCTCCAGCTCCTCCACCAAACGCTTCGGGTCAAGATGTCAGAGAGGCCATTAATTTGTTGACTCAGTTGGTTGCGGCCTAGACTCAGAGGCAGAGTTCAGGGCATGGTGACAGGGCTGTTAGTGCAAGGGCCCGTGACTTCATTGCTTTGAAACCCCCGGAATGCTTTGGTTCGAAACTGGAGGAGGATCCCTAGGACTTTATTGATGGTATGCTAAGGACGCTCCGGTTGATACATGCTTCAGACACCGAATCGGTGGAGCTAGCGTCATATAGATTGAGGGATGTCTCAATCCAGTGGTATACGGTTTGGATGGCTTCGCGGGGAGCCAATGCACCTCCACCGGTATGGCAAGAGTTTGTTGATGCTTTTCTCCGTCTGAAGCCTAAGTCCCTTTTTAAAATCACAAAATCTGATCTTTAATGAATTCTTGTCGGGGTGAACAGTGGTCGTAAACCACTATATACAGACCGTATTTTGATTTATGGTCCTTCCACTGTGGTCGTATTTAACCATTTCAAAGGCAGAAAGTTTTGGCTGATGGACATGGTAGTTTACGACCTGGTTTACGGTCCGTAAACCAGTTTACGGGCCGTAAACTGGGTCGTATTTAACCATATTCAACATTTACAGAAAGTTGGGATTTTTGACAAGCTGGAGGACGATTGCACTATACGGTCCGTAAACCACTTTACGGGCCGTATAGTGCCATATACGACCACTGGGCTGAAAATTTTTCCACGACTTTCTTATTTCCAAAAATTCTTAATTAGCCATTCTCGACTTAATAAAACATCATTCACTCAACTTTTCATCATTCCACTCATCATACAAGTACGGAGAAATTTCCGAGGTGTAACAGTCCACTACTCGGACTCCTAGGCTAGCTAACTGTTGAAGCTCACGAGCCATCTCTTTCTTTTCTGGTCGTACATCACTTAGACTTCCCATCGACCTACGGCTAAGAGCATCAGCCACCACATTTTCCTTTCCGGGGTGGTACAGGATCTCAACATCATAGTCTTTTAGAAACTCTAGCCATCGTCGTTGCCGCAAATTCAACTCTTTCTGCTTGAAGATGTATTGAAGACTCTTATGATCTGTGTAAATATTCACGTGGACACCATATAAGTAATGTCTCCATATCTTTAGTGCATGGACCACCGCGGCCAATTCTAAGTCATGGGTAGGATAATTCTGCTCATGTTTCCACAATTGCCTTGAAGCATACGCAATCACTTTGCCATGTTGCATCAACACACAGCCTAGCCCAACACCTGAAGCGTCGCAATACACAACGTATCCTTCCAATCCCTCTGGAAGTGTCAGAACTGGGGCAGAAGTCAACCGACCCTTTAACTCTTGGAAACTACGTTCACAAGCATCTGTCCATCGAAACTTGGCTGATTTCTATGTCAACTTTGTGAGTGGTGCAGAAATAGAGGAAAAACCTTCAACGAATCTCCTGTAATAACCTGATAAGCCCAGAAAGCTACGAACCTCTGTAGGAGTTGTGGGTCTTGGCCAAGTCTTCACGTCCTCAATGTTTTGACTATCCACTCGAATACCATCGGCTGCCACAATATGCCCTAAAAATGCCACTGAGTTCAACCAGAACTCACATTTGGAAAACTTTGCAAACAATTCTCGAGTTCGAAGAACTCCAAGGACAATACGCAAATGATCCGCATGTTCTGCTTCGGATCTAGAATACACCAAAATATCATCAATGAATACGATTACAAATAAGTCCAGAAAGGACTTGAACACATTATTCATCAAATTCATAAATACCGCTGGCGCATTAGTTAGCCCAAATGACATCACTCGGAATTCAAAATTACCATATCTCGTTCTGAAGGTTGTCTTAGGGATATCTTTCTCCCTAACTCTCACTTGATGATACCCGGACCTCAAATCAATCTTTGAAAACCATTTGGCGCCTTGCAATTGATCAAACAAGTCATCAATCCTTGGGAGAGGATATTTATTCTTAATCGTTACTTTATTCAATTGCCTATAATCAATGCACATTCTCAGGGAGCCATCTTTCTTTCGGACGAACTATACGGGCGCTCCCCACAGGGATGAACTAGGCCTAATGAAGCTTTTATCAAGCAAGTCCTTTAATTGCTCCTTCAACTCTTTCAATTCTGCGGGTGCCATTCTATATGGAGGAATAGATATAGGTGTGGTGCCTGAAAACACATCAATGGTAAAATCAATCTCCCGTTCGGGCGAAAGGCCTGGAAGCTCTTCCGAGAACACATCCGGGAATTCATTCACCACTGGAACTGACTGTAGAGTCGGCGACTCAGCTTCTACATCTTGAACTCGTACTAGATGATAAATGCACCCTTTTGTGATCATTTTCCTTGCCTTTATATAGGAAATAAACCTACCTTTTGGTGATGCCGTATTTCCTTTCCATTCTAACACTGGTTCTCCCGGAAACTGGAAACGAACCACCTTCATCCAACAATCAACGTTGGCATAATAAGAAGCCAACCAATCCATGCCCATAATAACATCAAAGTCTACCATTTCTAGCTCATGTAAATCAATCATGGTACGACGGTCACAAATCATAACTACACAATCTCTATATACTCGACTAGCTATCACCGATTCACCCACGGGTGTAGACACCTCAAAAGGTTTGATCGACTTCGGCTCAGCTATAAATTGACCCGCAATATAAGGAGTAACATATGATAATGTGGAGCCCGGATCAATCAAAGCATATACATCATGAGAGAATACCGATAATATACCTGTGACCACGTCAGGAGAAGACTCAAGATCTTGGCGTCTAGCCAAAGCATAGATACGGTGCTGAGGACCGCTAGTACTGGGAGCTCTCCCTCTGCCTCTACCATGGCCAACCGACGCATATGAACCTGGCCCCGTAAGGCGTACAGATGCCGAAGATTCGGCTATCGACCCTGATGGCTAGGTCCTACCTCTACCATGTACTGAGGGGAAATCACGCATAATATGGCCTGGTCGACCACATGAATAGCAAACGTCTGAACCCAATCGGCACTGACCCCAATGAACCTTCCCACACTGGGAACATCGTGGCACGGGTGGCCTTGACTGGCCCGAATCATCTCTAAACTGAGGTCCTAAATAACTCGGGCTCGGCCCTGAATGAGCAGGCCTATCAAATCTTTGGCCCGAAAACCGTGGAGGGGCACTGGTCATAGAATAGCCCGCATGTCTAGGGAACTGCTGCCTGTGTCCGCTTCGGGACTCACTCATTGGGCCTGAAGATCTGGCTCTCTTGTTATGTCCTCGATCTTTCTCACGTTCACCTCTTCGCTGCTGTAGGCTTTCTTCTAAGTTCTGAGCATGTGCCTGAATGCGTACAATGTCCATACCGTCCTGAAGGAATGCAGTCAAGCATTTATCCATCAAATGGGGCCCTAGGCCCTTTACAAATCGGTGTACCCTTTCGCTCATATCTGCTACCATGGCCGAAGCATACCTGGCCAAGGAGTTAAAACGGAGGCTATACCCTAGCTCGCCGAACTTCTGGGGGCATATAATGACGGAGAAAAGCATCAGCAAACTCTTGCCATACCGGGGGAGGTGCATTTGTGTCACGACCCGACTAGGGGGCCGCGACGAGCACCCGGTGCTAGCCCACCCGGGCACCCTCTTAGCTCTCTTATGCTTACATCTAGGTGAACCACATAATTAGACATGCATTTCCATTCATTCATCAAACTAGTCCCATTGGACGACATTACCATTATATCATAATTGACATTTATGCCACATCAATGTACATGGGCCAACGTGGCCGACAAAATGATATACAACATATAGGCCGACAAGGCCAGACATAACTAACTACATACACATGACTACGAGCCTCTAAGAATAGTATGATATATCACATGAGCGGGACAGGACCCCGCTATGCCCATAATTATATATACAAAAGAATAGGTACCCCAAAAAGGTATGGCTCCGAAGGAAGTGGAGTTCTCTATGCAATCTCAGAATAAGCAGCTATGGATCAAGTCTGTCTCCCTGTGCACCTGCGGGCATGCCGCAGCGTCCACAAACAAAAGGACGTCAGTACGAAGAATGTACTGAGTATGTAAAGATTGATCAACATCGATATAGAAACATAATAAACAACATATGAAGTAGCATAGGAGGGGAGACAATAATATCATCGTCATAACACTTACTTTCCTTTCATAGGGACTTCCCATTTCTCACACATACTCGTGCCATATTTGTGCTCGTATTCGTATCCATATACATGTCCTTATCCGTATTCTTATACATAGTCTTATCACATTCATATTCATATTATAAACATAGTCATTTTATATACATAACATTTACATATCATACCCGACCTCATAGGATCGGTGTTTCATACATGCTTGGCCAACCAAGGCTCAAGGTCATACATACCTGGCCCTACCAAGGCATCAGGGTTATCCGTACCATCTACAGAGGTGTGCGCGCGTTACGTAATCATATGCATACTTTATACATATTCATATACATATATTCTTACCCGGCATTATAAGCTCGGGGTTTCATTATATCCCTTCATAGGCACATATAAGTATACTAGCCCGTATGCACCTTTAACATTATTATTATTACCATTGTCATCACTATCATCATCATTTTCGCTACATTTGTATCTTAGGCTTACTTGTCATATGAGGGGCGTAGTACAATCGTAGTACATATCAAGGATCGTGAGCTTATGAGCTCGGAATATCAATCATTTGGAAACAACATACTCATATAGAGGAATTAGGAATTTGGCCAAGAAACCATGCCTTATGAAAGAAGGGCTAGCCTTACATACCTTATCGTCGGACTACTCTACACTTGCACGTACTCCTTCGATGCTCACGTTTCTACTCTACACTTGCACATACTCCAAATGTCAACAATACATTCATAATGTCATATCAATGGCCACTAATCATCTACATTATCCATAATCATGATTCAATTCAAACTATTTCTCAAAACGTCACTATTCATCATTCATAACCCATTTTGCTATTCTCTTCTAATGACCAAGCATTTCAACTCTCAAATACCTTAAACAACATATAAATATCATGAATCTTACCTTAGAAGTTGTAGGAACAAGACTTAGTCTATAATAATCCACTTTGATCAAAACCCTAGTTTTCCTCCATTTGGATTTCTTAACTTTGGATGATCTTTGATGGGTTCTTACTCTTGATTCAATTGTTTATGTTGTTAATCACTACAAACCCTTGAAAACTTATGAAATAGATGTAGAGAGATGTTTTAGAGAGAAGGGGTGTGGAAGGGAAATGAAATGAAATAACCTTGGTCCCTTACATTTATTGAGCAAATCTGTCCCGACCAAAATATACGGACCAACATACGGTCCGTATAAATTGTACGGGCCGTATGTCTGGCCGTACTTTTGGTCCAGAAACTTTTGGCCATTCTGGGTTGATTATACGGTCCAGACATACGGACCGTATAAATTATACGGCCAGTATGTTTGGCCGTATAATCCCCAGTGATTCTGAACTTCGATTCGTTGATTCGTTTTGTCTCCAATCCCTATGGAACCTTCTTAACAATTGTTCAACACTTCATTACCAATCTAAGGGACGTTATCATACTTCTCCGAAACATCATTAAGTGCCCATTAAGTCGTTACTCGTATTTCCTTCCCGATACTTATCAAATACTTTGCCTTCTCTTGGCAATCCTCTTCCCCCATCTCTAACATCTTTAAAATCTTATCTAGAGTCGTCGAATGCCATTGCTTACCCATGAACATATTGTGTACTCGTACTCCTCACTAGTTCATTCACTTGCGTACCAACGGAAGATTTTCCGAGGTGTAACATTCTCCCTCCCTTAAGAACATTCGTCCTCGAATGTTAAAGTGTTTGGGAGTCCTATAAAAATTTTGCCAGAGTTTCCCCTATAATATGACACTATCACCCTGTCACAACAACCCATAATATCGATGCCTCACAGGGCCACAACATAATAGCATCAAAATTTGGCCACACACGACCCAAGAACATAAAAGGATAGCATACATACCTTAGAATCTTGACGCCTCATCTTGGACTTCTTCCAAGGGCTGAAATAAATGTGGGTATTTGGATCGCATATTCTCTTCCGCTTCCCATGTCATTTCCTCTCGATTGTTATTCCTCCACAGAACTTTAACTGAGGCCACTTCTTTGTTTCTAAGCCTCCGTACTTGCCTATCTAATATGGCAATGAGTGTTTCATCATAAGTTAACCTTTCTGTCACTTGAACATCATTTACTGGGACGATCCTCGTAGGATCCCCAACACATTTACGAAGCATCGAGACATGGAAAACTGGATGGACTGACTCCAAATCGGGAGGTAAATCTAACTCATAGGCCACTTTGCCTATTTTGCGCACGATTTCATATGGCCCAATATACCAGGGACTGAGCTTCCCCTTTTTGCCAAATCTCATTACGCCCTTCATCGGCGACACTTTCAAGAATACCCAATCTTTCACTTCGAACTCTAAGTCCCTTCGACGATTATCCGCATAGGACCTTTGACGACTTTGAGCCGCTAGCAACCGATCTTGTATGAGCTTGACTTTCTCTATAGCCTGCTGGACCAAGTCTGGCCCCATTAACTTAGTCTCTCCGGTTTCAAACCACCCAATCGGGGATCTACACTTTCGCCCATATAAGGCTTCATATGGTGCCATTTGAATGATAGAATGATAACTATTATTGTAAGCAAATTCAATGAGTGGCAAATGATCTTCCCAATTCCCTCCGAAGTCCATCATACATGCCCGTAACATATCTTCGAGAGTCTGGATAGTGCGTTCAGCTTGCCAATCAGTTTGTGGATGAAATGCCGTGCTAAGGCTGACTCGGGTCCCTAAACCCTCTTGGAAGGACTCCCACAACTTAGCTGTAAACTGAGTCCCTCTATCGGAGATAATCGACACCGGAACCCCATGAAGTCTCACTATCTCATTAAGGTAAAGATTTGCATAATCTTCTGCCACATAGGTCATTCTGACCGGTAATAAATGAGCTGACTTTGTGAGTCTATCCACAATCACCCATATGGAATCATACTTACGTCGAGAACAGGGTAAGCCTGTAATGAAATCCATATTAATCACTTCCCACTTCCAAGTTGGGATCTCTATAGCTTGCAACAATCCACCCGGCTTTTGGTGCTCGATTTTCACTTGTTGGCAATTAGGACATTGAGCTACAAACTCTGCTATATCCCTCTTCATTCCATTCCACCAATATATAGACTTAAGATCATGATACATCTTCGTCGCTCCGGGGTGAACGGAGTAACGGGAACAATGAGCTTCTCTCAAAATCTGGTGGCGTAGATCTGCCACATCAAGGACACATAGTCTGCCTCGACATCGGAGAACCCCGTCTCCTGAAATATCAAATGACGACTCCTCTTTCTTAGGGAGTGTACCTCTGTACTGCATTAGCATGGGATCATCATATTGTCGCTCTTTCACTTCCGCCACTAGCGACGAGACTGTATAATTTTGAATAGTAGCTCCGCTTCTACCTGAGCCCACCACTCGGACTCCTAGGCTAGCTAACTGTTGGAGCTCACGGGCCATCTCTTTCCTTTCTGGTTGTACATCACTTAGACTTCCCATCGACCTACGGCTAAGAGCGTCAGCCACAACATTGGACTTTCCGGGGTGATACAAAATATCAGCATCATAATCTTTTAGCAATTCTAACCATCGTCGTTGCCGCAAATTCAACTCTTTCTGCTTGAAGATGTACTGGAGACTCTTATGATCTGTATAAATATCCACATGCACACCATATAAATAATGTCTCCATATCTTTAATGCATGAACCACTGCAGCCAATTCCAAATCATGGGTTGGATATTTCTGTTCATGTTTCCGTAATTGCCTTGAAGCATACGCAATCACCTTACCATTTTGCATCAATACACAGCCTAGCCTGACGCCTGAAGCATCGCAATAAACAACATATCCTTCCAATCCCTCTAGAAGTGTCAAGACTGGGGCAGAAGTCAATCTATCTTTCAACTCTTGGAAACTACGTTCACAAGCATCTGTCCATTGAAACTTAGCTGATTTCTGGGTCATCTTTGTGAGTGGGGCAGAAATAGAAGAAAAACCCTCAACGAATCTCCTGTAATAACCTGCTAAGCCCAGAAAGCTACGAACCTCTGTAGGAGTTGTGGGCCTTGGCCAAGTTTTTACTGCCTCAATCCTTTGGCTATCCACTCGAATACCATCAGCTGCAACAATATGGCCCAGAAATGATACTGAGTTCAACCAAAACTCATATTTAGAAAACTTTGCAAGAAACTCTCGAGCTCGAAGAACTCCTAGGACAGTGCGCAAATGATCCGCATGCTCGGCCTCGGATCTAGAATACACCAAGATATCATCGATGAATACAATCACGAATAGATCCAGAAAAGGCCTGAATACATTGTTCATTAAGTCCATAAACGCTGCCGGTGCTTTAGTTAGCCCAAACGACATTACTCGGAACTCAAAATGACCGTATCTTGTTCTGAAGGCTGTCTTAGGGATATCTTTCTCCCTAACTCTCACTTGGTGATACCCGGACCTCAGATCGATCTTTGAAAACCACTTGGCACCTTGCAACTGATCAAATAGATCATCGATCCTCGGAAGAGGATATTTGTTCTTAATCGTTACTTTATTCAATTGCCGATAATCGATGCACATTCTTAAAGAGCCATCTTTCTTCCAGAAAAACAATACGGGCGCTCCCCTCGGGGATGAACTAGGTCTAATGAAGCCTTTATCAAGCAAGTCTTTCAATTGCTCCTTTAACTCTTTCAATTCTGCGGGTGCCATTCTATAGGGAGGAATAGATATGGGCTTAGTGTCCGCAACACATCTATAGCAAAATCGATCTCCCGCTCGGGAGGAAGGCCTGGAAGTTCTTCCGGGAATACATCCGGAAATTCATTCACCACCGAAACTGACTGAAGAGTCGGCGACTCAGCTTCTGTATCTTGAACTCGCACTAGATGATAAATGCACCCTTTCGTGATCATCTTCCTTGCCTTTAGATAGGAAATAAACCTACCTTTTGGTGATGCCGTATTCCCTTTCTATTCTAAGACTGGTTCTCCCGGAAATTGGAAACGAACCCTCTTCCTTCTGCAATCAACATTGGCATAACAAGAAGCTAACCAATCCATGCCCATAATGACGTCGAAATCTACCATTTCTAGCTCATGCAAATCAATCATAGTACGACGATCACAGATCATAACTACACAATCTCTATATACTCGGCTAGCTATTACCGATTAACCCACGGGTGTAGACACCTCAAAGGGTTTGATCAACTCCGGCTCAACTATAAATCGACCCGCAATATAAGGAGTAACATATGACAACGTAGAGCCCGGATCAATCAATGCATATACATCAAGAGAGAATACCGATAATAGACCTGTGACCATATCAGGAGAAGACTCAAGATCTTGGCGTCCAGCCAAAGCATAAATACGGTGCTGAGGACCGCTGGAACTGGGAGCTCTGCCTCTACCTCTACCCTGGCCAACTGGCGCCTGTGAGCCTGACCCCATAGGGCGTACAGGTGCTGAAGATCCGGCTGCCGACCCTGAAGGCTGGGTCCTACCTCTACCATGAACTGAGGGGCACTCACGCATAATGTGGCCTGGCCGACCACATGAATAGCAAACATCTGAACCCAATCGGCATCGACCCCAATGCATCTTCCCACACTGGGAACATCGTGGTACCGGTGGCCTTGACTGGCCTGAATCATCTCTGAACTGGGGGCCTGAATAACTCGGACTCGGCCCTGAATGAGTAGATTTGTTAGCTCTCTGGCCCGTAAACTGTAGCGGTGGACTAGTCATAGAATAGCCTGAATGGCTGGGAAACTGCTACCTGTGTCCACCTCTGGACTCACTCATTGGGCCTGAAGACCTGGCCCTCTTACTATGACCCCTATCCTGCTCGCGCTCACTCCTCCGCTGCTGTAGGCCTTCTTCCAAGTTTTGTGCATGTGCCTGAATGCGTGCAATATCCATACCGTCCTGAAGGGACGCAGTCAAGCATTTATCCATCAAGTGTGGCCCTAGGCCCTTTACAAATCGGTGTACCCGGTCACCCATATCCGCTACCATGGCCGAAGCATACCTAGCCAAGGAGTTAAAACGGAGGATGTACTCTAGGGCACTCATACTACCCTGCCTCAAGTTCAAAAATTTATCGGCCCTGGCTTGCCGAACTTCTGGAGGCATATAATGACGGAGAAAGGCATCAACAAACTCTTTCCATACTGGGGGAAGTGCTTTGGCTCCCCGTGAAGCCATCCAAACTGTATACCACTGGATCGAGACATCTCTCAATCTATATGACGCTAGCTCTACCGACTCGATGTCTGAAGCATTTATCAACCGAAGCGTCCTTAGCATACCATCAATAACGTCCTGAGGGTCCTCCTCCGGCTTTGACCCAAAATATTCCGGAGGGTTTAAAGTAATGAAATCACGGGCCCTTGCACTAACAGCCCTATCACCATGCCCTGAACTGTGCCTCTGAGCCTGGGCCGTAACCAATTGAGTCAATAAAGTAATGGCCTCTTTCACATCTTGGCCCGAAGCATTTGGTGGAGGAGCTGGAGGTGCTGGAGCTGGGGCTGAGGCTCCCTCACGCTCCTCAGAAATCGGCACTGTCTGGGAGGACTGAGATTGAGCCGCACCCTGGGACTCACTTTCCTCTACTACCGGTGGCGGTGCTTTCTTAGCCCGATTTTCTACCACCGTCTTGCCCTTTTGGGCTGCCGTAGTATTTACCTTTTTAGGCATCTCTGAAATACACAACACACGATTTAGGAGCAAGAATTTCCTACATCATAGCTCTATCGCACGATTCTTATGAAGAAAGAAGGTCAATCATTCCTAAAATGTCCGCAGCTTCTTGTTTATAAGTGTGGCGCGCAACACACCCATAACCAAGACTCTACTAGACACGGCTCGTAGACACACCCTAAGACTGAACTGCTCTGATACCAATTTTGTCACGACCCGACTAGGAGGCCGCGACGAGCACCCGGTGCTAGCCCACCCGGGCACCCTCTTAGCTCTCTTATGCTTACATCTAGGTGAGCCACATAATTAGACATGCATTTCCATTCATTCATCAAACTAGTCCCATTGGACGACATTACCATTATATCATAATTGGCATTTATGCAACATCAATGTACATGAGCCAACGTGGCCGACAAAATGATATACAACATATAGGCCGACAAGGCTAGACATAACTAACCACATACACGTGACTACGAGCCTCTAAGAATAGTATGATATATCACATGAGCGGGACAGGACCCCGCTATGCCCATAATTATATACACAAAAGAATAGGTACCCCAAAAAGGTATGGCTCCGAAGGAAGTGGAGCTCTCTATGCAATCTCAGAATAAGCAGCTATGGATCAAGTTTGTCTCCATGTGCACCTGCGGGCATGACGCAACGTCCACAAACAAAAGGACGTCAGTACGAAGAATGTACTGAGTATGTAAAGCATGATCAACATCGATATAGAAACATAATAAACAACATATGAAGTAGCATAGGAGGGGAGACAATAATATCATCGACATATCACTTACTTGCCTTTCATAGGGACTTCCCATTTCTCATACATACTCGTGCCATATTTGTGCTCGTATTCGTATCCATATACATGTCCTTATCTGTATTCTTATACATAGTCTTATCACATTCATATTCATATTATAAACATAGTCATTTTATATACATAACATTTACATAGCATACCCAACCTCATAGGATCGGTGTTTCATACATGCTTGGCCAACAAAGGCTCAAGGTCATACATCCTGGCCCTACCAAGGCATCAGGGTTATCCGTACCATCTGCAGAGGTGTGCGCGCGTTACGTAATCATATGCATACTTTATACATATTCATATACCTATATTCTTACCCGGCATTATAAGCTCGGGGTTTCATTATATCCCTTCATAGGCACATATAAGTATACTAGCCCGTATGCACCTTTAACATTATTATTATTACCATTGTCATCACTATCATCATCATTTTCGCTACATTTGTATCTTAGGCTTACTTGTCATATGAGGGGCGTAGTACAATCGTAGTACATATCAAGGATCGTGAGCTTATGAGCTCGGAATATCAATCATTTGGAAACAACATACTCATATAGAGGAATTAGGAATTTGGCCAAGAAACCATGCCTTATGAAAGAAGGGCTAGCCTTACATACCTTATCGTCGGACTACTCTACACTTGCACGTACTCCTTCGATGCTCACGTTTCTACCTTCATTAGGGTCATACTATCATTAGCACCGATAACTAGTACACATGGCTAAAGCTAGAGAAAATCGGACAACATCTCCTTTATTTATGCAACATTTGTCCATATCGTAATTCAACTCCCAAACATCAACAATACATTCATAATGTCATATCAATGGCCACTAATCATCTACATTATCCACAATCATGATTCAATTCAAACTATTTCTCAAAATGTCACTATTCATCATTCATAACCTATTTTGCTATTCTCTTCTAATGACCAAGCATTTCAACTCTCAAATACCTTAAACAACATATAAATATCATGAATCTTACCTTAGAAGTTGTAGGAACAAGACTTAGTCGATAATAATCCACTTTGATCAAAACCCTAGTTTTCCTCCATTTGGATTTCTTAACTTTGGATGATCTTTGATGGGTTCTTACTCTTGATTCAATTGTTTATGTTGTTAATCACTACAAACCCTTGAAAACTTATGAAATAGATGTAGAGAGATGTTTTAGAGAGAAGGGGTGTGGAAGGGAAATGAAATGAAATAACCTTGGTCCCTTACATTTATTGAGCAAATCTGTCCCGACCAAAATATACGGACCAACATACGGTCCGTATAAATTGTACGGGCCGTATGTCTGGCCGTACTTTTGGTCCAGAAACTTTTGGACATTCTGGGTTGATTATACGGTCCAGACATACGGACCGTATAAATTATACGGCCAGTATGTTTGGCCGTATAATCCCCAGTGATTCCGAACTTCGATTCGTTGATTCGTTTTGTCTCCAATCCCTATGGAACCTTCTTAACAATTGTTCAACACTTCATTACCAATCTAAGAGACGTTATCATACTTCTCCGAAACATCATTAAGTGCCCATTAAGTCGTTACTCGTATTTCCTTCCCGATACTTATCAAATACTTTGCCTTCTCTTGGCAATCCTCTTCCCCCATCTCTAACATCTTTAAAATATTATCTAGAGTCGTCGAATGCCATCGCTTACCCATGAACATATTGTGTACTTGTACTCCTCACTAGTTCATTCACTTGCGTTCCAACGGAAGATTTTCCGAGGTGTAACAATTTGCTCCCCGTGAAGCCATCCATACCGTATACCACTGAATCGAGACATCTCTCAACCTATATGACACTAACTCCACTGACTCGGTGTCCGAAGCATGTATCAATCAAGCGTCCTTAGCATACCATCAATAAAGTCCTGGGGATCCTCCTCCGGTTTTTACCCAAAGAATTCCGGAGGGTTCAAAGTAATGAAATCACGGGCTTTTGCACTAACAACCCTATCACCATACCCTGAACTGTGCCTCTGAGCCTGGGCCGCAACCAATTGAGTCAATAAAGTAATGACCTCTTTTACATCTTGGCCCGAAGCATTTGGTGGAGGAGCTGGAGGTGCTGGAGCTGGGGCTGAGGCTCCCTCACGCTCCTCAGAGATGGGCACTGTCTGGGAGGACTGTGATTGAGCCGCACCCTGGGACTCACTTTCCTCTACTACCGGTGGCGGTGCTTTCTTAGCCCGCTTCTCTGCCACCGTCTTGCCCTTTTGGGCTGCCGTAGTCTTTCCCTTTTTAGGCATCTCTGAAATACACAACACACGATTTCGGAGCAAGAATTTCCTACATCATAGCTCTATCGCACGATTCTTATGAAGAAAGAAGGTTATTTATTCCTAAAATGTCCGCAGCTTCTTGTTTATAAGTGTGCCGCGCAACACACCCATAACCAAGACTCTACTAGACACAGCTCGTAGACACACCCTAGGACTGAACTGCTCTGATACCACTTTTTGTCACGACCCGACTTGGGGCCGCGACGAGCACCCGGTGCTAGCCCACCCGGGCACCCTCTTAGCTTACTCTTATGCTTACATCTAGGTGAGCCACATAATTATACATGCATTTCCATTCATTCGTGAACTAGTCCCATTTGGACAACAACACATTTATATCATCATAGGCATCTATGCCACATCAATGTACATGGGCCAACGTGGCCGACAAAATGATATACAAAACATAAGCCGACAAGGCCAAACACATCTACCCATACACACACATGTATACGAGCCTGTAAGAGTATACCATATCACATTAGCGGGGGGAGGGGGGGGGGGGGGAGCAAATACACGTTGGTATACAAGATCGATGTACATCATCTTCAAGAATTATTTGATGCTTTAATCAGGGGGGAGCAAATACACGTTGTACTTTTTTTCCCTTGACCAAGGTTTTGTCCCATTTGGTTTTTTCTGGCAAGGTTTTTAATAAGACAACTCTCAAAGCGTATTTCTAGATATGTGTACTCTTTTTCCTTCGCTAGGACTTTTCCCACAGGGTTTTTCCTAATAAGGTTTTAACGAGACACATCATCTAATTAATGGACATCCAAGGGGGAGTGTTGTAAATATTAATTGAATATCCATCAAGTAACTTGGAAAGCAAGTTACTTGGCCACCAAGCCATTTCCTTGATTACTTGGCCATCAAGCATTTTCCTTCTATAAATAGGAGGTTAATTTGTAGAATATGATATATACAATGAAATCTCTCTTAAGTTAAATGTTGAATAATATATTAGTCTCTTTCTATATACTTGTCTTTGGTATATTTACTTTATAGCATTTATTTTATAACAATATTTAATATTTCTTAACATTTTTTTGCGCGGATTGCTCTTCTTTTGGGGTGGTCTTTAAATTTTGCCCCTCATATTTTTGGTCTTTAAATTATGCCCCTCATATTGCTGGTCTTTAATTTTTTCCCTTCGCATTGCAACTCTGAGAGTTCACGCATAAATCATGAGGTTCTGAGTTCGAACCCCCGCTCAAGCATAAATAAAAACAAAAATTGCAAGGCAAGGTTTGGGTCGCGTGTATGCCGGACCCGACATACACTTGTTAAGGAATTACCAAATTTATGCCGGACCCGGCATACTCATGCCTTATGGGCAGACTTGGCATAAGTATGCCGGGTCCGACACAATTCCTTAACAATTTTATGCCGGTGGGGGCATACTTTTAATGGGCAAACTTTTATGCCGGACCCGGCATAAACTTGTGAAGGAATTACCAAAGTTATGCCGGACCCGACATACTTATGCCAAGTCTGCCCATAAGGCATAAGTATGCGGGGTCCGACATAACTTTGGTAATTCCTTCACAAGTGTATGCCGGTGGGGGCATAGCGAAATTTAAACTCTGCCTTGCGATTTTTTTTTTAATTTTGACTGTGTGAGGGTTCGAACCTGGAACCCATGAGTTTTAGCCGAAGGGAAAAATTTAAAGATTTCAAATATGAGGGACAAAATTAAAAGACCACCCAAAAGAAGGGCGAATTGCCCATTTCTTAATTTAGGAAAATTTCGTAACTACAATCGTATAAGACGAATTACACTCATTACCACCGTTTTAATTATTACAATTGCTACCAAAAGTAAATTATATGATATACCATCTCTCTATGGGGAAATTAATCAATCGTATTTAAAACAGTAACCCAAATATACGGGAACATTCCTGAAATTATGGTATCGAATTGAAATCATATAAAGAGGGTGTTTGCACATGTTTATAAGCTGGTTAAACTAATTTGTGAGAATATTTTTTGGCTTATTATCTATGCGTTTGATAAGCACTAAATAAAAGTGTTTATCTATATCTATCTATCTACATATATTTATATTAAAAGCACGAATAATTTTTGTTAAATGTTGAACGACGAAAGCATTCTCTAAATGTTCATCGACTTTTATGCCCTTAATTATTTACACCTATTTTTTAGGTGAAGTTGTACGAAAAGGAAGCAATTGAAAATACACCTAAACATACCAAGTAGCAGTAGTAAAGGAATTTTCGTCACGCTAAAAGTTTTAGTAAAGGTATGACTCCTATTTGACGTAGAAGTCCAATTCCAAAGCGTTAAATATAGCATTTTTTTTTAAGGTTTAAATATTTGTTTACACCAAGATTTGCCTAAAATTTGGAAAGAAATATAAGAATTTTGGTGGCCAAATACTACGTACGTCATTATTTTGAGAGTCCAAAGTAGAATCTAGTATCAAAATTTAATTAGAGACCTAAATATTTAGGGAAGCCAAGCATGCTTCTAACCCAACCCTATTGATACCTCCATTAATGGCCATATTTAGTTGGGGTAAAAATTCTTTTCCCTTTGCTGATATAGAATTAGTGAATTGTTATAATTTTTGAATTATTATCAGATTGTGTTTTGCAGGTAGATAGATAAAGGATGATGTTTTGGAAATCTTACCCCTAAATTATTAGAAATTTCTAATTCGTGTTAACTGTTTCAGGTACTACTAGGCAAATAATGACATGCTCTTAAGTTATTAGAAATTTCTGATCATCCGCGTTATGATTTGCAGCTAATTAGACAAACAACAATGTTGTAGCTTTCTCTTACCCTAAATTATTTGAAATTTCTAATTCATGCTATGTTTTACAGGTAATTCGATAAACAATAATTTTATAGGTTTATCATACCCCAGAAAAATTGCTTATGATATATATTATTACGACACCCAAATATCTATGCAGCAGGAGCATAAAGATGTGGAGAAGGCGAAAAGGACGATCTCCAAAAATACATTCTTGAAATTCTTTATCGGTGAATACTCTTTTCTTAATTTTCTAGCTTATTTATCCTTTAGTATCTCACAAATTTCTCTTCTCAATTGTCTTCACTCTGGATTTTATTTTCATCCTGAACCCTCTCACTTTTACGAATATACTTGATGTAATAACCAATATATTTTTTAAGGCTTAGTTGGTAATTTAAATAAAAGAAGGAAATAAAAAGAAAAAAAAATAGAAAAGAAGGAATGTAGCCAAGCCGAAAAAGAAAAAGGAAAAGAAAAAAAAAGACTTTAAAAGTCTGATGGCTAACGTGAAACACTACAATCTGAAGGAACCAAAAAGAAAAAAAAGGACGAGCAAACAGAGGGAGAGAAAACCAGCAGGAAAAAAAAAAGAGAGGGAGAAAAAGAGAAGAAAGGAGAGGAGAAAAATAAGAACTTTCACCCCAAATCATCTAGTCCTTTATTTAAGTTTATTACAGAATTATGGGTAAATCTTTATGGTGAAAACATGGGGATATTTTGATGAATTGAGAAAGTTTAGCTCTAGGGTTCTTCAACCAAAATCATTGATTTGAAAGGGCAAATAGCGTCGGATTTTAGACTTCTATATATCGTTGGAATCCTCTCGTTAAGGCCTTTCCGAAAACATAAGTCTTGTCGGGTTTTGAACACATTGACCAGAGGGCGTTTTCGTCCTTTAAAATTTGACTTTAACCGTTTAAGCCTCTAAAAATATAGAAGTGGTTTACCCTAAGGGTTTTGACCATTCTAAATCCGTTTTTGTGTAGTTTGAGGTAATCCGGAGACTCGAGAATGCAATTTTGATTTATTGGGAAGTGTGCTTGAATTGTGAATTTGAGGTAAGTGAGACTTTAAGCTTTGGGTACTTGCTTTTCAAAATCCGTTTTAAAAATATGTTTTGTCTGCCAGGTCCATCTGTTGGGGCGAGCGTGTGCTTGGCAGAATCGGTAGTCCTTAAGGCCAACCGCATATACTTTATTTTCAAATAATCCAAAACTCTCTTTATAAATTATTTTGGGATGTGATATAGCTGTGAGCCATGATATTGGGGCATTGTGTATGCTTCCCTTAGCATTGTGTATGCTTCTTGATTATATTGGGGCATTGTGTATGTGTTATATCCCGCATTTTGTACATTCGGATAATTCAAGATAATTGCGAGAAGTTAAGGGCAAGGCTATGTTCTTGATCTTGTTTAGCACACAAGTTGTCTATGAAAATATTGATGCGGAAATATTAAGGAAGGCTAAGGGAAAATTTGGAAATTATGAAAATAGTTTTCATGAATTACAAAAATTGGTTATGAAACAAATGGGCTTGAAACAATAAAGAAAAAAAAATATTTGGGCTTAAGAAAATGGCCAAGGTTGCCGGCCAAGCTAATGGGCCAAGGCCCGTGTGGGAGTTAAATATATGCTACAAAAGATGACAAAGTCATCTTCAACACTAGAATAATCAAGAAACTTGGAGAGAAAAAGAGAAGACCAACAACAAGGGCCATTCGGCCAAGTGAGGGAGAAATTGAAGACCAAAAATCTTGATCCAAAAAAAATTATTTCTTCTAGTATTCCTACCAATTCAAGGGTCCTCTTTAACGTGGTATAGTTGTTGGATCAAGGAAACCATCCATTTTTACAAGGAGCAACTCTAGCCAAGTTGAAGAGCTAAGAGGAAAAGGTAAGGGTTAACTCTCTTTCATATGTTATGGATGGTCTATGCATGTTGTTGAGTGTTGTAGTATGTGGAAATGGGTGAAATTCATGAAATATGCATGTGTGAGGGGTGGCCGAATATAGTGGTGTTGTGTAGAAAAGATGAAATAATTTTATTTAGTAGTTTGATTGTTGTGTTGTGGATTCCATGATGTAAAATGAAGGTTTGATGGCTTGAAATGAATTTGAAATCGTTTGTGCGTTATTGAAGAAGTTAATTTGACATTAGTATGGTTTCTTATATTTGTAGGAATGATATTGCTAATGTGTAGGTTGTAAAATATAATTCATGAATTTGAAAGTGAGACATGTGTTTGGAAGATTGTAAGTTGGGTTGTTGAAATTGAATTTGAAAGAAGGAAGTGTGTTGTTATGGTGGTTCTTGTTGCTTTTGGAAGGTTTCGGGTGAAATGGCATATTGGCTAGATTGTTTTGAATATTGCATGACTTGTTTGAAGTATTCTTGGATTGTGTTGTAAGGTCTTGGGCAAGTATTTGAATGTGTAAGCATTGATGTTGGCTTGATTTCATGTGATTGAATTGAGTATAAATGGAATGCCGTCGGATTGTGTAGAAAGAATTGTTAATGTTAGAATGTATTTTGAAATAATTGTTAAAGTTGGAAGATATGATTGTTGGTATTGTTGTTGATATTTTGGCCGAGTTAAATTCTCGGGTTTGTTGTTGTATTTTTGGCCGAGTTGAATTCTCGGGGATGATGCGTTTACAGGGGAAATGCTGCCGAAATTTCGGCAGATTATAAGTGAATTTGTTTGAGAAGCTAAGTCAAGTGAATGACAATGAATCTAATGATTATGTAAAATCTTCTTGAATGTAGAATAGCAAGCTTGGATAAATAAGTGTAGCTAATAAGGCGTGACACAGGTATGTAAGGCTTACCCTTTCTTTCTTTGGCATGTCCTAGAGCCAAGTAAGGTATGATGTTGATATGCACATTGGGGTTACTCTATTCTGTGATTCCGAGCTCGATTATGATTCGTATGCACTTTTGATATGTTCTTAAAAGAGTTCTGTAAGAATTAGTGTGTTCGACTTTTAAAAACAGTCTGCTATGTTTTGATACGTATGTATGGTTCCAAAAGACCTATCTGATTGATCCATAATGAGATTCGAAAAGCTACTGATATGACTATTGTTTTGATTCTCCAAAGAAAGCTTCTGAAGCGTTCAAAGAATTTCTGTTCCTAAAAGAATTCCGTAAGTATCAATGTCCCTAACTTTGGTATATGGTCTCGGATCGGTTTGATATATGACTATGATCCCTATGGCTCTTGATGTGCTTATGATGTTTGATATGTTTCTGAGTGGCATTCGAATGATATTTGGTATGACAAATGTCTTGATTCTCAAATAATAGTTCGTTCGATTATTCCATCGAGTCTTCGATATAATTTGATATGTATACATTGTCCCAAAAGTTCCATTTGATTTGATCCATAACGACATCCGAAAGGTACTTGACATGATCATGGCTTTGATTTTCCAAAAATGACTTCTGAAACGTTCGTAGAAGGTTCTGTACTTTAAACGCTCATAACTTTCGCATACTAAGTCGGATTGACCCGAAACTTGTTTCTGAGCCATCAGATGTCGGTAAGTATACTTGTCTGTCGAGTCTTGATTTATGTGCATATGATTTCTCACTACTCTGCTCGTGCACGACTCAATGTATCTTTCACTGAGTCCCGGGCCAGGACACGTTATCGTGCGCATTCCTCTGCATCTTTCACTGAGTCCCGGGCCAGGACATGTTCTCGTGCGCACTCCACTGCATTGTTCACCGAGTCCCTCATAGGCGGGCCGGGACACGTTATATGAATATGTATATGATGATGTGATGATACGGGGATGGCGGCCAGGATGGCATATGATAATTCTATTCACCGAGACCCGCACTAGAGGGACGGGACACGTTATATGTATATATGGTACATGATGTTGCATACATGATTCTATCCACCGAGTCCCTCACTGGAGGGCCGGGACACGTTACATGCATATATGATATATGATTTTGGCATATGATGATTCTGTTCACCGCGTCCCTCACGAGAGGGCCGGGATCTGTTACATGCATATATACGATATATGATTCTGGCATATATGATTTGTGTTTGGAAAGTGAGCATTTTGGCATTCTGTACCTTCTGTACTTTTTCTGATATACGATATCGGCATACATGATCCGTGCCTGGAAAACAAATATTCTGACATTCTGGATCCGTACTCCTTCTGACATATGACTTCGGCATATATGATCTGTGTCTGGGAAACAAGTACTCTGATACCCTGGATCTGCACTTTTCTGACATGTGACCTCTGCATACACGATTTGTGATTGGAAAGTAAGCGCTTTGGTAATCTGGATAATGTATTCACTCTTGTACTGTTTGTTTCGGTTATGGTTCTGTTTTCTGTATTTCATGCTTTACATACTCAGTACATATTCCGTACTGACCCCCTTTTTTTCGAGGGCTGCGTTTCATGCCACGCAGGTACACCCAGATGAGTAAAGGACATTGCTAGAAGATGCTTAAGCTGGATTGGCAACTCCAATTGCTCCTGGAGTGTTGCCGAGTCAGAGTATATGTGCTATGATGTTTTTTTCGAAGTTAGAGACTTTGCAGACAGAGTCGTGGGTATTAGTTGTCAGTTTTGTAAGCAGCTCCATCAGTCGATATGTCATTTTGTGTTATATGATAAATCCCATATGATTACAGATTGTGTTGATTTGAGAATAAAAAAAAAGAATATTTCTAAACCCTATTATGTATTTTACGTTTGTTTGATTTAAAAGTTTGACAAGATTATGTGTGTACTAAGGGTCAGAGGGTTCGCTCGGCCCTAAGTAAGGGTCGGGTGCCCATCACACCCCAGCGGGACTAGGGTGTGACAGTATGCTTCCCTTAGAATTGTGTATGCTTCTTGATGATATTGGGGCATTGTGTATGCTTCTCTTAGCATTGCGTATGCTTCCTGACATATTTGGCACATTGTGTATGTTGCCGTGGATTCATAGTGTTGACTAATTCTTTAATTGCCACTTATGACGGTTCGTAGTGTAAATTGTGTTGAGATATATAATATATTTGATAAACAGTGGTTTGGACCTTGGTTACTATTATATAATGATATATTCATGTGCATAATATTTTGTGCCTGTTGTGTGTTTGTATTTTCTAACACTTGTTCCAGGGGTATTTGAAGTGGCGGGTCGAGGATCTTATTAGGTTATATTTATGTATAACTCACTCCTTACCTACATGTCCATGCAGATACTGTCGTTGAGTACGACGCTGGTAATTGAAGACATCGTGAGTAGATTTTGTTGCTGAGGTGAGCCACCGCATTGTTCGTGGAGGCAGCCATTTCAGCTTTATCTAGTTTATTTCTAGTTATTTCTTTTATTTTGGGTTTACATGCCCGACACTCAAACTCATGTAACTCTGTTAGATGCTCCATGGTCTTAGCGTGAGATGTGGGCTAGAGATTCTTTTTATCTTAGCATTGGTTGGTTTTCATAAATCGATTATGGATTTGGTTGGCGACTATTTCGCATTTTTATCATTAATAACGTTGTGGGACCTGCACTTATTTTCTTTTAGTGCTTTTGTAAATGATTAAGAGTATGGTATATGGTTCGCCTGGTGGGTGGTGTTTGCTGGGTGCCAATCACGTCTAGCGGGTATTTTGGGAGGTGACAAAGTTGGTATCAGAGCCTAGGCTTTAAGTCACGGGTCATGGAGCAGTGTTTAGTAGAATCTTGTTCATGGATCTGTAGGCGCCCATACTTATGACCTTGAGGCTACTGGACATCTAGGAAATTTTCCCTTCTTTCATTCCTTGTTCGTGCGTGAGTTGAATCAAGTTTAACCTTGTAATATTTATTTCGTAGATGGCTAAGAAACATTCATATTCATCTGCTAAACGTGGTGCTGGACAGAGTGCTACCCGCGGTGGTAGACAAGCTAGTGCTCATCAGACTAGAGCTCATATTAGGACTTAGGCCATTCCTCAGCCTGAAGTTGTGAATGGGGGTCAGCCCCGAGTTGCGTCAGAGTAAGTGCTGGAACAAGTGGTTCAGAACACTCCACCGGCTCCAGCTGCTTCCCCTACTATTGCTATGTCCGCAGATGTGGTAACCATATTATTGAATGTGTTGGAGGCATTGGCGCCTAATCATGGTGGAATTCCAGGTCCTCAGGCTACTTCACAAGCACAAGCTCAAGTTCAGTTGAATGTTGCAGCTAACCAGACACCTCAGTTGGCCCCTCAACAGGTTGTCCAATCTGCAGGGCAAGCTAAGGAGTTTAAGAATTTCATGGATCTTAAGCCACCAGAGTTTGATGCTTCACCAACTTCTATTGAACCTCAGAAGTTCATTGATCGTTGTGAAAAGATATTGACTACGTTGGGGCTGAAGGAGACTCGTGGTGTGGAATTTGCCACTTTCTTATTCTCAAGCTCTGCAGAGTCTTGGTGGATTTCGATTCAGAGAGGTAGACCAGTAGGGTAACCTATTACTTGGTCAGAATTTTTAGCACTGTTTAAGGACAGGTTCATTCTATTAAGCAAGCAAGATGACATGAGACGTCAGTTCAATAATCTGCGGCAGGGAACTATGACCGTTACAGAATATGAGGCCAAGTTTACAGATTTATCCAGGTATGTACCTTATTTGGTAGAAGATCTGAGAGAGAAGGTGAGACGATTTGTGGATGGACTTGAGCATCGCTATCGTGGTCCTATGGTACGAGATGTGCGATATGGTATCTATTCAGATGTAGTTGACACTGCTTTCCGTTACGAGTCCTATCTAGAGATGGACAAAGTTGAGCGTGAAAGCAAAAAACCACGTAACACAGGTGGGTTTAGTGGTGCTCTATCTGGGGGCAAGAGTGGTTTTTATCATGGGCAGTCCAGATCTACTCAGTCAGAATCAGTGGTGCAGTCTTCTAGTGGTTATTCCGCTAGACAAGGCCAGCAGCAGATGCAGAGGAAGGGTAATAGCTCATATCAGTCAGGTTATCATCCGAGGTGTTCTAACTGTGGTAGAAATCACAGTGGTCGTTGCTTTGGGGGAAGATAGGGCTTGTTTTACTTGTGGTGAAAAGGGGCATATTGGTAAATACTGTCCTAAAGGAAATTCTGGTGCTAGTCGAGCTACTACACAGCCGCAGGGAACTACTACAGCTACACGGGGTCAGATTCAGCCAGCTAGGACCGCTCCACAGGGTGCTCGTGGACAGGGTCGACAGGGTGCACAGGTTGCTCAGGGAGGGGGTGGACCGCCGAGATTCTTTGCTATGACCAGACAGGATGTCGAGGCATCTAATGCAGTAGTCACAGGTACTATTACTATTGGTTCTCATGGTGCATATGCTCTTATTGATCCCGGTTCTACGTATTCATATGTATCTCCTTCTTTTGCTATATTCTTAGAACGGGGAGTTGAGTTTATTAATGTGCCGTATGTGGTAGAATCCCCAGTGGGGGGAGTATATTAGTGGATAGAGTGTATAGAGATTATGTGATATTTGTTCAGGGCAGGGACACCATAGTTGATCTATGTGTGTTACCGATGTCCGCTTTCGATGTGATTATGGGCATGGATTGGTTGGCATAATGTTATGCATCGGTTGATTGCTATGCTAAGCTTATACATTTTAATTTTCCTGGAGAAACTTCAGTGTGGAAAGGCATGACTCCTGTGACTTAAGGAAAAATAATATCTTATGTAAGGCACGCCGAATGATTAATCATGGGTGTTTGGGTTTTATTGCCACCGTTCATGATTCTCGAGCGGAGAATGTTACTATTGATAGTGTTCCTGTTGTTCGCGAATTTGCGGATGTTTTTCCTGAAGATTTACCCGACCTACCCCCGATGAGAGAAATCGAGTTCAACATTGATTTAGTTGCAGGGACTCAACCTATCTCTATTCCTCCATATCGTATGGCTCCAGCTGAGTTAAGAGAACTGAAGGCTCAACTCCAAGAGCTACTTGATAAGGGGTTCATTAGGCCTAGTGTATCGCCTTGGGGTGCACCTGTGTTATTTGTGAAGAAGAAAGATGGCACGATGAGAATGTGCATTGACTACAGGCAACTGAACAAGGCGACTATCAAGAATAAGTATCCATTGCCTCGTATTGATGATTTGTTTGATCAACTGTAGGGTGCTACTCATTTTTCCAAAATCGACTTGAGATCAGGTTATCGTCAGCTGAGAATCAAGACTGAGGACATCCCCAAGATAGCTTTTCGGACAAGATATGGGCACTTCGAATTTTTGGTGATGTCATTCTGGCTGACTAATGCCCCCGCAACATTTATGGACCTCATGAACAGGGTATTCAAGCCATAATTAGACCATTTTGTGATTGTGTTCATTGATGATATTTTGGTCTACTCTCGGAGTGAGGCTGAGCATGGACAACACTTGGGAATTGTGCTACAGACATTTAAGGAACGAAAGCTTTATGCCAAGTTCTCAAAATGTGAGTTCTGGTTGAGCACAGTTTCCTTTTTAGGACACGTGGTGTCCCGAGAAGGGATTCAAGTTGATCCAAAGAAAATTGAAGCAGTTCGAGATTGGCCTCAACCCACTACTCCCATAGAGATACGCAGCTTCATGGGACTAGTTGGATATTACAGAAGGTTTGTGGAGGGTTTCTCGAAGATAGCCACTCCATTGACACGTTTAACTCAGAAAGGTGTGGTATTCCAGTGGTCAGATGAATGTTCAGAAAGCTTTCAGAAATTAAAGACTTCATTGACTACGGCTCCGATTTTGACCTTACCTACTGATGAGGGTGGTTTCATCATTTATTGTGATGCATCTCGAGTCGGGTTAGGTTGTGTCTTGATGCAGAATGGTAAAGTGGTAGCTTTGCGTCTCGACAACTAAAGAAACATGAGAATAATTATCCAACTCATGACTTAGCATTGGCCGCAGTTGTATTTGTACTCAAGATCTGGCGTCACTATCTTTATGGTGAGCCGTGTGAAATCTATACTAATCACAAGAGTTTGCAATACATATTCAAGCAAAGAGATCTGAATTTGAGACAGCGACGGTGGTTAGAGTTACTTAAAGATTATGATCTTATAATTTTGTATCATCCTGGTAAGACGAATGTGGTGGCAGACGCCTTGAGTAGAAAGTCTTTAGGCAGCTTGGCCCGATTTACTGCTAAAGAACGACCTATGGCTAAGGATATTCAGGCATTAGCCAACCGCGGAGTTCGGATTGATCATACAGTACAGGGAAGGTTACTTGCAGTTATGGTGGAACAATCGTCCTTAGTGGGGCAGGTCAAGGCTTGCCAATATGAAGATCCCCTTCTTGCTAGACTGCGAGATCGAGTGCAAAATGGGGGCGTTAAGTCATTCTCTATTGATGGCGAAGGCGTGCTACGTTGTCAGTCTTGAAAGCGGCTTCACCAGCCGATGTGTCATTTTATGTTATGTTGAGAAGTCCATGTGATTACAGATTCTATTGACTTGAGTACGATATAAAGAAAGTTTCTGAAAGCTTCACTATGTATTCCATGATTATTTGATTTAGAAGTCCAAAGAGGTTATGTATGTAATAAGAGTCAGCGGGTTCGCTCGGCTCCGAATATGAGGTCGGGTGCCCATCACACCCTAGCGAGATCGGGGTGTGACATGTTCATCCTGTATTTCACGTGTCTATGCTAAGACGATATGTTGGTGATGATAGCCATAAGATTCAGCTAGAGGATGTGGAGCTCGATAAGAATTTGACTTATGAGGAGGGTCCCATATCTATTCTTGATAGGCAAGTACGACAATTGAGGTCGAAGCAGGTAGCTTTAGTCAAAGTGTTATGGCATAATCACCCAACCGAGGAGGCTACTTGGGACTCCGAGGCGGATATGCGAGATAAATATCCTCACTTATTTGACGCGACAGATATGAATTAGACCCGTTCAAGGATGAACGTCATTTTAAGTGGTAGAGAATGTAATAACCCATATATTTTTTAAGGCTTAGTTGGTAATTTAAATAAAAGAAGGAAATAAAAAGAAAAAAAAATAGAAAAGAAGGAATGTAGCCAAGCCCAAAAAGGAAAAGGAAAAGAAAAAAAAACACTTTAAAAAGTCTGATGGCTAACGTGAAACACTACAATCTGAAGGAACCAAAAAAAAAAAAGGACGAGCAAACAGAGGGAGAGAAAACCAGCAGAAAAAAAAAAGGGAGAAAAAGAGAAGAAAGGAGAGGAGAAAAATAAGAACTTTCACCCCAAATCATCAAGGTAATTACTCTAATCCTTTATTTAAGTTTATTACATAATTATGGGTAAATCTTTATGGTGAAAACATGAGGATATTTTGATGGATTTAGAAAGTTTAGCTCTAGGGTTCTTCAACCAAAATCATTGATTTGAAAGGGCAAATAGCGTCGGATTTTAGACTTCTATATATTGTTGGAATCCTCTCGTTAAGGCCATTCCGAAAACATAAGTCTTGTCGGGTTTTGAACACATTGACCAGAGGGCGTTTTCGTCCTTTAAAATTTGACTTTAACCGTTTAAGCCTCTAAAAATATAGAAGTGGTTTACCCTAAGGGTTTTGACCATTCTAAATCCGTTTTTGTGTAGTTTGAGGCAATCCGAAGACTCGAGAACGCAGTTTTGATTTATTGGGAAATGTGCTTGAATTGTGAATTTGAGGTAAGTGAGACTTTAAGCTTTGGGTACTTGCTTTTCAAAATACGTTTTAAAAATATGTTTTGTCTGCCTGGCCCATGTGTTGGGGCGAGCGTGTGCTTGGCAGAATCAGTGGTCCTTAAGGCCAACCGCATATACTTTATTTTCAAATAATCCAAAACTCTCTTTATAAATTATTTTGTGATGTGATATAGCTGTGAGCCATGATATTGGGGCATTGTGTATGCTTCCCTTAGCATTGTGTATGCTTCTTGATTATATTGGGGCATTGTGTATGCTTCCCTTAGCATTGTGTATGCTTCTTGATTATATTAGGGCATTGTGTATGCTTCCCTTAGCATTGTGTATGCTTCTTGATGATATTGGGGCATTGTGTATGCTTCCTGACATATTTGGCACATTGTGTATGTTGCTGTGGATTCATAGTGTTGACTAATTCTTTAACTGCCACTTATGACGGTTCGTAGTGTAAATTGTGTTGAGATATATAATATATTTGATAAACAGTGGTTTGGACCTTGGTTGCTATTGTATAATGATATTCATGTGCATAATATTTTTGTGCCTGTTGTGTGTTTGTATTTTCTAACACTTGTTCCAGGGGTATTTGATGTGGCGGGTCAAGGATCTTACTGGGTTATATTTATGTATAACTCACTCCTTACCTGCATGTCCATGCAGATACTGTCGTTGAGAACGAGGCTGGTAATTGAAGACTTCGTGAGTGGATTCTGTTGCTGAGGTGAGCCACCGCATTGTTCGTGGAGGCAGCCATTTCAGCTTTATCTAGTTTATTTTTAGTTATTTCTTTTATTTTGGGTTTACATGCCCGACACTCAAACTAATGTAACTCTGTTAGATGCTCCATGGTCTTAGCGTGGGATGTGGGCTAGAGATTCTTTTTATCTTAGCGTTGGTTGGTTTTCATAAATCGATTATGGATTTGGTTGGCGACTATTTCGCATTTTTATCATTAATAACGTTGTGGGACCTGCACTTATTTTCTTTTAGTGCTTTTGTAAATGGTTAAGAGTATGATATGTAGTTCGTCTGGCGGGTAGTGTTTGCTGGGTGCCAATCACGGCTAGCGGGTATTTTGGGACGTGACACTTGACTTTAAAAATCAAGAAAAACTCAAAATTTATCAACAAAGATATCCGACCATCACCTATGATTGATGCTAAAAGAATGACATCTGATGTTCCTACTAAATGAGTCAAGGAGAGTGTTAGATGTTGAAGAAGACGATCAGGAGCATGTTGCCAAAAGATGGTAAAGAGCACTACCTTCATAAGTATAGTGCTAAAGATTATCTTTTTGATATGAAGGAAGGTATAATCTTATTCTTTTGATTGCTACAGTTTTTACTAAAGTTTTATCGCTAGATTAACTATTATGAAAATCGCTGAGTTTATCTATTAGGTTTTGTCTAATTCAAAGTACTGTGTATGTGGATATTGCATTCCTAAAAAATTAAGTATTCTTTTAAATATAGAGTTTTATTTTGGATAAAGTTATAGTTTAATACTTTGAGATCAACTGAGAGTTTGTGTTATATTATTGAAATACTAATTATGTTGGAGGCAATGTAGTTAAACTCTATGTACACGCATAAAAATTTCACTGTGAAATCAGACTATCGTGTAAAGTGGGAAAACTGATTGAAATTGAATGACACAAATTTTTAAAAATCATAGCTTAATTTTTTGTGATAAAGTTTATTCACTTTTAAACAAAGACGGATTAATAGCCGGATATAACCACCATAGTCACATAGGTCATCCTTGATCTTTCTCATTGCTTAGTTTTTCATCTTTGTCATCTACTACATACTTTTTATCTCAACAATTTTTGTTTGATATATTATTTGGTGTTGGATATTTATTTCGTTAGTAATTAATTTTTTATCTTATTATTTTTATGAGGCTTTGCAGAGATGGTGCCGGAATTAGGTTGAGAGATGCTAAAGTTAAATTCAGCAATGGATACATTAAAAAAAAAAAAAAACAATGGATACATTGGATCACTACTTCACTGTTACGTATTGTATGAGCGAGCTTTGTGGACATGATTTCAATAAAAGAGCGAGCTTTGTGGACATTTGTTTAAAAGAATATATCAATGAGAAGTTAATTCGATAAGTTTAATGACCCTTTGTAACTTTTGTATAGTTTGATTTCCTTTTGCGGAGAATTTATTTAGAAATATAATTTTGTAATAACTAATACAAGATAACAGGCAACACAACAAAAAGAAGGCAAGGATGACTAAGTGACTTCTTATCTTTATTTTTTCAGTCTTTAATGTACCTTAATCTTGAGATATTATTGCATCACAATAATATTGAATATTGTTGCGTTCTTTAATTGATTTTACATATTTTTTAGTTTGTCTTACCTAATATATTTGATATTTTAAAGAACTGATTATTTAGCTTTAACAATTATGTTATACAATTAAAAGTTTATTATTTTTTGTACGCGTTTTGTTATATTCGATATAAAATATTCATGCAACGCACGAACGTAGAGACAATTATTTTAAAAGCACGAATGATTTTTGTTTACCCCCGATTTGGTAACCAATTGAATTTGTATGTGGATATAGGATATGTGCTTGGGCCTAAATATTGATTACAAAGATGGGATAAGAACGCTTTTTGATACACAAATAAGGAGCATAAATACCGGCTGCTTACACATATGACAAGTTGATTGAAGAGGTTCAACAAGAATCGGATGTATATATATATATATATATGTTGTGTTACAAATGCTCTTGAAAGTAAAAGAAGAATCACCCCCCCTAAGGGAGGTGGGAGCACTCTATTTATAGCAATGAGCCCATGGGCCCTCTCCAATGTGAATCAATAAAATAGTAATAAAAGGGACAGCCCCTGCACGGGTTTGGTGTGATGTGACTGACGGCGCCGTCTGACACACGCATAGTTGGCAGCTGTCCATGATGTGATACCACTGACGCGTCCTAGCAACGGTCGCATCGGACCAACGGACTCACGGATACCGGACCAACGGTGCTGAGACACCGAGGAGAGATCCCGAACCCTCGGTGGCTTAGAGACCGGGCTAGATGGCGCTTATACTCGGCCTTGATCAAAGTGCTCATCAGGAGGTGTGATGTCCCCGTACGAACCCTCGCCCTTTTCTTTCTCCGATCCATAACTATCCCGGATCTACCCGTATCCGGTTTTTCTACCGTATACAGATAGCCCCACGCTTCCCGGACCAACGATCTATCGGAGTGACGGGAAGTGAATGAGTCATGCATCCGACCGCCCGGACGACCTATCCTTATCTCCTTATTTTGGCGGGAATGGGTGCATCATGTCTTCCCCTTTGCCGGCCACGTGTCCTATTCCGGATGGTCCGTTCCTGTCAACCGCCTCTTGCACGTCGTTTCGCGTCGCTTCACATTAATGACGTGACACGTGGCGATCCTCGATTGGCCGTCCTCGATAACCGTTCCCTTCCTTATGCCTATATAAAGCCCCTTATTCCCTCATTTTTTCACTTTTTTCGATTTGTCCTCTCTTTTCCTTTTCCCTCTGTGTTCCAGATCCGTCCTTTCCGTTACAAATTTGTTGTCAAATCTTCTTTTGTTTATACGTAAAAAGAAAATGGGGGATTAACTTTGTCATCGTTCTTACCAACTGCTCTTTGCTTCTTCAAATCGTTATTTCCTTCGTTTCCTTTGCGTTGTTTCCTAAAATCCTTTTCCTTCCATTCCTTCAACATGTCTGAAACCACTTCTACCGAAGTTCCTTCAGTTTCATCCCCGAGGGCCGAGGCTGTGTCCCCGACCAAACAAAAGAGTAACCCCGAAACTACGGCTTCGGATGTTATACCGGCCAAATTTAACTTCAATAAAGACCTGGAGGCGGAAAAGCCCTCTGCCGTCTCCGACCGGGGATATGACGTGAGGAGATATCCTTCCTCCATAACCGAGGATAAACTCAACACGGTCCGGGCAGACTGTGGGTGGCGCACCCGCCCGATAAGGGTTTTTGCACCCGGGCCAGACGAATCCGTTACCGATCACCGGGAAGGGTTCTTGTACGTATACACTTATCCCTTTACCCTTAAGCTCGATCCCCCGATTGATCCGGTCATACTGGATATGTGCCAGACCTATGGCGTGACTTTGGCTCAGATCGGCCCGATTGTTTGGAGGGTCGTTGCTTGCCTCCGGTTGCTAGCCAACAGAGCTGAGAAAGAATTCTCACTGGGCCACCTAATACGCCTGTACTCCCCAAGGATATTCCGGGGCGGTGTCATAAAACTAACCAAACGCAGCCGGAGCCCGCTTTTCTCGAAGATGGACGAAGATCGGGACAGGGGGTGGTTAGAACACTACGTCCGGGTAAAACCCGAGGATATAATCCCGGCCGCCCATCTACCTTTTCCGGAGAAGTGGAACGACAAACGTGAGTTCGAACCTTTGAGTCATCGCCCTTACTTGTTCAGTCACTTATGGTATTGTTATCTCACCGCCCTTTCCTTATTTTTGTAGCAAATGGGTTTGTTCCCCCGGTTATCCGAGATCTGAGTGAGTGGGTCACGACGCTCCTCAACCAGCTTCCCTATGAAGACCGGACTTGGGCCCACTTGTCACGCGGTCGATGGATCGCTCAAAATCATGGTAACTTTCGACTTTCCTTCGATCTTGCTGTATCTTTAGCCATTCGAGGTCGCCAGTTTTCTTAACCTGCCAACGTCTTTTATCGTTCAGGTTTGCCGAAGGGCTCGGTGGCATCTAGATCGGAGTCGGGGGCCGCTTCCCCTGCACCGGCGTCCGCGTTTGATACGGCGGGTTCCTCCCGTGTTCTTGCCGAGGCCACCAAAAGAAAACGACCCTCAGAAAAGGGGGAGCCGTCTAAACGAAAGAAGGCAAGAAGCGTTGCCCGGCCCCAGAGAGAGGAAACGGAGCCTGACATCATAGTTCGGAGGGTCGACCCGGCTCCGTCAGCAGCCCCAACACCCGAGGATACTGCCTCCGAACTGCCCTTGCCTTCTATCAACGAAGGTATCTTGATTCCCGTTCTTCCTTCAGGTGCGGAAGAAATCCTTTCCCCGGCTCCTCTTCGGTCGGTTGACTTTGTCGATATTTTAGGTGAAACTTCCTCGGAAGATACTCCCCTGCAGAGGAGTAAAGGAGCTGGGGAAACGGCTGTCACTGCAACCGATAAAAGGACCATTCCAGTTTCGGAGACCGAAGCCCCCATTCAGGCTCGCCCATCGCCCGGCCACGAACCTGTTTCTACTCCGGAACCCCCGGTCCTTGCCCGGAACATCGGGTCTATGCCAAGCTCGTCTACCCCCGCCCCGAGGATTGAAGACTTTGAAGATATGTTTTCAACTACTCCTCCTGCTACCGGTGAAGCTGCGGGTTTTGGCTATCTTCCGATTCCTCGGGCCACGAGGTCGGCTGTTAGGCCCCGTGTGTTCGTACAATTGGAAATCGAGAAATAACTATGACTCGGGTGTTAGGACATAAATTAATTTTTGAGAATATGACTATGTTGGATATGGAATTATTAATGTCAAGACCTCGGGGAAGGCCGAGGGTAAATTTGGAATTTCGGAAATTAGTTTCGGGAATTACAAATCGGGACTTTTATGAATTGGGCCAAGAAAGTTGAAAAAGAATTGAAGCCCAAGATTAGTAGGGTGGCCGGCCCCTTGCCAAGCCCAAACCCACTAATTTAAAGTCATGTGCTATGCACATGACTAGTATTGGATATATATCAATACAACACTTGGTATTATTCAAGAGAAAAATCAAAAAAAATCAAGAACACCAAGAGAGAGAGGGTTCGGCCGAACCATAGAGAAAAAGAAAAGAAAATTTTCCTAGCTTGTGTTGTGGCTTAAAAATCTTGTTCTTTACATACTTGTGAAGTACTCAAGGCCCTCTTCAACGGGGTATAATTAGTTTGGCACGAGGACGACGTTTTCGACAAGTCGGGGTTTCAAGAAAGGTATGAATTCTTACCCTCTAATGTTATAGAATTGCTATGAATGGGTTAAGGATTGGAAGTAGACGAGAATCCCGTAATTTGGACATAAATGGAAACGTGTGGGTGTGTGTTTGTAGTAGGTTTGGCCGTGAGCCATAGATGGGAAAATTGGTGTGAATTGATCTTGTTTAAGTTGGTATAATGTGTTGTTGTGATCCTTATATCGTAAATGATTAATTGGTGAATGAAGTTGGCATTGAAAAATGATTTTGAATATTATCGGAAAGCGTATACCTTCGGTATCTTTATGTATATCTTGGGTGTTATGGACTTTAGATGTGAATCTATATCGATGTTGATGAATTCGGAATGGAACTACATGAGTTAGAATGTTCGTAGTGCATTTTAGATGTTTTGAAGAATTATGGAAATAAATTGATTTTGGTGCAATTTCGTGTATGACTTAGATTGAATGTGGAATGTGATTGACTAGTGTTGGATGGTTGAATGAATACAATTATGTGAATATAGAATCGGGATTTTGAACGTTGAATGGAAAGTTGCCAACTTAAGAAATCATGTCGAACTTTGAAACTAGAATGGTGTTATTGTTGTTTGTTTTGGTTGTTGATGTGTGGGCTGTTGTAGTTGGTTAATTTGAGCCGAGCTATGCCTCGGGGATGTTAGATTTATAGGGGAAGTGCTGCCGAAATTTCGGTAGGCAATTGTGAAGTTAAAGGCATTTCTAAGCCTAAGGATCTCATTTGGTAACTTTGACCATTTGCAGATTTTTGACGGAACGGGACGAGACATTTGGAAGAGCTTACGACGTCTGTGAGGTATGTAAAGCCTCCCACTCCTTCATTTGGCATATCTTAGTGTGTCAGTCGAATATGAGACCTTCCGGAGCATTTCTGCTCCTCGAAACCCGATCCACAGAAAAGTCACTATTCATTCAATTCTATTGAAGCCTAAAGGCTCCAATTTGGCTAGTATGCCACCATTCGTCCGAAACCTATCGAAATGTGGTCGGGTGACCTAGAAATGATTATGTATGACCCTTGGCATATAAATGCTCAAAAAAAATATGCTCGCCACCTCATTTCGAATCGAGGTGGGTCCGCTACCCCAAAAATGCCCGATTTGCCCTTCGGGCCACCTTTGATAACAAAGATATAAATATTACTTCGGAGCTTTGGAACATCTTCCTGCGGGGTAGATTTGGGACAATTCGATACGCTAACTTATACTTCGAATTATATGGACCATTTTGGAAACGCTTTGCGAAATAAAACTTTATGTCGACTAAGTATTCGACTATTTTGTAATACGATATGCTTTATGAATTTACTTTGTTTTGAAACACTATTTTGAAAGACGATTTGCATTTGTTTGCTCACGACTCCGTTCGTGCCTTATTATGACTTCGTTCGCCGGTTCCCGGGCCGGTTTTGATTCGTGCGCCATACGATAATTCGGCCGTATGCTGTGTTACGGTTCCCAAGGCTTCGCCATAGGGCCGGGTTCCGTTTGGAGTTATGCTGTGATATGGCTCGGGATGCGATACGCTCACCGATGATTATGATTATGTTCGGGGATGTACGGAGATTTGAAACCTTCTGGTGTTATGCTGTGTGTGGCGCCAGCGTCGGAGTGGCGACCACGTTCTTAAGCGTTTGCATGATTTTACTTGCATAATATATATGTATATGATTTCGATACAGACTTTGACATCTGATTTGCTTTCGATTTCGATTCATAATTCTGTACTCCGTGCTTTACATACTCAGTACATATTCCGTACTGACCCCCTCTCTCCGGGGGCTGCGTTTTATGCCCGCAGGTGCAGATCTTGGTGATCCTCCGCAGTAGGCTCCACTCTTTGCTTTCTCGGAGTACTCTTATTCGATTCGGAGTCCACTCTTGGTACAGACTCCTCTACTCTGTATATATTTTGGATATTTGACAGTTTGGGTACGGCGGGGCCCTGTCTCGCCATATGTTATGTTTTGAATTCGTAGAGGCCTGTAGTCATCTTTGTGGGGTGAGGGTCCTATGTGTATACTGTATGATTTTGCTTTCGGGTCTTAAAGCGGTCTGTTTGATATGATGGCCCCAAATGGCCCTTCTGTATATATTTGTATTTTGACCGGCGATGCCTATTCCGCCGCTTTGTTTGAGTTTGATTTGATATGACCGCTTAAGACATATTTTCGATATAAATTATATTTGACATAACTTTTGTAAAACTATGAAATCAGTTTGGATTTGGAAACGAATATGCAATTTGGTCTGGGTACCCAGGTAGGGTGCCAGTCGCGGCCCACGGGGCTGGGTCGTGACAAAAGTGGTATCAGAGCGGTTTGTCCTTGGAATGTCTACAGGCCGTGTCTCGTAGAGTCTTGTTTATCGATGTGTTGTGCACCACATCTATAAACGGGAAGCTACAGGGCATTTAGGACGTTACTCTCTTTGTAATCTTAGATCGTGCGATAGAGCTGTGCTATTAGAATGATGTTGATCTGACTCGCCTTCGTGTTTGCAGTGATGCCTCCGAAGAAGGCAACGGCGGCCCAGAAGGGCAAGGCGAGGATTGGAGAGGCTAGCCAGGCACAGCGAGCTACCCGGGCTCGTGTTTATGATTTGCCTGAGGATGTGCCACAGTCTGAGGGGTCTGCTACACCCCCACCAGTACAGCCCGGAGTAGGGCCATCGGCAGCTCCAGAGGTTCGTGTACCCGCACCTGAGGCTCCAGCTCCTCAGCCAGGGGCGGAGGATCGGACCCTGAGGGAGGCTGTGCAGCTACTGACTACGCTGGTGGCAGGACAGGCTCGCAGACGCGGGCGTAGGGATGATGATGATGATGACAGGCGGGACAGCCTGCGAGTTCGGGAGTTTCTGCTATGTGGCCCTCCAGAGTTCTTCGGGTCTAAGCCCGACGAGGACCCCCATGACTTTATTCGGGGGATGCGACGCTCACTGGACCTAGTCAGGGCTTCTGAGACCGAGTCGGTTGAGCTGGCGTCGCACAGGCTTCGAGATGTGGCTACCCACTGGTATGAGACTTGGGAGCTGTCTAGGGGAGAGGGTGCCCCTCCAGCCACTTGGGATCAGTTTGTGACAGCATTCACCCGCCACTTTTTGCCACCAGAGTTGCGGCGGGCACGGGCTGATCGATTTTTACGTCCGCAGCAGAGGGGTCGGAGTGTTCGCGAGTATAGCCTTGAGTTTGATTCTCTGGCCCGATATGCACCGGCCGTGGTAGCAGATATGTCCGATCGGATGCACCGCTATGTTATGGGATTGGACCGGTATTTAGTAGACAGTTGTATGGCCGTGTCACTGCAGACAGACATGGATATTTCTCGGCTTCAGGCCTATGCGATGGGTATGGAGGACCGTCGCAGATCTGATCCTGCTGGCAGAGATAGAGACAGGAGGCCGCCCAAGAGGGCTAGATCCGCGGGTTATTCAGCAGATTCTCGAGGCGGACAGCCTCAGCAGCAGCAGCAGTCTGATAGATATTTCCCTCCTTCCGGCCGGGGTACTCAGTCAGGTAGCCGGAGATTCGACAGTATGGGATCGTCTGGGGCCGGTCAGGGCTCCAGAGTGGCAGGATCGCAGGTATCCAGGGGTCCCAGTCAGGCCAGACCACCTAGACCCCGTTGTCCACATTGCGGGAAGTCTCATCCCGGGGAGTGTTACCGAGCGACGGGAGCTTGTTTTACTTGTGGCGGTCAGGGCCACTTTATGAGAGACTGCCCATTGGCCAGTGGTTCGGGTAATGCGGCTCAGCAGACAGGGTCAGCCGCCGGTTCTTCCTCTGTACCATCTGTTGCACGCCCTGGAGGGCGGGGTATTCCAGCACCGGCAGGACGCGGTCGAGGCCGCGGAGGCGCTTCAGGTTCTAGCGGTCCCTCAAACCGCATATATGCTTTGGCCAGCCGCCAGGATCAGGAGGCTTCGCCAAACGTCGTCACAGGTACATTACTGGTTTTCTCCAGATCTGTATATGCATTGATTGACCCTGGCTCTACTTTATCATATATTTCCCCGCTCGTTGCTAGTAAGATTGGGATAGTGTCTGAGCCTATAGAGCCATTCGAGGTAGCTACGCCAGTTGGGGATTTTATTGTAGCGAGACAGATCTATAGGGATTGTTCTGTGACCATTTATGATCGTACCACTAAGGCTGATTTGGTAGAGCTAGACATGTTTGAGTTTGACGTCATTATGGGTATGGACTGGTTGTCTTCCTGTTATGCTAATGTCGACTGCCAGAAAAAGGTAGTCCGCTTTCAGTTTCCAGGGGAACCAGTCATAGAGTGGTTCGGATCGACTGCATCGCCGAGGGGTAAGTTTATTTCATACCTCAAGGCTAAGAAGATGATCCAGAAGGGTTATATCTATCATTTGGTTCGTGTGCATGATACTGCCGCGGAGGTACCTACCCTTCAGTCTGTCCCGGTCGTCAGTGAGTTTCCAGATGTTTTTCCTGACGAGCTTCCTGGCCTTCCACCGGAGCGGGAGATTGATTTTTCTATTGAGTTGATGCCGGACACGCAGCCTATATCTATTCCTCCGTACAGGATGGCACCAGCTGAGTTGAAGGAGTTGAAGGAGCAGCTGAAAGATTTGCTGGATAAGGGTTTTATCAGGCCCAGCACATCACCCTGGGGAGCGCCGGTATTGTTTGTTAGAAAGAAAGATGGGTCGTTGCGGATGTGTATTGACTACCGGCAGCTGAATAAGGTGACTATTAAGAATAAATATCCCCTTCCCCGGATTGATGACTTGTTTGACCAGCTGCAGGGTGCTAGACACTTTTCCAAGATAGATCTGCGCTCGGGCTATCATCAGGTGCGAGTACGGGAGTCCGATATCCCGAAGACTGCATTCAGGACCCGGTACGGGCATTATGAGTTCAGAGTTATGTCTTTCGGGCTGACTAATGCTCCAGCAGTATTTATGGATCTGATGAACCGGGTATTTCGGCCATTCCTGGATATGTTTGTTATTGTATTTATTGATGATATCCTGATTTACTCGCGATCAGCTGAGGAGCATTCAGATCATTTGCGGACGGTACTTGGCATTCTCCGTCAGCAGAAGTTATATGCTAAATTCTCTAAATGCGAGTTCTGGTTGACTTCTGTGGCATTCTTGGGTCATATTGTCGGCGCAGACGGTATTCGGGTCGATACGCAGAAGATTGAGGCTGTGCAGAATTGGCCCAGGCCTACTACACCGACTGAGGTGCGCAGTTTTCTGGGATTGGCTGGGTATTATCGCAGGTTTGTGGAGGACTTCTCTTCTATTGCAGCACCACTGACGAGGCTTACCCAGAAAGCAGCAAAATTCCAGTGGTCAGATGCCTGCGAGCGCAGCTTTCAGATGCTGAAGGAGAGATTGATTTCAGCGCCAGTTTTGGCCCTTCCAGAGGGGTCTGATGGGTACGTTGTATATTGTGACGCCTCTGGTATTGGGATAGGGTGTGTATTGATGCAGCACGGTCGAGTTATAGCCTATGCTTCCCGGCAGCTCAGACCGCACGAGAAGAACTATCCCACTCATGATCTTGAGTTGGCCGCGGTGATTCATGCCTTGAAGATTTGGCGGCATTATTTATATGGAGTCCACGTTGATATCTATACGGACCATAAGAGTCTCCAGTATATTTTTAAGCAGAAGGAGCTAAATTTGCGGCAGCGGAGATGGCTTGAGCTACTAAAGGATTATGACGTTGATATTCTGTACCATCCAGGGAAAGCCAACGTGGTAGCTGATGCGCTTAGCCGCAAGTCCGTAGGCAGTCTGGCTGATGTTCCATCTGATAAGAGAGATCTGGTTCGTGATATTCATCAGCTGGCCAGCCTCGGAGTCCGTTTGACAGATTCTGGAGATTCTGGGATTTCTGTTCGCCCAGTTGCTGAGTCATCTATTATTCAGGAGGTAAAACAACGCCAGTTTGAGGATCCTATTTTGATTCAGTACAGAGATGCGGCCCTTAATAAGACAAAGACCCAGTTTGAGATCTCGCCTGAAGGGGTATTATTGTACGACGGCAGGTTCTGTGTACCGGACGTTGCGGGCTTACGGCGGCAGATTATGGGCGAAGCACACTATGCCCGGTATTCTGTTCATCCTGGTTCCACCAAGATGTATCGGGACCTCAGGTGTTTATATTGGTGGGACGGCATGAAGAAGGATATTGCTGAATTTGTTAGTCAGTGCCCGAACTGTCAGCAAGTCAAGGTTGAACATCAGAAGCCCGGTGGGTTGTTACAGGAGATGGAGATTCCAGCCTGGAAATGGGAGATGATTAATATGGACTTCATTGTTGGGTTGCCGCGTACTCTACGCAGGTACGACTCCATTTGGGTTATTGTGGACAGGCTGACGAAATCAGCCCATTTCCTTCCGGTCCGGACCACATTTTCGGCTGAGGACTATGCCAGATTATATATCAGAGAGATAGTCAGACTTCACGGGGTCCCTGTATCTATTATCACCGACCGAGGTGCTCAGTTTACAGCTAATTTTTGGAGGTCGTTTCAGGAGGGATTAGGGACCCAGGTGACCCTCAGTACAGCTTTCCACCCTCAGACCGACGGGCAGGCTGAGCGCACTATTCAGACGCTCGAGGATATGTTACGGGCCTGCGTTATTGACTTCAGGGGCAGCTGGGATGATCATTTGCCGCTTATAGAGTTTGCCTACAATAACAGTTATCACTCCAGCATTCAGATGGCCCCGTATGCGGCCCTTTATGGCAGGAGGTGCAGATCTCCTATTGGCTGGTTTGACGTGGGCGAGACTAAGCTAATTGGGCCAGATGTGATCCAGGAGGCTGTAGATAAGGTGAAGCTTATTCGGGAGCGATTGTTAGCTGCTCAGAGTCGACAGAAAGCTTATGCTGATAAACGGCGTCGACCGTTGGAGTTTCAGAGTGGTGACTGGGTATTCCTGAAGGTGTCGCCTATGAAGGGCGTTATGAGATTTGGCAGGAAGGGCAAGCTGAGTCCGCGGTACATCGGGCCATACCAGATTGTTCGGAGGATTGGCGCAGTCGCCTACGAGCTAGACTTGCCATCCGATTTGGAGTCCGTGCACCCGGTGTTTCATGTGTCTATGCTGCGGAAGTGTATTGGTGACCCTTCAAGGATATTCCCAGTAGATGATCTTCAGGTGACGGAGCAGCTATCCTATGACGAGCAGCCGGTATCTATTCTGGATCGTCAGGTGAGGAGATTGCGCACTAAGGAGGTGCCTTCGGTCAAGGTTCTGTGGCGCAATAACAACCGTGAAGAGATGACTTGGGAGGCAGAGGATGAGATGAAGAAGAGATTTCCCCATTTATTCCCTACGCCTCCTGTAATCTAAACTTTTGTATTTGTTGTACCAATGAACGGATGGACCATGTGTGCTATTTGTATATAAAATGGTTTTCCCGTTATGCTTGTGAGCCTTTATAAGATTTATTTAACATTCGGGGACGAATGCTCCTAAGGGGGGGGAGAATGTTAGGCCCCGTGTGTTCGTACAATTGGAAATCGAGAAATAACTATGACTCGGGTGTTAGAAGGACATAAATTAATTTTTGAGAATATGACTATGTTGGATATGGAATTATTAATGTCAAGACCTCGGGGAAGGCCGAGGGTAAATTTGGAATTTCGGAAATTAGTTTCGGGAATTACAAATCGGGACTTTTATGAATTGGGCCAAGAAAGTTGAAAAAGAATTGAAGCCCAAGATTAGTAGGGTGGCCGGCCCCTTGCCAAGCCCAAACCCACTAATTTAAAGTCATGTGCTATGCACATGACTAGTATTGGATATATATCAATACAACACTTGGTATTATTCAAGAGAAAAATCAAAAAAAATCAAGAACACCAAGAGAGAGAGGGTTCGGCCGAACCATAGAGAAAAAGAAAAGAAAATTTTCCTAGCTTGTGTTGTGGCTTAAAAATCTTGTTCTTTACATACTTGTGAAGTACTCAAGGCCCTCTTCAACGGGGTATAATTAGTTTGGCACGAGGACGACGTTTTCGACAAGTCGGGGTTTCAAGAAAGGTATGAATTCTTACCCTCTAATGTTATAGAATTGCTATGAATGGGTTAAGGATTGGAAGTAGACGAGAATCCCGTAATTTGGACATAAATGGAAACGTGTGGGTGTGTGTTTGTAGTAGGTTTGGCCGTGAGCCATAGATGGGAAAATTGGTGTGAATTGATCTTGTTTAAGTTGGTATAATGTGTTGTTGTGATCCTTATATCGTAAATGATTAATTGGTGAATGAAGTTGGCATTGAAAAATGATTTTGAATATTATCGGAAAGCGTATACCTTCGGTATCTTTATGTATATCTTGGGTGTTATGGACTTTAGATGTGAATCTATATCGATGTTGATGAATTCGGAATGGAACTACATGAGTTAGAATGTTCGTAGTGCATTTTAGATGTTTTGAAGAATTATGGAAATAAATTGATTTTGGTGCAATTTCGTGTATGACTTAGATTGAATGTGGAATGTGATTGACTAGTGTTGGATGGTTGAATGAATACAATTATGTGAATATAGAATCGGGATTTTGAACGTTGAATGGAAAGTTGCCAACTTAAGAAATCATGTCGAACTTTGAAACTAGAATGGTGTTATTGTTGTTTGTTTTGGTTGTTGATGTGTGGGCTGTTGTAGTTGGTTAATTTGAGCCGAGCTATGCCTCGGGGATGTTAGATTTATAGGGGAAGTGCTGCCGAAATTTCGGTAGGCAATTGTGAAGTTAAAGGCATTTCTAAGCCTAAGGATCTCATTTGGTAACTTTGACCATTTGCAGATTTTTGACGGAACGGGACGAGACATTTGGAAGAGCTTACGACGTCTGTGAGGTATGTAAAGCCTCCCACTCCTTCATTTGGCATATCTTAGTGTGTCAGTCGAATATGAGACCTTCCGGAGCATTTCTGCTCCTCGAAACCCGATCCACAGAAAAGTCACTATTCATTCAATTCTATTGAAGCCTAAAGGCTCCAATTTGGCTAGTATGCCACCATTCGTCCGAAACCTATCGAAATGTGGTCGGGTGACCTAGAAATGATTATGTATGACCCTTGGCATATAAATGCTCAAAAAAAATATGCTCGCCACCTCATTTCGAATCGAGGTGGGTCCGCTACCCCAAAAATGCCCGATTTGCCCTTCGGGCCACCTTTGATAACAAAGATATAAATATTACTTCGGAGCTTTGGAACATCTTCCTGCGGGGTAGATTTGGGACAATTCGATACGCTAACTTATACTTCGAATTATATGGACCATTTTGGAAACGCTTTGCGAAATAAAACTTTATGTCGACTAAGTATTCGACTATTTTGTAATACGATATGCTTTATGAATTTACTTTGTTTTGAAACACTATTTTGAAAGACGATTTGCATTTGTTTGCTCACGACTCCGTTCGTGCCTTATTATGACTTCGTTCGCCGGTTCCCGGGCCGGTTTTGATTCGTGCGCCATACGATAATTCGGCCGTATGCTGTGTTACGGTTCCCAAGGCTTCGCCATAGGGCCGGGTTCCGTTTGGAGTTATGCTGTGATATGGCTCGGGATGCGATACGCTCACCGATGATTATGATTATGTTCGGGGATGTACGGAGATTTGAAACCTTCTGGTGTTATGCTGTGTGTGGCGCCAGCGTCGGAGTGGCGACCACGTTCTTAAGCGTTTGCATGATTTTACTTGCATAATATATATGTATATGATTTCGATACAGACTTTGACATCTGATTTGCTTTCGATTTCGATTCATAATTCTGTACTCCGTGCTTTACATACTCAGTACATATTCCGTACTGACCCCCTCTCTCCGGGGGCTGCGTTTTATGCCCGCAGGTGCAGATCTTGGTGATCCTCCGCAGTAGGCTCCACTCTTTGCTTTCTCGGAGTACTCTTATTCGATTCGGAGTCCACTCTTGGTACAGACTCCTCTACTCTGTATATATTTTGGATATTTGACAGTTTGGGTACGGCGGGGCCCTGTCTCGCCATATGTTATGTTTTGAATTCGTAGAGGCCTGTAGTCATCTTTGTGGGGTGAGGGTCCTATGTGTATACTGTATGATTTTGCTTTCGGGTCTTAAAGCGGTCTGTTTGATATGATGGCCCCAAATGGCCCTTCTGTATATATTTGTATTTTGACCGGCGATGCCTATTCCGCCGCTTTGTTTGAGTTTGATTTGATATGACCGCTTAAGACATATTTTCGATATAAATTATATTTGACATAACTTTTGTAAAACTATGAAATCAGTTTGGATTTGGAAACGAATATGCAATTTGGTCTGGGTACCCAGGTAGGGTGCCAGTCGCGGCCCACGGGGCTGGGTCGTGACATCGGCCCACCGACAGTCAGAATCCGGCTCTAGAGACAACTTGGTGACTATCTTCCCAGCCCCGAGCGTAGAACCAAGAAGGACCAGATCGGCCGTAATCACCGTCCCTGAGGATTGTGGCTTCTATCGCGTCCGGTAGGAGCAACAAGTTATTTGAGTCCTCTCGTCTCCGACTCGGACAAGCGAAAAATGACCGGGGTCACCTGGCAGTGCCTTATGAACGAAGGGATGCACGCGGGCAACCGGGTAAGGCTCTCGGTCATCTTTGTATATCAACAGACCTTATGCTTATTTCGTTTTGATTCCTTATGTTTGCTTTCTTTGCAGAGTGTAGTACTGGCAAACGAAGCCTTCATTCGTGCCCAACACGAGATGGATGATCTTCGAGGCCAGCTAGATGCCCAAGGCCGAGAAACGGAGAAATACAAGCATCTCCTCCGAGAGAAGGATGAAGAGTTGGGTCGGGCCGCCGTTCTTGCCAACCTTCGTCCCGAGCTTGATGCGGCCAAGGACAAAAATCGTCGTTTGAAAAATGAGTTGGCCGCCATGACTGATTATAACCGAAGCCTCGAGGCTGAGAAGATTTGTCTTAGCCGAGACAAAGCTCAATTTTCGTCGAGGCTGGATGAGCTGGAGACCACCGTGTCCCAACTCCGGAGGGAACTTGATTTGGTGAAAGCCGATGCAGCGAGCTTAGCCGGGAGGAACCGGCTACTGGAATCTGATACCGCTCTATATAAAGAACGCGTGAAAGTTTTCGAAGAGAAAGTCGAGGAGCGGTCTCAGATTAGTGAGGGCTTAAAAGCCGAGTTGGAGGAGGCGGTGAGTGCCAACGATGTTCTTAAGGCCGAGCTAGAAGTTGCTGTCCATATGAGGACTATTGCAGTGGCGGGTCGGTCCGAGCTGGAGACTAAGCTGGCTAAAGTTGAAGCCGATTTGGAGGAAGCCTGGAAAGGCGTGGAAACGGCCGAGGCTCATACTGCCATTGTCGCCGAGTATGAGAAGTGGAAGTCTCGGCGACTCACCCTCGAAGAAGCCGATTGCGGATTCTCTGATCTTCCGGCCCTGATAAACCAAGCCAAAGAGATGGAGGAGGAGGCAAACCACGCCCTCGGGTCCGACTCGGATGATTCCGAACGAACCGAGTCCGATCATTCTGCCTCTAGCCATGCCGAGTAGCATAGGATTTTTTGATGTAAACGTACTCTCTTGATGTAAATGTACTCTTTATAAAAGTATCCTTTGCGTATATGAAAGTTGCACTTCTCTTGTGTCTTCGTTTGAGTGTTTGTTTTTATTTTACCTTGAATTATTGGTCCGTTTTTCGGAAGAGATTATCCGTAGTCGTTGATTAATTCTGCCCGTGGGACTTACCAAATGTTTTGTGGGCTTCGGACCTTTCCGTGCCCATGATAGGGGCTTCTCTAGGACCGGCGTTTTTCATGGCCGGTTTGTGATGACCTCATTGGCCTTGTCTAATATCGGCCATAGTGTCCGGTACAGGGTGTATTAATTGAGCAATGCCGAAAATACGGTCATTGTAATGGTTTCTGTATTGCAAGTGTTTGTACATATGAGAATTTTCATTTCTTCTGCCTTGCTGTAGTAAATGAAAAATGGGACACGATTCATTAAGATTGTTTGGTCCTTACATCGGAGGCTATGGCCGGTGGCCGGGCCTTAGTTTTGCCGTAGCAAATGTTGAATGGGACACGATTCATTATAATTTTTGCCGTGGCAAATGATGAGCTTCTTTCTTTATTTCTCTTTATCGTTTCATGCTCCGATGTGGGTACTGTGCCCCCTTAACACTTGTCCGAGCTTCGAGGTCGGGTAGTGTTACTAAGCCCCCACTCGGAAGATGTACCCTCGGATACCCGAGTTCCGGCCCTTTATCTTCGTCGCGTAGCACGTTGTACTTGTTTCCTCGTTAAAAACCTCATCGGAAAACCCATTTTGGGACAAAACCGCACTAAGGAAAAGAGTGCAACACGTGCTTTCAGTCCTAAATTCTATTTTTGTGCCGCCCTCGATTTCCTGTAAAAAAGGCAGCATGGTTATCAAAAGGTATATATGAGAGGATCATACCTTAGCAGTAGTATCTTTTTAGGTGGGCTATGTTCCAGTTGTTGCGCAGGCATTGCCCATTCATGGACTCCAGCTGGTATGATCCTTTGCCCGTTACACCGGTCACCTTGTACGGTCCTTCCCAGTTCGGTCCTAGCTTTCCCTCGTTTGGGTTCTTTGTATGCAAAGTAACTTTTCGAAGTACCAAGTCCCCAACTCGAAAATGCCGAAAGTTGGCTCTCCGATTGTAGTATCTTTTCGTTCTCTGCTTTTGGGCCGCAATTCGGACCAATGTTCTTTCACGCATCTCATCAACGAGGTCGAGTCTTACGGCCATGGCCTCCCCGTTTAATTCCTCGGTTGTATACCTGAACCGGAGAGTCGGTTCGCCAACCTCGACGGGGATAAGGGCTTCGGCCCCGTACACCAATGAGAAAGGGGTCTCGCCCGTGCTAGACTTGGCCGTGGTTCGGTACGCCCACAACACCTCGGGTAATACTTCTCTCCAATGGTGCTTTGATGCTTCTAGCCTTTTCCTTAGGTTTTGAATTATTGTTTTGTTTGTGGATTCCGCTTGTCCGTTTGCACATGGGTGATATGGGGTCGACACAATCTTCTTGATCTTCAACCCTTCAAGAAAACTGTTGACTTTGCTACCCACGAACTAAGGACCGTTATCACAAGTTATTTCGGCTGGAATGCCAAAACGGCAGACGATGTGATCCCAAATGAAGTCGATAACCTCCTTTTCTCTGATTTTTTCAAAGGCCTGTGCTTCGACCCACTTATAAAAATAGTCAGTCATAAATAAGATAAAGCGTGCCTTACCTGGTGCCCGGGGTAACGGGCCCACGATGTCCATCCCCCACTTCATGAACGGCCATGGTGAGACCACCGAATGCAGCAACTCCCCGGGCCGGTGAACCATCGGGGCATGCCTCTGACACCTGTCACACTTTCGGAAAAAGTTTCTCGTGTCTTCATCCATCTGATTCCAATAATACCCGGCTTTGATAAGCTTTCAGACCAGAGCTTCCGCACCGGAGTGGTTGCCACAGGTTCTTTCATGTACTTCTCTCATCACATACTCCGTTTCCCCAGGGCCCAAACATTTAGCCAAAGGTCCGTGGAAAGAGCGTCGGTATAATTGGCCATCCACTAAGCAAAACGGGCTGCCTTTGTTCGTAACGAATGTGACTCCTTTGGGTCGCTTGGGAGCTTATCATCACGCAAGTAATCAGTGTATTTGTTGCGCCAATCCCAAGTCAAACCTGTTGAATATACCTCGGCGTGTCCGCTTTCTATGGCCGTGTTTGATAGTAGCACCGTTGACCCGGGGTTGATTTCGGCCCCTTCGACCGCAGATCCCAAATTTGCTAATGCATCGGCCTCGCAGTTCTGTTCTCTTGGTATATGCTGCATGGTCCATTTTTTAAATCGGTGAAGCACCACTTGGGTTTTCTCGAGGTACCTCTGCATCCGTTCGTCCTTGACTTCAAATGTGCCATTCACCTGGTTTGCGACCAGAAGCGAGTCGCACTTTGCCTCGATAGTTTCTGCCCCCATGCTCCGAGCCAATTCCAAACCTGCAATCATAGCCTCATACTCGGCTTCATTGTTAGTCAATTTAGCAGTTTTGATGGACTGTCGGATGACATCACCGGCCGGGGCCCTAAGGACAATACCAAGCCCGGAACCTCTAAGGTTCGAGGCCCCGTCCGTATGCAGAGACCAAATGCCCGTGGCCCTTCCTGAGGTTAGTAGGAATTCTTTTTCGACCTCGGGGACCATGGCCGGGGCGAAGTCTGCTACGAAATCGGCCAAGATTTGGGATTTGATGGCCGTTCGGGGTCTGTATTCGAGGTCGTAACCGCTAACCTCTACAGCCCACTTCGTTAGCCTACCCGACAACTCTGGTTTATGCATGATGTTTTTCAAAGGATAAGTAGTCACTACACATACGGGGTGGCTTTGGAAATAAGGTTTAAGCTTTCGGGAGGCGCTCACCAGTGCCAATGCCAGCTTCTCCAAATGGGGGTAACGGGTCTCCGCGTCCCCCAATGTTCTACTCACATAATAGATAGGGAATTGCGTGCCTGATTCTTCTCGGACCAAAACGCCGCTTACCGCCACTTTGGAGACAGCTAGATATAGAAATAGTGTCTCACCCGCCTTCGGTGTGTGCAGTAGAGGGGGGCTAGACAAGTATTTCTTCAAATCCTGTAGAGCTTCTTGGCACTCGGGTGTCCAGACAAAATTGTTCTTCTTCCTGAGCAAGGAGAAGAACCGGTGACTCCTGTCCGAGGATCTCGATATGAAGCGACTTAGCGCTGCGATTCTCCCGGCGAGTCTCTGAACCCCCTTTATGTTGTTCACCACCTCGATATCTTCGATGGCTTTGATCTTGTATGGGTTGATTTCGATCCCTCGGTTTGACACCATGAAACCCAGGAATCTGCCAGATCTTACACCGAAGGCACACTTCTCCGGGTTGAGCTTCATGTTGTATTTGCGAAGCACATCGAAGGTTTCCTGCAAATGCTTTAAATGGTCCTCTGTTTCCAGGGACTTAACAACCATATCGTCAACGTAAACTTCCATTGTTTTCCCTATTTGTTCTTCGAACATTCCATTAACTAGGCGTTGGTAAGTTGCACCGGCATTTTTTAATCCAAAAGGCATGACATTATAACAGTAGGTCCCGTACCGGGTGATGAAGGATGTTTTCTCTTGGTCCTCCGGGTACATCCGGATCTGGTTATACCCGGAGTAAGCGTCGAGAAAACTCAACATCTCGTGCCCGGCCATTGCATCGATCATTCTATCGATGTGGGGCAACGGGAACGAGTCCTTCGGACATGCCTTGTTTAAATCTTTGAAATCAACACACATTCGAAATTTGTTACCTTTTTTGGGTACTACCACAACGTTAGCCAGCCACTCCGGGTATTTCACTTCCCGTATGGAGCCTATTTTCAAAAGTTTGGTTACCTCGTCCTTCACGAATGCGTGTTTAGCCTCCGCCATGGGCCTTCTTTTCTGCTTTACCGGAGCAAACCTCCCGTCCAGGCTGAGCTTGTGAGTTGCTATGTCTGGTGATATACCTGTCATATCTATATGCGATCATGCAAAGCAATCGGCATTAGCACGGAGGAATTCAATTAATTGACGCCTGAGCTCCGGGGTGAGCCCTGTGCCCAGGTATACCTTTCTTTCTGGGAGATATTCGAACAGGATGACCTGCTCCAGCTCCTCCACTGTCGACTGGGTTGCATCCGAGTCATCCGGCATGACGAACGATCTGGGTACCTCGTAATCTTCCTCTTCATGCACTGGATTAAACCCGGCGCACTTTGATTGCTATTTGGGAACTTCTCCTCCTATTGCACATTTCTCTTCCGGCCCCTTGGGCCGATGTGCCACTTCCTCTACTGCGAACATTTCCCTTGCAGCGGGCTGCTCGCCTCGGATGGTTTTCACTCCCTCTGGCGTGGGGAACTTCAACAGCTGGTGTAGTGTTGAAGGCACGGCCCTCATGTTATGTATCCAAGGTCTGCCCAATAGGGCATTAAATTTCATGTCACCCTCGATCACGTAGAACACCGTTTGCTGAATGGTGCCACCCACATTTACAGGCAGTGGGATTTCCCCCTTCGTGGTTTCGCTTGCCATATTGAACCCACTTAACACCCGGGCCACTGGTACGATCTGACCGAGCAGTCCCATTTGTTCAACCACCCTCCATCGGATGATGTTGGCCGAGCAACCCGGGTCAACCAAAACGCGTTTGACCTTAGTTTTAAAGACCAGTATAGAGATTACCAACGCATCATTGTGGGGTTGGATGATGCCCTCTGCGTCTTCATCATTAAAGACGATAGATCCCTCGGTCGAATGATCTCGAGTGCGCTTTTCACGGACAATAGAAATCTTTGTCCGTTTCATTACCGGCCCTCGAGGGGCATCAGTGCCCCCCACTATCATGTTGATCGTATGTTGGGATTCAACAGGCTCGGGCATTTGATAAGATTCTCTTTCCTTATAGTGGCCCGCTCGCTCAGCAGATCTCGGAGGTGACCATTTTTCAATAGCCGGGCTACCTCCTCTCTCAATTGGCGGCAATCTTCAGTTCGATGACCGTGCGTCCCGTGATATTCGCACACTACACTTGGATCTCGCTGACCCGGGTCCGTCCTCAATGGTTTAGGCCACCTTACATCGGGTATACGTCCAATAGCCGAGACAAGTCCCGAAGTACTAACGTTGAAGTTGTACTCCGAAATATTTGGAGAGACTTTATTGCTGGCGGAGCTTCCGGTGTCGCTCCTAAACGAGAGTCCTTGACTGTTAGACGGGCGTTCAACCCGCTTGCTGCCCCATCCCGAGAAATGGCTCGGACTCTCTATTGCCTTTTCCGACCTGAAATTTTGCTTCTCCGTATAGGGATATGGCCGAAACCTCTCTTTCAATGATTCAGACTTGCCTTCATATCCCTTCCTTGGTGCCTCGAAACCTCTATTTACTTTGGTCCTTACCGGAGAGAGCTCGAATTGATCGTCTTCTACCCGGATCTTCGACTCGTACCTGTTGTGGACGTCGGCCCAAGTTACGGCCTCGTATTCTAACCAATTCTCTTTCAGCTTGGCCGAGGCCACCGAACTTAGCATGTTGAGTCCTTTTGTGAAGGCCTGTGCGGCCCATTCTTCTGGCACCGGAGGGAGCTCCATCCGCTCCCTCTGGAACCGGGTGACGAATTCCCGTAGCAGCTCATCGTCCCTTTGGGTTATCCGGAAGATATCAGCCTTATGGGCTTGCACCTTTATCGCACCGGCATGTGCCTTTACGAACGCATCAACGAGCATTTCAAAAGAAGTGATCGAATATTCGGGTAAATGGTCATACCACATCAATGCCCCCTTCGACAGGGTTTCCCCAAATTTCTTTAACAACACCGACTCGATCTCATCTTCTTCCATATCATTGCCTTTTATGGCACAAGTATATGAGGTCACATGCTCGTGTGGGTCTGTGGTGCCGTCATACTTCTGTATGTCGGGCATTTTGAACCTCTTCGGGATCAGTTTCGGGGCCGCACTTGGCGGGAAAGGCCTTTGGATGTACCTCTTCGAATTCGGCCCTTTCAGTAGAGGTGGAGCCCCCGGTATCTGGTCCACGCGAGAATTGTACGTCTCGACCCTCTTCTCGGTCGAATCCACCCGTTTTGCCAAGGTCTCGAGCATTTTTAGGACCTCAGTTGAGGAGCCGGCTCCGGAGCCGTCGCTCTCGATCATTTGTTCTCCGTTTCTTCCGGTTTCAACCGTACCTTTTGACTTTACCGACCCTGCTTCACCCTTTCCGCTCTGCAGTTGAGCAATCGCTAGCCCTTGCTCGGTGATTGCCGCCCTTTGTTCCTGCAGCATTTCAAAGATCAAACGCAAGCTAACGCCGTCGTTTGGCGCGTCTGGCTCTCTCCGGACCCTATCCCGGGATAACGTAACGGAATGGTGAGTGTTTAGAGGATCGGTTGCCGGCGGAACGGCATTCTCTTGATCTACGGTGTTTTGCCGGTTAAGTCCTTCCCTTGAATCAACGGGGTTCGGATCAGCGGGGTTCGGCAATGCCCGCAGTCCGCTCCCTTCGTTTTCCGCCACTATCTCGGCATTATTGACATGACCGGATTGTTCGACGTCAGCCATTTGGACCGTTTTCACAGAGACGGAGAGGGAGTTTTTGGTTTCGATGAATGTGGTGGAAGTTAAGGCCAAAGACCACTATTATCCTAGCCCCACGGTGGGCGCCAAACTGTTTACCCCCGGTTTGGTAACCAATTGAATTTGTATGTGGATATAGGATATGTGCTTGGGCCTAAATATTGATTACAAAGATGGGATAAGAACGCTTTTTGATACACAAATAAGGAGCATAAATACCGGCTGCTTACACATATGACAAGTTGATTGAAGAGGTTCAACAAGAATCGGATGTATATATATATATGTTGTGTTACAAATGCTCTTGAAAGTAAAAGAAGAATCAACCCCCCTAAGGGAGGTGGGAACACTCTATTTATAGCAATGAGCCCATGGCCCCTCTCCAATGTGAATCAATAAAATAGTAATAAAAGGGACAGCCCCTGCACGGGTTTGGTGTGATGTGACTGACGGCGCCGTCTGACACACGCATAGTTGGCAGTTGTCCATGATGTGATACCACTGACGCGTCCTAGCAACGGTCGCATCGGACCAACGGACTCACGGATACCGGACCAACGGTGCTGAGACACCGAGGAGAGATCCCGAACCCTCGGTGGCTTAGAGACCGGGCCAGATGGCGCTTATACTCGACCTTGATCAAAGTGCTCATCCGGAGGTGTGATGTCCCCGTACGAACCCTCGCCCTTTTCTTTCTCCGATCCATAGCTATCCCGGATCTACCCGTATCCGGTTTTTCTACCATATACAATTTTCGCTAACTATTGAACGACAAAAATATCCCTGTAATATTGATCGACTTTTATGTCCTTGGAAAGCTAAATATTATTTTGGAAAACCTATTCAATATTGGATAAAAGTGTAATATCAGTTACGATAACAAAATATGACCCGTGAAATAGTTTTGTAAGACCAAGGAATTCTATTTTGGGTTGTTTTTTAGTCTCAAGTGGAAGACTCACCAACTCTGGCATTGTCAGAGGATGATACTTCTTTAAATTATGCTAGCGAAAAGAAAATCGACAAAGATCTACATAGTGCCTTGATTTTGCAATTTGATAATTATAGGACTTTTCATCTGTCTATTCACTTTATGGTAATATGCGTTTTATGGTCATAGAAATCACATCTATAAAAATTAATGCGACCGGTTAAAATTTTGTGTTATAGGGTGTCTTCTGGCGAACATTTCTTAGAAAGAGGACGAACTTATAAAAAAATTAAAAGCAACCAATCCTATTAATACAAGATTGCCAATCGAATGTTATTTCATTTAAATAATTGATTGAGGATTTACGTGCGAGGCACGTACGTAGGAAATAGTTATATTAAAAGCATAAACTCCCTAATTTAAAAGTAAAATTACTAAAATATCCTCACTATTAATTTTTTTTGTTTTCCTTAATAAAAAAGATACAAAAGAGGCAAAAGACTCCTGTTTGAAGAGACGCTTGCCTTCTAATGTTTCTTTTGCTACAGACGACTGTTTGAAGAGTTCCTTCCCTCTGTTTACCCCGAATTTAGGTAATCAATTAAATTTATGAGTGAGGTATAGGATATGTGGTTGAGCTTTAATCTATTTGGTTGAAAAAAGATATATATGGATATGCTATGAACAAGTGAATAATAATCGATGGTTTGCACTAAATATATGTATTTAATAATATATGAATATTGTTTACTTGAATAAAGCTAAAGAAGAACACACTAAATCCGGACCAAAATCAGATAATATGAGGGGGAGATTTTATATATTTTGCTATTACAATGTTCTAGAACTGAAGGAGCCAACCTCTGAAAGTAGGGTAATGACCCCTATTTATAGTTTTGCCTTGTCGGCCTCAAACTACATAAAAGCCCTTTTCAATAAAGAAAAGCTCTAAAAGGATAAGGTTGGGTCGTACGGTTTGACACCCGCACGATAGGCAGTACAATGTGGCAGAACGGTCTTGACGCGTGACAATTGTGTAACGGATCACCCGGACCAACGGCCACGAACAATCAGGCCAACAGCCACGACCAACCGGACCAACGGCCACGATCAACTCGGCTATGGAGAAACCGGACCAAACTATTTCCTTCGCTTTCTTCGAATCAAGCACTTCTCCGGTCCGAAAGAAAGTCTTCATGCTCGTGCTTGTTTCTTTCTTCCCTTGATCTCCGGTCTCACCGGTCTAGCATATGTCCGATTTTTACCGTATACAGATAGTCCCCACACTTTCCGGACCGTAGTTTTACCAGAGTAACGGGAAGTGGATGAATCAAGAAACCGGTGGTTCCATATGGTCGTTATTATCTTTTTATTTTGGCGGGAACAGTTGCATCATACCCTTCTGTCATCAGCCATGTGCCTCATCCCGGATGGTCAGCTCTGACAACCGCCGTAACGCACGTCGTTTCATGTCACTTCTCATTAATTGTGGGACACGTGGCATTTCCCGGTTGGTTGGGATTTGAAACCGCCTCGATCCCCATATCTATATAATGCCTTTCACCTCTTCACCTTTCCATTTTACGTCTTCATTATACTTCTCTATTTTGAGCCTGTTTGGATAGGCTTATGCCTATAAGCTGTTTGCAGCTTATAAGCTAAAAAAAATAAGTTGGGGTAGTCTAACTTATTTTTTTTTTGGCTTATAAGCTGTTTTCAGCTTATAAGCTGCTTTAGATAAGCTAAGTCAAATGGGCCAAATTATTTTTTTGAGCTTATTTTAAGCACAAAATGACTTTAAGCTGGCCAGCCCAACACTCAAAAAAGCTAAAAACAACTTATAAGGAACTTATAAACCAATCCAAACAGGCTCTTTATTTCTTCACTTCATCACTTCTAATCATCCTCCATCTCCTATTTCTTCCTGATTCATTGCTTATATTGCGTGAGAGGAAATCAGCTCCACCAACTTCTTCTTCAGCTGTTTTTGTTTAGAAAGTGCTGCTTCTTTTTCTTCCTACTCTTACAATTTTGAATTTTTTCTTGACTGCTCCCTTACTCCTATTTTTCAACTTCTTTTTCGAATTTTCCAAATCTCCTTTTCCTTAACTTCCAAATGTCTGCTAACACCGAAACCACCTCCTATGATGTTCCCTCGGTTTCTTCGCAAGGAACCGAGCCAACTTATCAATCCAAGGGAAAAACCGCCTTTGAGCCCACTGCTTTGGACATTGTACCGTCCAAACCCAACTATATCAAGGATTTCGAGGTGCAGAAACCTTCTCTGGTTTCTGATAGAGGGTTTGATGTAAGACGGTACCCCTCGTCCATTACCGAGGACAAACTTGATCTAGTCCGGGCTGATTGCGGATGGGATAACCATCCGGTACAAGGTTTTGCCCCCGGACCTGATGAATTAATCACCGATCACCGGGAGGGCTTCTTATATGTTTACACCTACCCTTTCACACTCAAGCTCGACCCTCCGATCGACCCATTTATTCTAGATATGTGCCGGACTTACAATGTAACCCTGGCCCAGATTGGTCCGATTGTCTGGAGGACCGTGGCCTGCCTCCGGCTGTTGGCCAATAACTTGAAAAAGGAGTTCACGCTGGCTCACTTCATCCAGTTATACTCCCCGAGGTTGTTCCGGGGGGGGGGTGTAATAAAGCTCGCTAAACGAAGCCAGAACCTAATCTTTTCAAAGATGGACGAAGATAGAGACCGGGGTTGGCTGGAGCGTTACGTCCGGGTAAGGACCGTGGACATTATTCCGGCCAACTACATGCCCTTTTTGGAGAGGTGGAATGATAATCGTAAGTCTCAGTTCTTTTATTAATTGCTTTTGACTACTTTGTCAAACACTAGTCCTTTCACATTCAGTATTTGTCCCCTTCTTTATACCAGTCGTGGCGTGGATACCTCCGGCTGTCCGGAACATCAACGAATGGGTTAGTACTCTTCTTAGCCAGCACACCCACGAAGCACGGACATGGGGGACTCCTGTTGCGTGGCCGATGGGTCGATCACAACCACGGTAACTTTGCTTCTATCGGTATTCATTGCATTTTCTACCTTTCCCTTTTGTAACATCTTCGGCACTTAGGTTTACCCAAGGGCTTGGTGAACCCAAGACTGGAGCCAGCGGTCGAACCCGCTGCGTCAGCACCCGAGTTCGATTCAGCGGGTACATCCCGTATCATTGCTTCCGCTAACAAGAGAAAGAAGCCTTCTGACAAAGGGCAGAAATCGAAGAAGAGGGCGAGGAGCGTCGTTCGGACTCTAAGAGATGAAACAGAGCCCGAGTTCCTCGTTTCGAGGATCAGTGTGAACCCTCCCGTTGCTTCTATTCCGGAGGAGGGTACCACCATTTCATCACTTCCTTCAGCCGGGGAAGGACTGTCGGCTCCGGCCTTGCACACAGGTGAGGAAGAAGTTCATTACCCGACTCCTCTAAGGTCGATTGCATTTGTCGATATTTCAGGTGATGGTTCATCCGAGGAAACCCCCCTACAAAGGACTAGAAGGTCCGGGCGTGCACCCGAGACCGATCTGAGGGCTGAGCCGGTCCTCGAGATCGAAGTTCCAGTAGATGTGGGCCCACTGCCCAGCTATGGGACTACTACAACTTCCCAGATCCCTGCCTCCACCGAGGCTGCTGAGGCCGGCCCGAGTTCTCCAACTCCAGCTTCAAGGTCGGATAAATTTAATGACAGTTCTCGGATACTCCTCCTGCTACCGGGGAAGCTGCCGGTTTTGGACGTCTCCCAATCCCTCGAGCCACGAGGGCGGCTAGCCGGACCACCGATACTGGAGCTAGGGATAGCCTAGTACGTATCTTCCCGACCCTAAGTGTGGAACCTAGGAGGACTAGATCGGCCGTAATCACAGTCCCTGAGGACTGCAGCTTTTTGTCTCGTCCGGTGGGAGTAGCAAGCTACCTGAGGCCGCTCGTCTCGGACTCGGACAAATGGAAGATGAACGGAGTCCCCTGGCAGTGTCTCATTAATGAGGGCATGCACGCGGGCAATTGAGTATGTTTACCAACCATCCTTGCATAATTCATTGCAAATTTTAGTTTCTCGCTTATCCGAGTTTTAACTTGTTTCTTTTACAGAGTGTGGTGCTTGTTAACGAAGCCTTCGTCTGCGCTCAACAAGAAGTTGATGATCTCAAGGGCCAGCTGGATGCCCAAGGTCGAGAAACGGAGAAGTTTCAGCACCTTTTGCGGGTGAAGGAGGATGAGTTGAGCCGGTTGCAATTTAAAATTTTCTCGTTTCCCCGTCTTATTAGTATTCAGATAAGAATCCTCATAATCATAAATTGGACTATTAATAGTATTAGTATTGTTATAGCATGTCTCTGTAAGTTGAGAGTGGAATTTATCCTTTATTTTGTCCTTTTATCTTTCCAACCTTCAACCCTAGCTTGACGCGGCGAAGGCCGAAAACCTTTGATTAAAGAATGAGTTGGCTGAGATGGTCGAGAAGAACCAGCTTCTTGAAGCGGACAAGGTCGGCCTTAGCCAGGACAACACTCGTTTTTCCTCAAGGCTTGGTGAGCTCGAAGCCACTATCTCTCAACTCCGGGGAGAGCTTGACTCGGTCAAGTCCGATGCCGTGAGCATGGCCAAAAGGCATCGGCTGCTTGAATCTGAGAGTGCCAAGTACAAGGAGCGGATGAGGGTGTTTGACCGAAAAGCAGAGGACAGGGCCCGGATATATGATCAGCTGAAAACTGAACTTGAAAAGACGGCCGATGCTAATGACCTTCTCAAGGCTGAGCTCGAGTCGACCACACAAATCCAAAGGGTCTTCGATGAAGAGCGGGATGAACTGGTGGCAAAACTAGCCCAGGCTGAGGCCGATTTGGCAGAAGCCCTTCGGAGTATGGAGGCTGCCGAGGCTCATACTACGATTGCAGTGGAGTATGAACGGTGGAAGTATCGGAGGGTCACCCTTGAGCAAGCCGGTCATGGCTTTGCGGATCTTCTGGCCCTGATACTCGAAGCTAAAAGGGTCAAGGATGAAGCTAAGAGAGCCCTCGATACTGACTCCGAAGAATTCGAGCAGACAGTGTCCGAACACTCCGGATCCAGCCATACCGGATAGACCAGGGCCTGTAGTTAGCCTTTATTTTGTTTTTTTTGCCTTTTTGGCTTGATTTTTGTTTTTTGAATTCGTAGGGGTCTCCGGTGTAAAAACCTTATATAAATGGAACATGCAGTTTTCCTGATTTTCTTTATTTCTTTTGCCTGAATGCTTATGACTTTTTCCCCAATTGTCGATCCATTTTTAGGACAAGCAAAGACTCGGAGTCATTATTTTGGACTGTGCCTAAGTATTGGCTTTTCTATTCGTCTGGTGCGTTTTGTCCAGGAATTTGACCGAGTGGTTTGCCCGTGGGACTTATCTAATGCTTTGTGAATTCAGACGTCTCCGAATCAGGTTAGGCATTTTTTAGGGCCGGTATTTTTCGGCTATTCAAATTTTGATGCAGCAGTCCCCATTCGAGGGTGTTTAAAGTTTTTGGCTCGGTTCATTGTGACCTTATTGCCTTTGTCGAATTTCGATCGTAGTACCCGAAATAGGGTATATGAATGAAGCAAGGCCGAAATACGGCGATAATCACCGGGGTATCGTGTTTTAACAAGAAGACATCGGAAATATAGTAATCCGAACTTTCGATAATCTTTGTATTGCGAGTATTTGTACGTACATGATATGAAAATTTTTTCCGCTTCCTTTTGCTTTTGCCGCAGCAAATACTAAATGGACACGATTCATTCTGATCGTTTGGTCCTTACATCGGAACCTAATACAGAAGGTCCGATTTTGGTTTGTTGAGCTCCTTCGTTTTCGATTAACCGGGGTAAACCTCGATGTGGGTATAGTAGTCCCCTAGTGCTTATCCGAGATGCAAGATGGGGTAAGCACTATCAAGTCCCCACTTGTAGGGTGTGGCCCCGAGTTTCCGGGCGTTTGTCCTTATCTTTGTCAAGTAACACGTTGTACTCATTGCCTCATTAAAAACCTTGTTGGAAAACCCATTTTGGAACAAAACCGTTGTTACACCTCGAAAATTTCGAATCTCGTACAGTGAATAGGCTAACGAAGAATACGAGTATACGATGTTTTAATCAGAAGGGAATGACGTTTGACGACCCTAAGTAAGATTTCAAAGGCAATGGGAATAAGAGGTAGGTTATGAGCCCAACGACTAATTATAGGTTCTGAAAATGTGAAAAGTTGCAGATTTGCACTTTGGTCTCGTCGATGAAATACGGACCGTAAAGTGGTATACGGCCCGTAAATTGCCTTGTCGTCTTTCAACATTCCAAAACTTTAACTTTCTGCCAAAGACTTGAATGGTTAAAAACGACTTGAAATACGGACCGTAAACTGAAATACGACCCGTAAACTGAGTTTGTAAATCACCATGTCCTCAGCCTACCTTTTTGGTTCTGTTATGCTTAAATATGCCCATGAAATAGGACTGTAAACCGTGTTTACGACCACTGTGCACTTTCAACTACTGTTCATTTCGAATCAGATTTCAAGTTTTAAATAAGAGACCCAAGTTCGGTCAAACCCTAATCTTGCTAGGGTGTGATGGGCACCCGACCCTTCCTTAGGGCCGAGCGAACCCTCTGACTCTTATTACATACATAATCCTTTGAACTCTTAATCAATAAAAATGACAAACACAATAAATTCTTTTGGAAACTTTCAGAAACAAGTCAAATCTGTAATCATACGGAATTTGTAACATAACATAAAATGACACATCAGCTGATGAAGCCGCTTACAAAACTGACATTCTATACCCACGACTCTGTCTGCAAGTCTCTAAAATCAATCAGAAATCATAGCACATATACTCTGACTCGGCAACACTCCAGGAGCAAATGGAGCTAGCCATTTCCGCTGGAACACCTTCTAGTAAGTCTTCTAATAATACCTTCCACTCATCTGGGTGTACCTGCGTGGCATGAAACGCAGCCCCCGAAGAAAGGGGGTCAGTACGGAATATGTACTGAGCATGTAAGGCATGGAATACAGAAAATAGGATCATAACTGAAACAGAGATTTACCAGAATCAAGTATGACCTTTTAAAACATCAAAGCACTTTCCTTTTTAAATGAAAATCATGCATATCCACATCATATCATATATACAGATAACGTGTCCCGGCCCTCCAGTGAGGGACTCGGTGGATAACATCATACATATCCACATCATATATCTTGTATGCATATAACGTGTCCCGACCCTCTAGTGAGGGACTCGGTGGATAGAATCATGCCTGTCAACATCATATATCATGTATACATATAACGTGTCCCAGCCCTCTATTGAGGGACTCGGTGGATAGAATCATGCATACCAGCATCATATACCATATATACATAACGTGTCCCGACCCTCTATTGCGGGTCTCGGTGAATAAAGTCATCATATGCCGTGCTGGCCGCCATCCCCGTATCATCATATCATCATATACATATACATATAACGTGTCCCGGCCCACAAGTGAGAGGGACTCGGTGAACAATGCAGTGGAGTACGCACGAGAACATATCCTAGCCCGGGACTCAGTGGAGGATACATTAAGGCATGCACGAGCAGAGTCGTGAGAAACTATATGCACATAAATCAAGACTCGATAGACAAGTATACTTACCGACACCTGAAGGCTCAGAAACAAGTTTCGGGTCAATCCGACTTTGTATAAGAAAGTTATGGGCGTTTTAAGTACAGAACCTTCTACGAACGTTTTAGAAGCCATTTTTGGAAAATCAGAACAACAATCATGTTAGGTACTTTTCGAATATCGTTATGGATCAAATCAGATAGAGCTCTTGGAACCATATGTACGTATCAAAATATATCAAAGACTCAATGGAATAATCAAACGTGCTATCATTTGAAAATCAAAACTTTAGTCATATCAATTATTTTTCGAATGCCATTCGGAAACATATCAAACAGAACTTCAGACATCATAGATACGCATCAAAACCATATGAAACAACTTATGGAAATCAAGAACGTTAGCCATCCTAGTGGCTCTAAGAATGAGAGTTTCTTTGGAATCATATACATATACTTTGTCATCTTGGTTTCACAAAGATCATGCCAAAAGAAAGAAAGGGTAAGCCTTACATACCTGTTCCACGTCCTATTAGCTACGCTTATTCGTCCGAGCTCGTTAGTCTACATTCAAGGAGATTTACATAATCATCAAACACATTGTCACACACTTGTCTTAATCTTTCAAATACACTCACTTATAATCTGCCAAAATTTCGGCAGCATTTCCCTTGTAAATACACCATCCCCGAGAATCTAACTCGGCCAATTTATCAACAACAATCCGAGAATTCAACTCAGCCAAATTATCAACAACAATACCAACAATCATACTAACAATCTTCAACTATCAATTCCAAAATATATTCTAACATTAACAACTCTTGTCACACAATTCAACGACATTTCATTTATATTCAATTCGATCACATATATTCAAGCTAACACCAATGATCCCACATTCAAGTATTAATCCGAAATCATTCTAATATGGTTCAAGAATACCTCAAACGATTCACATAATATTCCAAACAACCCAATCAACATTTTACTTCACCCGAAACCTTCCAAATTCAATAAGAACAATGACAACACATTTCCTTCTTTCAAATTCAATTACAACAACCCAACTTACAATCTTCCAAACACATGTCTCACTTTCAAATTCATGAATTATATTTACAACCTACACATTAGCAACTCTATTCTTATAATTATAAGGGACCATACTAATATCACATTAACTTCTTCCATAATCCACAAACGATTACAAATTCATTTCAATTCATCAAACCTTCATTTTCCTCATGGAATCCACATCTACAACAATCAAAATACTAAATAAAATCAATTCATTTGTTCTACACAACACAACTATATTCTGCCACAACATCAACACACACATGTACCATGAATTCCATCCATTTCTACGTACTTCAACATACATAATCAACTCTAACACATGTAAAAGAAGATTGACCTCATACCCTTTTTCACTTATCTCTTCTTGCCCACTTGCACAACAAATGATTTACTCACTTCAACAATCACTCCACGTTAAAGAGAACGTTCCAATTGGTTGAACTGCTAGAAGAAATAATTTTTTTGATCAAGATTTTCCAAGGTCCTCCTTTGGTTAGCTATGGCCGAATATGGCCTTCTCCCCTTTTCTCTCCAAGCTTCTTGAAATTTCCAAGTGAAGATGATAAAATGTGCTCTCTTAACCTTCTTTTATCTATTAATATTAAGTCCCCATGTGGGCCTTGGCCCACATCACTTGGACGGCCACATGGCCTTCATTTCAAGACCATTCGTTTTTTTTTTTTGTGGTAATTCATGAAATATTATTTCCCTAATTCCAATTTTTCCCTTAGCCTTTCTCAATATTACCATAGACCACCTTGTGAATTTCCCTTTTTACTCCTAGCCTTCCTTAATATTCCATACTAATAATACTTACAAGCGACTTGTTCGTTAAGACAAAACCGGAAAATAACCTTATCGTAGTTAGCTCGGAATATCCCAATGTACAAAATACGGGGTATACATTTATTTCATCTTCATTTTTCATTCTCCACAACTCAAAACTTCTCTAGAAACTTCCACACATTTCATATACAAGAACTCATGAGAAATTGATGATCAACTTCATCAAATCAACAAAACCAAGTGTGGGAAACTCATCAAAGTTCATCCAAGTTAAGAAATTTCAAGAGAAGTAAACTAGGGTTTTGGTGCAAGAAGAGTAATAACACTCAAGGCTTGTTCCTACAATATCTAAGGTACGTTTTATGGCATTTACATGCTATTTAGGGTATGGAAGAGTTGAAACACTTGGATTATAGAAGAATGTAAGAAATGGGTCATGAAAGCGTGAATAGTAGAATTGTTGAGTAAAGGTTTGAATTGAGCCATGATCATTGATAATTTGTGATTATAAAAAAAAATGTTATGAATGACATTTAGAACATGGAATAAGTATCCTATGTGAGAAAAATGCAACAATGAACCATGGCCATGATTATGGAGAAATTGAAGACAAATTGTGAAATACGGATATTGTAAATGAATGAGGAGTGTTGTCTATCATATTGAGAATGTTGTTATGAATGTTTGAGAATTGATATAGAATATGGGAAAAGTAGTATAAACAAAGGAAATGCTGCCCAATTTTCCCTAGAAATAGTAGCGCGATATTATAGTCGATTAACTAACGTTAATGCGAATTCTCTCTTAAAGGTAGAAACGTGACATTGGAGGAGAACAAGCGAACGATAGCTTAGTTAAACGTAAGAGGTATGTGAGGCTAGTCCTTTCTTTCTAATGGCATGAATCCTATAGCATGACTCTCTTTCCCCTTCACGAGTTCCTATATTCCAGAAAGCTAAAAGCCTATGTCTATGAATAGCTATATACGATAAGAGACATGTTATGAGCCCTATAATAATGGTGATTAGTTAAAGTATAAAGATTCTAAAATGAATGATATGATGATCCTATAATGATAATGATGTATTTATTGCTCACACTCACCTTATGTGCTAGTTCCTTCAAGGTGAGGCAGAATGTCAAAGAATGCTCCATAATGAAATCGGGGATCACGACCTTACGTCACCCCGATAGACTATAGTTGTCCTTGAGCCTTATGCATGTACTTACTATGGTAAGCATACTATGTTGAGCATATTATGTTGAGCATGTTATGATAATGATATAACATCACGCCTATATGGCCGGGCAGTCACCGCTAAGGCGGGCAGCGTATACACCATGGCTAGATAGCATGGGCAGACACCACTAGTGGGCGGCATGAGATGATACCCGGACGCGGGAGGCCTTGACGTAGGCTAGTGTTATGATTATCACACCGATCCGATATGGACGGGAAGCTTATACATTTATGCATGCATGATATGACGATGAGTATGAGTAAGACAGCATGCATTATTTCTTTTATATTTGACAGTCAGATACAGATGTTTCATATTGATATTTCCTTTATATTATTGTCTTATTTCATTGTTTATGCCTCTCATACTCAGTACAATGATCGTACTGACGTCCGTTTTCTTTGGACGCTGTGTTCATGCCCACAGGTAGACAGGGAGGAGAGCTTGACCCAGATCTGTAGTAGCTGCTAGCTGATTGAAAGCACTCCTTTATTCCGGAGGTGCTTGATTATTCTTTTGTGTACATTTGTATATTTATCTTGGGCATGACGGGGTCTTGTCCCGTCTCTATGTCTAGCACTCCAGTAGAGACTCGTAGATACGCAGTGTGGGTTAGATGGTCCCACAAGATTGCTATCATGTATATATATTATTTTGATAGCCTAAAGGCTTATGTATATAAAAGTGTTATGTTTTGAAATGAAAGATGATTCTCTTATGAGTTGAGCATAAAATTGATAAAAGAGCATTAAATGAGTATGATGAGTAATAGAACGAGCGGTGCTCGGTGGTTAGCCCCGGGTACCCGTCGTGGCCCCAGCCGGGTCGTGACAACCGTACTAAGGAAAAGAGTGCAACACGTGTTTTTAGACCTCGATCCTAACTTTATCCGGTACTTGACTTCCTGCAAAAAAGAAAAGGTCAATAGATAAACACGAGGTGTCCATACCTTAGCAGTAGTATTTCTTCAAATGAGCCACATTCCAGTTATTGCGCAACCGTTGCCCGTCCATGGATTCCAGCTGATACGATTCTTTGCCCGTTACCTCGGTTATCTTGTACGTTCCTTCCCAGTTAGGGCCCAGTTTTCCTTCGTTGGGATTCTTGGTGTTCAAGGTAACTTTCCGAAGCACCAAGTCCCCAACCTGGAAATGTCAAAAATTGTCCCTCCGATTGTAGTACCTTTCCATTCTCTGCTTCTGGGCTGCAATACGGACCAACGCGTTTTCGCGAAGTTCATCTGTGAGATCGAGTTTTAAGGCCATGGCCTCCTCGTTTGACTCCTTGGTGGTGTACCAAAACCGGAGACTCAGTTCACCAACTTCTACGGGAATGAGGGCTTCGGCCTTGTAGACCAACGAGAAAGGTGTTTCTCCCGTGCTTGATTTCGATGTGGTTCTGTAAGCCCACAATACCTCCGGTAGTACTTCCCTCCAGTGATGCTTTGACGCTTCAAGTCTTTTCCTCAGAATTTGAATTATTGTTTTATTCGTGGATTCCGCCTGTCTGTTCGCATACGGGTGATATGGAGTTGATATGATTTTCTTGATCTTCAACCCTTCGAGGAAATCATTGACTTTGCTAGCCACGAACTGAGGACCATTATCACAAGTTATCTCGGTAGGGATACCGAAACGACAAATAATGTGGTCCCATATGAAGTCAATGACTTCCTTCTCTCTAATTTTTTTGAAGGCCTGCGCTTCAACCCATTTGGAGAAATACTCAGTCATAAACAAAATAAAACGGGCTTTACCTGGTGCCCATGGAAATGGACCAACAATGTCCATTCCTCACTTCATGAAAGGCAATGGTGACACCACCGAATGTAGCAACTCCCTGGGCTGATGAATCATCGGGGCATGTCTTTGACACCCGTCACATTTTCGGACAAAATTCTTCGAATCTTCCTCCATCCAGTTCCAATAGTAACCGGCTCTGATAATTTTTCGGACCAAGGCTTCAGCACCGGAGTGGTTGCTGCAGGTCCCCTCGTGCACTTCTCTCATCACATACTCCATTTCTCCAGGACCCAAACACTTGGCCAAGGGTCCGAAGAAAGACCGTCGATACAATTGGCCGTCTACCAAGCAGAAACGAGGAACTTTTGTCCTGAGTGACCGTGATTCTTTTGGGTCACTCGGGAGCTTTCTGTCTCGCAAGTAGTCGACATACTTGTTGCGCCAATCCCAAGTTAAACCCATTGTGTTTATTTCGGTGCCCATTTTCTATCGCTGAATTCATCAAGTGCAACGTAGTCCCTGGATTGATTTCTTCCCCTTCGACCGAAGATTCCAAATTGGTCAATGCATCGACTTCGCTGTTCTGCTCCTTCGGTACATGTTGCATGGTCCATTCTTTAAACCGGTGTAGTATCACTTGGAGTTTTTCCAGATACCTTTGCATCCGTTCGTCCTTGACCTCGAAGACGCCATTTACCTGGTTGATGACCAAGAGAGAATTGCACTTTACCTCAATTATTTTGGCCCCCATATTTCGAGCTAATTCCAAACCTGCAATCATAGCCTCATACTCGGCTTCATTGTTAGTCAACTTAACAGTTCTAATGGATTGTCAAACGGCATCCCCGGTGAGGGTTCTAAGGACAATTCCTAGCCCGGAACCTTTGAGGTTCGAGGCTCCGTCCGTGTGTAGCGACCAAATACCCGAAGCTTTCCCCGAGGTTAGTAGAAGTTCTTTCTCAACCTCGGGGACCATAGCCGGGGTGAAGTCCGCCACAAAATCGGCCAAGATCTGGGACTTGATGGCCGTCCGAGGCTTGTATTCGATATCATATCCGCTAATCTCTACGGCCCATTTAGTTAGTCTACCCGATAATTCCAGTTTATGCATGATGTTCTTTAGGGGGTAAGTAGTCGCTACACATATCAGATGGCATTGAAAGTAAGGCTTGAGCTTTCTAGAAGCGCTTACCAATGCCAATGCCAACTTTTCCAAGTGGGGATAACGGGTCTCCGCATCCCCTAAAGTTCTACTCACATAGTATATGGAGAATTGCATACCTGATTCTTCTCGGACCAAAACACCACTTACAGCTACCTCGGAGACGGCAAGGTAGAGAAAAAACTGCTCATCCGCTTTTGGTGTGTGCAGTAGCGGCGGGCTGGACAAGTACCTTTTCAATTCTTGCAAAGCTCTTTGACACTCCGGTGTCCAAACGAAGTCGTTATTCTTTCTTAGTAAGGAGAAAAAGCGGTGACTCTTATCCGAGGACCTCAATATGAAACGACTCAGCATCGCTATCCTACCGGTGAGCCTCTGCACTCCTTTGACGTTATTCACCACCTCAATATCCTCGATGGCTTTGATCTTATCCGGGTTGATTTCAATCCCCCGATTTGACACCATGAAACCCAAAAATTTACCGTACCATACACCGAAGGCATATTTTTCCGGGTTAAGCTTCATGTTGTACTTGCAGAGCACATCGAAGGTTTCCTGCAAATGCTTTAAATGGTCCTCTATTTCCAGGGACTTGACCACCATGTCATTAATATAAACTTCTATTTTTTCCCTATTTGTTCTTCGAACATTCCATTAACTAGGCGTTGGTAAGTTGCACCGGCATTTTTTAATCCAAAAGGAATGACGTTGTAACAATAAGCCCCATACCGGGCAATAAAGGATGTTTTCTCTTGATGCTCCGAGTGCATCCAGATTTGGTTATACCCGGAGTAAGGATCGAGAAAACTTAACATCTCATGCCCGACCGTCGCATCGATCATTCTATCGATGTGAGGCAACGGAAATGAATCCTTCGGGCATGCTTTGTTTAGATCCTTATAATCAACGCATATTCAAAATTTATTACCTTTTTTCGGTACCACTACTATGTTAGCTAGCTAGTCCGGTTACTTTACCTCCCGGATAGAGCCTATTTTTAAAATATTCGTTACCTCATCCTTTACGAAGGCGTGTTTCGCCTCTGCCATGAGCCTTCTCTTCTGCTTCACCGGGGGAAACCTCCCTTCTAAGCTGAGCTTGTGAGTTGTTACTTCCGGTGACACACCTATCATATCTATATGGGACCATGCGAAGCAATCTGTCACGACCCAGCCCCGTGGGCCGCGACTGGCGCCCTACTTGGGCACCCGGACAGACAAACATACCAGATCGTCATATTATAGATTATCTCAGATCTCATATTAGTCATTAAAACAAATTTAAAATCAAATATTGTCTTAAGCGGTCTCGTTTGCAAAGATATCAAATCCAAAGCCAAAAGGAGCGGCGGAATACACATCGCCTATCATATATACTGATGCAAACATATGGGCCAGTTTGGCCACCAAAACAGACGGACCGCATTAAGACACAAATCGTGACTAAAGCAGACACACATAGGACCCTCGACCTACATATATGACTACAGGCCTCTACAAATGAAGAACGAAAACATATGACGGGACAGGGCCCCGCCGTACCCCAAAATAGTCAAATATACATATGCATATACATCACAAGGGATATGTACCGACATATGGGCTCCGGATCAAAGGAGCACTCTGTAATAGCAGAACGTGTGGCCTACACTGGCAGATCACTGATCTCTGTACCTCCGGGCATGAAATGCAGCCCCCCGAAGAAAGGGGGTCAGTACGAAAGATGTACTGAGTATGTAAAGCATAGAGTACAGAAATGTAAATCACAACTGAAAAACAAACCGGATACAAAAGGGGAATACTGACCAGTATATCAAAATCTGTACCAAAACATATATATACATAATGCAGATAAAATCATGCAAAGCTCAGGAACGTGGTCACCCCTCCGACGCAGGTGCCACACACAGCATAACACCAGAAGGTTCAAATCTCCGTACATCCCCGAACACACATATCATCATAACATATCACCAGCCATATCACAGCATAACTCCAAACGGAACCCGGCCCTATGGCGAGGTCTCGGGAACCGTAACACAGCATACGGCCGAATTAATCATAGGGCGCACGAATCATAATCGGCCCGGGAACCGGTGAACGAAATCATAATAAGGGCACGAGCGGAGTCGTGAGCAAACAATGCAATTCACATATCAAAATACTTTTGCAAACTTGACAAAATCATATGTTGACTTATTAGTCAAAATAATTCGAACAATTAATCAAAACGGGATTCATTTTACAAAAGTATTTCCAAAACGATAATTATGGTTCAAAATATAATTTAGGATATCGTGGCAATCAAAACATTAATTTACAATAGCCAAGTTCATAAACAAAATTCTTTGCCGAGGTTGTACAAAAATGAGCCTTATAGGGCAACCGAAAGAGTCTCGGAGTTAGCGGGCCCACCTCGGTTCAAGTCGAGGTGGCGAACATGAATTACGAACACTTGGGGTCTATGAAATCATACGTGAAAGTTTCGAAGCGATTCGAATACATTTACAAAGGTTTCGGACATTAGATCACTTTTTAACACAAATGAGAGTTTTATGCTTCAATTGAATTGAATGAATAGTACCAAATTTCTAATTCGGATTTTCGAGAACAGAATGGCCTCCAGGGCTCCGATGCCGACCTAGTATACCTAGGACATGCCAAAAGAAGGAATGGGGTAGCCTTACATACCTTTCGTTTGTCTTACGCTCGTAAAAACTCAAATCCCATTTCGCTCAGAATCTGCAAAAGGTCAAAGTTACCAATTACGAATTTCAAGACTCCAAGAATTCATTTAACTATGTATTTGTCTACCGAAATTTCGGCAGCACTTCCCCTATACATATGACATCCCCGAGGCTTAGCTCGGCTCAATATCAACAACAACAACCCAACAATACCAAATGAATCAAGAATCACAACAAAATAGGTTCTAGCATCACTAATCTTCCTTTCTACATAAGGCGACAACTTCCATTCAAACTCCACAATATCAAACTAATATCAACATTGTCATATTCATTTACTCATTCACGGTTGTTCAAACGCATCCCAACAATGTTCCAAGCAATATACATGAGTTTACATGATTCGTCACTTTCCATATTCCATCCGAAACGTCAACGACTACGACGAACATACTAACTCGCATTATTTCCTTCCAAATTCATAAACAACAACATTAATTCACATCCTAGAGTCTTACTTTCATAATTATATAAAAATTATATGAAAATCGCATAATCTTCCATAATGACATACAATCCGTTTCAATGCTAACTCGATTCATTAAACCTTCATTCATGTCACAATTGCCACAGCGACGCAACTAATGAACTAAATAGAATTTAATCCATTACTCTTACACCACAAAGTGGCTCACGGCCACATACCATCCCACACACACACACGGCTGCACACACATGCATCACTACCACCTAATTCTCATCTTATTCCAATCATTATATCATTCATACAAGTTCCATAATACAAAAGTGGAAAATCCTTACCTTTTCCTTCAAGTTTCAACCCGCCGCAAACGTCGCTCTTGTGCCAAACCAATTATATCACGTCGAAGAGCGTCTTGAATATACTACGAATATGAGGAGAACAAGATTTTTAAGGATTAACTAAAGGAACTAGATTTTTTTTTTTTTTTTGGTTTGGGAAAGGGGTTCGGCCGAAAGGCCTTATTTCTTGGTGACTTCAAATTGTTTGGTTTCTTGAACCTTCCCATGGATAAGTATGTATATATATTATGCTTACTTATTTAATGGTCACATGAAAATCACATGACCTATTTAATCCATGGGCTTGGGCTAGCCATGGGTCATGGTCGGCCACCTTTGTGGTTTGGGCCTCAATTTTTCTCTAATTTTGTTGAGCCCAACTCGTGAAAACTCTCGTTTTGTAATTCTCAAAACAAATTTCCGAAATTCCAATTTTGCCCTTAGCCTTCTCCGATGTCTCCGCATCAATATTTTCCATAAATATCACACATATGTTAAATAAAATAAAAACATAGCCTTATTTCCTACAAGGCAAGATTATTCCAAATTTGTTTCCGAATGCGCAAACACGGGATATAACATTCTCCCCCCCTTTAGAACATTCGTCCTCGAATGTTAAATTAGCCTTATAGGGTTTTATAAATATGGTGGGGGGTCTCTCTTTAGGAATAGCACACATAAGTCATTTGTCAATCAATATAACAAACTTAAGAGCTTAGATTACCTGTGGGCGTAGGAAACAAGTGGGGATACTTTTTCTTCATTTCGTCCTCTGCTCCCCATGTCATTTCTTCTTTATCATTGTTTCGCCATAAGACCTTAACAGAGGTATATCTTTAGGGTGTAATCTCTGCGCCTGGCGATTCGGAATAATTACAGATTGTTCTCCATCAGACAATTCTTCCGTCACTTGAATATGTTCACTGGAAATGTTCCGAAGGGATCACCAACACATTTACGGAACATGGATACATGAAATGCCGGATGTACCATTTCCAGATCAAATGGTAGATCTCGCTCGTAAGTGACATTCTCAATCCTTTAAATAATCTGATAAAGTCCGATATATTGCGGACTGAGCTTACTCTTTTTGCCGAATCACATTACACCTTTCATAGTTGATACTTCCAAAAACACCCAATCACTAAGCTGAAATTCCAAGGGTCGACGTCGTATATCAGCACACGATTTCTGCCGACTCTAAGTTGCTAATTATCTCCCTCGGATAGGTTTCACTTTATCAACGGCCTGCTGGGTCATATCTGGATCGATTAATTCTGCTCCGCCGGTATCGAACTAGCCGATCAGTGACCTGAATTTTCTGCCATACAAAGCCTCATAGGGGCCATCTGGATGCTAGAATAGTAGCTGTTATTATAAGCAAACTCGCTCAATGGTGGACGATCATCCCAGCTACCAACGAAATCAATAATACAGGTCCGCAGCATATCTTCTCGCGTCTGTATAGTGTGCTCGGCCTGTCTGTCGCTCTGAGGGTGGAATACTGTGCTCAGACTTATCTGAGCCCCTAATCCTTCCTGAAAACAAATCTCCAGAAATTAGTCATAAACTGAGTACCTTTGTCAGAGACGATAGATATAGGAACTCCGTGGAGTCTCACTATCCCTTTAATACATATAGTTCGACATAATTCTCAGCTGAATAGGTGGTTCCGACGGGAAGAAATTGGACTGATTTTGTCAGCCTATTAACCATATCCCATCTGGAAATCATACTTCCGCGGAGTGTGATGCAAATCCGTAATGAGATCCATATTAATTATCTCCCATTTCCAAATCAGAATTTCCATTTCTTGAAGCAGTCCACCCGATTCCTGATGCTCAATTTTTTTGAGTTGTTGACAATTCGGGCACTGGGCAACGAGCCTTGCGATGTCCTGTTTCATGCCATTCCATCAGTATAGACATCCGAGGTCATGGTACACTTTAGTAAATTCAGGATAAACAGAATACCGAATATTATGCGCTCCGCTCATAATTGGTCGTTGCCGCCCTACGATGTCGGGCACACATAATCTACCTTGGTATAATAACACTCATCAGGCGAAACCTCAAACTGAGTATTTTCCTTGTCAAAGATCGTATCTCTGTATCCTGCAAGAATAAAGTCCTCCAACTGACGCTGATTTACCTATTCTATAATCGATGATTCTGTAACTTCTCAGACGAAAATTTCAATATCAAGGCTAGCCGACTGATGAGTTTTACAAACCAATTCTTTGTTTCTGAATGTACGCCGGTCAATGCCGTCCATAGGTTCACGAATAAGTGCGTCTGCCACAATGTTAGCTTTTCTACGGTGGTACAAAATATTAACATCATAATCCTTCAATAATTCGAACCATCTTTTCTGCTGCGAGTTCAACTCCTTTTTCTTAAAATATATGTATACTGAAAGCTCTTAGGGTCCGTATAAATATCAACGCGGACCCCGTGTAAGTAATGCCGCCGTATCTTTAAGGCATGAGTCACCGTAGCTAATTCCAGTTCATGAGCGAACTAATTTTCCCTCGTGCGGTCTGCTGCCGGGGAACATAGGCCATAATCTGACCATTCTCAGAGAACTACATATTTCTGTCGATGTCTAAGGCCTAAGCCAGTCCTTTATCGCTTCAGTCTTCTGTATGTCAGTTGTTTGCATGTACACTTACTTTGCTCACTCTCCTTCGTTACCCCTCTTTGGAGTCATACTTACACCATATTCGTATCTTTTCTTTCTAATCTACAACTTGGTTATCTTCGTACGAAGCCTTAACAGAATCATAATTACATAGTACACCATCTTATCCAATAGCTGACACTCAGATAACGTAATTAATATAGCAATTTATATTTTAATAATTATATCCTTCCTCATTGGATGATTTGGCCAAGTTATTCCTTCTTTCATACCCATTCCTTATCCGTTGTTCTGTTTTTTTTTTTTTTATATTCGAATTACTCGATACACACACGATTCATCATTCCACACCATAGGTTTCCTTTGTCCTGCACTGCTTCATTTTAGTGTCACGACCCAGCCCCGTGGGCCGCGACTGGTGCCCTTCTGGGACACCCCAAACGAACTCACACCCAGATCATCGTAATCAGACTCGTCCAGACCCAACGTACGCTATTCGAACTCAACATCGTAATCAGACAACTACCGAACACTTATCCTAAGCAGTCGCCCGTACAGATCAGACAAATCACGAATCAGAAAGGAGGCGGAATATACATCGCCAAATTTCACACACACACATCAGAAGGGTGGCGGAATGCACATCGCCCCCAAGTACATACACATACATACTTACTCAGAGGCCGACTTGGCCATAGCAGTGTACGGGCCGCTTAAGATTGCAAAACAGACTCACATGCAAACACACCGGACCCACGACCCACAAATCTGACTACAGGCCTCTAGACAAACAGAACATAAGACATATGAACATAGGACGGGACAGGGCCCCGCCGTACCCACTCATCCAAGTATGCAGAATACAGACACAACAAAAGATATGTACCAAAAGTAGGCTCCGGATCAAGGGGAGCTCTCCAACACAGCAGAAAGAGTAGCCTAAACTGGAGGACCACCCAAACGAGCTTCTGTACCTGCGGGCATAAAACACAGCCCCCGAAGAAACGGGGGTCAGTACGGGAGAGGTACTGAGTATGTAAAGCAGAAGGTACAGAAATCACAAACACAGCTGGAGTCAGAAAGAACAAACACACCGACATCGTAAACAAAGCAAACCTGCGCGGGAGGCGAACGTACAAATGCAAATCAAATCATGTATAGGGTTTAGGAACGTGGTCACCCCCCGACGCTGGTGCCACAACACATCATAGCTCCAGAAGTTTTCAAATCTCCGTACAATCTCCAGACACATCATATCACACACACATCATATCATCAGAACATATCAAATGCCATATCACATCATAACTCCATAAACGGTAACCGGCCCTATGGCGAGGCCTCGGAAACCGTAACACATCATAACTCCCGAATATAACATAGTGCGCACGATCACAAAGTCGGCCCGGGTACCGACGAACGAAATCATAGCAGACAGCACGAACAGAGTAGTGCAGAAACCATATGCATATCAAAAATAATTTACCGAACTCAACATATAATTTACACATAAGTATACACTGACACCAAGAGGCTCGGAGTAGGAATCGGATTGATAAGAGTAGACATATAGAGGTTACGAAGTTCCGAGCCGTCAAATTCGTAAGAAAACTGTTCATGAGTCACTCTTTCGGAATCCTCACATCATCCAAAGTACAGAACGTGCATTAATGGCACAGGAAGTTTCCAACGCATCCTTGGGTCATAAACAAACAGTCGCAGATTAAAACAGACACAAACGAATCAAACAAACCGAATAAGGGGAGCCTCGGGGCTCGCGGGCCCACCTCGGGTCAAATTGAGGCGGCGGACACAAATCGCAGGTTTTTGGCTTCATATAGTCATTTACAAAAGTTTCGAAGAGTTTCGGACTCAACAGCACAAGTTATGGAGGTACGAGCGTTCTTTTACCCAAATGGGACCAAAAGGTTTCAATCGCGCTGAATGAATAGTGCTTGAACTTGAACCTCGATTTCCGAGAGCACAGTTATTCCCGAGATTCTGAAATTTACCTAGTAGGTCTAGGACATGCCAAAAGAATAAGAGGTAGGCTTTACATACCTGGTTGGCGCCTTACGCTCCTCAAATCGCAGTTCCCGTTTCGTCCAGAAACTGCAAATGGTCACTTTTACCAGTTACTATTCATGAGAATTAACATATTCATCTTTGGGGCTAAACTTGGCTACCGAAATTTCGGCAGCACTTCCCCTATAAATCAAACACCCCCGAGACTTAGCCCGGCTCAAAATACAACAACAACAACAACCCACACATCATTACACAATACGAATCACAATCAAACACACTAACTTCACAATTGCACCTTATTTCATAAGTTGGTAATCCTATCTCCAAACTTCACAATTTCAACTTATATCCACATTATTGTATTCATTCATTCAAGATTATTTCATTACATAACAAACAAGTTCCAAACCATATACAAGCATCCCCAAAGTTCACTACTTTCCAATTTTCATTCAAACACCAAAAGTTACGACGAACGTTCTAATTTGCGTCGTTTCATTCCAAACTCATTTTCATCAACCATGAATCATATTCAAAGTCTTTAGTATCATAAATATACTATGATATACACAAATATACCAAGGGTATACACTTTCCGATAACGTCAAAAATTATTTTCTAATACCAACTCAATTCCTTAATCAATCCTTTACAACATAATGACCACAACAACACATTATTCAAACAAAACAAGCTCAAATTCTTAGGCCTTTCACCTCCCTCACTTTCGGCCAAACACACCCTTTATACACACACACACCATGCACAAACACAACCCCATTCCAAAATCTTCACACTAATTCAATCAACAACACATATACATCCATTTCATATCATTAAAACATAAAAATCTTACCTTTTTCTTGAGTTTCCGCCTTGCCGCAAACGTCGCTCTTTCTCCGAACTAATTGTATCACGTCGGAGAGCGTCTTGAGCACTTCACCACTATGTAAAACTCAAGATTTTTGAAACAACAACCAAGGTTGGAAATTTTTCCTTCTTTTTCTCTCTAGTGGCCGAAACCCCCTAACTTTGTGTTCTTTGATTTTTTTTCTTGTTATGGTCTTGATAAGGCCAAGCCTAAGTCATATATATCCAAATGGACTTGGGTTTTCTCCTTTGGGCCGGCCAATACTCAATTGGGCCTCAATTTTTGTATTGCATTTTTCTTGGCCCAATTCACTAAACGCCTCGTTTTGTAATTCCCGAAACAATTTTCCGAAATTCCAAATTTACCCTCGGCCTTCCCCGAGGTCTTAACATTTATGACTCCATAACCAACATGTTCATATTCACCAAAATCAAAATATTTACTCAACGCACACAAGTCTTCTTTCTTTCTTGATTTCCCGTTATACGAAAATACGGGACATAACATTCCTCCCCCCTTAAGAACATTCGTCCTCGAATGTTGAATCGAACTCATGGGTGTCGTACTACTCCGGGAGGGTTCCCTTGATAGTTGTCCTTTATTGATTTCTCTGACATGTCTTCTTTACCAATACTAGGGTAGCTTTTTCACATCACTGACTCAAATACCTTCATAGTACCTGTTCTCATACTCCACGTAATCACCGAACTCTGCATTATATTCTTGTAAGGGACGGACGCTTTCCAGACACCATCGTCAGTATCATCCTCTTTTCACACTTCTGAGTTTCTTTACCACATCGTCGTAATCTCACTCTACTTCCTATCAGACACTTCATACCGAACAGATTCAGAACTAAAACCGGACGGATTCATAATCGGAGGCAGACATACTCAACTATGGCGGACGGATTCGTAGTCAACATCGAAGGTACGGAAGCATATCAGACACATCTGAGATCGGAGTCAGACGTACAAAGGCGTATCAAACGAATTCGTAGGCAGAATCAGACACACAGAGATATACCAAACAGATTCACAGTCGAAGTCAGACGTACAGACTCACATCGAACAAACCCAAAATCAGAATCAAAGATACGGAATTGTTTCATACAGAGTCGTGATCAGACAAACCGAAACATATCAAACATACGCGCGGTCAAAATCAAACACACCGAAGCATATCAGATGGATGTATATCCAGAGTCAGACCCACAGAGGTGTGCCAGACAGAAACGGATTCAGAATCAAACGCACAAAAGGTTCATCGGACGGAACACAGTCGAACGCAGGAATGCAGAGGCGTACTGGGCAGAGCCTCATCGGAATCGGGAGTGCAGAAGCACCACAGATAGATTGTCAATTTAGGATCAAATTATTCATATTAAGGCTCCAATAATTCATGAGAATTTCTCTTTATTTGCAAACTCACTCACCAAGTCATCACACAATTCGTCTTGCGTCTTACGTATCGACTTCCTTCAAAATTCCACTTACTCACACTGCTTATCTTCTATTTATCACAACATTAGTTTCCGGGCCCGGCTCTTAGCCCTCATGGCCCTGAATGAAAATCATACACACACACATACACATACACATACACATACACACATTTACTCATACCTTACTGGCGAACATCTCTGGCTGTTATTCAAATTTGTTCAATTTCCCAAGAGGCGTTGTACCCTTTCCTTTTTGCCCATTTAGTCCGCCTCGTTCCGCGCGACTCTCAAAAGGGCACTAATTATTCCACACCCAGTCTATTTACCTTTTGGTTACTCCAAATTCCCATTTACGTTAATCATACTTACACTTGTGCAAAATTTTGCATTACTTCCCAGGGGGTCACCCATCCCAGAATTGCTCTGGCTTGAGCACGCTTAACCCCGAATCTTTTACGTATTTTAACGCGTTAGGGCTGATATAATTTCTTCAATTGCCCCGCACGACCTTTGTCACGTAATTTTAGGCCAAACGGGGTCTTAGCAAATTTTTCGGAAATTTTTCGTAGCGGGTCCCACACCCGGCTAAGTCGTACCGTTACCTTGTCGCCTTTCTGAATCTCAAACATTCGCTCTCATACACCCATACATATGATCACGGCCAACCCACGAATTTAAGCCTCCAAATAATCGATGTGATCCGATAAAAATACCACCGTAAGGTGTTCTCTGGCCACCGACAGAAGAGAACTAAAGTCCGATAGGTATCGCGGGGCCTTTTGTACTTAGTCTACATATTTACTTCCATACTTCTGGAAAAATTTGGGCAGAGTTTCCTCTGTATTTCTTACTGTCTGAAACCTGTACACCAGAAATACCAATCACGCCGCACAGGGCTAACACACATATACTCACATATATACCATATCATGTCGTAACGCAGCCACACAGGGCCAATAACTTCAAATGAGAATTATAACGTCGTCGACACTTACCACACGTGCCCAACTCAAACGGCATCGGAGGCACTTTCCTGTTTACCTTCCTCCAGAATTTCCAAAATCACTCGGACGGTGGGGACATTTAGTCACCCTTACCTTGGGTCACTAGATCTCTAATTCCTTTAAATTTCCGTCGTCTTCATAGAACAACGTTTCGCGAATAACATACACATATAGAAAATTCTAAAAACTCATACACTTATAAATAACCAATATCGGGTCTGACCTGGGGAGCTGCCGTGAGAGGTATGTCCACTATCATCCACGTCTGTCTGCTCCCTGGCTATCTGGTCTCCATTATCACTTGCATCTGAATCGGAGGGGTACGGACGATCAGACAAATCCCGGCTCACAGGCGACCCAGGCCAAGAACCGGAGAAATCCATAGCACTCTCCGAGGTGGCCGGGCTATCACGGTCCTCCCTAATAACCAGAGCTCGTGCATACTCAAAAATATCCTCCTGCGTCGTCCCAGAAGAATGCTCCGATGGGTCTGCCTCATCACTATCTTCCTCCGCGGAGGTAAGAAGCTCCGGAGGGGTCATTGCCAGATTCTCCGAGATATCTGTGTCATAGCCATCCTCCACGGGATCCTCCGCCCCAGGGATCGGAGACTCTGGAGGAATCGTAGAGGGGTCCTCCGACGGATCCGTGTCATAGCTATCCTCCGGGGAATCCTCCGAAGGATCCGTCTCGTTCGAGTAACTGGGGCCCTGCCTACTTGGCCCTGGTGACAGCCTGGGGGCCTTCTTGGCACCCCCATCCTCATCGTCAGACGCCGTCCTCTTCATCCTTCACCAACCTACAATCACCTGCAGGAAGAGGGTCAGAATCATCTTTCCCCAAATACCGACACTCCTGCTCCCTGGAGCCTTGCTGTAGGAACAGCAATTCGTAAGGGAGAATCATTCTAATCATACAGCTTTATCGCACGATCTGAGAATACAAAGAAGGGTAACATCCTAAATGCCCTGTAGCTTCCCGTCTATAGATGTGGTGCACAACACATCGATAAACAAGACTCTACTAGACACGGCCTGTAGACATTCCGAGGACAAACCGCTCTGATACCACTTTTGTCACGACCCAGCCCCGTGGGCCGCGACTGGTGCCCTTCTGGGACACCCCAAACGAACTCACACCCAGATCATCGTAATCAGACTCGTCCAGACCCAACGTACGCTATTCGAACTCAACATCGTAATCAGACAACTACCGAACACTTATCCTAAGCAGTCGCCCGTACAGATCAGACAAATCACGAATCAGAAAGGAGGCGGAATATACATCGCCAAATTTCACACACACACATCAGAAGGGTGGCGGAATGCACATCGCCCCCAAGTACATACACATACATACTTACTCAGAGGCCGACTTGGCCATAGCAGTGTACGGGCCGCTTAAGATTGCAAAACAGACTCACATGCAAACACACCGGACCCACGACCCACAAATCTGACTACAGGCCTCTAGACAAACAGAACATAAGACATATGAACATAGGACGGGACAGGGCCCCGCCGTACCCACTCATCCAAGTATGCAGAATACAGACACAACAAAAGATATGTACCAAAAGTAGGCTCCGGATCAAGGGGAGCTCTCCAACACAGCAGAAAGAGTAGCCTAAACTGGAGGACCACCCAAACGAGCTTCTGTACCTGCGGGCATAAAACACAGCCCCCGAAGAAACGGGGGTCAGTACGGGAGAGGTACTGAGTATGTAAAGCAGAAGGTACAGAAATCACAAACACAGCTGGAGTCAGAAAGAACAAACACACCGACATCGTAAACAAAGCAAACCTGCGCGGGAGGCGAACGTACAAATGCAAATCAAATCATGTATAGGGTTTAGGAACGTGGTCACCCCCCGACGCTGGTGCCACAACACATCATAGCTCCAGAAGTTTTCAAATCTCCGTACAATCTCCAGACACATCATATCACACACACATCATATCATCAGAACATATCAAATGCCATATCACATCATAACTCCATAAACGGTAACCGGCCCTATGGCGAGGCCTCGGAAACCGTAACACATCATAACTCCCGAATATAACATAGTGCGCACGATCACAAAGTCGGCCCGGGTACCGACGAACGAAATCATAGCAGACAGCACGAACAGAGTAGTGCAGAAACCATATGCATATCAAAAATAATTTACCGAACTCAACATATAATTTACACATAAGTATACACTGACACCAAGAGGCTCGGAGTAGGAATCGGATTGATAAGAGTAGACATATAGAGGTTACGAAGTTCCGAGCCGTCAAATTCGTAAGAAAACTGTTCATGAGTCACTCTTTCGGAATCCTCACATCATCCAAAGTACAGAACGTGCATTAATGGCACAGGAAGTTTCCAACGCATCCTTGGGTCATAAACAAACAGTCGCAGATTAAAACAGACACAAACGAATCAAACAAACCGAATAAGGGGAGCCTCGGGGCTCGCGGGCCCACCTCGGGTCAAATTGAGGCGGCGGACACAAATCGCAGGTTTTTGGCTTCATATAGTCATTTACAAAAGTTTCGAAGAGTTTCGGACTCAACAGCACAAGTTATGGAGGTACGAGCGTTCTTTTACCCAAATGGGACCAAAAGGTTTCAATCGCGCTGAATGAATAGTGCTTGAACTTGAACCTCGATTTCCGAGAGCACAGTTATTCCCGAGATTCTGAAATTTACCTAGTAGGTCTAGGACATGCCAAAAGAATAAGAGGTAGGCTTTACATACCTGGTTGGCGCCTTACGCTCCTCAAATCGCAGTTCCCGTTTCGTCCAGAAACTGCAAATGGTCACTTTTACCAGTTACTATTCATGAGAATTAACATATTCATCTTTGGGGCTAAACTTGGCTACCGAAATTTCGGCAGCACTTCCCCTATAAATCAAACACCCCCGAGACTTAGCCCGGCTCAAAATACAACAACAACAACAACCCACACATCATTACACAATACGAATCACAATCAAACACACTAACTTCACAATTGCACCTTATTTCATAAGTTGGTAATCCTATCTCCAAACTTCACAATTTCAACTTATATCCACATTATTGTATTCATTCATTCAAGATTATTTCATTACATAACAAACAAGTTCCAAACCATATACAAGCATCCCCAAAGTTCACTACTTTCCAATTTTCATTCAAACACCAAAAGTTACGACGAACGTTCTAATTTGCGTCGTTTCATTCCAAACTCATTTTCATCAACCATGAATCATATTCAAAGTCTTTAGTATCATAAATATACTATGATATACACAAATATACCAAGGGTATACACTTTCCGATAACGTCAAAAATTATTTTCTAATACCAACTCAATTCCTTAATCAATCCTTTACAACATAATGACCACAACAACACATTATTCAAACAAAACAAGCTCAAATTCTTAGGCCTTTCACCTCCCTCACTTTCGGCCAAACACACCCTTTATACACACACACACCATGCACAAACACAACCCCATTCCAAAATCTTCACACTAATTCAATCAACAACACATATACATCCATTTCATATCATTAAAACATAAAAATCTTACCTTTTTCTTGAGTTTCCGCCTTGCCGCAAACGTCGCTCTTTCTCCGAACTAATTGTATCACGTCGGAGAGCGTCTTGAGCACTTCACCACTATGTAAAACTCAAGATTTTTGAAACAACAACCAAGGTTGGAAATTTTTCCTTCTTTTTCTCTCTAGTGGCCGAAACCCCCTAACTTTGTGTTCTTTGATTTTTTTTCTTGTTATGGTCTTGATAAGGCCAAGCCTAAGTCATATATATCCACTTATAGGTCATGTGCATAGCACATGACCTTAATGAAATGGACTTGGGTTTTCTCCTTTGGGCCGGCCAATACTCAATTGGGCCTCAATTTTTGTATTGCATTTTTCTTGGCCCAATTCACTAAACGCCTCGTTTTGTAATTCCCGAAACAATTTTCCGAAATTCCAAATTTACCCTCGGCCTTCCCCGAGGTCTTAACATTTATGACTCCATAACCAACATGTTCATATTCACCAAAATCAAAATATTTACTCAACGCACACAAGTCTTCTTTCTTTCTTGATTTCCCGTTATACGAAAATACGGGACATAACATTTAGTCCGCTTTCGCAAATAATTCTCGTGCTTTCCCCGTTGACTCTTTTAGAGGTTCTACTTAATTATGTTTCTTACGGTTCACTTTTTCTGACATTTGATTACCTTCCACTCAATCATTCTCTTTTCTTTCCAACCATCGTCATATTAGAATCTTCCAATCTCAACCGGTAGCAAAATGAATCTTAGTTTATTTCGTAACATCTGTACCATACTTTTCACTTTATCTCATAGATTCTGTTCGGTTAATGTTTTCCATATTTTACCACAATGGCTATCAGGGTTCGCCAATCAATCAACACAGTCATAAATGGGGCCCTACACATACATATATATATCACTACCATTTCTTTTACAATACATCTTCAATCACTTATTCATACTTACCCTAGTTTTCGGAGATGCGCTGCTTTTTCTTCCCTTTTTAGCAATCTAATCCATCTCAGCCCGTGTGGCCCCTATAAAGTTTCTTACCGTTCCATATATCCTAATTACCTTTAGGTTACCCCGAATTTTCCATTTGCCTCTCATATCTAGGTTTGCGAAAATTTCTGTACATTTCCCAGGGGGTCACCCATCCCAGAATTGCTCTGGCCCTGGCACGCTTAACCTTACAACTTTAATGAATTTAGGCACGTTAAGGCCGGTATAATTGCACCGATTGCCCCACACAGCCTTTGTCACGTAATTTAAGACAAATCGGGGTCTTAACAACTTTTCAAAACGTTCTCTTAGCGGGTCCCACCCCAGCCTAACGAGGATTCTTTTACTTTTCTGACTTTATGATCACCGAGTCGCCCCCTGTAAACCCTCAATATTTACCTTCATGCATATATGTATAATTCCAGACAGCCTACGAGTTTAAATTTTTATTCCACAAATTCCATCTTCACCCAGTTCGAGGAAAATTGATGAAATGTTACTGTGGGGTATCTTCCGACCACCAGCAAAACAAACCTAGAGTCCGACAAACTTCGCGGAATCTTTTAGTACTTAATTCACATAATTACCACCACGTTTATATATATATATATATATATATCCATATATTGGAGTCGAGAGCGAACCGCTCAGTTCCCGACTGCTTGTCATACGCTTTGTATTCTTTCAATTAGAGGAAACTTGGTCGTCGGACATTTTTGCCCTTCACATGGGCTGTGCTAAAACAAAATGGGTTGGAACATACTTCTGGTCCCTCCAAATAAGTTACGAATTTGCTACTCGTATATGCTTCCTCGAGATAGAATTTTTTTTTCCCGATAAGGGTAATACTTCTTACAAATAACATGGAGGGTACCTCTTAAACTTTTAATCCACCATAATAGATTTATCATATCGGTATCGACCTTCAAGACAGGTTAAGAATTTATATCTCATTTCCCTTTTCGTATTTCTAGAAAAATTTGGGCAGAGGTTCCTCTGTATTTCTTACTATCCCAAAACCTGTACACAGGAAATACCAACCATGCCTCACAGGGCCAACACATATACGTATATACATATCATATCATGTCACATCATAGCCACACGGGGCTAACAATTACAGATAAAAGTATACAGATGTCGAGGCTTACCTCCCATGCCCAATTCAAACTGCCCTGCTACACTTTCCCGTTTATTTCTCTTTTCAATGTTCGACTTTATGTTTTAATCGCACTTCAGAATACCTTACCCAGCATACGTCTTTCATACCATTGCTTACCTGAGTACTGTGTAGCTTCCAGTATCAACAGTCGTTGTCTTACGTCGATACCGCTATCCAGCTGCAATCAAGGGTTAGAAAGAAAGGAATTCATTTCCTACAGCTGGCTCTATCGCACTTTCTAAGAATCAAAGAAAGGTAACACCCTAAATGTCCTGTAGTCTCCTGTTTATAGATGTGGTGCACAACACACCGATAAACAAGACTCTACGAGACACGGCCTGTAGACATTCCGAGGACAAACCGCTCTGATACCACTTTTGTCACGACCCAGCCCCGTGGGCCGCGACTGGCGCCCTACTTGGGTACCCGGACAGACAAACATACCAGATCGTCATATTATAGATTATCTCAGATCTCATATTAGTCATTAAAACAGATTTAAAATCAAATATTGTCTTAAGCGGTCCCGCTTGCAAAGATATCATATCCAAAGCCAAAAGGAGCGGCGGAATACACATCGCCTATCATATATACTGATGCAAACATATGGGCCAGTTTGGCCACCAAAACAGACGGACCGCATTAAGACACAAATCGTGACTAAAGCAGACACACATAGGACCCTCGACCCATTAATCAAAACGGGATTCATTTTACAAAAGTATTTCCAAAACGATAATTATGGTTCAAAATATAATTTAGGATATCGTGGCAATCAAAACATTAATTTACAATAGCCAAGTTCATAAACAAAAGTCTTTGCCGAGGTTGTACAAAAATGAGCCTTATAGGGCAACCGAAAGAGTCTCGGAGTTAGCGGGCCCACCTCGGGTCAAGTCGAGGTGGCGAACATGAATTACGAACACTTGGGGTCTATGAAATCATACGTGAAAGTTTCGAAGCGATTCGAATACATTTACAAAAGTTTCAGACATTAGATCACTTTTTAACACAAATGAGAGTTTTATGCTTCAATTGAATTGAATGAATAGTACCCAATTTCTAATTCGGATTTTCGAGAACAGAATGGCCTCCAGGGCTCCGATGCCGACCTAGTATACCTAGGACATGCCAAAAGAAGGAATGGGGTAGCCTTACATACCTTTCGTGCGTCTTACGCTGGTCAAAACTCAAATCCCGTTTCGCTCAGAATCTGCAAATGGTCAAAGTTACCAATTACGAATTTCAAGACTCCAAGAATTCATTTAACTATGTATTTGTCTACCGAAATTTCGGCAGCACTTCCCCTATACATATGACATCCCCGAGGCTTAGCTCGGCTCAATATCAACAACAACAACCCAACAATACCAAATGAATCAAGAATCACAACAAAATAGGTTCTAGCATCACTAATCTTCCTTTCTACATAAGGCGACAACTTCCATTCAAACTCCACAATATCAAACTAATATCAACATTGTCATATTCATTTACTCATTCACGGTTATTCAAACGCATCCCAACAATGTTCCAAGCAATATACATGAGTTTACATGATTCGTCACTTTCCATATTCCATCCGAAACGTCAACGACTACGACGAACATACTAACTCGCATTATTTCCTTCCAAATTCATAAACAACAACATTAATTCACATCCTAGAATCTTACTTTCATAATTATATAAAAATTATATGAAAATCGCATAATCTTCCATAATGACATACAATCCGTTTCAATGCTAACTCGATTCATTAAACCTTCATTCATGTCACAATTGCCACATCGACGCAACTAACGAACTAAATAGAATTTAATCCATTACTCTTACAGCACAAAGTGGCTCACGGCCACATACCATCCCCCCCACACACACGGCTGCACACACATGTATCACTACCACCTAATTCTCATCTTATTCCAATCATTATAACATTCATACAAGTTCCATAACACAAAAGTGGAAAATCCTTACCTTTTCCTTCAAGTTTCAACCCGCCGCAAACGTCGCTCTTGTGCCAAACCAATTATATCACGTCGAAGAGCGTCTTGAATATACTACGAATATGAGGAGAACAAGATTTTTAAGGATCAACTAAAGGAACTAGAATTTTTTTTTTTGGTTTGGGAAAGGGGTTCGGCCGAAAGGCCTTATTTCTTGGTGACTTCAAATTGTTTGGTTTCTTGAACCTTCCCATGGATAAGTATGTATATATATTATGCTTACTTATTTAATGGTCACATGAAAATCACATGACCTATTTAATCCATGGGCTTGGGCTAGCCATGGGTCATGGTCGGCCACCTTTGTGGTTTGGGCCTCAATTTTTCTCTAATTTTGTTGAGCCCAACTCGTGAAAACTCTCGTTTTGTAATTATCGAAACAAATTTCTGAAATTCCAATTTTGCCCTTAGCCTTCTCCGATGTCTCCGCATCTATATTTTCCATGAATATCACACATATGTTAAATAAAATAAAAACATAGCCTTATTTCCTACAAGGCAAGATTATTCCAAATTTTTTTCCGAATGCGCAAACACGGGATATAACACAATCGACATTAGCTCGAAGGAATTTAATTAACTTGTTCCTGAGCTCCGAGGTTAGCCCCATGCCCAGGTATACCTTTCTGTCCGGTAGATATTCGAACAAGGTGATTTGCTCCAACTCCTCTACTGTTGACTTGGTTGCATCCGAGTCATCCGGCATGACAAATGATCTGGGTACCCCAAAATCATCCTCTTCATATCCTGGATCCAACCCTGTGTGCTTTAGTAGCTATTTGGTGTCCTTTTCCTCGGTTGAATCTTCTTTCTTTTGATTCAATATTTTAGGCTGAGGTGTCACTTCCTCGACCGCGAACATCTCCCTTGCAGCGGGCTATTCATCTCGGATGGTTTTTATCCCCTCCGGGGTCGGGAATTTCAGCAGCTGATGTAATGTCGACGGCACGGCCCACATGCTATGTATCCAAGGTCTACCCAGCAATGCATTATACTTCATATCTCATTCAATTACATAGAACACCGTTTTCTAGATAGTGCTATCAATGTTAACCGGCAAAGAGATCTCCCTCTTCGTGGTTTCGCTGGCCATGTTGAACCCGCTGAGCACCGAGCTACCGGTACGATCTTGTTACACCCCATAGTTTCTGTACGTTGAGATACGTTAGGTATTAGCGATTCAATTACAGACATCGGAGTTATTGTCGAGAAGATGCAAGATCCTAGGTGTTCGTGTTACGATTATAAGAGTCCGAGTACGTGTAACAGGTTATAAGAGGATTGGAAAACCAGTGAACTAAGGAGATTAAACTCCCGAGGCTTTGAAGGAGAGTTGGACAAGGTTTGGTACGAAAATTTTGGTCTAACTGGAAGAAAAAATATGTTTTAGTATATTAAGAATTTTGAAGTGAAACAAAAGTCTAAAGTGAAGTTCGGGAAGTCTAGTTTCCAACGCAATAAACCGCTCTTCAATAGGACATCGGGGTCAGGAGATATGGATGTTACAAGTCGGGCTGGCAGACCAGGAAAATGGTATGCGCGAACGCGCTGAAACTTTTTGAGGCCCAGATCTGGGATGGAGGTTATTATAAGAATGTAATAATAATAGTATACATATGACATTTGGAGACCATATGGTGTAAAGAAGTTCGTACGTTGCTTAATGGAAGCCCTCGTTGCTGCAAGCTAAGTGGGGCCCACATACCGGATTTTTATAGAGGACATATGAAGGGATATATGAGTTGTACGTGGAAAGTTGAGCAAGTCCTAAGAAGGACCTTTAAGCCAAATATGGGCATAAGCCCTCCAAAAAGACGATTTAAGGAAACATTTTCTGATGATCTGACTTGGAGGGGCCAAAACGATATTATAGGTTTGGGATTTGGAAAGACACAACGAACTAAAGTTGTAGATAATTGAATTAGATTTCCAACCATAGTTCGTGGGCCCTCACACGATATCGGGATCAAGAGTTATGACCTTTTTACTGAACGAAGGTGCAGTCAGAAAAAATAAGCCAGCGCGAACATGCTGAAGAAAATTTATGTCGGTCCAGCCAGAACCTGGACCGCTATTTAAAGGGGGAGACCCCCTTAGTTTCATCCCAAACACACCAAGAACCCCTCAAATATTCCAGAAAATTCCCCAACTTTCCATCACCAACGTTTTAGCCCAAAACCAGGTATAATTCCCAAATCCCGGTCCAGACGGCGTATAGTTGCAATGACAAAATTGTGTATCAACGCGTTGCGGGTTAATCTCAAGGTGGGGGAGTGAAGATATATCATTCTTATCGAAAGAAAGGTATGAATCTCTTGCTATTAACGTTAATCTTAGTTTATTCATGGAGAAGGAGCTGTAAAATTATTATAAAATGATTCTGTGATGGAAATATGGGACAAACACCATATGGGATGTTTATGAAGTATTTTGGTGTTGGAAACATTATGGTTAATGTTGGCATTATTGTGGTTGTTGTTGGTTGTTAAATTGAGAATTCGGGCTAGGCATATAAATAGGGGAGATGCTGCCCGATTTTCGGCAGAATATAGAATAGTGTAATTTGAAGCTTGGAAGAGGTGTACGATGAAGAGGCTAACGTTAGTATAAATCCTCTTAAATGTAGACTCACGAGCTCAGACGCATAAGCGTATCCAATAGGAGGTGAGAACAGGTATGTTAAGGCTTGTCCCTTTCTTTCAAAGGCATGAATCCTATATTGTGATACCATAAATGTTTCCATAATACCCTTATTGTCAAAAGTTAGGAGTCCTTGACTCAAAGACCTGGTTCCTTTTTCCGATAATCCATACATGTTTTCCAAATGGCCGTATTTTCTAAACCAAGGGTCCTCGGTTATGTGAGCTCTTATGATAACAACTATGACCATGTTTTCACAACGATGGTGGTGATATCAAAGATGAGAACTTTTTCTATCATGTTTATGATGATGACGATTTTATGGTTACTTTGATAATGATGATTTCATGTTCAAAGGTTCCAAGCTGGTGGCTTCTTTGTGAATATGAGAATGTTGAACCATCTCTTGACCCTCAATTTCATTCTTTGATAATGACTCTATTTTATAAAGACTTCAAAGTATATAAATTGACACCCTATGAGATTTATGATCTTACTCTATGTTTTCCCTTATCGATATTCTTCATTGATAGTCTCACCTCATAATCCTAGTTCTTTCAAGGTAAGATAGAGCGATGATCATTCCATAATATAATCGGAGGTTACCGACCTTACGTCACTCCAATAGAGTTATAGCTTTTCTTTGGGCTCTCCTGCATGCTGCTTATATGATATATGTATATGTAAATGGGGAATATGGGAAAAAAGGGCCAGAGCGTTATAGACGCGTAACCACCTGATCAGTTGATATAATATGATCTCATCCCGTACACGGGGTATATGGTTACATGAATCGGGCCGATGTTCCTCGGCAATATGATATGTTCTATTTTCTGTATACATGAATAAGAAATGTTTTTCAAAGAAAGCTAAGCATGCATGGTATCCTTCCTAAGAGGCAATCGGATGTACAGGTTATTCCCTTATCACATGATATGCTCCATATAACTTATTATATTATTGTTCATGCCTTACATACTCGGTACATTACTCGTACTGACGTCTCTTCTTGTGGACGCTGCGTTCATGCCCGCAGGATCAGGTAGCCAGTCGGACGATTCACAGCAGTAGGACCTCCCCTCAGCGGCAGTCGGTACGCTCCATTGATCCGGAGCTTCAGTCCATTTGGTATGCCATCTTGTTACGTACATAGATGGGTACGACAGGGCCTTGTCCTGTCCCTTCCACAGTTTGTACTCCATAGAGGTCTGTAGAAAGTGATATGTAGTCGTGTTGTTATGCAGCCCCGTCAGCACATATTTTGTTGTACAATATATATGTGTGGCGGCCAAATCGGCTCACGCTGTTATTCTCAGTGTTTCTGTTTATAAGTTTGCATTGGCCGTGAGTTCCCGGCTCGGTGTCTTTTATGTTGATTGTTCAGGAGATAGTACAGCTTAGTCACAGATTATATATGGGCCCAGGATAGTCAGTGAGAAGTAAATGCAAGTACAGGAGTGCTTGCCCAGCAGTGGTCGGGCACTTGTTATAGCCCATCGGTTTGGGTCGTGACAAAAATGGTATCAAAGTAGTTCGTCCTAGGGATGGTCTACAGACCGTGTCCGGTAAAGTCCTGTTTATGGGTGTGAAGCCTGCCACACTTATAAACGGGAGGCTGCGGGGCATTTAGGAATCATTGACCTTTCCTTCTATCTTAAATCGTGTGATAGAGCCAGAGTCTAGGAAAGATCGCTTCTGATCCTTTTTCCTGTAGGTAAGTACAGACTGACGAGAGATGAAAAGATCAGCTTCAGATAGTGGGGGTGCTAAGAAGGCCCCTAGAGTATCTCCAGGACCCCAGGCTCCAGGACCGAGCTGGAGGAGCCTCAGTTATTCTATTGAGACTGATCCCTCGGAGGATCCAGCAACGATTCCTCCATAGTTCTTGACTCCCAGGGAGGAGGACCCCCCAGAGGACAGCTATGATACAGATCCGTCCGAGTACTTGTCTGGGATACCGGAGGAGGAGATTCCCGAGGCCGAACCAGCTGCTCCTATGGTAGATCACTACGTCAGACTAGCCTTCCCGGTGAGTGTAACAGATTACTCTAGCCCTCTATCTTGGCTGTCAGTAAACCAGGAGTTACCCGGTTATCTATACCTTTTGGACTCAAATGAGAGAGATGATGAAGGCCAGACGAGCAGATGGTGGGTAGACGATGACGAGGAGCACACTTCACCTTATAGTCCACCAGATCATACTAGAGACCGATCGGCTACAGGTATATGAGCCTTTATTGGAATTTTCTATGTATGTGTAATTGCTGTAGACTAGCACTTAACAGCGGCGAGCGGAAATCCAAAGGGGTCGATAGCCAAGTGTTTATAAGTAAGGACGATCAAGGTGTTTTCACCACCATTGGGAATCTAGAAATCTAGGACGGAAAGTAGTCATACATACAGATGAAAAGTGAATATTGAGACTTAAAAAGGGATAAATAGTAATTGTGTAATCGGAAGAGTAAGAGACCCTTTCTAATTCGGAGGAATACACGTTACGAGAATGTTTTGGAATCTGTTAAGACTTCAACCTGCCCCAGATTATGTGATAAAGGTCACGCGGAGAGATGGATGCGATCATACCAGCATTAACGCAATGGATTTCATCAGATTTTCAAGGTTAAACATGCTGGAGTGAGAGAAATATCAGGATGGGTGACCCCCCTGGGAAGTGTACTAAAAAGTCTTATAAATTCAGATATAAGAGACAAATAAGAAGCTAGAGTAGCCTAATGGAAATTAGAGTATGCGGAGTGGTTAGAAACCTTAAGAGGTCACGTAGGACGAGCCAGACTAGACCAGTGAAGAGAAAGAAGGTGCATCAAAGCCTTGGAACTAGGATGAGTTTGAGTAGTATTTGGAGACACTTTGTAAGCGAGGCATTAGAAAATGTACATATGTATGCATATGATATCCCATTTATGGTTGTATCAGCGGGTATGTGTATCCCAGCAACTGGCGTTGCGGTATCTTGAAGGCATCAATCGAACAGGGTAATAAAGTTCAAGTGACAAAAGAACGTTACCAGGTAAGCTGATTTACTTTCACTACCGGATAGGTTTGGAGAGTTCTAATGCAATGACATTTGGAAAAGAAAGAAAGTGAAAATATGGAACGTAAGAGATCAAAGTGTTGAAAAAGTAAAAAGTAAGAAACATGAGTGAGTGAAGCCTCCAAGAGAGACGGCAGGCAAAGCACGAGACTTTTTGGGTAAAAATTCGAAGGTAGGCATGTGAAAGGGATAAAGTGTGGTACTATGGAACAAAAGAGGAATGTGTGGGGTTCAAGAACAGAATTCGATAAGTGGGGCTAAAAGGATAGTGACCACGACAAGGAATGTGAAGTAAGAGAAAGAATGATTAAGCCTTGCAACGATGCTAAAAGATTTCCAACTCTCAAAAGATATATATATAAAGGGATAGATGTGTAGTCATATTGATATGGTTGCCTCGGATATAGAGAAGCTTTCCTAAAAGGTGACCTAAGAATAGAACGGGTTTGCACGTTTCAAGGAATATTTCACAAACTTCTGGGTCGATACTGTAAATAGTGAGAGAAGAAAGGCGCTCAAGGAGGAAGGAACCTAAGGAAGGTAAAGGATGAAAATAGGGAAGGTATACTAATGGGTTAGTCGAAGGAAGAGGAGAGCATTTAGGAGTAAGGTAACTGGAAATCTTTAACCATGGGAGTAAAAAAGATACTTTAATGAGTTGGCGGTAGGGAACTGTTATATCCCGTATTTTGCATATTCGGAAAATTTGAAATAATTGTGACTAGTAAGAGATAAGGCAATATTTTGATTCTATTTAATATATATATGTTGTTCATGAAAAATATTGATGCGGAAATATTGAGGAAGGCTAAGGGCAAAATTGGAATTTTGGAAAATAGTTTCATGAATTAGAAAAATATTAGATATAAGAAGTTGGGCTTGGAAAATCAAAAAAAAAAAAAAAAAAAGGCCCAACAAGAGTTGGCCGGCCATAGGGCATGGCCCAAGGCCCATGTGAAATTAAATGGACCAAATAAATAGAGAGGGCCACTATTATTATCCCCCATTTTAGAACATTCAAGAAGATAAGAGATTGAGAGCAAAAAGAATAGGCCATTCGGCCAACAAAGAAAAGAAGAAAAAAAATTGAAGCCTTCCATCCTTGGTCCAAAAATTCATTTCTTCTTGAATTCTTACTAATTTCAAGACCCTCTTCAACGTGGTATAATTATTAGAGCAAGAAAACTACTTTTGTGACAAGTGCAAAAATTCTATTCAAGTGGAAAATTGAGGAAAAAGGTAAGAATTCCTCTTCTTTTATATATTATAGAAGGTTTATGTATGTTGTAGTAAGTAGAATTGAATGAAAATCATGGAAATGTTATGTGTTGTGTGTGGGCCGTGTGGGTGTGTTGTGTGTGTGTGGCCGTGTAGTGTTAATTGGGTGGAGGGAGATGAATTAATTTTATGTAGCATGTTAGTTGTGTTGTTGTGAACTCTATGATGCCAATGAAAGACTAATGGTTCAAGTTGGCATGAAAATTGGTTGTAGGAAATTATGTGATTTTAATATGGTTTTATGTAATTGTGGGAATGGAGTTGCTAAAGTGTGCATTGTTGTTGTAGTTTGTGAATTTGAAAGAAGAAAATGCGACGTTGTAGTTTTGTTGCATTTGTGGGGATGTCGAGTGGAGTATGGTGTTGGTGGAATGGTTTGAATATTGTATAGATTGTTTGAAATGTTCTTGAATTGTGTTTGAATGATCTCGGATTAGAAATGAATATGTGAGCGTTGATATTGGCTTGAATATACATAGTTGAGTTGAATGTGATAAGCTACGTAGAGGAGAAGGTTACTAATGTTAGAATGCAATTTAAATTGATTCTTGATATTATTAGTATGGTTGTTGGAATTGTTGGTATGGTTGTTGATGAATTTGGCCGAGTTAAATTCTCGGGGATGTTGAATTTACAGGGGAGGTGCTGCCGAAATTTCTGTAGACAAGTACTAGTTAGAATTGAATTTCTAAGTACTTGTGGCTAATGTTTGGTAATTGATAACGTTATTGTAGATATTGGAGAGCCCGAGACTTGAGTCGGGATTTGTTTAGCGAGCGATCGAGGTATGTAAAGCCTACCTTTCCTTCTTTTGGCATGACCTTTATGAAATGAACCAATAACGCATATGTATGCCTCTAAAGAAAATCCTATTCTTAGAGCCACTAGGATGGCTAATATCTTTGACTTCCATAAGCTATTCTATATGGCTTGATACGTATTTTATGATGTTCGAAGATTCTAGTTGTTATGTTTCCGAATGTTGTTCGAAAGAAAATCGAGACGACTAAAGTCTTTGATGAATACTTTGATACGTAAATATGGTCTTAAAGTCTCCATTTGGTTTGATCCATAATGTTACTCGAAAGTTTCCTAATATGAATGATACTTCAATTTCCAAATATGGCTTATGAAATGTTTTTAGAAGGTTTTGTACTTCAAAAGCTCGCAACTTTCTTATACTAATTCCGATTGACCCGATACTAGTTTCTGAGCCTTCTGATATCGGTATATATATTTATTCATCGAGTCTTGGAATTTATTTACTTATATGCATATCGTTTCCTCACTACTCCGCTCGTGCATACTACTATTACATCGTTCGCCGGGTCCCGGGCCGGTTTTGTGATCTTGCGCACTATGTTATATTCGGCAGTATGATGTGTTACGGTTCCCGAGTTCCTCGCCATAGGGCCGGGTACCGCTTATATACGGCGTTATGATGTGATATGGCATATGATGTGTTTTGATGTTGTGATATGTTATGATGATACGATATGTTCGGGGATTGTACGGAGATTTGAAACCTTCTGGAGTATGATGTGTTGTGGCGCCAGCGTCGGAGTGGCCACCACGTTCCTGAGCCCTATGCATGATTTTTATTTGCATTATTTATGTTTTCAACACAGGTTTTGATATTATAATTCTGTATCCATTTTCTGTACTTCTCACTTCAGTTATGATTCGGATTACTATATTTCATGCTTTACATACTCAGTACATATTTCGTACTGACCCCCTTTCTTCAGGGGTTGCGTTTCATGCCCGCAGGTACAGACGTTCGTTCTGGTGACCCGCCAGTGTAGGATCCTTATTCTGCTATTTTGAGTACTCCTTTGATCCGGAGCTCATATTTTTGGTACATATCTTTTGTTATACATGTTTCTGTATATATGACTATTTAGGGTACGGCCGGGCCCTGTCCCGTCATATGTGTCTGTTATGGTTTGTAGAGGCCTGTAGACATATATGTGGGTCATGGGTCGTGTTCGTTCGGTTATGTCTGTGACTTGTGCCTTAGGCGGTCCCGTTTGCTATTATGGCCAAATCGGCCCATATGTTTGTATATGTATGTGTATTCGGGCGATGTGTATTCCGCCAGCCTGCCGGCTTTTGTATGATATTTCTGTTACAGGTGACCGCTTAAGATGACGTCTGTTATCAGTATTTGGGAAAAATAACGTATGTTAAATCTGAATAAGTCTTTGATATGTCAATTTGGTAAGCGAATGGGTTTGGGTGTCCAATTAGGACACTAGTCACGGCCCACGGGGCTGGGTCGTGACAAAAGTGGTATCAGAGCGGTTTGTCCTCGGAATGTCTACAGGCCGTGTCTAGTAGAGTCTTGTTTATCGGTGTGTTGTGCAGCACATCTATAAACAGGAGGCTACAGGACATTTAGGGTGTTACCTTTCTTTGGATCTTAGATCGTGCGATAGAGCTGTGCTATTAGGATGATTTCTTTCTGACCGATTGCTATGTTTACAGTGATGCCTCCGAAGAAGGCGACGGTTGCCCAGAGGGGCAAAGCAGTGGCATGAGGGACCAGTCAGATACAGAGAGTTATTCGGGCTCGTGCTCAGACTATGCCCGATATTGCACCCCAGTGCTCAGAGGGTTCTGCTACACCCCCACCATTAGAGGAGCCTGGAGCAGCAGCCGCTGCCACTATGGATCAGGGGGCGGCTCCACCAGTAGCTCCAGAGGCTCCAGCACCCGAGCCTCTAGCTCCCCAGCCAGGGGCGGAGGACAGGGCGATGAGGGATGCTGTGCAGTTATTGACGAGATTGATAGCAGGACAGGCTCGCAGACGCGGGCTAGGGGGTGATGATGTGGACAGACGTGACAGTTTGAGGGTCCATGATTTCTTGACTTGTAATCCCCCAGAGTTCTACGGGTCTAAGACCGAGGAGGACCCCCAGGATTTCATTCGACAGATGCAGCGCACACTGAGACTGGTCAGGGCTTCTGAGACTGAGTCCGTCGAGCTGGCTTCACATAGATTGCGAGATGTAGAGATTAATTGGTACGAGTCTTTGGAGCTGTCCAGAGGTGAGGATGCTCCTCCAGCTGTGTGGGATGAGTTTACAGCAGCTTTTCTCAGCCACTTTTTGCCTCTAGAGTTGCGGCGGGCGAGAGTTGACAGATTTCTACAGCTGAGGCAGAGAGGTAGGAGTGTCCGAGAGTACAACTTAGAATTTGATTCTCTGGCCAGATATGCGCCCGCCATTGTAGCTGATATGGCCGACAGGATGCACCGGTACGTGATGGGTTTGGATCATTACTTGGTTGATAGTTGTATGGCGATGGCATCGCAGACTGGTATGGACATTGCCCGGTTACAGGCATATGCGCAAGGAATGGAGGACCGGCACAGAGGGCGCCAGCCCGATAGAGACTGTGACAGGAGGCAGCCCAAGAGGGCTAGGTCTGCTGGTTATTCTGGGGAGTCTCGAGGCGGGAAGCCTCAGCAGCAGTATAGCAGATATCCTCCTCAGTCAGGCCGGAGTGCACATTCACAGCCTACAGGTAGACGGTTTGATGGTGCAGGGCACTCAGGAGTAGGCCAGAGTTCCAGAGCCTCAGGTTCGCAGGTGAGTCAAGGTTCCAGCCAGGCGAGGCCACCTATGCCTCGATGTTCTTATTGTGGGAGGTCTCACCCCGGAGAGTGTTATCGAGCTACGGGTGCCTGTTTTTCTTGTGGTCGCCAGGGCCATATTATGAGAGATTGTCCGTTGGCGGGTGGTTTTGGTGGTGCAGCTCAGCCGACGGGATCAACTGCTGGTTCATCTTCCACTTCTGTTGCTATGCGCCCTATGGGGCGGGGTACGACAGCACCAGCAGGCCGCGGCAGAGGCCGTGGTGGGATTTCTGATTCTAGCGGTCCTTCGAACCGCATATATGCCTTGGCTAGTCGACAGGATCAGGAGGCGTCGCCAAACGTAGTCACAGGTACATTATTGGTTTTCTCTCGAGCTGTATATGCATTGATCGACCCAGGTTCTACTTTATCATATATTTCTCCCCTCGTCGCTAGTAAAATTGGGATAACACCTGAACCTATAGAGCCGTTCGAGGTAGCTACACCGGTCGGGGACTTTATTATAGCGAGGCAGGTATATAAGGATTGTTCTGTGATTATATGTGGCCGTTGCACTAAGGACGATTTGATAGAATTAGATATGCTGGAATTCGATGTTATTATGGGCATGGATTGGTTAGCCTCTTGTTATGCTAATGTTGATTGTCAGAAAAAGGTAGTCCGCTTCCAGTTTCCTGGGGAACCAGTAATAGAATGGGCAGGAAATACAGCATCGCCGAGAGGTAAGTTTATTTCATACCTCAAGGCCAGGAAGATGATTCAGAAAGGGTATATTTATCATTTGGTTCGTGTGCATGATACTAAAGCAGAAACACCTACTCTCCAGTCAGTTTCGGTTGTTAATGAATTTCCAGATGTATTTCCGGATGAGCTTCCAGGTCTTCCACCTGAACGGGAGATCGAGTTCACGATAGATGTGCTGCCAGATACTCGGCCTATATCTATTCCTCCTTACAGAATGGCACTTGCAGAATTGAAGGAGCAGCTGAAAGATCTATTAGAAAAAGGATTCATTAGACCCAGTACGTCACCTTGGGGAGCGCCGGTATTGTTTGTAAGAAAGAAAGACGGGTCGCTGCGGATGTGCATTGATTACAGACAGCTGAATAAGGTGACTATAAAGAATAAATATCCCCTCCCCCGGATTGATGATTTATTTGACCAGTTGCAGGGTGCTAAATATTTTTCGAAGATAGATTTGCGCTCGGGTTATCATCAGGTGCGGGTACGAGAGGCAGATATTCCAAAGACTGCTTTCAGGACTCGATACGGGCATTTTGAGTTCAGGGTGATGTCTTTTGGGCTAACTAATGCTCCAGCAGTGTTTATGGATTTGATGAATCGGGTATTCAGGCCGTTTCTAGACATGTTCGTGATCGTATTTATTGATGACATTCTGGTTTATTCACGATCAGCAGAGGAGCATTCAGATCATTTGAGGACAGTACTTGGCACACTTCGGCAACAAAAATTATATGATAAGTTCTCCAAATGTGAATTCTGGTTGACTTCAGTGGCATTCTTGGGGAATATCGTCGGAGCAGATGGTATTCGGGTCGATACACAGAAGATCGAGGCTGTACAGAATTGTCCTAGGCCTACGACACCGACTGAGATACGCAGTTTTCTTGGATTGGCCGGATATTACAGGAGATTTGTGGAGAATTTTGCTTCTATTGCAGCACCTTTAAAGAAACTAACTCAGAAGGCAGCAAAATTTCAGTGGAACGATGCTTGTGAACGCAGCTTCCAGTTGCTGAAGGAAACATTGATTACAGCTCTGGTTCTAGCTCTTCTCGAGGGGCCAGATGGGTATGTTATCTATTGTGATGCTTCCGGTATTGGGATAGGTTGTGTATTAATGCAGCATGGTCGAGTTATAGCCTATGCTTTCCGGCAGCTCAGGCCGCACGAGAGAAATTAACCTACTCATGATCTGGAACTAGCCGCGGTAATTCATGCTTTGAAGATATGGTGGCATTAATTATATGGGGTTCATTGATATTTATACGGATCACAAAAGCCTTCAGTATATTTTTAAGCAAAAGGAGCTGAATTTGCGGCAGAGAAGATGGCTCGAATTATTGAAAGATTATGACGTTGACATTTTATATCATCCGGGAAAAGCCAATGTTGTAGCAGATGCACTTAGCCGCAAGTCTATGGGCAGTTTGACCGACGTGCAGCCAGAAAGGAAAGAATTAGTTCGTGAGATTCATCAGGTAGCCAGTCTTGGATTCCGTTTGGCCGATTCTGGAAATATTGGGGTTTCTGTCTGAGAAGTTGCTGAATCGTCTATCATGGAAGAAGTAAAACGATGCCAATACGAGGATCCTATTCTGGTATAGTACAGAGATGCGGCCCTTGATAAGGAAAAGACCCAGTTCTAAATTTTACCTGACGGGGTATTACTATATGGAGGCAGGTTATGTGTACCTGACGTTGCAGGGCTACGGCGGCAGATTATTGGAGAGGCACATTATGCTCGGTATTCTGTTCATCCTGGACCCACAAAAATGTACCATGATCTCAGATGCTTATATTGGTGGGATGGTATGAAAAGAGACATTGCAGAGTTCGTTGCCCAGTGCCCAAATTGCCAATAGGTTAAGATCGAGCATCAGAAACCTGGAGGATTGCTACAGGAAATGGAAATTCCAGCTTGGAAATGGGAAATAATTAATATGGATTTCATTACAGGTTTACCGCGCACTCCGCGAAGGTATGATTCTATATGGGTTATTGTTGACAAGCTGACAAAATCAACCCATTTTCTTCCGGTCAGGACCACCTACTCGGCTAAGGATTTTGCCCAGTTGTATATTAAAGAGATAGTAAGGCTTCACGGAGTTCCTACATCCATTATTTCCGACAGAGGTGCACAGTTTACAGCTAACTTCTGGAGATCGTTTCAGGACAGATTAGGGACCCAGGTGAGTCTTAGTACATCATTCCATCCTCAGTCTGACGGGCAGGCCAAGCATACTATTCAGACGCTGGAAGATATGCTACGGGCCTGTGTTATTGATTTCAGAGGTAGTTGGGATGATCATTTGCCGCTTATTAAATTTGCTTATAATAATAGTTATCATTCCAGCATTCAGATGACGCCGTATGAAGCCTTATATGGTAGAAAATGCAGATCTCCGATTGGTTGGTTCGATGTGGGTGAAACAAAATTGATTGGTCCAGATATGATCCAGCAAGAAGTCGATAAGGTGAAATTCATTCGGGAGCGGTTATTAGCAGCCCAGAGTCGACAGAAATCATATCCAGATAAACGACGTCGACCTTTAGAGTTCCAAATTGGTGACTGGGTATTCCTGAAAGTGTCGCCTATGAAGGGTGTAATGAGATTCGGCAAAAAAGGAAAGCTCAGTCCGAGATATATTGGGCCTTATCAGGTTGTTCGAAAGATAGGCAAGGTCGCTTACGAGTTAGACTTACCATCCGATCTGGAAGCAGTACATCCGGTATTTCATGTATCGATGCTCCATAAGTGTATTGGTGACCCTTCCAGAATATTCCCCATAGAAGATATCCAGGTAACAGAGGAACTGTCCTATGAAGAACAGCCTGTAGCTATCTTGGATCGTCAGGTGAGAAGACTATGTACCAAAGATGTGCCTTCTGTTAAGGTCTTGTGGCGGAATAATAACCGAGAGGAAATGACCTGGGAAGCGGAGGACGAGATGAAGAAGAAGTACCCTCACTTGTTTCCTATGCCTATAGGTAATCTAAATTCCTTAATTGATTATACTAATTGGTGAATGAATTATATGTGCTGTCCATAAAAAGAAACTCCCCCAGAATGCGTGCAAGACCCTATAAGACTAGTTTAACATTCGAGGATGAATGTTCTAAAGGGGGGGGGGGGGGGACGATGTTATATCCCGTATTTTGCATATTCGGAAAATTTGAAATAATTGTGACTAGTAAGAGATAAGGCAATATTTTGATTCTATTTAATATATATATGTTGTTCATGAAAAATATTGATGCGGAAATATTGAGGAAGGCTAAGGGAAAAATTGGAATTTTGGAAAATAGTTTCATGAATTACAAAAATATTAGCTATAAGAAGTTGGGCTTGGAAAATAAAAAAAAAAAAAAAAAAGGCCCAACAAGAGTTGGCCGGCCATAGGGCATGGCCCAAGGCCCATGTGAAATTAAATGGACCAAATAAATAGAGAGGGCCACTATTATTATCCCCCATTTTAGAACATTCAAGAAGATAAGAGATTGAGAGCAAAAAGAATAGGCCATTCGGCCAACAAAGAAAAGAAGAAAAAAAAATTGAAGCCTTCCATCCTTTGTCCAAAAATTCATTTCTTCTTGAATTCTTACTAATTTCAAGACCCTCTTCAACGTGGTATAATTATTAGAGCAAGAAAACTACTTTTGTGACAAGTGCAAAAATTCTATTCAAGTGGAAAATTGAGGAAAAAGGTAAGAATTCCTCTTCTTTTATATATTATAGAAGGTTTATGTATGTTGTAGTAAGTAGAATTGAATGAAAATCATGAAAATGTTATGTGTTGTGTGTGGGCCGTGTGGGTGTGTTGTGTGTGTGTGGCCGTGTAGTGTTAATTGGGTGGAGGGAGATGAATTAATTTTATGTAGTATGTTAGTTGTGTTGTTGTGAACTCTATGATGCCAATGAAAGACTAATGGTTCAAGTTGGCATGGAAATTGGTTGTAGGAAATTATGTGATTTTAATATGGTTTTATGTAATTGTGGGAATGGAGTTGCTAAAGTGTGCATTGTTGTTGTAGTTTGTGAATTTGAAAGAAGAAAATGCAACGTTGTAGTTTTGTTGCATTTGTGGGGATGTCGGGTGGAGTATGGTGTTGGTGGAATAGTGTGAATATTGTATAGATTGTTTGAAATGTTCTTGAATTGTGTTTGAATGATCTCGGATTAGAAATGAATATGTGCGCGTTGATATTGGCTTGAATGTACGTAGTTGAGTTGAATGTGATAAGCTACGTAGAGGAGAAGGTTACTAATGTTAGAATGCAATTTAAATTGATTCTTGATATTATTAGTATGGTTGTTGGTATTGTTGGTATGGTTGTTGATGAATTTGGCCGAGTTAAATTCTCGGGGATGTTGAATTTATAGGGGAGGTACTGCCGAAATTTCTGTAGACAAGTACTAGTTAGAATTGAATTTCTAAGTACTTGTGGCTAATGTTTGGTAATAGATAACGTTATTGTAGATATTGGAGAGCCCGAGACTTGAGTCGGGATTTGTTTAGCGAGCGATCGAGGTATGTAAAGCCTACCTTTCCTTCTTTTGGCATGACCTTTATGAAATGAACCAATAACGCATATGTATGCCTCTAAAGAAAATCCTATTCTTAGAGCCACTAGGATGGCTAATATCTTTGACTTCCATAAGCTATTCCATATGGCTTGATACGTATTTTATGATGTTCGAAGATTCTAGTTGTTATGTTTCCGAATGTTGTTCGAAAGAAAATCAAGACGACTAAAGTCTTTGATGAATACGTTGATACGTAAATATCGTCTTAAAGTCTCCATTTGGTTTGATCCATAATGTTACTCGAAAGTTTCCTAATATGAATGATACTTGAATTTCCAATTATGGCTTATGAAATGTTTTTAGAAGGTTCTGTACTTCAAAATCTCGCAACTTTCTTAGACTAATTCCGATTGACCCGATACAAGTTTCTGAGCCTTCTGATATCGGTATATATATTTATTCATCGAGTCATGGAATTTATTTACTTATATGCATATCGTTTCCTCACTACTCCGCTCGTGCATACTACTATTACATCGTTCGCCGGGTCCCGGGCCGGTTTTGTGATCGTGCGCACTATGTTATATTCGGCAGTATGATGTGTTACGGTTCCTGAGTTCCTCACCATAGGGCCGGGTACCGCTTATATACGGCGTTATGATGTGTTTTGATGTTGTGATATGTTATGATGATACGATATGTTCGGGGATTGTACGGAGATTTGAAACCTTCTGGAGTATGATGTGTTGTGGCGCCAGCGTCGGAGTGGCCACCACGTTCCTGAGCCCTATGCATGATTTTTATTTGCATTATTTATGTTTTCAGCACAGGTTTTGATATACTAATTCTGTATCCATTTTCCGTACTTCTCACTTCAGTTATCATTCGGATTACTGTATTTCATGCTTTACATACTCAGTACATATTTCGTACTGACCCCCTTTCTTCGGGGGCTGCGTTTCATGCCCGCAGGTACAGATGTTTGTTCTGGTGACCCGCCAGTGTAGGTTCCTTATTCTGCTATTTGGAGTACTCCTTTGATCCGAAGCTCATATTTTTTGTACATATCTTTTGTTATACATCTTTCTGTATATATGACTATTTGGGGTATGGCGGGGCCCTGTCCCGTCATATGTGTTTATTATGGTTTGTAGAGGCCTGTAGACATATATGTGGGTCATGGGTCGTGTTCGTTCGGTTATGTTTGTGACTTGTGCCTTAAGCGGTCCCGTTTGCTATTATGGCCAAACCGGCCCATATGTTTGTATATGCATGTGTATTCGGGCGATGTGTATTCCGCCAGCCTGCTGGCTTTTGTATGATATTTCTGTTACAGGTGACCGCTTAAGATGACGTCTGTTCTCAGTATCTGGGCAAAATAACGTATGTTAAATCTGAATAAGTCTTTGATATGTCGATTTGGTGAGCGAATGGGTTTGGGTGTCCAATTAGGACACTAGTCACGGCCCACGGGGCTGGGTCGTGACAGGAACCGATTGCTCATCGAGGAAAGAACAAGGGTGATGAGTCGACACAATTGATTAGAAAATTAATGGCAAGAAATAAGAATTCATGTGAAGACCAAGAGATTTGACTATAAAGGAAATAAAGTGTAATGTAAGGAGCGTGCATGGAAGACAACCTGGCCGTGATATCAGAAAGACGGATGAAGGCTCGATGAACGAGGATGGGGAGAGAGTACATTGTAAGAATTTTGTGCTAAGAGTAAGAAGTAGCAAGACACTCGGAAAAACTTGGATGCACAGCTGCAACACAAACGCGCAGTTAAGAAGAATTATAAATAAGTGAGTTAAATGGGCGAAAGGACTAGTAATGGATGGAAGGGTATGGAAATGTTGAAAAATGATGATAAGACATAAATGGAAGGAGAACTCAAGGTAAGAAGTTGTAGAGATGTTATAAGCAAAGTCGGTAAGAAAGACAAGGAGTAAGGTATAATCGAAGACTTCATAAAAGGACGTGGTGACTCTCGATGTCCCCATTAACTTGCATGTCCAAAAAACCGCTAGTCATAAAAGACAGAGGTGTGAAAAAACGAAAAAGAAGGCATTAGAATTGGATCTAACCCTTATAAGTTTTCCGATTGGATACAAGACTGTAACTAGCAAGAAGATAGACAAGTCAGACCATACGATGACGGAACCCCGACCCTATGACGTTTCAAGCTCCAGAAAAGAAGATTTATTAGCTCGGGGCCAGAGTTCGAGGCGTATTGGCATATCAGGAAGGTAACGGAAAGACGTAGAAATGAATTGACAATAAGTGTACCATGAGGCAGACATAGGATGAAAGTATGGGAGAAACCTTAAGAGAATGCTTCACGCCGACATGAGCTGTGATATTTCTAGATCATGATTTGAATCCCTCGCATCGGGTAAATTGTGTCGTACCTAAGTATGTAGTGGTATGCCTAAAAGGGCAGTAAAGAGAGCAAGAAAGATCTCCAAGTAAAATTCACCAAGGGTGATAAAGAGAATGACGAACCCAAAGGACCCTTGGGATGACGATGAAAATTGTAATAAAAGGAACAACGATTGGTAGTTTGGAAATTTTTGAAGGAAAGAAAGAACGCTGCTCCCACAAATGGAAATAAAAGAGTTCATCGGATATTAGAAAACATTTCATGGATCGCTAATTATACTGAACATGAGAGCATGTGCTATGGAATTACATGAACCATCAACGTGAAGCTATGCCCAATTATAATTGTAAAAAGGCCACATCAGAAAGTCAATAAGGAATAACGACGGATGAAGCGACCGCTAGTACAAAGAAATCGAAGCTATATATATATATATATATGTTGTAAGAGAGTTGTAATGGAGTGATAATTTCCGTAATCCTATGCTTCTGGGTTTGTATCGTGAGATTTGGGAGCAGGAAGCTAACGAAAAAAATTGTAGCAGGAGCTCAAAGATGTTGCGAGCTATGAAACTAGTTGAACTCAGATCACGAATTGCCATAAGTGTAACTGTATTGCGAAGGATAATAAATGGCGAGGAAATATTACGTACATACGTATTTTGGATATTGATATAACTGGCCTCGGAAAGGAACATAACCATTATGCTCATTAGCGACAAAGTCATGATTGGATAAATATTTAGAATGTAAGATTAAGAGGGATAGTGACAAAGATGTAAAAGAACAGGGAGCCGAACTAATGAACTACAAGGAGTCGATGCAGTGAATGTCTAAGATCAATAGGTATAAAAAGGATAGCCCGAGATGGTACCGAAGAGAAAAATGCGAAGAGTGCGCCGTATATGAGCAAGGTAATTGCCCACTAGCAGGGAAACAAGGAGCGAGAAAAAGAGAATACTTGCAAGATGATAAATAGTTATGGCAAGGCAAGTCAAGACTACAATAATGGAGATAAAACGAGAGTGAGATACTATTTAATTTCTGATCATGTACATGAGGACAATGAAGTGAAAGAAGTTGATTGAAAGCGATAAAAGACTTAAGGAAGAATGAGAAAAGACTTAAGTAAATGATAATCGGACCTAAATGAAAAAAATAACTGTTCTAACGAATCGAAAATGGTGTTGTGGGTTGGCAATACTACAACATTCGAGGATGAATGTTTCTAAGGGGGGAAGGATGTTACACCCCGTAGTTTCTGTACGTTGAGATTCTTTAGGTATTAGCGATTCAATTGCAGACATCGGAGTTATGTCGAGAAGATGCAAGATCCTAGATGTTCGTGTTACGATTATAAGAGTCTGAGTTCGTGTAACAGGTTATAGGAGGATTGGAAAACCAGTGACCTAAGGAGATTAAACTCCCGAGGTTTTGAAGGAGAGTTGGACAAGGTTTGGTACGAATATTTTGGTCTAATTGGAAGAAATAATATGTTTTAGTATATTAAGAATTTTGAAGTGAAACAAAAGTCTAAAGTGAAGTTCGGGAAGTCTAGTTTCCAACGCAATAAACCGCTCCTCAATAGGACATCGGGGTAAGGAGATATGGACGTTACAAGTCGGGCTGGCAGACCGGAAAAATGGTATGCGCGAACGCGCTGAAACTTTTTGAGGCCCAGATCTGGGATGGAGGTTATATTATAAGAATGTAATAATAATAGTATACATATGACATTTGGAGACCATATGGTGAAAAGCAGTTCGTACGTTGCTTAATGGAAGCCCTCGTTGCTGCAAGCTAAGTGGGGCCCACATACCGGATTTTTATAGAGGACATATGAAGGGATATATGAGTTGTACATGGAAAGTTGAGCAAGTCCTAAGAAGGACCCTTAAGCCAAATATGGGCATAAGCCCTCCAAAAGGACGATTTAAGGAAACATTTTCGGATGATCTGACTTGGAGGGGCCAAAACGATATTATAGGTTTGGCATTTGGAAAGACACAACGAATGAAAGTTGTAGATAATTGAATTAGCGTTCCAACCATAGGTCGTGGGCCCTCACATGATATCAGGATCAAGAGTTATGACCTTTTTACTGAACAACAGTGCTGTCAGAAAAAATAAGCCAGCGCGAACGCTCTGAAGAAAATTTAAGTCGGTCCAGGCAGAACCTGGACCGCTATTTAAAGGGGGAGACCCCCTCATTTTCGTCCCAAACACACCAAGAACCCCTCAAATATTCAAGAAAATTCCCCGACTTTCCATCACCAACTTTTTAGCCCAAAACCAGGTATAATTCCCAAATCCCGGTCCAGACGGCGTATAGTTGCAATGACAAAATTATGTATCAACGCATTGCGGCTTAAGCTCAAGGTGGGGGAGTGAAGATATAGCATTCTTATCGAAAGAAAGGTATGAATCTCTTGCTATTAATGTTAATCTTAGTTTATTCACGGAGAAGGAGCTGTAAAATTGTTATAAAATGATTCTGTGATGGAAATATGGGACAAACACCATATGGGATGTTTATGAAGTATTTTGGTGTTGGAAACATTATGGTTAATGTTGGCATTGTTGTGGTTGTTGTTGGTTGTTGAATTGGGAATTCGGGCTAGGCATATAAATAGGGGAGATGCTGCCCGATTTTCGGCAGAATATAGAATAGTGTAATTTGAAGCTTGGAAGAGATGTACGATAAAGAGGCTAACGTTAGTATAAATTGTTACACCCTGAAAAATTTCGCGTTACCAAGACTGTAGATGGCTTAGTATGAGCTCAAGGGAGAGCAAAGTTATACAAGGATTAGGGATGAAAATTATATTATCTGAGTACAAGAATATAAATATGACATTTGGCGATTGTACGGAGTAAATCAGTTAACACGTTACTCGATGATAGCCCTCGTAACCGTAAGGTATGGTGGGGCCAACATGTTGGGATTTTGTAAAGGACATATGAAAAGTGATATGAGTAGTACATGGAAAGTTGAGCAAATCTTAAGAAGGACCCTTAAGCCAAATATGGGCATAAGCGCTCCAAAAGGATGATTTAAAGGTACGTTTTCGGATGATCTGACTTGGAGGGGCCAAAACGCTATTATAAGTTTGGAATTTGGAAAAACACCAAGAATGGAAGTTGTAGAAAATTGAAAGAGCTTTCCAACCGTAGGTTGTGGGACCTCACACAATATCGGACTCAAAAGTTATGGCCATTTTAAGATCAAAACTCTAAGCTGCCAAAAGGCTCCGCGGGCCCCACTTGAGGAATTCGGTGGAGCCGACCTAGGAGGGGTATAAATACCCCCATCAACCCCGTTTTTTCAGCAAAATAAAATTCCAAAGAGTCCTAGAAATTTCTCCACACCTCCCCAAAACATTACAGTCCGATAAATCAAGAATTTAACAAGATTACGCCAAACTAGCCCGCGAAAGGTGATTGTTTTTGCTTCTACTTAAGTTTGGCGTTGGAGAAAGTTTTTGTGGCTAAGGTTCTTCAAGTATAAGGTATGTTCATCATCCCATCTCTTATGTTGAGTTTATTTGAAGGATTAGCAAGCCTAGAAAGTGAAAATAGTTATGGAGGAAAGGTCATAAAGTGTTGTGTCGTAGTTATTGTGTTTATGGGCTGTTTTGAACATGTTGTGGCCGTGTGGCTGGGATGATTTATATGTATAGAGATGGTATTTAATGTTGTTGGTGTGTTGATGAAATTATACTCCTTGATTGGGATGAAAGGAAGTGTATATTGTTGTTGTATGTTGAAAAACATTGTGTGGGATGTTTATGGAAAATATTGGTATGGATAATAGTGTTGTTGATGTTGGTATTGTTGTTGTTGTTGATTGGTTGCTGAATTGTAATTTTGGGCTAGGCATATAAACAGGGGAGATGCTGCCGATTTTCGGCAGAGTATAGAATAGTTTAATTTGAAACCTGGAACAAGTGTGCCATAAAGAGTCTAACGTTAGTATAACTCCTCTTAAATGTAGACTTGTAAGCTCGGATGACTAAGCGTAGCTAGTAGGAGGTCGAACAGGTATGTTAAGGCTCGTCCCTTTCTTTCAAAGGCATGATTCCGATGTTGTGGCTTCATAAATGTTTCCATATCTTCCTTGTTTTCAAAAGTTAGATGTTTATGACTCCAAGCCTTAATTCCTTTCCTAATAATTCATAAATGTTTTCCAAAATGTTCGCGTTGTCTAAATCATAGATTTATAGCTCCGTGAGCTATTATGATAGCAACGATGAACCTATTTTTACAATCATAATGATGACGTCAAAGATGAGAATATTTTCCTACTTGATTATGATGATGATGATTCCGGGTTTAAAGGTTCTAAGTTTACGATTTCAATGACGATATAAGAATGTTGAGCTATTTATTGATTTCTCAATTTTATTTATGAACGATGACTACTTTTAAGGATCCCAAAGTATATGAATTGACGCCTTATGAGATTTATGACCTTATTCCATGTTTTCTCTTGAGGTTATTTTTCATTGATAGTCTCACCTTATAATAATTGTTCCTTCAAGGTGAGACAAAGTCATGATGATTATTCCATAATATAATCGGAGGTTACTGACCTTACTTCACTCCGATAGAAACATAACTTTCCTTGGGCTCTCCTGCATGCTGCTTACATGATATATGTATATGATACATGAACATGATAAATGCACATGATACATGAACATGATACATGTATATGTATATGGGAAAGAGGGCCAGAGCGCTATAGACGCGTAACCACTTGATCAGTTGGTATTATATAGACGCGTAACCACCTGATCAGTTGGTATTATATGGGAAAGAGGGCCAGAGCGTTATATACGCGTAACCACCTGATCAGTTAGTATTATATGATATGATATCATCCTGGACGCGGGATGCCCGGCCGCGGGACACTTGTGGCTAAATGGATCGGAGCCGACGCCTCGGCAATATGATATATTCTATTTTATGTATATATGAACAAGAAATGTTTTTCAAAGAAAGCTAAGCATGCATGGCATACGCCCTAAGAGGCACTCATATGTACAGGTTATTCTTTTATCTTACGATATGCTCTATATTTACATTATGTTATTATTCATACTTTACATCCCTTACTATGTTACTATTCATGCCTTACATACTCGGTACATTACTCGTACTGACGTCCCTTCTTGTGGACGCTGCGTTTCATGCCACGCATGTATACAGATGAGTATAGTATATTGCTAGAAGATGTTCCAGCTGGATTGGCGAGCTCCATTTACTTCCAGAGTGTTGCCGAGTCAGAGTATCTATGTTATGGTATATTGATTTATGTTAGAGACTTTGCAGACAGAGTCACGTATATAGCATGTCAGTCTTGCAAACGGCTCTGCAAGCCTATGTATCATTATGCATTATGTTACAAACTTCATATGATTACAGATTTTACTTGATTTGAGAAAGACGAGAAGAATGATTTTGAAAAGCTTTCATTATGCATTTCATTTTATGATTTAAGAGTCCAGTGAGATTATGAATATAACGAGAACCAGCGGGTTCGCTCGGCTCTAAGTGAAGGGTCAGGTGCCCATCATGCCCTAGCAGGACTGGGGTGTGACATAAATCCTCTTATTTGTAGACTCACGAGCTCAGGCGCATAAGCGTAGCCAATAGGAGGTGAGAACTGGTATGTTAAGGCTTGTCCCTTTCTTTCAAAGGCATGAATCCTATATTGTGATACCATAAATGTTTCCATAATACCCTTATTGTCAAAATTTAGGAGTCCTTGACTCAAAGACATGGTTCCTTTTTCCGATAATCCATACATGTTTTCCAAATGCCCGTATTTTCCAAACCAAGGGTCCACGGTTATGTGAGCTCTTATGATAACAACGATGACCATGTTTTCACAACGATGGTGGTGATATCAAAGATGAGAACTTTTTCTATCATGTTTATGATGATGACGATTTTATGGTTTCATTGATAATGATGATTTCATGTTCAAAGGTTCCAAGATTGTGGCTTCTATGTGAATATGAGAATGTTGAACCATCTCTTGACCCTCAATTTCATTCTTTGATAATGACTCTATTTTCTAAAGACTTCAAAGTATATGAATTGACACTCTATAAGATTTATGATCTTACTCTATGTTTTCCCTTATCGATATTCTTCATTGATAGTCTCACCTCATAATGCTAGTTCCTTCAAGGTGAGAGAGAGCGATGATCATTCCATAATATAATCGAAGGTTACCGACCTTACGTCACTCCGATAGAGTTATAGCTTTTCTTTGGGCTCTCCTGCATGCTGCTTATATGATATATGTATATATAAATGGGGAATATGGGAAAAAAGGGCCAGAGCATTATAGACGCGTAACCACCTGATCAGTTGGTATAATATGATCTCATCCCGGACGCGGGATGCCTAGACGCGGGGTATATGGTTACATGAATCGGGCCGATCCTCGGCAATATGATATCTTCTATTTTCTGTATACATGAATAAGAAATATTTTTCAAAGAAAGCTAAGCATGCATGGTATCCGTCCTAAGAGGCACCCTGATGTACAGGTTATTCCCTTATCACATGATATGCTCCATATGACTTATTATATTATTGTTCATGCCTTAAATACTCGGTACATTAATCGTACTGACGTCCCTTCTTGTGGATGCTGCGTTCATGCCCGCAGGATCAGGTAGCCAATCGGACGATTCACAACAGTAGGACCTCCCCTCAGCGGCAGTCGGTATGCTCCATTGATCCGAAGCTTCAGTCCGTTTGGTATGCCATCTTGTTACGTACATATATGGGTATGACAGGGCCTTGTCCTATCCCTTTCACAGTTTGTACTCCATAGAGGTCTGTAGAAAGTGATATGTAGTCTTATTGTTATGCAGCCCCGTCAGCACTTATTTTGTTGTACAGTATATATGTGTGGTGGCCAAATCGTCTCACTCTTTTATTCTTAGTGTTTATGTTTATAAGTATGCATTGGCCGTGAGTTCCTGGTACGGTGTATTTTATGTTGATTGTTCGGGAGATAGTACAGCTCAGTCACAGATTGTATATGGGCCCACGTAGGCCTGTGCACTAATCGGTTCAATCCGAATTTCCGAACTGATTCAAATCAATTTGGATAATTTAATTTGGATAATACAATTCAATTTCGATTTACAAATGCAATTGTAAAATATTACGTTTTAACGGTTCGGATACGGTTTGCTTCAATTATCAACCGAACCGATCTGAACAAACCGAATTTGTATGCCACTAGTGACTAATATGACTAATTTGGTATATGTAATGTGGTGTTGGTGGATTTGTATGCTTGCACAAGTTGTCAAGCTATTATTTTCCTATTTATATGATATTATGCTTGCAAGTTTATGATTTTTTCTTGGTTAATGTCTTGGTTATAAGGCTGCAAGTTTAGGATCTCATTATTTTTTGTTAATGTTTACTCTAAAACTGAAATGAAATAGTTGCTTGTTTAAATTTCGAATAAACCAAACAAATCGATTTGTGTAACCGAACTGAAACAATAAAAAACGAATCAAATTGTACCTAGAAAGGATCGAGTTTGGTTGAGAATTTTAGAAAGCCGAAATTCGAAATCTCAACTCGGTGATGGCCAAAACCGAACCGAACCGATGTTTGCACAAGCCTAGGCCCAGGATAGCTAGTGAGAAGTAAATGCAAGTACAGGAGTGCTTGGCTAGCAGTGGTCGGGCACTTGTTACGGCCCATCGGTTTGGGTCGTGACAGATCTGATCGAGTAGCCTTAGCTGTTCGACCACTCTCCACCGGATGATGTTGGCCGAGCTACCTGGGTCAATCAAAATACATTTAATTTGTGTTTTAAAAATAAGTATAGAGATTACCAATGCATCATTGTGCGTTTGAATGATGCCTTCTGCATCCTCGTTGCTGAAAGAGATGGAACCCTCGGGTAAGTAATCCCGGCTGCACTTCTCACGCACAATAGAAACCTTCATCCGTTTCATCACCGGCCCTCGTGGGGTATCAGTACCCCCAATTATCATGTTGATTATATGCTGAGGTTCTACTGGTTCGACCCGTTTATGAGACTCCCTTTCCTTGTAGTGACCTTTGGCTCTTTCACTTAGCAATTCTCGGAGATGGCCATTCTTCAGTAACCGAGCCACCTTCTCTCTTAGCTGGCGACAATCCTCAGTTTTGTGTCCATGGGTTCCGTGATATTCACACATCACGCTCGGGTCCCGTTTGTTATATCCCGTGTTTTTGCGCATTTGAAAAATTTGGAATGATCTTGTTTTGAAGGAAATAAGGTTATGTTTTTATTTTATGTAACATATGTGTGATATTCATGAAAATTTTCGAAGCGAAAGTGCGGAATAAGGCCAAGGGTAAAATTGGAATTTCGGAAATTAGTTTCGGGAATTACAAAAAATAGGATCCATAATTATTTGGGCTCAATAAATAAAAGAGAAATTTTGGCCCAAAGTTTGAAGGGTGGCCGGCCATGGAGTAGGCCCAAGCCCATAATTAATTTATCCATGTGATAAATTAAATAAGAGGAATAAATATCTAGATCCCTTTAGAACATTCAAGACTTCAACAAAACAAAAGAAAGTAAGCAAGAGAGAGGGAGAGGGTTCGGCCCTTCAAGAAAGAAAAAAAAATTCTATCTTCCAACTTTGATTCAAAAATCTTGTTCTTCTTGAATTCTTAACAAGTTCAAGACGCTCTACAACGTGGTATAATTAGTTTAGCAAAAGAACGACGTTTGCGGCAAGAAAAAAAATTGAAGAAAAAGGTAAGAATCTTATCCCTTTTGTTATGGAAGAAATATACGTGTTATAATGGTTAGAATTGTATGAAATTATGCGATTGAGGTGTATGGGTGCATGACGTGTGTGTGTGTGTGTGTGAAACCGTGTGTGTGTATGTGGTGGAGCATGGCCGTGAGCCATTGTGTGGTGAAGGGAGGTTGAAGTGAAGTTCATTTAGTTGGTTAGTTGCGTCGTTATGGTATGTACGACGTAAATAAAGGTTTAATGAGTTGAGTTAGCATTGAAATTGGTTGTATGTTGTTATGGGAAATTATGTGATTTTTATATGATTTTTATATAATTGTGAAAGTAAAATTCTAAATGAGAATTATGGTTGTTGTTAATGAATTTGGAAGAAAACAATGCGAGTTGGTAGTGTTGTTGCATTTGTTGAAGTTTCGGATAAAATATGGAATTGGCGGAATTGTTTGAATCCTTGGGTATTGTTTGGAATGTTATTGAATTATGTTTGAATAACCTTGAATTAGTAAATGAATGTGAGGATGTTGATATTAGCTTGATATTGTGAAGATGGAATGAAAGTTGTCGCCTTATGTAGAAAAGAGGACTATTTATGTTATAGTGCGTTTTGTGATGATTGTTGATGCTCTTGGTATTGTGGTGTCGTTGTTGTTGATATTTTGGGCCGAGATGATTCTCGAGGATGTTGAATTTATAGGGGAAATGCTGCCGAAATTTCGGTAGACAATATGAATTTAAGATTTAAATTCTAAAAGCTTGAACTCATATTTGGCAACTATGACCAATTGTAGATTTTGGACGAAACGGGGATTGAGTTTGGGCGAGCGTAAGACGCAAGTAAGGTATGTAAATCTATCCCTTTCTTTCTTTTGGCATGTCCTAGATATACTAGGTTGAGATTTGAGCCTCGGAGGTTATTCTGCTCATAGAAATTCGAGTCTGAGTTTGGGTACTATTCATTCAATATAATTGAACTATAAACCTTATGTCTTGTTGGAAAACTGTTCAAACATCCATAACTTGTGCAGACGTGATAGAATCGTTTTGAAACCTTCGTGGATGACTCGATAGAGTCTAATGTTTGTAATTTATGTCCGCCACCTCGACTTGACCCGAGGTGGGCCCACTAGTCCCGAGACTTCCTTCGTTTGTCTTACTTGAGCTATTTTTGGTATGATATAAAAAGAGGACTTTTATCTATGAATCTAGGGCTCCGTTGAATTACTCCATAAGTTATGTGAAAGTTCCTTAATGTGAATGATGCTAAATTTTCAGAAAATGGCTTATAAGGTATTTTTCGAAAGTTTTATAAATTAAAGGCTCATATCTTTTGTATACTAACTCTGACGGACTCGATGCTTACTTTAAGCTTTCTGATCTCAGTATATATATATATATATATATATATATATATATATATATATATATATATATATATATATATATATATATATATATATATATATATATATATATATGCATATGTATTTATTAGTCGAGTCTTGGAAGTTAATTGTGTATATGCATATGATTTTCCGCACTACTCTGCTCGTGCCTATTACTATGATATCGTTCGCCGGTTCCCGGGCCGGTTTTGTGATCGTGCGCATTATGACATATTCGGCAGTATGATGTGTTACGGTTCCCGAGACCTCGCCATAGGGTCGGGTACCGTTTATGGAGTTATGCTGTGATATGGCTTATGATATGCTTTGATGATGTGATATGTGTGATGATATGTTATGTTCGGGGTTGTACGGAGATTTGAAACTTTCCGGAGTATGCTGTGTTGTGGCACCAGCGTCGGAGTGGCGACCACGTTCCTGAGCCTTATGCATGATTTCTTTTATTTGCATTATGTACATATGATTTCCGTACCGGTTTGATATACTGATTCAGTATTCTCTTTCTGTACCTTTACTACAGTTATGGTTTGGATTTTTGTACTCTATGCTTTACATACTCAGTACATCTTTCGTACTGACCCCCTTTCTTCGGGGGCTTCGTTTCATGCCCGTAAGTGCTAAGGTTCGTGACCCGCCAGTGTAGGCCATACTTTCTTCTATTACAGAGCGCTCCTCTTGATCCGGAGCCTACATCTTGGTACATATCCTTTGTCATGTATCTGTTTCTGTATATATTTGGACTATTTGGGGTACGGTGGGGCCCTGTCCCGCCATATGTTTCCGTTTTGGTTTGTAGAGGCCTGTTGTCATATATGTGGGTCGAGGGTCCTACGTGTGTTTGTTCTGTTTATGATTTGTGTCTTAATGCGGTCCTACCTGTTATGGCGGCCATGGTGGCCCATATGTTTGTATTTATGCATATGTTCGGCGATGTGTATTCCGCCGCCTCTTTTGGCTTTGATATGATATCTTTGCACGCGCGACCACTTACGATAATATTTGACTTCAAATCTGTTTAAAATAATTGACACGAGATCTGAGTTAAATTAGAATATGACGAGTTAGCATGTGAGTTTGTTTGGGGTGCCCAAATAGGGCACCAGTCGTGGCCCCCGGAGCTGGGTCGTGACACCGTTGGCCCGGGTCTGACCTTAGTGGTCTCAGTCATCTTACATCTGCGATACGACCAATAGCCGAGACGAGGTCCGAAGTGTTAACGTTAAAGTTGTACTCCGATATCCTCGACAAGTCTTTATTGCTGGCCGAGCTTTCGGCATCGCTCCTGAATGAGAGACCTCGACTTTTCGACGGGCGCTTGGCCCGTTTATCACCCCGCCCGGAGAAATGACTCGGGCCAACCCTTGATTTTTCTGACCTGAAGCTTGGCTTTTCTGAATGAGAGTATGACCGATACCTTTCCCTCGATGGTCTGGACTCCGGCTCGTATTTTTTTCGGGATCTCTTCGAGCTTTTGTTCATATTCACGGACCCCGGGGGAAGCTCGAGTTGGTCTTCCGCTACCCGAATCTTTAACTCATATCTGTTATGGACATTTGCCCAAGTCACAGCCTCGTATTCCAGCAAGTTTTTCGTTAGTTTGAATGAGGCCGTCGAGCTCCGAGGATTGAGCCATTTGGTAAAAGCTTGTGTAGCCCATTCCTCCGGAACCGGAGGGAGCTCCATTCGTTCCCCTTGGAACCGATTGACAAATTCACGCAATAACTCATCATCCCTTTGGGCTATGTGAAAAATATCCGCCTTACGAACTTGCACCTTTTTGGCACTGGCATGAGCTTTTATGAATGCATCGGCGATCATTTCGAAAGAAGTGATTTAATGCTCGAGGAGATGGTCGTACCAAGTCAACGCTCCCTTTGATAGTGTTTCCCCAAACTTTTTCAGCAAAACGGATTCAATTTCGTCCTCTTCAACATCATTTCCTTTTATGGCACAAGTGTATGAAGTCAAGTGTTCCTGAGGGTCCGTTGTGCCGTCATATTTCTGGATATTCGGCATTTTGAACCACTTCGGGATTAACTTCGGAGCCGCACTCGGAGAAAATGGCCTCTGGATGTACCTCTTCGAATCCGGTCCTTTCAGAATAGGCAGAGTCCCCGGGATCTGGTCCACCCGAGAGTTGTATGTTTCCACCCTCTTTTCAGTCGAGTCTACCCGCTTCGCCAATGTTTCGAGCATTCTCAGGACTTCAGTAGATGAACCAGCTCCGGACCCATTACTCTCGGCCATCCGCGCCTCGTCCCTTCTAGGTTCAGCAACACCTTTTATCCTCTCCGGGGTCGTTTTATCATTTTTGCTTTGCAACTGGGCTATTTCGATTCCTTGTTCGGCAATCGCTGCTCTCTATTACTGCAACATTTCAAAAATTAAACGTAAGTCAATATTATCATCCGGGGTATCAGGTACTTTCCAGCCTTGTGTCCGGGACAAAGTAATTGAATTGTGAGTATTTAAAGGATCGGTGGGGCGGCATTCTCCTGATTCACGGTGCTTTGCCGGTTAAGGCCCTCCCTCGAATTAACGTGGTTCGGGTCAGCGGGATTTGCTGGTAATCCTCGTGGCCCACTGTCTTCATTTTCGGCCACAATCTCGTTGTTGTTGACGTGACCAGATTGTCCACTGTTAGCCATTTGGTACGTTTTCACAGAGACGAACAAAAGATATTTTCGATTCTGACGGGTAAGATAGAAACCAAGATCAAAGACCACTATTATCCTAGCCCCATGGTGGGCGCCAAACTGTTTACCCCGAATTAAGGTAATCAATCAAATTTATGAGTGAGTTATAAGATATGTGGTTGAGCTTTAATCTATTTGGTTGAAAAAAGATATATATGGATATGCTATGAACAAGTGAATAATAATCGATGGTTTGCACTAAATATATGTATTTAATAATATATGAATATTGTTTAATTGAATAAAGCTAAAGAAGAACACACTAAATCCGGACCAATATCAGAGAATATGAGGGGGAGATTCTATATATTTTGCTATTACAATGTTCTAGAACTGAAGGAGCCAACCTCTGAAAGTAGGGTAATGACCCCTATTTATAGTTTTTCCTTGTGGGCCTCAAACAACATAAAACCCTTTTGAATAAAGAAAAACCCTAAAAGGATAAGGTTGGGTCGTACGGTCTGACACCCGTACGATAGGCAGTACAATGTGGCAGAACGGTCTTGACGCGTGGAAATTGTGTAACGAATCACCCGGACCAATGGCCAAGAACAATCGGGCCAATGGCCACGACCAACCGGACCAACGGCCACGATCAACTCGGCTATGGAGAAACCGGACCAAACGATTTCCTTCGCTTTCTTCGAATCAAGCACTTCTCCGGTCCGAAAGAAAGTCTTCATGCTCGTGCTTGTTTCTTTCTTCCCTCGCTCTCCAGTCTCACCGGTCTAGCATATGTTCGATTTTTACCATATACACCATCTAACGATCATCTTCTGAAAACTTGCACCATCTTTTTTCACTTGCTTAAAAATCGAAAACCGTATGCATGACGAGGAAGACCACATCCGGTCTCCCATAGAGAATATTTTAAAGAAAGCCGGGCAAAAGGGTTAGTTTACCCTCTAATGAAAAGATAAGGACATTATTTTTGATAGCCTCATATCAGAAACACAGTTGTTCCAACAGTTATCAAGTGGGTGGGCACTCAAATCAGGGACACTCTCAGCTATTGTGGATTCTATTCTGCTACAGTTAGTCTTTAGTAGGTTAAATGAGGAGTGGATCTGATATTCGTCCTGTTACTATTTTCTCTATCTATTTTTTTCGGTTAAATCCTTGGCCATACCTATCTCCGTCGAAGTTGAGTTGTAAGTTCACTTCTATTAAATTAGTTTGAACTTCTACGCCCTCACTTTTTAATGCTTCTCTATTGACTTTTTGTTTTCTCATGTTATTACTGTTGTAATTTGTGAATGTAATGCCCTATAATATTAATCTGTACATGATTAGTACCATAGTTCCTTGTGTTCGCGCAATTCCTGATACATTATTTACAAGTCAGAAAGTCTACCTAGATTCTTAATACATTTTTCATTAATGTAGCACCTCGTACCTTCAAACTAAGCTATGTTCATGATCCAGGACTTAGAAAGCCATACAGGGAGTCTTCAAATTAAATTTGTTTCAGTTCGGTGAAGTACTAGTTTTACGCCCAGTTATACGGACCGCAAAATTTATACGGGCTGTACTTTCTTTCGTATAAATTAATACGGACCGTACTTGTGGTCAGTATCGATGCATGGAAAATCTTGAGCTACTGGAATTTACCAAGTAAAATATGTCCAATTTATACGGACTATACTTCTAAGTACGGGCTGTATTTGTGACTGTATATCTAAGTACGAGTTGTACTTCCTGTCTGTATATCTCGGGGGGAAAATCTTAGTTCCTGGAAATTTGACGAATTGAAATATGACAAATATATACGGACCCTATATCTAAATACAGGCCGTCCAATTGCCAACGCAGAAAAAGTATAAATACGGGACTTCAGCCTCTTATTCTATTTTTCATATTCTCAAGCCCTAACACGAAGGTTTTGTTCTCTCATCAATACAATACACCAAGGTAAGCCTATTCCAAGTCTTCCAAGTGAATTCTAACATACATATATGAATACTAAATAGAAAATCATTTCTCTAACCTACGGTTTTCAAGAAAACCCACCACAAGGATTCAAGATTAAAGCTTTTGGATTTCTTCTTCAAGTTCAGACCATTAATAGAAGTTTTGGAGTGATTAAGTTATTGTCACGACCCAACCGGAGGGCCGTGACGGGCACTCGGTGCTAGCCATCCCGGGCACCTCTTAACATACCTTTACATTTATAACTAGGTGAGCCACATATTAATCATATAGTAGGCTCGTGACCATAACATTACAGAATGAATGATGTATAGAAGTTCCTATTTTTAAAGAATTGCATAATTAGAGGCATACTTGACTATCAAAAGTTACACCATGTCAAATTGATACATGTACATGAAATCTGAAACGTTCCTTGTTATAACTTGTAATGAGATTTAAAAAGAACTGAATATGATTATTGTCCTGACACTTTAGAGCTGGTTATTCACTTATCTATTGAGTCTCAAAAGATGAATTGCATGTATGTGGTTGCTTATTATTCTGCTCGTGCTTACCGCTATATCCTTCACTGAGTCCCGGGCCAGGACACGTTTTCGTGCGCATATTTACTATATTACTCACCGAGTCCCTCACTAGAGGGCCGGGACACGCTATATATATGATGATATGATGATATGGTGACTTTAGTAAGAGACTCGGTAATAAGGAATATATGCCTTCCTGGCCACCATCTCCATATCATCATATCATCATATCATTATATCATCATGTCACAATCAATATATATAACGTGTCCCGGCCCTCTAGTGAGGGACTGGGTGAATAATATAGTAAACATGCGCACGAAAACGTGTCCTGGCCCGGGACTAAGTGAAGGATATAGCGGTAAGCACGAGCAGAATAATAAGCAACCACATATATGCAATTCATCTTTTGAGACTCAATAGATAAGCAACTAACCAGCTCTAAAGTATTGGGATAATAATCATATTCAATTCTTTTCAACTCTCATTATAAGCCATAGCAAGGAACATTTCAGCTTTCATGTACATGTATCAATTCCCATGATGTAGTTTTTGAAAGTCAAGTATGCTTCTGTTCATGCCATTCTTTTAAGAGTAGGAATTTCTATACATCATTCATCAGTCAATCATGTAGTAGGCTCGTGACAATAGCATTAAGAAAATATAGAATCATAAGTCATGCATGGAACTAGAGAATAGAATTTACCCCAAGGTTCTTATCATTTCATACTTACGTCTAGGACATGCCAAAAGAAAGAAGGAATAGGCTTTACATACCTTTAGCGTTTAGTCGTATTATAACTTGTACTTGCTGCCCAATAGCACTTATCCTATATCAAGATATCAATAGCTACAATTAGTCTACGAGGGAATTCAATACATATTTTGACGCTCACAATCCCTTTCTAACATTTAAACGACGTTTCGTTCGCATTCAAACCAACTAGTGCTACGAGCTAATATTGCTAGTCATTCTTTCATGTATCAATCCGAACTTGTTTAAACATGACTTAAGGGACTTTGGACAACTTGTACGTCATTCAAATCAGTCCCAAACTCACGGCCAAACAGCACATACCACAATACTATTTTCACTTAGTAATTTTCCAGTTTTAACTTACAATGACAACAACACATTTAACAACATTACCTTTACGATTCTTGGAACTGTTTTAGTATCATTTTCATTCTTACAACAGCCCACAAACCATTTCAATTTCAACTTGAATCATTAAACTTCACTTCCACTAAACGTTCACAACAATAATCAACATTCAACATACACTAATTCACTTCTAACCTCAAAACAGTCCACGGTTTTGGACTGCTTGTATACTTCAACATGATTCATTTCTTTAACACCTCCATTCACATATTCAACATGCATACTATACACCATAATGTCCATAACAACAACAATCAAAATATAACACAAAACAGTCCATAAATTCCCCTAAAACAGTCCCCCTACACGGCTTCAACACAACTATAATATCTTCATGATTTTCATCCATTTATCCATACTTCAACACATTCAATCCATTTCCAATACATGTACAAGAAGATTAAGCATGATTCCATTTAACTCTACAACACACGGCTCATTTCAAATTCAAGAAAAACAGTCCAATACCAACGTGCAACATCATAAACAAACTTCTACAATCTTTGTTCATTCACATATGTTGACACACATTCAATCCATCAACAATACATGCAAAATGAGACCAACCATGACTTCACCAAGCTCACGGCTCACCCCCAACTTCAACCACAACAACAATCCAACAACAACATGCACGAATTGTACATTCAAATTATCATACAACACAAGAAAAATGATCATTATTACCTTACAATTTGTTCTGCAACCTTGGCTGAATCTTCAACCTTATTGACATGCTACACCTCCTTGTTTCTTTCCAACAACTACTACACGTTCTTATGCACTTGGTAAGGAGTTAAATTGATGGAGAAAACTGAAATTTGGGATCAACATCACCTCACCATTCTCGGCTAGCTCTAGCCAAGAGCTTCTCTTTCTAACTCTAAGTTTCTTAACTTTGCAAATGTTGAAATGATGTAGTGAGTTGATGAATAATCAGAATTTTACTATATATATTCACTACAAGACTTGGACATGTGTCCCACTCAATTTTTTGGGTCAAAAACCATTGACCATTCCACTAAAATACACGGCCAAACATGGCTTATAATAATGGGATGATTTTTGTTCCCAATCCCACTTAATAATCTAACCATGGTTAATTTAATCCCAATTTTCCATTAATGCTTCTATACCAAACGAAATTTGTAGGTAAATTGTGACTTGAAACGAAATCGGAAGTTAAAGTCTCCACTTCGTACCTTAGAATAGTCTTGTCTTTAACTTGTCGCATTTAGTTTAAAACGTTCCAATGTATGAAAATATGGGATATACCATCCTTCCCCCCTTTAGAACATTCGTCCTCGAATGTTAAACTAGTCCCATAGGGTCTTACCAAAATTTCGGGGGAATCTCTTTTATTGCTATCACATGTAGTCTCTTTCTTAGCATATCAATATTCTTGTACAACTTGAATAAAATATATCCAATCTTAGTCGTAGTCTTTCCTTCTCTTGGTTCATTCTGCTTTTCATATCTCATCCTCCTTTTATTTCTAGGAAAATTTTGGCAGAGTTTCCTCTGTATTTCTTACTATCCCAAAACCTGCACGCAGTAAATACCAATAATGCCTCACAGGGCCAACATATATATGTATACATTATATCGTATCATAGCCGTACAGGGCTCCCAATTTCAAGTAAAAGTATAAAGATGTCGAAACTTACCTCACATATCACACCCCGAGATGTACCTGATCTTTAACGATCTGTCCTGTTATACCTTCCTATCTACCTTTCCTTTCATTCCTCAACTTTACATTTCAATCATACTTCAATATTCTTACCTTATTCGACATGCGTCTTTCACACCGTTGCTTACCTGTGTACTTTGTAACTTCCAATATCATCAGTCACTTTCGTCGGGCCATGCCGTTCTTCAGCTGAAATCGAGGGTTAGTATAAGGAATTTCATTTTCTATGGCTGGGCTCTATCGCACGATCTTAGATATGAAAGAAAGGTAACATCCTAAATATCCTGTAGCCTCCTGTTTATAGATGTGGTGCACAACACACCGATAAACAAGATTCTACTAGACACGGTCTGTAGACACTCCGAGGAAGAACCGCTCTGATACATTTCTATTCATCCATCATGCTAGTCCCATTGGACAACAATACCTTTATATCATCATTGACATCTATGCCCATATCAATGTACATAAGCCGACGAGGCTAACAAAATGAAATCCAAAAATATAGGCCGACAAAGCCAAACACATCTAACCATATACACATGTCTACGAGCCTCTAAGGAGAGTATGTCATATCATATAGGCGGGACAGGACCCCGCTATGCCCATAATTATGTACACAAAAGAATCAATACCAAAAGCTATAGCTCCGAATGAAATGGAGCTTCGCTATGTAGTCCCTGAGAATGTAGCTATGGATCAAGTCTGTCTCCCTAGGCACCTGTGGGCATGACACAGCGTCCACAAACAAAAGGACGTCAGTACGAAGAATGTACTGAGTATGTAAAGCATGATCAATATCAGTATAGAAGCATAATAAGAAACATAAGAAATAACATAAGATGAGAGATAGTCGTATCATCGTCATAAGCACTTACTTGCCTTTCATAGGGACTTTCCATTTCTAATTCGTAACTGTGTACATACATCCAGTTTCATATCCGTACTCGTTTACGTTTCGTATCCATACTCGTATCTATATCCATATCCTTATTCACATTCATATCGTATACATATTCTTATTCGTATTCATATTCGTATCATATCCGTATTCATACTCATATCTATATCATAAACATATTTATATCATATACATACCTGGCCAACCAAGGCTTCAGGGTTGCACATACCTGGCCCTACCAAGGCTTCAGGGTTACACATACCTAGCCCTACCAAGGCTTCAGGGTAATCCGTACCAACTGCAGAGGTGCGCGCGCGTTACATAAATATATACATATTCTACCTGGCCTTATAAGCTCGAGGTTCCATAATAGTCATACATAGATACATATACATAATAGCTCATAAGCATCTTTACTATTATCATCACTATCATTATCGTCATCGATATTGTCATCGTTGTTATCGTCGTTATCGTTAGTGTTATCACTATCATCATCGTTCATTTTATCTATCCTTATAGGATTACTCGTCATATGAGGAATCTTATATCCCGTATTTTGTACATTCGGATATTTCAAGATAATTGCGAGAAGTTAAGAGCCAGGCTATATTTTTGATCTTGTTTAACACACAAGTTGTTTATGAAAAATTTTGATGTGGAAAGAAAGGCTAGGGGTAAAAAGGGAAATTCATAAGGTGGCCCATGGAAATATTAAGGAAAATTTGGGGTTAAAAGTGATTTATGGAAAACTTATAATTCTTGAACAAAAGGGCCAAGTGGCCGTGTAATATGGTATGGGCCTTGGCCCACATGGATGCATAATATAATTAGATAAAAGATGATAAATTTATCACATTCATCTTCATCACTTAGAAGCTTAGAGAAACTTGGAGAAAAAAAAAGAACAAGGGCTATTCGGCCATAGCTAGCCGAACAAGAACCTTGGAAAATCTTGATCAAAAAAATATTTTCTTCTAGCAATTCAACCAATTGGAAGGCCCTCTTTAACGTGAAGTAGTTGTTGGAGCAAGCAAAACACTTATTTGTGCACTTTACCACCCTAGCCAAGTTGAGAAGTGTAGTGAAGAAAGGTAAGGTTTAATCCTCTTTTTCATATGTTATAAATGTTTTGTACATGTTGTAGTGTGTGGAAATGGATGAAAACCATGAAATTTTTGTGTTGGGGTGGTGGCCGAATATGGGCTGCTTTGTATGGCAAGGAATGAACTAATTTTATCTAGTATTTTGGTTGTTGTCGTTATGGATTCTATGATGAAAATGAGAGTTTAATGATTCAAATTGAAGTTGAAATTGTTGTGGGCTGTTTTAGAAGCCAATGTGATTTGAATGTATTCTTCTTGTATTTATGGAAAATAATGTTAGTGTGTGAATTATTGGTGTAGTTCATGAATTTGAAAGAAGGAAATGTGTTGTTATTGCTATTGTTGCATTTTGGAGGTTTCGGGTGGAGTGGCCTATTGGTTAGATTATTTTGAATATTCTGCGGATTGTTTGAAGTGTTCTTGAATTTTGTTTGAATGGTTTCGGATTAGTGTTTGAGTGTGCGAGCATTGGTGTTAGCTTGATTGTATGTAGTTGAGGTGAATGTAAATGGAATGCCGTCGAATTATGTAAAAGGGAGTTGCTAATGTTAGAATGTGTTTTGAATTAATCGTTGATGTTGTTAATAGGGTTGTTGGTATTGTTGTTGATGATTTGGCCGAGTTGAATTCTCGGGGTTGTTGAATTTACAGGGGAAATGCTGCCCAAATTTTTGTAGACAAGTGCTAGCTTAGGATTGAATTCCTAAGTACTTGTAGCTAACGTTTGGCATTTAATGATGTTATTGTAGATCTTGGGGAGCCCGAGACTTGAGTTGGGATTAGCTTAGGAAGCGGGCAAGGTATGTAAAGCTTACCCTTTCTTTCTTTTGGCATGCCTTAGATGTAAATAAGATGTGATACAAACCTCGGGGTAACTCCTTTCATAAGATCCGAGCATGTCGATGATTCTTATTCACTTCTTGATGTTACACTCCTAATATAGTCAAACTATGGTCCTTAGGTCTTTTGCATAATTGGATAATGAACATGTATATAGAATTTTTGTTCTTAAAGGTCTTATGTCGAATAATGTCTCTAACTTTCATAGACGAGCTCGGATCGCTCTGATACGTTCTTAGAGAGTTCTAAAGCGAATAATGTTTGTAACTTAGCGGTCTCGGATTGCTTTGAATCGTTCGTAAAGGTTCCTATAGTAAATTGCCCATAACTTTCTTATACTAATTCGGATTGACTCGAAACGCGTTTATGATCCTTCAGGTGTCGGTAAGTGTACTTGTCCATCGAGTCTTAAAAATTGATTTATGTGCATATAGTTTCTCCCTACTCTGCTCGTGCATACTGTTATTATATCCTTTGCCGAGTCCCGGGCCGGTTTTGTCATCGTGCGCACTATGTTATATTCGGCAGTATGATGTGTTACGGTTTCCCGAGTCCCCCACTAGCGGGCCGGGTACCGTTTATGTATGTTATGGTGTTATGATGTGTTATGTTTCTATGATGTGTTACGGAGATGTTACGGGGATATGAAATCTTCTGGAGTATGATGTGCTGTGGCGCCAATGACAGGGTGGAGACCATGTTCCCGATCCCTATACATGATTTTGATATGCATTATTTGTGTTTCAAAAACAAGCATTTTGGTATATTGATTCTTGTACTCGTTTTCCATACTTCTTATTTCAGTTATGATCATGATTATTGTATTTCACGCTTTATATACTCAGTACCTATTTCGTACTGACCCCCTTTCTTCGGGAGCTGCGTTTCATGCCCGCAGGTACAGACACTCGTTCTGGTGACCCGCCAGCTTAGTACACCTATTCTGCTGTTTTGGAGTGCTCCCCTTGTTCTGGAGCAAACATTCTGGTACAGACTTTTCCGTTATATATATTTATGTATATTCCGAGGTACGGTGGGGCCCTGTCCCGCCATATGATACTTTTGTTACTCTTAGAGGCCTGTAGACATGTATGTGGGTCATGGGTCGTTGATGTCCAGTTATGTTAATATGGTTTATGTCTTGAGCGGTTCCATTTGCTATGACAGCCTTATCGGCTTGTATGTATATCCATATATATTTTTTTTTGGGGCGATGTGTTTTACGACCGCCTTGCCGGCTTCTGTGTGATACATTTGTTTATATGCGACCGCTTGAGACGACGTCTGACCTTCGTATCTGGATAAGCCATTTGTATGCCGATTCTGGTAAGTGAGTGTGTACGGGTGTCCAACTCGGGCACTAGTCACGGCCCACGGGGTTGGGTCGTGACAAAAGTGGTATAAGAGCGGTTCATCCTAGGAATGTCTACAGGCCGTGTTTAGTAGAGTCTTGTTTATCGGTGTGTTGTGCACCACATCTATAAACAGGAAGCTACAAGACATTTAGGATGTCACCTTTCTTTCGATCTTAGATCGTGCGATAGAGCTGTATTATTAGGATGGTTCCTTTCTAACAGATTGCTATGTTTACAGTGATGCCTCCGAAGAAAGCGGCAGCTGCCCAGAAAGGCAAAGCAGTAGCAGGAGAGACCAGTCTGACTCGGAGAGTTACTCGGGCCCGTGCCCAGACCATGCTCGAGATTATGCCCCAGTCAGCGGGCTCTGCTACGCCGCCATCATCAGAGGAACCTAGAGTAGCAGCCACTGCCGCTATGGATCAGGGGGCGGCTCCACCATTAGCTCCGGAGGCTCCAGTGCCCGAGCCTCCAGCTCCTCAGCCAGGAGCGGAGGATAGGGCGATGAGAGATGCAGTACAGTTGCTGACTAGATTAGTAGTTGGGCAGGCTCGCAGACACGGGCTGGGAGGTGATTATGTAGATAGACATGACAGCTTAAGGGTTCGTGACTTCTTGACTTGTAATCCCTCAGAGTTCTACGGGTCAAAGCCCGAGGAGGATCCCCAGGACTTTATTGGACAGATGCAGCGTACGCTGAGGTTAGTCAGAGCTTCTGAGACTGAGTCTGTCGAGCTGGCTTCATATCGGTTGCGTGATGTAGCTGTTAATTGGTATGAGTCCTGGGAGCTGTCTAGAGGCGAGGGTGCTCCTCTAACGGTGTGGGATGAGTTTACAGTAGCCTTTCTCGGCCATTTTCTGCCTCCAGAGATGCGGTGACCGAGGGTTGACAGATTCTTACAGGTGAGACAGAGGGGCAGAAGCGTTCGAGAGTATAGCCTAGAGTTTGACTCTCTGGCCAGATATGCGCCTATCATTGTAGCTGATATGGCTGACAAGATGCATCGATACGTGATGGGGATGGATCGTTATTTGGTTGATAGCTGTATGGCGGTGGCATCTCAGCCCAGGATGGATATTGCTCGAGTGCAGGCATATGCACAAGGAATGGAGGATCGACACAGAGGGCGCTAGCCCGATAGAGATCGTGATAGAGGTCAGCCCAAGAGGGCTAGATCAGCTGGTTATTCCAGGGAGTTTCGAGACGGGAAGCCTCAGCAGCAGTATAGCAGATATCCTTCTCAGCCAGGCCAGAGTACATATCCATAGTCCACGGGTAGATAATTCGATGGTGCAGGGCACTCAGGAGCAGGCCAGAGTTCTAGGGCTTCGGGTTCGCAGGTGAGCAGAGGTTCCAGTCAGTCAAGGCCACCCATACCTCGATGTTCTCATTGTGGGAGGTCTTACCCAGGGGAGTGCTATCGTGATACGGGTGCCTATTTTTCTTGTGGCCGTCAAGGCCATATTATGAGAGATTGCCCGTTGGCGAGTAGTTGCGGTGGTGCAACTCAGCCTACAGGGTCAGTTGCTGGTTCGTCTCCCACTTCTGTAGCTATGCGCCCTATGGGGCGGGGTATGCCAATACCAGCAGGCCGCGGTAGAGGTCATGGCGGAGTTTCTGATTCTAGCGGTCCCTCGAACTGCATATATGCCTTGGCCAGCCAACAGGATCAGGAGGCGTCACCAAATGTGGTTACAGGTATACTATTGATCTTTTCCCGAGATGTGTATGTATTGATAGATCCGGGCTCTACTTTGTCGTATATTTCTCCCCTTGTCGCTAGTAGAATTGGGATAAAACCTGAACCGATAGAACCGTTCGAGGTAGCTACACCGGTCGGGGATTCTGTTATAGCAAGACAAGTATATAGAGATTGTTCAGTAATTATATGTGGCCGTTGCACCAAAGCCGATTTGATAGAGCTGGATATGACAGAATTCGATGTTATTATGGGCATAGATTGGTTAGCCTCTTGTTATGCCAACGTTGACTGTCAGAAGAAGGTAGTCCGCTTCCAATTTCCAGGAGAACCAATTATAGAATGGGCAGGAAATACAGCATCGACGAGGGGTAAGTTTATTTCATACCTGACGGCCAGAAAGATGATTCAGAAGGGGTATATTATCATCTAGTTCGCGTGCATGATATTAAAGAGGAAGCACCTACTCTTCAGTCAGTTCCAGTAGTTAATGAATTTCCAGATGTATTTCCAGATGAGCTTCCGGGCCTTCCTCCTGAACGGGAAATAGAGTTTACGATAAATGTGCTGCCAGATACCCAGCCTATATCTATTCCTCCTTACAGAATGGCACCTGCAGAACTGAAGGAATTGAAGGAGCAGCTGAAGGATTTATTAGAGAAAGGCTTCATCAGACCCAGTACATCACCTTGGGGAGCACCGGTACTGTTCGTGAGAAAGAAAGATGGGTCGCTACGGATGTGCATTGATTACAGGCAGCTGAACAAGGTGACCATAAAGAATAAGTATCCTCTCCCCTGGATTGATGATTTATTTGACCAGTTGCAGGGTGCTAAGTATTTCTCGAAGATAGATTTGCGCTCGGGCTATCACCAAGTGCGGGTAAGAGAGGAAGATATTCTGAAGACTGCGTTCAGGACCCGATATAGGCACTATGAGTTTAGAGTGATGTCTTTTGGGCTGACCAACGCCCCAGCAGTGTTTATGGACTTGATGAATTGGGTATTCAGGCCGTTCCTAGACATGTTCGTAATTGTATTTATTGATGATATTCTGGTTTATTCACGGTCAGAAGAAGAGCATTCAGATCATCTGAGGACAGTACTTGGAACACTCCGGCAACAGAAATTATATGCTAAGTTCTCCAAATGTGAATTCTGGTTGACTTCAGTGGCGTTTTTGGGGTACATCGTCGGAGCAGATGGTATTCGGGTCGATACATAGAAGATCGAGGTCGTAAAGAATTGGCCTAGGCCTACGACGCCTACTGAGTTACGTAGTTTTCTGGGATTAGCAGGGTATTACAGGCGATTTGTGGAGAATTTTGCTTCGATCGCAGCACCGTTAACGAAGCTGACTCAGAAGGCATCAAAGTTCCAGTGGACCGATGCTTGTGAACGAAGCTTCCAGTTGCTGAAGGAAAAGTTGATTACAGCTCCAGTTCTGACTCTCCCCGAGGGGCCAGATGGGTATGTCATTTATTGTGATGCTTCCGGTGTTGGGATAGGTTGTGTATTAATGCAGCATGGTCGAGTTATAGCCTATGCCTCACGGCAGCTCAAACCGCACGAAAGGAATTATCCTACTCATGACCTGGAATTAGCAGCGGTAATTCATGCTTTGAAGATATGGCGGCACTACTTATATGGGGTTCATGTTGATATTTATATGGACCAGAAAACCCTCCAATACATCTTTAAGCAAAAGGAGCAGAATTTGCGGTAGAGGAGGTGGCTAGAGTTGAAAGATTATGATGTTGACATTTTATATCATCCTGGGAAAGCCAATGTTGTAGCAGAGGCGCTCAGCCACAAGTCTATGGGCAGCTTGACAGATATACAACCAGAAAAGAGAAAAATGGTACGTGATATCCACCAGCTAGCTAATCTTGGAGTTCGTCTGGCCGATTCTGGAGGTACGAGGGTTTCTGTCCGAGGGGTTGCCGAATCACCTATTATGGAAGAGATAAAACGACACCAATATGAGGATCCTGTTATGGCACAGTACAGAGATGCATCCCTTGATAAGGAGAGGACCCCGTTCGAGATTACACCTGACGGAGTATTATTATATAGAGGTAGGTTATGTGTACCTGACGTTGCAGGGCTGCGGCGGCAGATTATGGAAGAGGCACATTATGCTCGGTATTCTGTTCATCCGGGATCAACAAAGATGTTCCATGACCTCAGATGCTTATATTGGTGGGATGGTATGAAAAGGAACATCGCAGAGTTCGTTGCTCAATGCCTAAATTGCCAACAGGTTAAGATCAAGCATCAGAAACCTGGTGGGTTGTTACAGGAAATGGAGATTCCGACTTGGAAGTGGGAAGCAATTAATATGGATTTCATTACATGTATGATTCCATATGGGTTATTGTTGATAGGCTGACAAAATCAGCCCATTTTCTCCCAGTCAGGACCACCTATTCGGCTGAGGATTATGCCCGGTTATATATTAAAGAGATAGTAAGACTTCACGGAGTTCCCACATCTATTATATCCGACAGAGGTGCTCAGTTTACAGCTAACTTCTGGAGATCATTTCAAGAAGGATTGGGGACCCAGGTAAGTCTTAGTACCGCATTTCACCCGCAATCTAACAGGCAGGCCGAGCGTACTATTCAGACACTAGAAGATATGCTACGGGCCTGTGTTATTGATTTCAAGGGTAGCTGGGATGACCATTTGCCACTTATTGAGTTCACTTATAATAATAGCTACCATTCCAGCATCCAGATGGCACCGTATGAGGCTCTGTATGGTAGGAGGTGCAGGTCGCCGATCGGCTGGTTCGATGTGGGTGAAACTAAGTTAATTAGTCCGGACATGGTTCAACAGGCAGTGGATAAAGTGAAGCTTATTCGGGAATGGTTATTAGCAGCTCAGAGTAGACATAAATCATGTGCTGATAATTGACGTTGACATTTAGAATTCCAGTTATGTTAATATGGTTTATGTCTTGAGCGGTTCCATTTGCTATGACAGCCTTATCAGCTTGTATGTATATCCATATATATATTTTTTTGGGGCGATGTGTTTTACAACTGCCTTGCCGGCTTCTGTGTGATACATTTGTTTATATGCGACCGCTTGAGACGATGTCTGACCTTCGTATCTGCATAAGTCATTTGTATGCCGATTCTGGTGAGTAAGTGTGTACGGGTGTCCAGCTCGGGCACTAGTCACAGCCCACGGGGTTGGGTCTTGACAAAACTTAGTACAATCGTATCATATCGAAAATCATAAGCTTAGTAGCTTTTGAAGATAGAGTCATTTGGATGACATCATAGACTTATAGAAGATTTAGATGATTGGCCAAAGAACCATGCCTTATGAAAGATGGGTTAGCCTTACATACCTTTCCGTTCAACTATTTTACCACTTGCACGTTCTCCTTCAATGCTCACGTTCTACCTTCATTAAAGTCATACTATCATTAGAAATCGATGGCTAGCATACATGACTAAAGCTAGAGAAAATTGGAAAGCATCCCCTTTATTTATACGACATTCCTCCATACCATATATCAACTCCCAAACGTCAACAATACATTCACAATATCATAACAATAGTCCTTATTCATTCTACATTATCCATATTTCTCAATTCACTTAAAGTCATCCATATCCATGGTCATAACACACGATCACATTCGTTCATATAAAATGTCTATCCCATGTTCTTAACATTATTTATAACATATCCATATCACAACACATCAAGGATCATGACTCAATTCAATCTAGTACTCACAAACATCACTACTCTCACATTCAGGACCCATTTTCTATATCCATTTACAATCCAAGTGTTCCAACTTTAAAACACCTTAAACAACATGGAAATATCATAAAAATTACCTTAGATGGTGAGGGAATGCATCTTGAGTGGATATACTTCGCTTGAACCAAACCCTAGTTCTCCCCCAATGGAATTTCTTGTTGTCCTCTATCCCTTTGAAGCCTTCTAACACATAAACACTTGATTCTAGTCTTTGATCTTTATGTTCTCTTGGACTTGAGTGGAATATGTTTAGAGAAGGTTTTTGAGCTCTCAACACTTGTGGAATATGAAAAATGAAGTAAAAGAACCCAAAGCATCTATTTATACAAACATTGAAAATTAGCCCGTCGGGATTTCCACGGACACTTATACGGTCCGTATAATATTGCACGAACCGTATAAGTGGTCGTGGTTCACCAACCAGCAAACCAACCCCCTGCTGGGAGTTATACGGATACCTTATACGGACCGTATAAAGTTATACGGACCGTATAAGTGGTCGTATAACTCCATTTCTCTGAAATGGTTTCCGTCGTTTCGTTCGATCTCCAATCCTTATGGAACCTTCTTAACACTTGTATAATACTTTAGTAGACATAAAATAGGCTCTACATCAGCCCTTGAAACATCACCACATGAACATTAGCTCAATGATAACGGAATCTTTCCGAACACGGCTTACGTTTTGCTCTCTTGAACAAACTAAACTTCATATATTCATAGAACTTCAAAATATTATTGTATGAACCTCAAGCTATCTCATCCTTCGGTTAACCTTGTAGGGATTTCATGGATTTCATAATCACCTTAAGCTTATATTAGCCTATCCACAAGGCAACACATACGGAATTTTTGAGGTGTAACATTATTCCCCCTTAAGAACGTTCGTCCTCGAATGTTAAGTCTTCAGGGATTTTATAAAAATTTCGCTAGAGTTTCCCCTATAAAGTGGCACTACCATCCTGTCACAACAACCCATAATAACAATGCCTCACAGGGCCACAACATAATAGCAATAGAATTTGGCCACACACGACCCAAAAGCATAAAAAGGACAACATACATACCTTATGATCTTGATGTCTCATCTTGGATTTCTTCTAAGGGCTGAAATAAATGCGGGTACTTGGATCTCATAATTTCTTCCACTTCCCGTGTCATTTCTTCTCGTTTATTGTTTCTCCATAAAACCTTAACTGAGGCCACCTCTTTGTTTCTAAGCCTCCGTACTTGCCTATCTAATATGGCAAAGGGTACCTCTTCATAAGTTAACTTTTCTGTCACTTGAACATCATTTACTAGCAAGATCCTAGTAGGATATCCAACACATTTATGAAGAATCGAGACATGGAAAACTGGGTGAACTCACTCCAAATCAGGAGGTAGATCTAACTCATAGGCTACTTTTCCTACTTTGCACACAATCTCTCATAAGGCCCAATATATAGAGGACTGAGCTTCCCCTTTTTGCCCAATCTCAATACACCTTTCATTGGTGACACTTTAAAAAATACCCAATCTTTCACTTGGAACTCTAAATCCCTTCGACGATTATCCGCATAGGACTTTTGTCGACGATTATCTGCATAACCGATCTTGTATGAGCTTGACTTTCTATATGGCTTGCTAGCCCAAGTCTGGCCCTATCAATTTAGTCTCTCCTGCCTCGAACCACCCAATTGGGGATCTACACTTTCGCCTGTATAAAGCCTCATACAGTGCCATTTGAATCCTAGAATGATAACTATTATTATAAGAAAATTCAATGAGGGGTAAGTGATCATCCCAATTACCTCCAAAATCTATCATACATGATCGTAACATATCCTCAAGAGTCTGAATGGTACGTTCAGCTTATCCGTCAGTCTGCGGGTGAAATGTCGTGCTAAGGCTCACTTGAGTCCCTAAACCCTCTTGGAAGGAATTCAAAAAATTAGCTGTAAATTGAGTCCCTCTATCGAAGATAATAGATGTTGGGACACCATGGACTCGCACTATCTCTTTAACATAAAGCTTTGCATAATCTTCCGCCACATATGTCGTTCTGACTGGTAAGAAATGAGCTGACTTCGTAAGTCTATCCACAATCACCCATATAGAATCATATTATGTCGAGAATGGGGTAAGCCTGTAATGAAATCCATCTTAATTAATTCCCACTTCCAAGTTGGAATTTCTGTAGCTTGTAGCAATCCGCCTGTCTTTTGGTGCTCGATTTTCACTTGTTGACAGTTGGGACATTGAGCTATGAATTCCGCTATACCTTTCTTCATCCCATTCCACCAATATATAGGTTTAAGATCATGGTATATTTTCGTCGCTCTAGGGTGAACAGAATAATAGGAATAATGAGCTTCTCTCAATATTTGGTGGCGTAAACCTATCACGTCGGGAACACATAATCTGCCTTGGCATCGAAGAACTCCGTCTTCTGAAATCTCAAATGATGACTCCTCCTTCTGAGGGAGTGTATCCTTGTATTGCATTATCATGGAATCTTCGTATTGTCGCTCTTTCACTTCCGCTACTAGCGATGAGATCGCTGAATTCTGAATGGTAGTTCACCTGCTACCTGAGTCCACTACTCGAACTCCTAGGCTGGCTAACCGCTGGAGCTCATGAGCCACTTCTATCTTCTCTGGTCATACATCATGTAAAATTTCCATAGATCTGTGGCTAAGAGCATCAGCCACGACATTTGCCTTTCCGGTGTGATATAGGATATCAACATCATAATCCTTTAGCAATTCCAACCATCGCCGTTGCCGCAAATTCAACTCTTTTTGCTTGAAGATATACTAAAGACTCTTATGATATGTATAAATATCCACATGGGCACCATAAAAATAATGTCTCCATATCTTTAATGCATGAACCACTGCAGCCAATTCTAGATCATGGGTTAGATAATTTTTCTCATGTTTCCGTAATTGCCTTGAAGCATACGCAATCACCTTACCATGTTGCATCAACACACAGCCTAGCCCAATGCCTGAAGCATCGCAATAAACAAAATATCCTTCCAATCCCTCTGGAAGTGTCAGGACTGGGGCAGAAGTCAATCTATCTTTTAACTCTTGGAAACTACGTTCACAAGCATCTGTCCATTGAAACTTTGCTGATTTCTGGGTCAACTTTGTGAGTGGTGCAGAAATAGAAGAAAAACCTTCCACAAATCTCCTGTAATAACCTGCTAAGCCCAGAAAGCTACGAACCTCCGTAGGAGTTGTGGGCCTCGGCCATGTCTTCACGGGCTCAATCGTTTGACTATCTACCCAAATACCATCGGTTACAACAATGTGTCCTAGAAATGTCACCGAGTTCAACCAAAACTCACACTTAGAAAATTTTGCAAACAACTCTCGGGTTTAAAGAACTCTAAGGACAGTACGCAAATGATTCGCATGTTCTGCCTCGGATCTAGAATACACCAAGATATCGTCGATAAATACAATCACAAACAGATCTAGGAAGGGCCTGAACACATTGTTCATCAAATCCATAAATACTGCCGGTGCATTAGTTAGCCCAAATGACATTACCCGGAACTCAAAATGGCCATATCTTGTTCTGAAGGCTGTCTTAGGGATATATTTCTCCCTAACTCTCACTTGATGATACCCGGACCTCAAATCGATCTTTGAAAACCATTTGGCACCTTGTAATTGATCAAATAAGTCATCAATCCTCGAAAGAGGATATTTGTTCTTAATCGTCACCTTATTCAATTGCCGATAGTTAATGCACATTCTGAAGGAGCCATCTTTCTTCCAGACAAACAATACGGGTGCTCCCCACGGGGATGAACTAGGCCTAATAAAGCCTTTCTCAAGCAAGTCTTTCAATTGCTCCTTCAATTCTTTCAATTCTGCGGGTGCCATTCTATAAGGAGGAATAGATATGGGCTTAGTGTCTGGCAGCACATCAATAGCAAAATCAATCTCCCACTCGGGAGGAAGGCCTGGAAGCTCTTCCGGGAACACATCCGGAAATTCATTCACCACGGGAACTGACTGAAGAGTTGGCGATTTATCTTCTACATCTTGAACCCGAATTAGATGATAAATACATCCTTTCGTGATCATTTTCCTTGCCTTTAGATAGGAAATAAACCTACCTTTTGGTGACGCAGTATTCCCTTTCCATTCTAAAACTGGTTCTCCCGGAAATTGGAAACGAACCATTTTCATTCTGCAATCAACATTGGCATAGCAAGAAGCCAACCAATCCATGCCCATAATAACATCAAAGTCTACCATTTTTAACTCATGTAAGTCAATCATATTACGACGGTCACAAATCACAACTATGCAGTTTCTATATACTCGGCTAGCTATTACCGATTCACCAACGGGTGTAGACACCTCAAAAGGTTTGATCGACTCCGGTTCGACTCTAAATTGACCAGCAATATACAGAGTAACATATGAAAATGTGGAGCCCGGATCAATCAAAGCATATACATCACGAGAAAATACCGATAATATACCTGTGACCACATCAGGAGAAGACTCAAGATCTTAGCGTCCAGCCAAAGCATAAATACGGTGCTGAGGACCGCTAGAACTGGGGACTCTCCCTCTGCCTCTACCATAGCCGGTTGGCGCATGTGAACCTGGCCCTATATGGCGTACAGATGCTGAAGATTCGGCTACCGACCCTGAAGGCTGTGTCCTACCTCTACCATGAACTGAGGGGCAATCACGCATAATATGGCCTGGTCGACCACATGAATAGCAAACCTCTGAACCCAATCGGCATGGATCCCAATGTAACTTTCCACACTGGGAACATCGTGGCACGTGTGGCCTCGCCTGACCCGTATCACCTCTGAACTGAGATCCCGAAAAGCTCTTACTCGGCCCGGAATGAGTGGATCTATCAAATCTCTAGCTTGAAAATCGTGAAGGCGCACTAGTCATAGAATGGCCCGAATGCCTAGAAAACTGTTGTCTGTACCCGCCTCTAAACTCACTCATCGGGCCCGAAGATCTAGCCCTCTTGCTATGTCCCCTATCATGCTCACGCTTCCTTCTTTGCTGTTGTAGACTTTCTTCTAAATTTTGAGCACGGGACTGAATGCGTGAAATATCCATATTTTCCTGAAGGGACGCAGTCAAGCACCTATCCATCAAATGTGGCCCTAGGAATTTCACAGATCGGTGCACTCGGTCACCCATATCCCTTACCATGGCCGAAGCATACCTAGCTAAAGAATTGAAGCGGAGACTATACTCTAAAGCACTCATGCTACCTTGCTTCAAATTCAAGAACTTATCGGCTCTAGCTCGCCGAACTTCTGGAGGCATATAGTGTCGGAGGAAAGCATCAACAAATTCTGGCCATACCGGGGGAGGTGCATTGGCTCCCCCGTGAAGCCATCCAAACTGTGTACCAATGGATCGAGAAATCCCTCAATCTATAGGACGCTAACTCCACCACCTCGGTGTCCGAAGCATGTATCAACCGAAGCGTCCTCAACATACCATCAATAAAATTTTGAGGGTCCTCTTTCGGCTTTGATCCAAAGAATTTTGGAGGGTTTAAGCTAATGAAATCACGGGCTCTTGCACTAACAGCCCTATCATATTGCCCTGTACTTTGCCGCTGAGTTTGGGCAGCAACCAATTGAGTAAGCAAATCAATGGCCTCTTTTACATCTTGGCCGGAAGCATCCGGTGGAGGAGCCGGAGGTACTGGAGCAGGAGCTGAGGCTCCCTCATGCTCCTCAGAAATAGGCACTGTCTGGGAGGACTGAGATTGAGCCGCATTCTGGGACTCACTTTCCTCTACAACTGTTAGCGGTGCTCTTTCAGCCCGCTTTTCTGCCACTGTCTTGCCCTTTTGGGCTGCTATAGCCTTTCTCCTTACAGATATCTCTGAAATACACAATACACGGTTAAGGAGAGGGAAGTTCTTATATCATAGCTCTATCGCACGATGTTATGAAGAAAGAAGGTCAATCATTCCTAAAATTCCCGCAGCCTATTGTTTATAAGTGTGGCGCGCAACAAACCCATAACCAAGACTCTACTGGACACGGCTCGTAGACACACCCTAGGACAGAACTGCTCTGATACCACTTTTGTCACGACCCAACTAAGGGGCCGCGACGGGCACCCGGTGCTAGCCCACCCGGGCACCTCTTAACATACGTTTACATTTATATCTAGGTGAGCCACATATTAAACCATACATTTCTATTCATCCATCATGCTAGTCCCATTGGAAAACAATACCTTCATATCATCATTGACATCTATGCCCATATCAATGTACACAAGCCGACGAGGCTAAAAAAATGAAATCCAAAAATATAGGCCGACAAGGCCAAACACATCTAACCATATACACATGTCTACCAGCCTCTAAGGAGTGTATGTCATATCATATAGGCGGGACAGGGCCCCGCTATGCCAATAATTATGTACACAAAAGAATCAATACCAAAAGCTATAGCTCCGAATGAAATGGAGCTCCGCTATGTAGTCCCTTAGAATGTAGCAATGGATCAAGTCTATCTCCCTGGGCACCTGTGGGCATGACGCAACATCTACAAAAAAAAGGACGTCAGTACGAAGAATGTACTGAGTATGTAAAGCATGATCAATATCAGTATAGAAGCGTAATAAGCAACATAAGAAATAACATAAGATGAGAGATAGTCGTATCATCGTCATAAGCATTTACTTGCCTTTTATAGGGACTTTCCATTTCTAATGCGTAACTGTGTACATACATCCGCTTTTATATCCGTACTCGTTTACGTTTCGTATCCATACTCGTATCCATATATATATATCCTTATTCACATTCATATCATATACATATTCTTATTCGTATTCGTATCATATCCGTATTCATACTCATATCTATATCATAAACATATTTATATCATATACATACCTGGACAACCAAGGCTTCAGGGTTGCACATACCTGGCCCTACCAAGGCTTCAGGGTTACACATACCTAGCCCTACCAAGGCTTCAGGGTTATCCGTACCAACTGTAGAGGTGCGCGTGCGTTACATAAATATATACATATTCTACCTGGCCTTATAAGCTCGGGGTTCCATAATAGTCATACATAGATACATATACATAATAGCTCATAAGCATCTTTACTATTATCATCACTATCATTATCGTCATCATTATTGTCATCGCTAATATCATCGTTATCGTTATCGTTATCACTATCATCGTCGTTCATTTCATCTATCCTTGTAGAATTACTCGTCATATGAGGAACTCAGTATAAATTATATCATATCGAAAATCATAAGTTTAGTAGCTTTTTAAGATAGAGTCATTTGGAGGACATCATAGACTTATAGAAGATTTAGATGATTGGCCAAAAAACCATGCCTTATGAAAGAAGGGTTAGCCTTACATACCTTTCCGTTCAACTATTTTACCACTTGCACGTTCTCCTTCAACGCTCACGTTCTACCTTCATTAAAGTCATACTATCATTAGAAATCGATGGCTAGCATACATGACTAAAGCTAGAGAAAATTGGACAGTATCCCCTTTATTTATACGACATTCCTCCATACTATATATCAACTCCCAAATGTCAATAATACATTCACAATATCATAACAATAGTCTTTATTCATTCTACATTATCCATATTTCTCAATTCACTTCAAGTCATCCATATCCATGGTCATAACACACGATCACATTCATTCATATACAATGTCTATCCGATGTTCTTAACATCATTTATAACGTATCCATATCATAATAACACATTAAGGATCATGACTCAATTCATACTACTACTCACAAACATCATTACTCTCACATTCAAGACCCATTTTCTATATCCTTTTACAATCCAAGTGTTTCAACTTTCAAACACCTTAAACAACATGGAAATATCATAAAACTTACCTTAGATGGTGAGGGAATGAATCTTGATTTGATATACTTCGCTTGAACCAAACCCTAGTTCTCCCCCAATGGAATTTCTTGTGGTCCTCTAACCCTTGGAAGCTTTCTAACACATAAACACTTGATTCTAGTCTTTGATCTTTATGTTCTCTTGGACTTGAGTGAAATATGTTTAGAGAAGGGATTTTGAGCTCTCAACACTTGTGGAATATGAAAAATGAAGTAAAAGAACCCAAGGCATCTATTTATACAAACATTGAAAATCAGCCCGTCGGGACTTTCACGGACACTTATACGGTCCGTATAATATTGTACGGACTGTATAAATGGTCGTGGTTCACCAACCAACAAACCAACTCCCTGTTGGGAGTTATACGGACACCTTATATGGACCGTATAAGTGGTCGTATAACTCCATTTCTCTGAAATGATTTCCATCGTTTCGTTCGATTTCTAATCCTTATGGAATCTTCTTAACACTTGTATAATACTTTAGTAGCCATACAATAGGCTCTTCATCAGACCTTTAAAACATCACCACATGAACATTAGCTCAATCATAACGGAATCTTTCCGAACACGGCTTACGTTTCGCTCTCTTCAACAAACTAAACTTTATATATTCATAGAACTTCAAAATCTTATTGTATGAACCTCAAGCTATCTAATCTTTCACTTAACCTCGTAGGGATTTCATAATCACCTTAAGCTCAAATTAGCCTATCCACAACGCAACACATCCAGAATTTCCAAGGTGTAACAATTATGTAGGATTTCTATCCCCGTGTGGGAACATCATTGTTCTTCCCCACTCTACGTTCATCCATGAAAATATGAAGTTCCACAAACCTTGGGATACTACTCTAATTCATGATAACCCTAAGTTACATATATCATGACATACCATGTTCGTATTAATAATTTGTTATTATATTCTTGATATTCCATTTTGGTTATTTGGAATTCGTCTGTAATTCATGAATACCCATGCTTTGCATTCCATGGGTCCTTAAATACAAGATATTATTGGTTATGCTTATTTTCATGAACCTCTACATGTTTCCATGTTTTCATACAAGTTATACTACATATCTATATTCATGTTATAATACAATCACTAATCATGTTTATATAATTCATGGGCTACTGAGCCAATTATATCCATGTTCATGTTTTTGGGAGTTGTACAGATTAACGAGAAGGCTCAGACAGCCTGAAACTATGTATGCCGACATAGGATAAGGATCACTCCACCCAGTTAGGACGATTCCTTCATGTTTACCCATTACGGGTTATTGGATCCATTCATGTCTTGTACCCCGACAAGGTACAAGTTGGCTTAGTTGATCAGGCAGAGATCAGATGCCACGTGCTTACGTGGTAGTTACATGTCGGTTATACTAAGGCTCTCCCACTTAAAATGTTTTACTCATGTTATATATATTCATATCGGATGATATCATGTTCATGTTCAGCTTACAGATATAGTTTCAGTTTCAATTCTATTATTCCATGTACCATGTTTATTTCATTCAGCTGCTTTACATACTAGTACAATTCAAATGTACTGACGTCCCCTTTTATTACCTAGGGGCTTGCATTTCACAATGCAGGGATTGACTTACAGGACGATGGATCTGCTCGTTAGGACCATTTCTCGTACAACTTTTAGTGAGCCCTAGTCATTCGGGGTGTTATTTCTATTTATTTCATGTCATCTACGCAGTTAAGGTATGCCGGGGCCCTTGTCCCGGTAAACAATTTCGTATCCATACTCGTATCCATATATATATATCCTTATTCACATTCATATCATATACATATTCTTATTCGTATTCGTATCATATCCGTATTCATACTCATATCTATATCATAAACATATTTATATCATATACATACCTGGACAACCAAGGCTTCAGGGTTGCACATACCTGGCCCTACCAAGGCTTCAGGGTTACACATACCTAGCCCTACCAAGGCTTCAGGGTTATCCGTACCAACTGTAGAGGTGCGCGTGCGTTACATAAATATATACATATTCTACCTGGCCTTATAAGCTCGGGGTTCCATAATAGTCATACATAGATACATATACATAATAGCTCATAAGCATCTTTACTATTATCATCACTATCATTATCGTCATCATTATTGTCATCGCTAATACCATCGTTATCGTTATCGTTATCACTATCATCGTCGTTCATTTCATCTATCCTTGTAGAATTACTCGTCATATGAGGAACTCAGTATAAATTATATCATATCGAAAATCATAAGTTTAGTAGCTTTTTAAGATAGAGTCATTTGGAGGACATCACAGACTTATAGAAGATTTAGATGATTGGCCAAAGAACCATGCCTTATGAAAGAAGGGTTAGCCTTACATACCTTTCCGTTCAACTATTTTACCACTTGCACGTTCTCCTTCAACGCTCACGTTCTACCTTCATTAAAGTCATACTATCATTAGAAATCGATGGCTAGCATACATGACTAAAGCTAGAGAAAATTGGACAGTATCCCCTTTATTTATACGACATTCCTCCATACCATATATCAACTCCCAAACGTCAATAATACATTCACAATATCATAACAATAGTCTTTATTCATTCTACATTATCCATATTTCTCAATTCACTTCAAGTCATCCATATCCATGGTCATAACACACGATCACATTCATTCATATACAATGTCTATCCGATGTTCTTAACATCATTTATAACGTATCCATATCATAATAACACATTAAGGATCATGACTCAATTCATACTACTACTCACAAACATCATTACTCTCACATTCAAGACCCATTTTCTATATCCTTTTACAATCCAAGTGTTTCAACTTTCAAACACCTTAAACAACATGGAAATATCATAAAACTTACCTTAGATGGTGAGGGAATGAATCTTGATTTGATATACTTCGCTTGAACAAAACCCTAGTTCTCCCCCAATGGAATTTCTTGTGGTCCTCTAACCCTTGGAAGCTTTCTAACACATAAACACTTGATTCTAGTCTTTGATCTTTATGTTCTCTTGGACTTGAGTGAAATATGTTTAGAGAAGGGATTTTGAGCTCTCAACACTTGTGGAATATGAAAAATGAAGTAAAAGAACCCAAGGCATCTATTTATACAAACATTGAAAATCAGCCCGTCGGGACTTTCACGGACACTTATACGGTCCGTATAATATTGTACGGACTGTATATATGGTCGTGGTTCACCAACCAGCAAACCAACTCCCTGCTGGGAGTTATACGGACACCTTATATGGACCGTATAAGTGGTCGTATAACTCCATTTCTCTGAAATGATTTCCATCGTTTCGTTCGATTTCTAATCCTTATGGAATCTTCTTAACACTTGTATAATACTTTAGTAGCCATACAATAGGCTCTTCATCAGACCTTTAAAACATCACCACATGAACATTAGCTCAATCATAACGGAATCTTTCCGAACACGGCTTACGTTTCGCTCTCTTCAACAAACTAAACTTTATATATTCATAGAACTTCAAAATCTTATTGTATGAACCTCAAGCTATCTAATCTTTCACTTAACCTCGTAGGGATTTCATAATCACCTTAAGCTCAAATTAGCCTATCCACAAGGCAACACATCCAGAATTTCCAAGGTGTAACAATTATGTAGGATTTCTATCCCCGTGTGGGAACATCATTGTTCTTCCCCACTCTACGTTCATCCATGAAAATATGAAGTTCCACAAACCTTGGGATACTACTCTAATTCATGATAACCCTAAGTTACATATATCATGACATACCATGTTCGTATTAATAATTTGTTATTATATTCTTGATATTCCATTTTGGTTATTTGGAATTCGTCCGTAATTCATGAATACCCAAGATTTGCATTCCATGGGTCCTTAAATACAAGATATGAATGGTTATGCTTATTTTCATGAACCTCTACATGTTTCCATGTTTTCATACAAGTTATACTACATATCTATATTCATGTTATAATACAATCACTAATCATGTTTATATAATTCATGGGCTACTGAGCCAATTATATCCATGTTCATGTTTTTGGGAGTTGTACAGATTAACGAGAAGGCTCAGACAGCCTGAAAGGTATGCCGACATAGGATAAGGATCACTCCACCCAGTTAGGACGATTCCTTCATGTTTACCCATTACGGGTTATTGGATCCATTCATGTCTTGTACCCCGACAAGGTACAAGTTGGCTTAGTTGATCAGGCAGAGATCAGATGCCACGTGCTTACGTGGTAGTTACATGTCGGTTATACTAAGGCTCTCCCACTTAAAATGTTTTACTCATGTTATATATATTCATATCGGATGATATCATGTTCATGTTCAGTTTACAGGTATAGTTTCAGTTTCAATTCTATCATTCTATGTACCATGTTTATTTCATTCAGCTGCTTTACATACTAGTACAATTCAAATGTACTGACGTCCCCTTTTATTACCTAGGGGCTTGCATTTCACAATGCAGGGATTGACTTACAGGACGATGGATCTGCTCGTTAGGACCATTTCTCGTACAACTTTTAGTGAGCCCTATGTCATTCGGGGTGTTATTTCTATTTATTTCATGTCATCTATGCAGTTAAGGTATGCCGGGGGCCTTGTCCCGGTAAACAATTTAGCAGTCAGACTCATGTCAGAGGTTTCATACAATAGTTCAGTTATGTCATGTCAGATGTTGAGAGTCGTATAACTAGCATTGGCTCAGAACTTATTATATTTTCAGACTATTTCCGCATCATGTTTAAACAATATTTTTATTAGTATGTATGATGAATCAGTTTATTTAGACTATCCATGTTTGTATGATATTCCGCTTCAGTTCATACCCCATGTTGATTCAACAATCCATATGGTTCGCTCGGTCACATGCAGCAAGGCACTGAGTGTCGTGTTCTACCCAGGCCATGGTTCAGGGCGTGACAAAGCTTGGTATCAGAGCCTAGGTTTAAGGGTCGTAGGGGAGTCTATGAAACGGTGTCTAGTGGGGTCACTTTTATATGTGTGTGTGCACCACACATATTGTTATATCCTGTATTTCGTGTATTCGGATAATTCAAGAAAGTCGAGGAAAGCTAAAGGCGAGACCATTATCAAAAATTATTTTAATATACGAGTTGTCGTGAATACTATTTACGACTATTATTAGTATGGAAATATTGTGAGAGGCTAAGGGCAAAAAGAGGAATTCGCAAAATGGTTCATGGAAATAATGTGGAAGGCTAGGGGCAAAATAGTAATATGGAGGAAAGTCGAGGGGCAAAATGGGAATTTCACAAGTTTGAGAAAATTCAAGAAAATGCCATTATGGCCGTGTAGTGGGTGGTGTGTACTATATTTTATTAAATGAGGACTAATTGTATAGAAGTATAAGTGTGTGGGCTAAGACTTACGTAAGAAGACACTTAGTCTTCTTTATTCATTTTTGAGAAAATTCAAGAAAATGAGAGAATTCTCTAGAGAGGGGCATGTGCCCCTCACATGATTAGAGACATATATATATATATATATATATATATATATATATATATATATATATATATATATAAGTGGTCTTCTAATTTAAGACAAGCAAGAACAAGAACAACAACAAAAAAAAAAAAAAAAAAAAAAAAAAAAGGAGAAAAACGGCTAGGAGGGGCTGGCCGAACCAGCCCCATAAAATGGTCATGAAAAATTTGTTTCTTCTAGCTCTCATATCAATTGGAAGGTCCTCATCAACATGGAACGGTTGTTGGAGCAAGAAAATCGTTCGTTGTGGTTATGAACAAGTCTAGCCGATTAGAAAAGTTGAAGGAAAAAGGTGAGGTTTGATCTTCTTTATGTGTTTTATGGATGGTTTGTACATGTTGTGGTATGTGGGAATGAAAGCAATTAATGAAATTAAGCATGTGGAAGTGTTGGCCGTGTGTATGTAAGTAGTGTGTAGGAATGAAGAATGAATTGTATTTAGCGTGTTTGAATGTGTTGTAGTGTGAAGGAACAAATGAAAAATCATGGGAATTGTGTGTTGAAGGGCTGGCCGAAAATGGACTGTTTTGTGTGTCAAGGAATGAATTAATTTTATTTAGTATGTTTGGGTTGTTGTGTTGTAGATTCTATGTTGTAAAATGAAGGCTTAATGGTTCAAAGTGAGGTTGAAATCATGTGGGCTGTTTTGGTACCTAATGTGATCTTAATATGGTTTCTTGCATTTGTAAGATTAATGTTGCTAAATTATGGATTGTTAGTGTAGTTGATAAATTTGGAAGAAAAGGAATGTATTGTTGATGTTTTCTTGGACTTGGAAGACTTCGGATTGGCTTGTGTATTGGATGGGCTGATTTGAACATTTTGTGGTTTGTCCGAAGTGTCCTTGAATCTTGTCTAAATGTTTTGGATTAGTACTTGAGTGTATGAATATTGATGTTGGTTTGATCGTATGCGGTTGATTTGAATGAAAGTGGAATATCGTCGAATTGTATAGGAAGGAGTTATTAATGTTAGAATGCGTTGGGGATTGGTTATTGATATTGTTATTATGAATTGTTGGTATTGTTGATAGTTTGGCCGGGTTGAATTCCCGGGATTGTTGTTGATTAGAATTGGCCAAGTTGAACCTGGTGGGATGGAGTATTTACAGGGGAGATGCTGCCGAAATTTCGGCAGACAAAGTGTTGCTTTAAAGAATCAACTCCTAAATGCACTAACCAATGTTTGGTAAACATGACCAAATTGTAGATTTTGGCGGATTTGCAACTTGAATTTGGAGTAGCATAAGGAGCGGAAAGAGGTATGTAAGGCTTTACCCTTCTTTCTATGGCATGTCTTAGATGTAATATGTTGGTTAAGAACCTCGGGGACCCTTCTACCCTCCAGAATCCGCATCTAAAGTTTCTCCTTTTTCAATCAGTAGAATTGAATTAAAAAGTGTGCAAAATGTTGGAAGAATTTCCTAAACCTCTAGAACTCATATAAATAGGACCCAACTACCCTAAAACCTCACAAGTAACGCCGGGACATGTAATATATGTAAATTTGGTACGCCGCCTCATTTGATCCGAGGTGGGCCCACTGTTCACGGATTTACCTTAATGTTCCGCTTGACTTACGTTGAAGCTGAATCCAAAAGAAACTTTCGATCCTTATTCCATTACCAAATGACAAGTACTGTACCTATCCCAACGAGAATACTTCTATGACGATAATGATAACGATGACGTCAGAAAAGAGAATATGCCTATGATAAGTACGACAAGAATGATTCCACGAATAAGAGTCTTGAGCTAAGAATCCAATGTGAATATGAAAGTGTTGTACTAGTTTCTACAAGACTTCAAAGCATATGAATTGACGGTTATAATGCCAATGATCTTATTCTGTGTCTCCTCTTAAAGCTATTTTCCGTCGATAGTCTCGCCTTATAATTATCGTTCCTTCAAGGTGAGACAAGTGACCCGATTATTCCATAATGTAATCGGAGGGTTTCGACCTTACGTCACTCCGATGGATACATGACTTTCTTTAGGCTCTCATGCATGCCAATTGTATGACATATGAATATGAATGTGAATATGTATATGTATATGTATATGGGAAAGGGGAAGGGCCACTGTTATATCACCACCTGATTCAGCTGGATTTCGTCCCGGACGCAGGATGCCCGGACGCGGGATATGGGAGAGCCGGATACGGCATCTGTATTTGTGATATATATATATATATATATATATAATATGTTGGGACACTGTTGGGGAGGGGGGTGGGAGAGCCGATGTACTCGGCGTCTGTGAATGTAAAGGAAGGACACCGTTTTCTGAAATGTTCTGTTTTTTGTATATGTAAATAAGAAACACCGTTTTTCTGAAAAAGAAACTAAACATGCATGACATCTGCAGAAAGGCAATCATATGTACAGGTTACATCTGTCCTAGGATAAGCTCCATATGTCTATTCTGTCATTATTCATTCTGCATATTCCTTTATTATGTTACTATCCATGCTTTACATACTCAGTACATTGCTCGTACTGACCCCTCTTCTTCGGGGGCTGCGTTCATGCCGCGCAGGTACTCCTAGATGATTAGAAGACCTTACTGAAGATGTTCCAGCGGAGATGGCTAACTCCATTTGTCCCGGAGAATTGCTAGGTCCAAGTATATGCTATGATGTTTTGTTCTATGTTAGAGACTTTTCAGACAAAGAAATGGGTATTGAGTTGTCAGTCTGTAAGCGGCTTCAGCAGCCGATATGTTATTATGTCTTATGTCATGAGCCTTATATGATGTCAGAGTTTACTTATGAAAAAAAAAGATATATACATATTGGAGAGCTTACTATGTATTTCTTTCCTTACCGATTCAAGAGTTTCTATATGTAACAAGAGTCAGCGGGTTCGCTCGGCTCCAGATATGGGGTCGGGTGCCCATCACACCCTAGTAAAGTCGGGGTGTGACACATATAAACAATTAACCACCAAGACATCTAGGATTGTCTCACTTCTGTCATACACTAGATCGTGAAGTTAGAGCTATATGTTACACCTCGCACTTTCAGACCATGATCATGCCACATATTTTACTGCATTAATGGAGTATCGGAGACATCCCATGAAGTTTTGGAAGGTACAAGCCATGGGAAGTGCGTAATAATGAAGTAAAGGATGAATTACGATCTCGTAAGTCGTAACCGGGAAGGACAACCTTGGAACCAAAGGACATGACCATTATTAAGTATGATTAATGATAAATATCATGTATGGAGGGTTTCAGAAGATTCCGGGACCAAGCAAATCAAAGAAAATAAGTTTGTCAAAAATTTGGCAAAAAGTTGGCAGAATTTTTGACGGAATTTCGAGTCAACTTTGGAGGGGTATATCTCCAGGTATATTAGGAGTTTTAAGGTGTTTCAAAAGACAAAAATAAAGTTCGTGAGTCTAGTTTCCAACACAACAAACCGTTCGTCCATACGACGTCAGAGTAAAGAGATATTCGCGTTTTCGCGAGACTGCGCAGTCAGCCTCGCTGGGACCCACTATGGCAGTGGGCGACCTTCTTGCATATTAAATACGTTTTAAAAGGCCATTTTAAGTCATTTTCACTGGAAACTTTTTCCATAAGCTCCTAAGAGCCTCCCAAGTCAGATCATAAAGACCCCAAGCCAAAACAAATAGGATTTCACCCAAGTTCTATCTCAAGAGTTCCAAGAGAGCAAGAAGAAGCACTCTTATGGTGTTGGATGCAAGTTGAAGCTTGAGTTCTTGTTGTTGTTGCCGGGTTTAGAGGATTCTTAGTGGTGAAGCAAGCTCAGAAAAGGTAAGAATATTTCTCTCCTCCATGTATTTGAGCCTATAGAAGTCGTGACTAACTTGTACGGTTGAAAACTTGTGAAATAAAGCTCGAAAATTGTAGTTGTGACGTTGTTAGTTGCTGAGCTGTTTTGAAGTTGTTCTTGTGGTATTTTATGGCTGGAAATTGACGGAATAACTTGGATATTATATTGTTGATGTTGTACTTATTGCTTTGGTGTTGGTTTGAATTGGAAAGAGGTAAAAGATATAGGGGAAGTGCTGCCTGATTTTCGGAAAATCATAGGTATGTTGTTCTTGTGTTGTTGGACTGTTTTTAAGTATTACGTACATGTTATTGTGGCTGGAAATCAGAGTAGATAATATGAATATTGTGAACTTGATGTTGTGGTACATGTCCATGGGTTTATATGAGGATTTGATGGAAGAATTGGAAGTAAACTTGAAATAGAATTTATAGCATAAGATGTTGTGTACATGGGCTACTTTGGAAGAATCTATCAGATGGATTTTGATTTAACTTAGTATGGCAACGTGAATAGGCATTATTATTTATGTGGTGTTGTTGTATTGTATTGAGTTGATTTGGGTGGAAGCGAATTTTGGCAGATTTTAAGAGGGCTTAATTTAAAGACTTAAGATAGGCATATTACAATAAGTCTAACAATAGTATGATTTCACTTGAATGTAGAATTACGAGCTCGGGAGAATAAGCGTTAAGTAGTAGGGGATCAATCAGGTATATTAAGGCTAGTCCCTTTCTTTCAAAAGGCATGATTCCTATGTTATGATTCCATACATATTTTCCATAACCTTCTTACTTCTAGAAACTAGAAGTTCATGATTCTTAAAGGCTTCTTATGATGTTAAAGATGAGATGTTTCCTATGATGACCATGATGATGATGATTTTATTTTTAGAAATTTCAAAGCTTATGATTTTAAGGCTATTATGAGATTATTGAGTTATTTCATGCTTTTCTTGATTCCATTCATTTTGTCGATCTCACCTTATCATAATTGTTCCTTCAAGGTGGGATAAAGCGATGATGATTATTCCATAATACAAATCAGAGGTTATTGACCTTAAGTCACTCCGATAGAGTTGTAGCTTTTATTTGGGCTCTCATGCATGCTTTATGTATATGTATATGCATGATTACACCAGGCCTAGTTGGCCGGGCAGACACCACTATAGTGGGCGTAGTGGGCGGCTTATGGACAATGATAATAACACCGTGTCTATATGGCATGGGCAGTCACCACTAGTGGGTGGCGCGAGATGATTACTCCAGACGCGGGCTAATGATTATGTTATGTACACGTATATGATATGAGAAATGTTTTATTTAAAGGTTAAGCATGCATGATATCCGCCTTACGAGGCAATCAGATGTATAGGTTATCTCTTTATCTCATGTTATGTTCCATACTTCTTGTTATGTAGCTATTCATGCCTTACATACTCAGTACACTATTCGTACTGACGTCCTTTCTTGTGGATGCTGCGTTAATGCCTGTAGGTTCAGGTAGTCAGCCAGATGATCCAGACCATTAGGACCTTCCCTCAGCCGCAGTCAGTGCGGTCCATTTGGTTCGGAGCTGTAGCCGTTTTTGGTATGCTATCTTGATATGCAGATATGTGGGTATGACAGGGCTTTGTCCTATCTTTTCTACAATTTATATTCCATAGAGGTCTGTAGACAGTTGTATATAGTTGGAACATCGTGTAGTTCTGTCATCTATTATTTTTTGTACAGCACATGTAGCGGCCAAGTCGGCCTGTGCTGTTATCCTTAGCACGTACGCTTGCATATCCATGTGCATAGTTTATGAGTTTCGATGAAAAGTTTGTTGCATTAATTTTACAGAAGTTGGCATAGCTCAGATATAAGTAAAAATGGGCCACCAGGTTACTCAGTATAGTGCAAGTATGAGCTTAGGGGTGCTTGGTCAGTAGTGGACGGGCACTCGTCACGGCTCATCGGCTTGGGTCGTGAAAAAAGTGGTATCAGAGAAGTTCGTCCTAGGTTTGTCTACAGACCGTGTCCAGTAGAGCCTTGTTTATGGGTGTGAAGCGCGCCACACTTATAAACAGGAGGCTGCGGGGCATTTAGGAATCATTGACTTTTTTTTTCCTTAGATCGTGCGATAGAGCCAGAGTCTAGGAAAGATCATTTCTGACCCTCTTTCCCTGTAGGTAAGTGCAGTATGACAGAGATGAAGAGATCCAGATAGTGGGGTGCAAGGAAGGCCTCCAGGGTGGATTTGGGGCTACAGACCCTAGGACCGAGTAGGAGGAGTCCTAGCTATTCTATTGAGACAGATCCTTCTGAGGACATCAAGACGATCCTCCTGAGCTCGTGACTTCCATGGAGGAAGATCCGTCGGAAGATAGTTACGAGATGGACCCGTCTGAGGGTTCGTATAAGACGCCGGTGGAGCAGAGGCTCCCGAGGCTGCACCAGAGGTTACCCCTCCAGCTTCTCCTATGATGGAGCATTATGTTAGGGCAACTACAAGTTTTAGTGTTACCGAGTATTCTAGCCCTCTATCTTGGCCTTCGGTAAATCAGGAGCTGCCAGAATATTCGTATCCCTCGGACTCAAATGGAGGAGATGAGGAGGGCCAGACCAGTAGATGGTGGGAGGATGATGAGAAGGATACTTCACTTTACAGCCCTCCGGACCAAGATCAGGATAGGTTGGCTACAGGTATATGGGTCTTTTACTAAAATTTCTTTTATGTCTACAATTATTGCAGGATAACATTTATTAGTTGACGGATGGGAATTCTAAAGGAACCGATAAACAAAGTATTTATAGGTAACTACGACTAAGGTGTTTTTACCACCACTAGGAATCTTGGAATTAGGAATGGAAAGCAGTCGCGTGTGTTGATTGATGGTTATTATTGGGAGTTCCAAAGGTTAAGATAGTATTTGCCTAGCCAAGAGAGTAAGGGACTTTTCCAACCTGGAGGGAGATGCATTTCAAAATTTTACTTGGGATCCATTAGAACTTCAAATTATTATTTTTCTGGGTTATGTGATAAAAAGGCCATGTAGCAAGATAGATGCGATTCTTATAAGTGGGGCACCTTGCATTATTAGACAAAGGTGATAAAGGTTATTTGGCAATAAAAAAAAATGTCGGCTTATGAAAAAAAAGGAAAGGAGAAGAGGTGTTCGAGTGGAGATCGATTATTCAGCCTATATTGCTAGAAATTCATAATCAAAGACTTAGGAAATGTGTTAAGAAGTCCTGCAGACTTAGACATAAGAGAAGTATGAGGAACTAAAATAGCCCGAGGGAAATTAGAAGCATGTGAGGCTTGTGGTTGGAAATTTTAAATGATTTCAAGATGTAAGACGGGCTAGCTTGGCGAAGAAAGAGAAGATGTGTTAAAACCACAGGTTTAGGACAAGTTTAAATAACATTGGGGGCACTTCGTAAGTAAGGTGTTAATAAACGATATACATGATAACTCATGTGTGATCACGTTAACAAGTATGTGTGCCCTGATAACCGATGTTACTATATGTTAAAGGTATTGGTTGGACGGGGTATTGAAGTTCAAGTAGCAAGTGCTACAGGACAGGTTGACATTGTTTCCTCTAAAGGTTAAAGTTGGATAATGATGATACAAGAATATCAGGGAAGAGAAGGAAGTAAGTAGACAAGAGTAAGAAGATTATGATGTCTTGAGAAGAGAAGAAGTGTGACCAAGGGAAGTATGTAACGGAGGTCAAGTAAAGCTTCTGAGAGAGAGCTTAGGACGAAGGTAGAGGCAAAGGACCATTTGGGTGAATCTCGAAAGTAAGTATACAAAAAAATAGAGTATGGTAGTATGGAACAAAAGATGAATGCACAGGGTTCGAAAATAGATATTGATAAGAGGGATTGAAGGGTAGTAACAACGAATAGGGATGTGAAGTGGGAAAGAATAAGCAGGTTTTGCGAAGATGTTGAGGGTTTTCTGACTCTTGAGGGGTATCTAAAGAGATGAATGCGCAGTTATACTGACACGGCATGACTACCTCGGAAACGGAAATTCCCTCCCAAAAGTTGACTTTAGAAATAGAACGGATTTGTACTTCTAATAGGATATTCTATAAACTTCAGGGTCAATACTATAAAATGGCAAGTGAATAAGAGCACTTATGTGCAAAGGAAATCAAGAAAGTCCCTGAAAGCGAAAGTAAGAGAGGTACACTAATGGATTGGTTAAAGAAAGTCAGGAAATCACCAAGGACATGAGGGAGGATAGTAAATTAACAAATTTGGCCAAGAGGTAAAAGAAATAGAATTGTCACACCCTAATCTTGATAGGGAATGATGGGCACCCGACCCTTATTTAGGGCTGAGCGAACCCGTTGACTCTTATTACACACATAATCTCTTTGGACTCTTAAATCAAATAAAAATGAAATACATAGTAAAGGCTTTCAGAAACCTTCTTTTCGTCGTTCTCAAGTCAAGTAAAATCTGTAATCACATGGAATTTGTAACATAACGCAAAATGGTACATCGGCTTGCAGAGCCGCTTACAAGACTGACGACCCACATACGTGACTCTGTCTGCGAAGTCTCTAACATCAATTAGGAATCCTAACATATATACTCCGGAAGGAAATGGAGCTCGCCAATCCCGGTAGAACATCTTCTAGCATTGTCTTCTACTCATCTGTGTGTACCTGCGTGGCATGAAACGCAGCCTCCGAAGAAAGGGGGTTAGTACGAAATATGTACTGAGTATATAAAGCATGAAGTATAGCAAACAGAACCATAATCGGAACAAGAAGTATAGAAAGTAAGTACACTATCCAAAATATCGAAATGCTTACTTTTAAAACACAAATCATGCATGTCGAGGGGATATGTCACATCCGGCCCATTATGGGACTCGGTGGACAAAACATGGTCGCCACCCCGTCACTGGCGCCATAACACATCATACTCCAGAATAGGGAATAACTCCGTAACACATCATACTCCAGAACACATCATACTCCAAAACACATCATACTCCAGAGTGTATGTACATATAACGTGTCCCGACCCTTTTTTGAGGGACTCGGTGAACAATGCAGTGGAGTGCGCACGATAAAATATCCTGGCCTGGGCTCAGTGAAGGACATATTGAGGCATCCACGAGCAGAGTAGTGAGAAACTATATGCACATAAATCAATTATTAAGACTCGATAGATAAGTACACTGATCGACATTTGAGGGATCATAAATACTTTAAGTCAATCCGAGTTAGCATAAGAAAGTTATGGACATCATTTACTACAGAACCCTCTACGAACGTTTTAAAAAAATCCGAGACCGTCTACGAAAGTTAGGGACATTAATATTTATAGAACTCTTTTAGGAACAAAAACTCTTTATTCTTTATTCGTTAGTTAATCATACAATAAAATCGACTATACTAAGCATGCTCATGACAGGAAGTGAATAAGAATCGTAAACAAGCTCAGAATTAAAGAATAGAGTTGCCCCAAGGTGCGTGTCATACCTTACTTAGCTCTAGGACATGCCAAAAGAAAGAAATGGTAAGCCTTACATACCTGGAAGATGATTCCCGACTTTCAACTTACTTCCCGTCTTGCAACTCGCTTAAGAATTATTCGTAGCCTCATAATCTACATATGGAATTATTCATAATATCATTAGGATCATCGTCGTACGTTCGTCTCGAAATTTTAATTAAAATCCTTTTAAATTCTGCTGAAATTCGGGCTGCATCTCCCCTGTTTATATGGCTAGCCCGAGATTCCAATTCAATAGCCAACAACAATGCCAATAATAGTAATACCATTTCCAACACCAACGTATGCCATAAAATAGCCCGCACACTGTTTTCTTGATTTCTCAACCCACCAAATTTGCGATATAACTATTAAATAATTTTATTTCCGTAAGGAAGCCAGAATTATCACTAACAACATCAATAACAACGTCCTCCACATTTTACAAGTTAAATACAATTATTTTCATCCAAAATTCCCTTCAGATCTCGTTCCATAATTCACAACGCCAACAAATGAATTTATCGGGCTATTCTCTCCGTGCTAATCCGTTAAAACTCTAAATAAACTCGTTAACAATGAAAAGGAACCTTAATCATACCTTAAGCATGCAGCCACCACGTTACCACTCTTCCCCTTGGTTGATTTTTAGCTCAAATTAAAGACGACGCAGCGTACAACACTTTTCTCTTCATGGGCTTCGGGATTCGGGACTCAAATTTTGATCAAAATTGGTTTTTCTTCTCTCCAAGGCTCTTCTCTCTCTCTGTCCAGAATTTTCTGGTGTTTTGGTATGAAAATTGAGGAGAAAAGGGCTGATATTTCACTTAAATAGACATGGGTCATGGGCCTAACCCGGTTGGGCCCGGATTGGGCCTAGCCCACTGACCTTTCTTTCTTAAAACATCTGTATATCCTTACCTCGACATCACCTATGGACTGTTATATCCCGTATTTTTGAACCTCGGAGCATCTGCTGGGGTGGGGCCCACATACCGAGATTTTTTTTTGGAACATCTGAAAAGTCATATGAATCACATATGTAAAGTTAAACACAACTCATGAAGTACCTTTGGACCAAATCAAAGTGGAAACCCTCCAAACGAATATTTTTAAGAAAACGTTTTCGGGTGACCTGACTTTGGGGGGCAAAAACTGTATTGTACGTTTGGAATTTCGAACATACCTTGAAATAGAAGTTGTAGATAATTGAATTAGCTTTCAATCCATAGGTCGTGGGTTCCCAGGTGACGTCGGTACAAGGAGTTATGAACGTTTTAAGGTCGAACGGTCAGTGGGCTAGGCCCAACTCGGGACTAACCGAGTTGGCCCAAAAAAATAAAATAAAAATTTAGGCCCAATGTTTAAGGGGTGGCCGGCCAAGTGAGGCCCAACCCATGGCTTTAATGAGTATTTCCATGTGCTAATTAATTATAAAGGGATCAATATCCCTTAGAAGGTTCAAGAGACTTAGAAGAGAAAGAAGAGCAAAACAAGAGCAAAAAAAGAAGACCATTTCGGGTTTGAGGTGCAAAAATTCACCACCAAAAATCTTGCTCCTAAAATTTTTCTTTTGTGGTTTTCCTACTAAGTTAAGGTTCCTTTGTAACTTGGTATAGTTGGATTGGAGTGGGGAGCATTAGAATCACCAAAGTGATCACATCTCCAAGTGAAGAAGACTTGAAGAAAAGGTAAGAATTTCTACCTTTTTATTGTGTTATGAAGTTTTTATTGTGTTGTAGTATATAGAAATGTGTTGATTGTATGGAAAAATGGAAGTTTGCAAAGTGGGTGTGTGTTGTAGGTGTGTAGCCGTGGGTATGCACAATTGTATAGCCACAATGTGTTGAATTTATGTTATATTCTAGTTGTGATTGTGATGAAATGCATATGGGAATTGAAGGTTGGATGAATTTAGTTGATATTGGAAAAAATAGGCATATGGCCGTAGGGTGTATATGGTTTGGGATAGAAAGGAATTGAGTTTTTTAGTGTGTTAAAGTGTTGTTGTGATGTTTGTAATGTAAATGAAGTTAGAATGATATAAGTTTGTATTGAATTGGAATGTAGAAACTTATGTCGTTTTAGTATGATTTTCCGACATTAAGGAAATGAAGTTGTTTGGTTGCTAATAGTGATGATCATTGATGAATTTGGAAGTTGGAAACTTGTTATGAAGTTGTATGCCAAAGATTTGATGTTTTGCATAAGTTATGACTTTGGCGGAAAGTTGTATATTATGTATATCGAGTGTATATCTTGAGGAAAACGATATGAAATGTTTCTAGAACTATATGGTGATGATCATGATTGTTGTTGAATGTGAAATTATTGATCTTAGTTGAAAGTTGGGTTGAATTGAAGATTATGTCAACTTGTGAGAAAAATGACTAGTTGAAGGATATTTGTGTTTTTAATGTTCATTGTTGATATTGTTGTTGTCGTTTGGGTTGTTGTTGATGATTTATAGCCGAGTTGAATTCTCGGGGTGTCATATGTATAGGGGAAGTGCTGCCGAAATTTCGGTAGCCAAATATGCTTAAAGTTGAAATAATGGCATTAATAATTCACAATTGGTAAACTTGACCAATTGCAGTTTTTCGACGAAACGGGAAGTGAGTTTGGAAAGGCTTAAGGAGTGCGAAAGGTATGTAAAGCAACCCCAATTCTTCCCTTGGCATGCCCCTAGTGTGTTAGGGTCGGATCCGGGCCTCGAAGGACCTCTTGGCCCTCGGAATCCGCAAGACAAAATTTTAGTTTTTCCTTCAGTAGAATTGAACCATTTTGATACGCTTTTTCTGAAATTATGCAATTTTGCTCTAAATTATTCAGAAAGTCATAGAATGTTTGTATAACCTTTTTAGGTGATACTATATGCTTAGAGGGCACAATTTGAGCCCGCCGCCTTGTTTGTCCCAAGGCGGGCCCGCTATTTACGGTTTTGCCCCTAATGTGTTAAAGCTTCCTTTTTAAGCGATTTTTGAAAGAAATGTTTTAATTACCCTACTAATCGCTTAACGAATATTATTTTAAATATTCTGTTAAATATTATAAATTATTTTGACACTCGGAATGACTTCGGGAAAGTTATACTTCTGTAATTTATTATGATATCCGAAATACATTTATTATGATTCCGTCCGACCCCATTGGATTTGTTTGTCTTTGATACGCTTCATCGAGTCTTTGAAAACATTTATTATATTTTTAAATTGCATTAGTCTCTCACTACTCCATTCGTGGATGTCCCAATGTTTCCCACACTGAGCCCGGGCCAGGATATGTTGTCAAGCGTAATTCTCTGCATTGTTCGCCGTGTCCCGATGTGAGGGGGCAGGTATACGCGTACATGGGTCTGTGGAGTATGATGTGCCATGTCCGCCTATTCTGTTCTGATCTGTTATGGCCATTTTGATATGACATTATATGATACGGGGCCACGCCCCTTTTTCTGATTCCTCTGTATAGTGGCACCAGCGTCGGGAGGGTGGCCACATTCTGTCTGCCGAGTCTCGTGGCAGGGACGGGATATGATATGATATGACATATGTTTCTGTACGCATTCTGTCTGTTTTGGAAATATGCATTTGACACTCTGGATTCTGTACTCATTTTCTGTAACCATTATGATTTGACTTCTGTGATTCCGCTTTACATATTCAGTACATATTTCGTACTGACCCCCATTCTTCGGGGGCTGCGTTTTCATGCCGCGCATGTACAGACGACAGGTTTGCTGATCCACACGTTTAGGATCCCGTTTCTGCTATTTGGGGCGCTCTCTTCTACAGAGCCCATCTTTTGGTACAGTCTGTCACTGCTATCTGGATATGTACTTTGTTCAGGGTATGACGGGGCCCTGTCCCGTCTTATGATTATGATATGTTCTGTAGAGGTCTGTGGATACATCTGTGTGGGTTCTGTACACATGTTTGGGATACTTTGTTCTATGATGGCCTTATCGGCCTATGTGTGCCAAGTCTGCTTTTTCTGATAAATTCTGTAGCATCCACTAATATTATTATATTATTATTCTGATAATATGCTAATTTGGGTATCGGGTACGTATAGGTGCCCAGCTAGGGCACTGGTCGCGGCCCACGGGGTTGGGTCGTGACATGGACCCACGACCTATGGTTGGAAATATAATTCAATTCTCTACAACTTTCATTCTGGGAGGTTTCCGAAATTCCCAAACAATGATGGGGTTATGGCCTCCCGATGTCAGATCACCCAAAAACGTAACTTAAAAATATTTGTTTGGAGGGCTCCCACTTTGATTTGGCTCAAGGGTCCTTCTTGAGTTGTGTTTAACTTCACATACGTGATTCATATAACTTGTCACGTGTTCCAAAAAAATCTCGATGTGTGGGCCCCACCTCCGCTTACGAATAACCGACGTGCAAGTATACGAAATATAATACTATCAACGTGATTGTCAATGTTTGAGGGAGCACGTGTCACGCTCAGGCTCTGAAAATGTGGGGTATAACATCCTCCCCCCCTTTGGAACATTCGTCCTCGAATGTTTAAACTAATCTCGTACTCTGTCCATTATCCCATTCTTGGGTACATCCATTATCGGATTATCCTTCCTTTAATACAATCGTAATTGATGCATTATTGCATCATTTAGTTGTTCGGCTCTTGCTGTTTTGTAGTCTCCCTTTACTGGGTGATCATACCATAGTAAGCATCGTAGTTATTCCAATATTTTGTTAATGTTTGTCCCCTTCACTAGAACATCGTTCAATTTCTTTCCTTCCTGATAAGTTATTTTCAGTCCAATCTCGAAAGATACCTTGCAATCATTCTATTCCTTTGCCGACTGACCCTTATATCTTATTGAATCCGCTTCTGCGAAAGTTCTCACTTCAAACTACATCTGTTTTTCATGTCTGAGTGCGTTTTGAATCTTCGCATCCTATTCACTCGCTTTCTCCTTATGAGTCTTATCTTATGGTGTCTGCAAAAAAAATCCACACTTCGGTCTTCAATCCTTACTCTCAATTTCAAGCCCAATACGTTTCTTTCATCGATTCACTTAATGCCTGTACTGAAATGGATAACGATAACAACTATATCATTTCCGTATAACTCTCACTTTTTGTTTTAGGGTCTATAATTGTCACATCTCAGGATTCGTCGTTCCAATCTCTACACTTATACTTTCCTTACTTGCTTCCCCCCTTTTAAGGTCTTACTTATAACACTCATAAATCCATTGCCTCATCTCCGGTCTTGCATTCATGTATCCCTTTCCTCCATTCCCTTTTCATGCCAAATCATATTCATGCTATTTCCCATAATTTGTAGTAGCAGTAATTCACGTGAGAAGTTTTAACATACTCATCTTGCAGTAGCGTAGTTCGGTAGTACAGCCAATGTAGCAATCCAAACAAAGGATGTATTTTATTCAGCTTAATCGTTAATCATGGGTCAATGTTTACCTCTGCTCCACTTAACAACTCTATCCCATGGGGCTACTTAGAATACTAGTATGTCAAACCGTCTGTACCCTTCATGTAGTGTCACTTATCCCATTCTTCAATAGTCAGCATTCGTTGGCAGCGTCATCTTTCCCTTTTCTTTTCCATCTCAAGTTATTCCTCTCTCCCCCGTAATCAACTCACAGTAACCGCAAACGCATTTCCCTTAGCCGCCATCTGTCTCATCAGGGATGTAAGTCCCATGCGCAACTAATACCCCTTGTACGTCATACTCTTTTATTCTTATATCGTACTCAGCATTGGTTTCAAAGACACTCATAATCATATCTTTACTTGCTATTGGCGATAGCCTCACTTTATCGCTTTATCATCATGGGGTGAACTCCCAACTCATAGCCACATTCTTCTTCCCAGCTTGTTCCTTTAGGTAATTTACTTGTTCTGTCTTAGTATAAGGTATCTGTAGGAGATGTATCCTCCTTTTCTCATAATACGACTACTTCTTAGGCTTGTGTACTTCGCCTGTTTCCTTTTATAATTAATCCTTTGTTCCTCGCACAAGGAACCTTATCCTTAACTCAGTACCGCTTTGTCCTTCAAAGTGTTTTACTTCTATACAATCCATTCTTCGCTTCCAACACTTATCCTACTCATTCCCTCTCACCCTTATTATGCTGATCCTTTTCCTAACAAGGCCTTATAAACTTTCTTATCCACTGCTTCGGGGCTCGCTTATTGGTTTCGCACTTGCATTCGCTCTCTATTCACATAGTACATGTCATCTCTTTAGTCGTTTCCTCGCTATACTTTACTTACTTTGTATTACAGTTCCTGCTACGTTCTCATTATATCCCGATCATAATCAATTCTATAGGGTACCACTTCTTGATCTCATGCGTAACAGTGCTTATAAAACAGAATAAACCTCATGGAGTAAGCATACTGAACCTTTAACTCTTTCTGATTGACTCTATTACACTTACCACATAAGTTGTCTTACCCAGTTATTCACATCCGTTTCTGCTTCTTGCCGGTACCTTCCTGATATGCCGATATGTTTCGAACTCTAGCCCCTAGCTAATAAATTTCCCTTCTGGAGCTTGAGGGCATCATAATTCTTTTCAAGTCCAATACGTTCTTCCCCCCTTTTAAAGAGGTCCTAATACATCAATAGCTTTTGAGTATCCATCGTCTTTGGTAATTTTCTACCGTCCTTCTCGACCTTCTTAGGTCCAGGGTTCCATCATCGTATGGTCTGCTTTATTTATCCTTTTCGTTGGTTGCGCTCTTGTGTTCAATTGGAATACTCATGAGGGTGTATCTAATTCTGATGTCTTCTTTTCATCCCTTATATCTTTGTCCTTTATGGCTGACAGCGTCCTGGATCACAAGTTAAGGGGAATATCGAAGTTCACCACGTCATTTTCTGAAGTCTGCGATTATACTTTACTCCTCGTCTTTCTTCCTGACTTTTCTCATAACGTACCTAAACTTCTTCCCCTGGATTCTTCTTCCATTTATGTCTATATCATCATTAGTTTTTCTCCAACATTTCCATACCCTTCCATCCACTACTAGTCCTTTCACCCGCTTAGCTCACTTACTCATAATCTTTCTTAACTACGCGTTTGTGTTGTAGCTGCGCATCTAAGTTTTCCGAATGTCCTGCGACTTCTCGTTCATGGTGCGGGATTCTTACGATTTACACTCTCTCCATCCTCGTTTATCGAACCTTCCTCCGTCTTTCTGCTGTGGCGGTCAGGTTATCTTTTCTTCCATGCACGTTCCTTACATTTCATTCTATTTCCTTTATAATCAAAACTCTCAGTCTTTACGAAAGTTCTTGCCTCGTATCACTAATTTTCTAATTAATCGTACCAACTCATCATCCTTGTTCTTTCCTTGATGAGTAATTAGTTTTCTACCGCCAACTTATTAAAGTATCCTTCTTACTCTCATGATTAGAGATTTTCCAGTTACTCTACGCTTAAATGCTCTCCTCTTCCTTTGACCAACCCATTAGTATACCTTTCTTACTCTCATCCTTAGCCTTCCTTGGGTTTCTTCCTCCTCGAGCACCTTTCCTTCTCTTGTTATTTGTAGTATCGGCTCTGAAGTTCGTGAAATATTCCTTTAAACGCGTAAATCCGTTCTATTCTTAAGTCATCCTTTCTCTTATTTCACGTTCCTTGTCGTGGTCACTATTATTTTAGCCCCACTTATTGAAATCGGTTCTCGAACCCCACATGTTCCTCTTTTGTTTCATATTACCGCATTTTATCCCTTTCACATGCCTACTTTCGAATTTTTACCCAAATAGTCTCGTGTTTTGCCTGTAGTTTTTCTCAGGGCTTCACTCACTCATGTTTATTACCTTTCACCTTTTTCCGACATTTTGATCTCCTTACCTTCCACTTACTCACTCTCTTTCTTTTCCAAAACTTCCCAGTCTTAACCTGTAGTGAAAATAACATCAGCTTACCTTGTAGCGTTTGTACCATATCTTTTGTTTTGTCCCTTAAACTCTGTTATCCTGTTCGATCCTTGCCTTCCATACACCGTAAGGTTGGTTGCCAGGATACATATACCCGCTGATACAGCTATGTATAGGACATATTATGCATACGTGTATATATATATATAATTACTACTATCTCGCTTACAAGATATTTCCAAATGCTATTCAACCTCATCCTAGTTCTAGAGCCGTGATGCACCTTTTTTTTTCTCTTCACCGGTCTCGTCCGCCTCGTCCTACGTGACCTTTTTAATGTTTCTAACCACTCCGCACACTCTAATTCCCTTTAGATTACTTTAGCTTCTCACCTTTCTTTTATGTCTGAATTTACAGAACTCTTAGTACACTTCCCAAGGGGGTCACCCATCCTAATATTGCTCTCACCTTAGCACGCTTAACCTTGAAACTTCGATGAAATCCGATGCATTAATGCTGATATAATCGCATCCACCTCCCCGCATGACCTTAATTACATGATCTGGAGCAAGTTGAAGTCTTAACAGATTCCGAGACATTCTCGTAACACATCTCTCTCCTTTAACAATTACTATTTTAGCCTTTTCAATCCCCAGTATTCACCTTTTTAATTTAGATTCCCGATGGTGGCGAACATATCTTCATCGTCGTTATTTGTAAATACTTAGTTATTAGCCTCCTTGGATTTCCGTTCGCCACTCTCATATAATAATCTACAACAGAACTCATTTGTCAACTTTCCCTGAATCCCCCAATAAGCTTGCTCCTACTAACCCTTGAATGTGACCCATTTTACTCCTTCGGACTGCTAATCTTCTTTCTCGCAATTATTCTTCATGCCATGCCAAGTCCATAATCCCTCTACAACAACGCATCCCACTTATTGTCTATTTACGATATTTCCTTTCCACGCTTCTTCCTGTTAGGTGTACCCAACTAAATGACCTGATTTTGAAAAATTCTGACAGAGTCTCCTTTACAATTCTTACTATTCAAAATCTGCACGCAGCAAATACCAACAATGCCTCACGGGGCATATATATATATATATATATATATATATATATATATATATATATATATATATATACGACATATTCCCCTGTGACTTTCCATATCATCACTCACCTTCTTCCATCGACACTGTGCTTCTGCTGAGATCAAAGGTTAGTGCAAGGAATCTCATCTCCTATGACTTGGCTCTATCGCACGATCTAAGACAGAAAGAAGGTCAACTGCAGCCTCCTGTTTATAAGTGTGGCCGGCTTCACACCCATAAGCAGGACTCTACTGGACACGACTTTGCAGACAACCCCTAGGACGAACTGCTCTGATACCAATTTGTCACACCCTAATCTTGATAGGGCATGATGTGCACCCGACCCTTATTTAGGGCCTAGCGAACCCGCTGACTCTTATTACACACATAATCTCTTAGGACTCTTAAATCAAATAAAAATGAAATACATAGTAAAGGCTTTCAGAAACATTCTTTTCATCGTTCTGAAGTCAAGTAAAATCTGTAATCACATGGAATTTGTAACATAACACAAAATGGTACATCGGCTTGCAGAGCCGCTTACAAGACTGACGACCTACATACGTTATTCTGTCTGCAAAGTCTCTAACATCAATCAGGAATCCTAACATATATACTCTGACTCAGCAACACTCCGAAAGGAAATGGAGCTCACCAATCCCGCTGGAACATCTTCTAGCAATGTCTTCTACTCATCTGTGTGTACCTGCGTGGCATGAAACGCAGCCCCCGAAGAAAGGGGGTCAGTACGAAATATGTACTAAGTATATAAAGCATGAAGTACAGCAAACAGAACCATAATCGGGTATAGAAAGTAAGTACACTATCCAAAATATCAAAATGCTTACTTTTAAAACACAAATCATGCATGTCGAGGGGATATGTCACATCCGGCCCATTATGGGACTCGGTGGACAAAACATGGTCGCCACCCCGTCACTGGCGCCATAACACATCATACTCCAGAATAGGGAATAACTCCGTAACACATCATACTCCAAAATACATCATACTCCAAAACACATCATACTCCAGACTGTTTGTACATATAACGTGTCCCGGCCCTCTTTTGAGGGACTCAGTGAACAATGCAGTGGAGTACGCACGATAACATATCCTGGCCTGGGCTCAATGAAGGACATATTGAGGCATCCACGAGCAGAGTAGTGAGAAACTATATGCACATAAATCAATTTTTAAGACTCGATAGATAAGTACACTGATCGACATTTGAGGGATCATAAATACGTTTCAAGTCAATCCGAGTTAGCATCAGAAAGTTATGGACATCATTTACTACAGAACCCTCTACGAACGTTTTAAAGAAATCCGAGACCGTCTACGAAAGTTAGGGACATTAATACTTATAGAACTCTTTTAGGAACAGAAACTCTTTATGCTTTATTCGTTAGTTAATCATACAATAAAATCGACTATACTAAGCATGCTCATGACAAGAAGTGAATAAGAATCGTAAACAAGCTCGGAATTAAAGAATAGAATTGCCCCAAGGTGCGTGTCATACCTTACTTAGCTCTAGGACATGCCAAAAGAAAGAAATGGTAAGCCTTACATACCTGGAAGATGATTCCCGACTTTCAACTTACTTCCCGTCTTGTAACTCGCTTCAGAATTATTCGTAACCTCATAATCTACATATGGAATTATTCATAATATCATTAGGATCATCGTCGTACGTTCGTCTCGAAACTTTAATTAAAATCCTTTTAAATTCTGCCGAAATTCGGGCAGCATCTCCCCTGTTTATATGGCTAGCCCGAGATTCCAATTCAATAGCCAACAACAATGCCAATAATAGTAATACCATTTCCAACACCAACGTATGCCATAAAATAGCCCGCACACTGTTTTCTAGATTTCTCAACCCACCAAATTTGCGATATAACTATTTAATAATTTTATTTCCTTAAAGAAGCCAGAATTATCACTAACAACTTCAATAACAACATCCTCCACATTTTAGAAGTTAAATACATTTATTTTCATCCAAAATTCCCTTCAGATCTCGTTCCATAATTCACAACGCCAACAAATGAATTTATCGGGCTATTCTCTCCGTGCTAATCCGTTAAAACTCTAAATAAACTCATTAACAATGAAAAGGAACCTTTATCATACCTTAAGCATGCAGCCACCACATTATCACTCTTCCCCTTGGTTTATTTTTAGCTCAAATTGAAGACGACGCAGCGTACAACACTTTTCTCTTCATGGGCTTCGGGATTCGGGACTCAGATTTTGATCAAAATTGGTTTTTCTTCTCTCAAAGGCTCTTCTCTCTCTCTCTCTCTCTCTCTCCAGAATTTTCTGGTGTTTTGGTATGAAAATTGAGGAGAAAAGGGCTGATATTTCACTTAAATAGACATGGGTTATGGGCCTAACCCGGTTGGGCCCGGATTGGGCCTAGCCCACTGACCTTTCTGCCTTAAAACGTTTGTATCTCCTTACCCCGACATCACCTATGGACCCACGACCTATGGTTGGAAATATAATTTAATTATCTACAACTTTAATTCTGGGAGGTTTCCCAAATTCCCAAACAATGATGGGGTTATGGCCTCCCGAAGTCAGATCACCCAAAAATCGGAATTGGGAACCCAGAGCAAGAAGAATTTCAAGGATATTAAGAAGATAGTCGCGGAGAAAGACTAGGATAAAAGGAGCATGGTATAGTAGGACACTATGTAAAGGGCCTAATGAATTTTGATGTCCCCATTAATTCATTAGCCCAGGGAACTACTAGCCATGAAAGGTAGAAGTGAAAAGACAATAAAAAAGGCATCTGAATTGGGTATGATATGTATGAGCATTTTGATTCGATACAAGAACTCAACTAGCAGAAAGGGAAATAAGTTAAATCATGCGATGAAAGGAACTCCAGCGTTATCAGGAAGAGAGGAGTGAAGGATCGTTAAGGTTAGCTAGATGATTATCAAAGACGATTAACACTCGAAGGTTACTGGTATATGAAACATCCTCTAAAGGGGGGGGGGGGGGGGGGGGGAAGAACAAATTCAGTTCTAAGATGAGCTATAATATTTCCAAGCTCAAAAGAGGGAAATATATTGGATTGAAGGAGTGAAATTTTGAGATGAACCGATATGTAAAGAATGTGCTAAAGAAAAGTGAGGATGGATTAAATGCAGGTATATTATGAGATAAATATGGGAAGGGGAATAAGTTTCACCAATGCGATACGTTTCAGTCCGGACTATGACTCGAATTACTCGCGCCAAAGAAATTTTAGGTACATTTAAATATGTAGTAAAGTACTCCAAGGGGTAGTAGAAGGAGTGAGGAAAGTCGCATGTGACCAAGGACAAGTATAAAGGACAATCGGGATTACTAAAAAGAACTTGTAGCACTAGAAGAGATGAAAGCTTTAAAAGAGGAATATTTATAGGAAATTCAGTAATTTTCAAAGGAAAGGAAGATAGTATGCCTATGGATAGCAAGACAACAATACTGCCTGAGATTAGAAAGCACCTCGTAAGTCATGAAATTCCAAACTGCTGGTTATATCAATTGTGAGAGTGTATGACATAGAACCATATAGACAGTCGCCATGATGAAATGGATAACAGAATGGTGCAAGGACGATGATAAGGAGCCGAAGAGGAATGGAGGTTAGTTTAAGTCTCAATTAGTCACCGGTATAAGAGAGCCAAGGACTTAAGGAGGGAAGCATACTCGTATTGGGAGGAAATTTTGATTTAGTAGGATTTTATCTTAGTTCCATGTTAATGAGTTTATTTTTTAATTATGCAAAAACTCAGGAGAGGAAATTAGAGAAAAAGTTCAAATATGAATATGATGATATTGCAAGGAGTTAAGGGGGGTTCAACCAAGGAATTAAAAGGAGGTGATATGGTATGTATATAGGGTCGACTAGTACAAAAAGGGATGATCTAAAATAGCACCAGATAAGCAAGCAAGGAAAAGCGCCATATCTGAACAAGAGAGTTTGTCTACTAGTAGAGAAATGAGGAGCAAGGCAAGAGGACAACAATTAAGAGTGCTCACAGATCGGCCGGGAGCCATAGCAATCATGATTTAAGACCATCTTAATGGCAACAAGTTCCAGGACGGTAGCTAGATATCAGTTGACCCCTGGGTACATACATAAGAACATGAGGATATGGAACTAATGAATGAGTTCGACAAAAAATTGGGAGAATATGAAAGAAGACTAATGAGCCCATAGTATAAGAGCATGGAGATTAGAAACTAAAGAAGGACAACCATTTCAAGAAACTAATGATAGCATTGTAAGCTCGCAAGCTACAACATTCGAGGAGGAATGTTTCTAAGGGGGGAAGGATGTTACACCTCGCACTTTTAGAGCATGAGAATGTCACATAATTTACTGTATTGATGGAGTATCAGAGACGTCCCATGAAGGTTTGGAAGGTACAAGCCATGGGAAGTGCGTAATAATGAAGTAAAGGATGAATTACGATCTCGTAAGTCGTAACCGGGAAGGACAACCTTGGAACAAAAGGACATGACCATTATCAAGTATGATTAATGATAAATATCATGTATGGAGGGTTTCAGAAGATTTCGGGACCAAGCAAATCGAAGAAAATAAGTTTATCGAAAATTTGGCAAAAAGTTCGCAGAATTTTGGACGGAATTTTGGGTCAACTTTGGAGGGGTATATCTCCGGGTATATTAGGAGATTTAAGGTAAATGAAGTTCGTCGAGTCTAGTTTCCAATGCAATAAACCGTTCGTCCATACGACGTCGGAGTAGAGCGATATTCGCATTTTCGCGAGACTGTGCAGTCAGCCTCGCTGGGACCTACTATGGCGGTGGGCGACCTTCTTGCATATTAAATACGTTTTACAAGGCAATTTTAAGTCATTTTCACTTGAAACTTTTTCCATAAGCTTCTAAGACCCTCCCAAGTCAGGTCATAAAGACCCCAAGCCAAGAAAATAGGGTTTCACCCAATTTGTATCTCAAGAGTTCCAAGAGAGCAAGAAGAAACACTCTTAAGGTGTTGGATACAAGTTGAAGTTTGAGTTCTTATTGTTGTTGCGGGGTTTAGAGGATTCTTAGAGGTGAAGCAAGCTCAGAAAAGGTAAAAACATTTCTATCCTCCATGTATTTAAGCCTATAGAAGTCGTGACTAACTTGTACGGTTGAAAACTTGTGAAATAAAGCTCGAAAATTGTAGTTGTGATGTTATTAGTTGCTGAGCTATTTTGAAGTTGTTCGTGTGGTATTTTATGGCTGGAAATTGACAGAATAACTTAGATATTCTATTGTTGATGTTGTTCTTATTGTTTTGGTGTTGGTTTGAATTGGAAAGAGGTAAAAGATATAGGGGAAGTGCTGCCCGATTTTCTAAAAATCATAGGTTTGTTGTTCTTGTGTTGTTGGACTGTTTGAAGTATTACGTGCATGTTATTGTGGCTGGAAATCATAGTAGCTAATATGAATATGGTGAATTAGTAGATAATATGAATATGGTGAATGTCACGACCCGACTAGGGGGCCATGACGGGTACCCGGAGCTGGCTACCGAGCAACACTCATTTCGCTAGTCATCATACTCATCTTAGACACATATAATCTTAAAGGCAACACATGCATATATATATATATATAAGCCCTCACGGCTGCAAAAATGATATACAAAATACAGTGTAATCATTATGGGACATCTACTACCCACACATACATATCTACGAGCCTGTACTAGAGTAATAAGACATAAGGACGGGACAGGACCCCGTCGTACCCCAAATATATACACAAAATAATGTATCAAAAATGGAACCTCTGGAATAATGGAGCGCTCCTGTAGTCAACTGAGTAGCTCCTAGGAATCTGGGTCACCTTCCTGTCTACCTGTGGGCATGAACACAACGTCCAAAAAGAAAGGACGTCAGTACGAAAATTGTACTGAGTATGTAAGGCGTGAATAATACTAACATAACAAAGAAATGACGAAACATAAAGCGAAGATATAACCTGCTTAGCTTTTAATGGAAAAAACATGTTATGCATACCAAATATACCCTCATCGTTAACCCGCGTCTGAGTTACCATCATACGCCGCCCACTAGTGGTGTCATGTCCGACCCTCCAGGCACGGTGTAATCATACGCAGCCCGCCTTCGTGGTGTCATGCCCGACCATCTAGGCACGGTATAATCATAAGCCGCCCGCCTCCGCGGTGTCATGCCCGGCCATCTAGGCACGGTGTTATCTCATCATTATATACTTATCATAATGCATGCATTAGAAATCGGGTAAATACTATAATTCTATCGGGGTGATGTAAGGTCGAGGACCCTCGATTCCATTATGGAGTAATTGTTATACCCCGCATTTTCAGAGCCTGAGCGTGACACATGCTTCCTCAGACATTGACAATCACGTTGTTACTACATAATTTAAATTCACGTTGATAGTATTATATTTCATATTTTTGCACGTCGGATTAGTCATAAGCGGAGGTGGGGCCCACACATCGAGATTTTTTTTAGGAACACGTGAAAAGTTATATGAACCACATATGTGAAGTTAAGCACAACTCAAGAATAACCCATGAGCCAAATCAAAGTGGAAGCCCTCCAAACAAATATTTTTAAGTTACGTTTTTGAGTGATCTGACTTCGGGAGGCCGTAACCCCATCCGTGTTTGGGACTTTGGGAAATCTCCCAGAATGAAAGTTGTAGATAATTGAATTATCTTTCCAACCATAGGTCGTGGGTTCACAGGCGACGTCGGGATAAGGAGATACAGACTTTTTAAGGCTAAAAGGTCAGTGAGCTAGGCCCATGACCCGTGCCAATTTAAATGATATTTCAGCCCTTTCTCCACATTTTTCAGACCAAAACACCCAGAAAATTCTAGAGAGAGAGAGAGAGAAAAAGAGTCTTGGAGAAGAAAAACCAATTTTGATCGAAATCTGAGCCCCGAATCCCGAAGCTCATGAAGAGAAAAGTGTTGTACGTCACGTTGTCTTCAATTTGAACTAAAAATCAACCAAAAAGAAGAGGGTGGACGTGGAGGATGCACACTTGAGGTAAGATTAATGTTCCTTTTCATTGCTAGCAAGTTTATTTCGAGTTTTAACGAACTAGAATGGAGAAAATAGTGTGATAAATTCGTTTATCGGTGTGGTTGGATTATGGTTTGAGGCGTGAGGAGAATTTTGGATAAAATGTATATTTATTTATTTATTTATTTATCTTGTATGATGTAAGTATTGATGTTATTGGTATTAACTTCGACGTCTTTGGGGAAATAAAATTATGAAATAGCTATATCGCAAATTTGGTTGGTTGAGAAATTTAGAAAACAGTGTGCGGGATGTTTTATGGCATACGTCGGTATTGGAAATGATGTTAATATTATTGGTATTGTTGTTGATGTTGTTGGTTGTTGAGTTGGAATCTCGGGCAAGGCATATAAATAAGGGAGATGCTGCCCGATTTTCGGTAGAATATAAAAGAGTTTAAATTGAAACTTGGGATTGTATGTGACTATATTGAATTTAAATGAAATGTCGTCGGATTATGTAAAAGGAGTTACTAACGTTAGAATGCATTTTGAATTAATTGTTGAAGTTGTTAGTGTGGTTGTTCGTATTGTTGTTGATAATTTGGCCGAGTTGAATTCTCGGATTGTTGTTGATAATTTGGCCGAGTTGGATTCTCGAGGTTGGTTGTATTTACAGGGGAAATGCTGCCGAAATTTCTGTAAATGAAGTGCTAGTTTAGGATTGGACTTTTAAGTATCTATAGCTAATGTTGGTATCTATTAATATTGTTGTAGATCTTGCGAAAGCGGGCAAGGTATGTAAGGCTTACCCTTTCTTTCTTTTGGCATGATCCTTATGAAACGAGCAGATGACGTATATGTATGATTTCAAAGAAATTCCTATTCTTAGAGCCACTAGGATGGCTAATATTCTTGACTTCCATAAGCTATTTCATATGGTTTTGATGCGTATCTATGATGTCCGAAGATCTATTTGATATGTTTCCGAATGGCATTCGAGAGATAATTGATATGACTAATGTCTTGATTTTCAAATGATAGCACGTTTGATTATTCCATTGAGTTTTTGATATACTTTGATACTTACATATGGTTCCAAAAGCTCTATTTGATTTGATCCATAACGATATTCGAAAGGTACCTAACATGATTGTTGCTTTGATTTTCCAAAAATGCCTTCTGAAACGTTCGTAGAAGGTTCTGCACTAAAACGTCCATAACTTTTTCATACTAACTCGGATTGACTTGAAACGTGCTTATGACCCTCAAGTGTTGATTTATGTACGTATCCATTGAGTCTTAAAATTTGTTTTATATGCATATGATTTCTCACTACTCTGCTCGTGCATGCCTCAATGTATCTTTCACCGAGTCCCGGGCCGGGTATGTTATCGTGCGCACTCCTCTGCATTGTTCACCGAGTCCCTCTCACTTGCGGGCCGGGACACGTTATATGTATATGTATATGATGATATGATGATATGGGGATGGCGGCCAGGATGGCATATGATGACTTTATTCACCGAGACCCGCAATAGAGGGTCGGGACACGTTATGTATATATGGTATATGACTCTGACATGCATGATTCTATCCACCGAGTCCCTCAATAGAGAGCCGGGACACGTTATATGTATACATGATATATGATGTGACATGCATGATTCTATCCACCGAGTCCCTCACTGGAGGGCCGGGACACGTTACGCATATATGATATATGATGTGGACATGTATGACTTTACCCACCGAGTCCCTCACAGGAGGGTCGGGACACATTATCTGTATATATGATATATGATATGGATATACATGATTTTCATTTAAAAAGGAAAGTGCTTGATGATTTAAAAGGTCATTCTCGATTCTTGTAAATCTCTGTTTCAGTTATGATCCTCTTTTCTGTATTCCATGCCTTACATGCTCAGTACATATTCCGTACTGACCCCCTTTCTTCGGGGGCTGCGTTTCATGCCACGCAGGTACACCCAGATGAGTAAAGGACATTACTAGAAGATGCTTCAGCTGGATTGGCAACTCCATTTGCTCCTGGAGTGTTGCCGAGTCAGAGTACATGTGCTATGATGTTTTGTTCGAAGTTAGAGACTTTGCATATAGAGTCGTGGGTATAGAATGTCAGTGTTGTAAGCGGCTCCATCAGCCGATGTGTCATTCTGTGTTATGATATGAATTTCATATGATTACAGATTTTGTTTGATTTGAGAATAACGAAAAAGTGAATTTCTGAAAGTTGTACTATGTATTTCATCTTTATTTGATTTAAAAGTCCAAAAAGATTATGTGTGCACTAAGGGTCAGAGGGTTCGCTCGGCCCTAAGTAAGGGTCGGGTGCCCATCACACCCTAGTAAGGTTAGGGTGTGACAGTAATCATCTGCATCAGGTCTCACCTTGAAGAAACTAACATTATAAGGTGAGTCTAGCAACAATGAACAATATCAAGGAGTCATATAAGGGTCATTAACTTTATAGGAATATCCCATCATAAGCTTTAGAATCTCTAGACTTAGACTCATCATCATCATCATCATCATCATCATCATCTTTGCCACATATCTCCTATCTTTATCTCATGGGAAGCTCTTTATAAACATAGACTCATAGTTTCTGGAATGTAAGAACATCATGGAAAGATAAAGGGACTTATGTCGTAGGAATCATGCCTTAGAAAAGAAGGGACTAGACTCACATACATTTTCGCCTTTCTAACTTGCCGACTAAACGCTTCCTTCCAAGTTCGTAATTCTACCTTCAAAGGAATTCGTACTAGAATTAGATAATCGGAAACATACTCAAGCTTAAGCTAATACTAACGAAAATTGGTGTCACGACCCAACCCCGTGGGCCGTGACTGGTGCCCTAGCTGGACACCTATACATACTTACTTACCAAATCGATATATCTAGGACTTATCCATATTTAGCATACATTAGGTCGTACAGATTCTGGAGCCAGATATCGCCTTAAGCGGTCATATATAGCAAATATCATACAGAACCCGGCAAGGCTGGCGGAAAATACATCGCCCAAATATACACAGCCATACACACACATATGGGCCTTTTCGGCCATCACAGTAAACAGAACCGCTTAAGACACCGATCACAGACAGAACCAGACAATAATGACCCATGACCCACATATATGTCTACAGGCCTCTACAAACAACAACAGAAACATATGACGGGACAGGGCCCCGCCGTACCCTAAATAGTCATACAAATACATATACATATAGAAACATGTACAATGAAAGGTATGTACCAAAATATGGGCTCCGGATCAAAGGGAGCACTCCAAAGTAGCAGAATATGTATCCTACACTGGCGGGTCACCAGAACGAACGTCTGTACCTGCGGGCATGAAACGCAGCCCCCGAAGAAAGGGGGTCAGTACGAAATAGGTACTGAGTATGTAAAGCATGAAATATACTACCCAAAGTCATAACGGAAATACGAAGTATGGAAAATAAGAATAAAATCAATATACCGAGAGCTCGTTTTTAAGACACAAATAATGCAAATATAAGAGTCATGCATAGGGCTCAGGAACGTGGTCGCCACTCCGACGCTGGCACCACAACACATCATACTCCAGAAGGTTTCAAATCTCCGCACGAACCCGAACATATCGTATCATCATAACATATCACGACATCAGAACACATCATATGCCATATCACATCATAACGCCGTATATAAGCGGTACCCGGCCCTATGGCGAGGAACTCGGGAACCGTAACATATCATACTGCCGAATATAACATAGTGCGCACGATAACAAAACCGTCCCGGGAGCCGGCGAACGATGTAATAGTAGTATGCACGAGCGGAGTAGTGAGAAAACCATATGTATATAAATAAATAAATTTCAAAACTCGATGGACAAATATATTTACCGACATCTGAAGGCTCAGAAACAAGTTTCGGGTCAATCGGAATTAGTATAAGAAAGTTGCGAGCTTTTGAAGTACAGAACCTTGTAAAAGCGTTTCAGAAGCCATTTTGAAAATTTATGTAACATTCATATTAGGAAACTTTCAACTAGCGTTATGGATCAAATCAAATAGAGCCTTTAGAACCATATGTACATATCAAAACATATATCCAAGACTTTAGTCGTATCAATTATTTTCCGAACAACATTCAGAAACATATCAACTAGAATCTTCGAACATCATAAATACGTACCAAACCATATGGAATAGCTTATGGAAGTCGAAGACATTGGCCATCCTAGTGGCTCTAAGAATAGGATTTTCTTTAGAGTCATACATATACGTCATTTATTCGTTCCATAAAGGTCATGCCAAAAGAAAGAAAGGTTAGGCTTTACATACCTCGATCGCTCGCTAAAAAAATCTCGACTCAAGTCTCGGCTCCCCAATATCTACAATAACGTTATTAATTACCAAACGTTAGCTACAAGTACTTAGAAATTCAATTCTAACTAGTACTTGTCTACAGAAATTTCGGCAGCACCTCCCCTGTAAATACAACAACCCCGAGAATTTAACTCGGCCAAATTTATCAACAACCATACCAACAGTCATTTCAACAATACCAACAATTGATTTGAAACATATTCTAACATTAATAACCCGCACAACATTCAAAACAATCCAACCAACTCTATTCCACCCGAAACTCTACAATTGCAACAAAAGCCACAACAATACATTTTCTTCCTTCAAATTCATAAACTACAACAACAATTCACACTTTAGCAACTTCACTTTCATAATTACATAAAACCATATAAAAATCACATTAATTCCTACAACAACCCATAAAAAATTTCAATGCCGATTTGAACCATTAAACTTCCATTTGCATCACAAAGTTCCCCAACAATACAACTAACATGCTACATAAAATTAATACATCTTTCCTCCGCTATATACACCACACGGCCACACACACACAACACACTAATTCCACAATTTTCATTCATTTCTACATACTACCACATACATAAAACTTCCATAACATATAAAGAAGACAAATTCTTACCTTTTTCCTCAATTTTCCACTTGACTAGAATTTTTGGACTTGCCACAAAAATAGTTTTCTTGCCTTAATAATTATACCACGTTGAAGAGGGCCCTTGAATTAGTAAGAATACTAGAAAAATATAATTTTTGGATCAAAGATTGATGGCCTCAATTTTTCTCTCTTTTTTCTTTCTTGGCCGAACTCTTGCCTCTCTCTCTCTCAAGTTCTTGTTTTTTTTTCTTGAAGGTTCTAAAATGAGATGATAATGTAGTGGCCATCTCTTTTTATTTGTTGGATTTAAATTATACTTGGGCCTTGGCCCATGCCCCTTTGGGCCTCTTTTTTTTTTCCAAGCCCAATTACTTATGACTAATATTTTGTAATTCATGAAACTATTTTCCAAATTCCAATTTTGCCCTTAGCCTTCCTCAATATTTCCGCATCAATATTTTTCATGAACAGCTTACATATTAAATAAGATCAAAATATTGCCTTATCTCTTACTAGTCACAATTATTTTAAATTTTTCGAATATGCAAAATACGGGATATAACATCCTCCCCCCCCCCCCCCCCCTTAGAACATTCGTCCTCGAATGTTAAACTAGACTTATAGGGTTTTACAAACATTTCGGGGAGGTTTTCTTTTATAGTCATCCCATATAATGCATTCACCATTCAGAATAGCCAAATAAGGGATTTAGATTACCTGTTGGCATAGGAAACAAATGGGGGTACTTCTTCTTCTTCTCGTCCTCCGCTTCCCAGGTCATTTTCTCTCAGTTATTGTTCCGCCACAAGACCTTAACAGGAGGCACATCTTTGGTATGTAGTCTCCTCACCTGACGATCCAAGATGGCTACAGGCTGTTCTTCGTAGGACAATTCCTCTATTACCTGGATATCTTCTATAGGAAATACTCTGGAAGGATCGCCAATACATTTGCGGAGCATTGATACATGAAATACCGGATGTACTGCTTCCAGATCGGATGGTAAGTCTAACTCGTAGGCGACCTTGCCTATCTTTCGAACAATCTGATAAGGCCCAATATATCGCGGACTGAGCTTCCCCTTTCTGCCGAATCTCATTACACCTTTCATAGGTGACACTTTTAGAAATACCCAGTCACCAATCTGGAACTCCAAGTGTCGACGTCGATTGTCTGCATAAGATTTCTGTCGACTCTGGGTTGCTAATAACCGATCCCGAATGAGTTTCACCTTATCGACTGCTTGCTGGATCACATCTGGACCAATTAACTTAGTTTCACCCACATCGAACCAACCAATCGGAGATCTGCATTTCCTACCATATAGGGCTTCATACGGTGCCATCTGGATGTTGGAATGATAGCTGTTATTATAAGAAAATTCAATAAGCGGCAAATGATCATCCCAGCAACCTCTGAAATCAATAACACAGGCCCGTAGCATATCTTCCAGCGTCTGAATAGTACGCTCGGCCTGTCCGTCAGACTGAGGATGGAATGCAGTGCTAAGACTCACATGAGTTCCCAATCCTTCCTGAAATAACCTCCAGAAGTTAGCCGTAAACTGAGCACCTCTGTCGGATATAATAGATATGGGAACTCCGTGGAGTCTTACTATCTCCTTAATATATAAACGGGCATAATCCTCTACCGAATAAGTGGTCCTGACTGGGAGGAAATGGGCTGATTTTGTCAGCCTATCCACAATAACCCATATGGAATCATACCTCCGTGGGGTGCGCGGTAAACCTGTAATGAAATCCATATTAATTATTTCCCATTTCCAAGCTGGAATCTCCATTTCCTGTAACAATCCACCGAGCTTCTGATGCTCAATTTTAACCTATTGGCAATTTGGACACTGAGCAATGAACTCTGCAATGTCTCTTTTCATACCATCCCACCAATATAAACATCTGAGATCATGGTACATTTTAGTGGATCCAGGATGAACAGAATACCGAGCATAATGTGCCTCTCCCATAATCTGTCGCCGCAACCCTGTAATGTCAGGTACACATAACCTGCCTCGATATAATAATGTTCCGTCAGGTGAAATCTCGAACTGGGCCTTCTCCTTATCAAGGGCTACATCTCTGTACTGTACCAAAATAGGATCCTCGTATTGGCGTCGTTTTACTTCTTCCATAATAGACGATTCAGCAACTTCTCGGACAGAAACCCCAATATTTCCAGAATTGGCCAAACGGACTCCAAGACTGGCTAGCTGATGAATTTCACGAACTAATTCTTTCCTTTCTGGCTGCACGCCGGTCAAACTGCCCATGGACTTGCGGCTAAGTGCATCTGCTACAACATTGGCTTTCCCAGGATGATATAAAATGTCAACATCATAATCTTTCAATAACTCGAGCCATCTTCTTTGCCACAAATTCAACTCCTTTTGCTTAAAAATATACTGAAGGCTCTTGTGGTCCGTATAAATGTCAACATGAACCCCATATAAGTAATGCCGCCATATCTTCAAAGAATGAATCACCGCTGCCAATTCCAGATCATGAGTGGGATAATTTCTCTCGTGCGGTCTGAGCTGTCGGGAGGCATAGGCTATAACTCGACCATGCTGCATTAGTACACAACCTATCCCAATACCGGAAGCATCACAATAAATGACATACCCGTCTGACCCCTCGGGAAGAGTTAGAACTGGGGCTGTAATCAATTTTTCCTTCAGCAACTGAAAGCTGCGCTCGCAAGCATCAGTCTACTGGAATTTTGCTGCCTTCTGAGTTAGCTTTGTTAATGGTGTTGCGATTGAAGCAAAGTTCTCCACGAATCTCCTATAATACCCTGCTAATCCCAGAAAACTGCGTACCTCAGTCGGTGTCGTAGGCCTAGGCCAATTCTTTACAGCTTCGATCTTCTGTGTATCAACTCGAATACCATCAGCTCTGACGATATGCCCCAAGAATGCCACTGAAGTCAACCAGAATTCACATTTGGAGAACTTAGCATATAATTTCTGTTGTCGGAGTGTGTCAAGTACTGTCCTCAGATGATCTGAATGCTCCTCTGCTAATCGTGAATAAACCAGAATATCATCAATAAACACGATCACAAACATGTCTAGAAACGGCCTGAATACCCGATTCATCAAATCCATAAACACTGCTGGGGCGTTGGTCAACCCGAAAGACATCACTCTGAACTCATAATGCCCGTATCGGGTCCTGAAAGCAGTCTTTGGAATATCTGCCTCTCGTACCCGCACCTGATGATAACCTGAGCGTAAATCTATCTTCGAAAAATATTTAGCACCCTGCAACTGGTCAAATAAATCATCAATTCGGGGGAGGGGATATTTATTCTTTATAGTCACCTTATTCAGCTGTCTGTAATCAATGCACATCCGCAGCGACCCGTCTTTCTTCCTTACAAACAGTACCGGTGCTCCCCAAGGTGACGTACTGGGCCTGATGAAGCCTTTTTCTAATAAATCTTTCTGCTGCTCCTTTAATTCTTTCAATTCTACAGGTGCCATTCTGTAAGGAGGAATAGATATAGGTTGAGTATCTGGAAGCACATCTATCGTGAACTCGATCTCCCGTTCAGGTGGAAGACCTGGAAGCTCATCCGAAAATACATCTGGAAATTCATTGACTACTGGAACTGACTGAAAGTAGGTGTTTCTGCTTTAATATCATGCACGCGAACCAGATGATAAATATACCCTTTCTGAATCATCTTCCTAGCCTTGAGGTATGAAATAAACTTACCCCTCGGCGATGCTGTATTTCCTGCCCATTCTATAACTGGTTCCCCTGGAAACTGGAAGCGAACTACCTTTTTCTGACAGTCAACAATAGCATAACAAGAGGCTAACCAATCCATGCCCATAATAACATCGAATTCCATCATATCTAATTCTACCAAATCGGCCTTGGTGCAACGGCCACATATAATTACAGAACAATCCTTATATACCTGCCTCGCTATAATAAAATCCCCGACCGGTGTAGCTACCTCGAACGACTCTATAGGTTCAGGTGTTATCCCAATTTTACTAGCGACGAGGGGAGAAATATGTGATAAGGTAGAACCTGGGTCTATCAATGCATATACAGCTCGAGAGAAAACCAATAATGTACCTGTGACTACATTTGGCGACGCCTCCTGATCCTGTCGGCTAGCCAAGGCATATATGCGGTTCGAGGGACCGTTAGAATCAGAAACCCCGCCACGGCCTCTACCGCAGCTCGCTGGTGCTCGCATATCCCGCCCCGTAGGGCACATCGCTACAGAAGTGGAGGCCGAACCAGCAGCTGATCCCGTCTGCTGCGCTGCACTACCGGAACCACCCGCCAACGGACAATCTCTCATAATATGGCCCTGGCGACCACAAGAAAAACAGGCACCCGTAGCTCGATAACACTCTCCTGTGTGAGACCTCCCACAATAAGAACATCGAGGCATAGGTGGTCTCGCCTGGCTGGAACCTCTGCTCACCTGCGAACCTGAGGCTCTGGAACTCTGGCCTGCTCCTGAGTGCCCTGCACCATCAAATCGTCTACCTGTAGACTGTGAATGTGAACTCCGGCTTGACTGAGGAGGATATCTGCTATACTGCTGCTGAGGCTGCCCGCCTCGAGACTCCCCAGAATAACTAGCTGACCTAGCCCTCTTGGGCTGCCTCCTGTCACGGTCTCTATCGGGCTGACGCCCTCTGTGCCGGTCCTCCATTCCTTGCGCATATGCCTGTAACTGGGAAATGTCCATACTAGTCTGCGATGCCATCGCCATACAGCTATCAACCAAGTAATGATCCAAACCCATCACGTACCGGTGCATCCTGTTGGCCATATCAGCTACAATGGTGGGTGCATATCTGGCCAGAGAATCAAACTCTAAGCTGTACTCTCGGACACTCCTGCCTCTCTGCCTCAGCTGTAAAAATCTGTCAACTCTCGCTCGCCGCAACTCTGGAGGCAAAAAGTGGTTGAGAAAAGCTGCTGTAAACTCATTCCACACAGCTGGAGGAGCATCCTCGCCTCTGGACAACTCCTAAGACTCGTACCAATTAATCACTACGTTTCTCAATCTATGTGAAGCCAGCTCGACAGACTCAGTCTCAGAAGCCCTGACTAGTCTCAGTGTACGCTGCATCTGTCGAATAAAATCCTGGGGGTCCTCCTCGGGCTTAGACCCGTAGAACTCTGGGGGATTACAGGTCAAGAAATCACGAACCCTAAAACTGTCACGTCTGTCCACATCATCAGCCCCTAGCCCGCGTCTGCGAGCCTTTCCTGCTACCAATCTCGTCAATAACTACACCGCATCCCTCATCGCCCTGTCCTCTGCCCCTGGCTGAGGAGCGGAGGCTCGGCCGCTGGGGCCTCCGGAGCTAATGGTGGGGCCGCCTCCTGATCCGTGGTGGCAGCGGCTGCTGCTCCAGGCTCCTCTAATGGTAGGGGTGTAGCAGAACCCGCCGACTGGGGTGCAATATCTGGCATAGTCTGAACACGAGCCCGAGTGACTCTCTGTACCTGACTAGTCTCTCCTACCACTGCTTTGCCGTTCTGGGCCGCCGTCGTCTTCTTCGGAGGCATCACTGTAAACATAACAATTGGTCAGAAAGAAATCATCCTAATGGCACAGCCATATCGCACAATCTAAGATCAAAAGGAAGGTAACACCCTAAATGTCCTGTAGCCTCCAATTTATAGATGTGGTGCATAACACATCGATAAACAAGACTCTACTAGACACGGCCTGTAGACATTCCGAGGATAAACCGCTCTGATACCACTTTTGTCACGACCCAACCCCGTGGGCCGTGACTGGTGCCCTAGCTGGACACCCATACACACTTACTAACCAAATCGACATATCTAGGACTTATCCATATTTAGCATACATTAGGTCGTACAGATTCTGGAGCCAGATATCGCCTTGAGCGGTCATATATAGCAAATATCATACAGAACCCGGCAAGGCTGGCGGAAAATACATCGCCCAAATATACACAGCCATACACACACATATGGGCCTTTTCGACCATCACAGTAAACAGAACCGCTTAAGACACCGATCACAGACAGAACCAGACAATAATGACCCATGACCCACATATATGTCTACAGGCCTCTACAAACAACAACGGAAACATATGACGGGATAGGGCCCCGCCGTACCCCAAATAGTCATACAAATACATATACATACAAAAACATGTACAATGAAAGGTATGTACCAAAATATGGGCTCCGGATCAAAGGGAGCACTCCAAAGTAGCAGAATATGTATCCTACACTGGCGGGTCACCAGAACGAACGTCTGTACCTGCGGGCATGAAACACAGCCTCCGAAGAAAGGGGGTCAGTACGAAATAGGTACTGAGTATGTAAAGCATGAAATATACTACCCAAAGTCATAACGGAAATACGAAGTATGGAAAATAAGAATAAAATCAATATACCGAGAGATCGTTTTTAAGACACAAATAATGCAAATATAAGAGTCATGCATAGGGCTCAGGAACGTGGTCGCCACTCCGACGCTGGCACCACAACACATCATACTCCAGAAGGTTTCAAATCTCCGCACGAACCCGAACATATCGTATCATCATAACATATCACAACATCAGAACACATCATATGCCATATCACATCATAACGTCGTATATAAGCGGTACCCGGCCCTATGGCGAGGAACTCGGGAACCGTAACACATCATACTGCCGAATATAACATAGTGCGCACGATAACAAAACCGGCCCGGGACCCGGCGAACGATGTAATAGTAGTATGCACGAGCGGAGTAGTGAGAAAACCATATGCATATAAATAAATAAATTTCAAAACTCAATGGACAAATATATTTACCGACATCTGAAGGCTCAGAAACAAGTTTCGGGTCAATCGGAATTAGTATAAGAAAGTTGCGAGCTTTTGAAGTACAGAACCTTGTAAAAGCGTTTCAGAAGCCATTTTGAAAATTTATGTAACATTCATATTAGGAAACTTTCAACTAGCGTTATGGATCAAATCAAATAGAGCCTTTAGAACCATATGTACGTATCAAAACATATATCCAAGACTTTAGTTGTATCAATTATTTTCCGAACAACATTCAGAAACATATCAACTAGAATCTTCGAACATCATAAATACGTACCAAACCATATGGAATAGCTTATGGAAGTCGAAGACATTGGCCATCCTAGTGGCTCTAAGAATAGGATTTTCTTTAGAGTCATACATATACGTCATTTATTCGTTCCATAAAGGTCATGCCAAAAGAAAGAAAGGTTAGGCTTTACATACCTCGATCGCTCGCTAAACAAATCTCGACTCAAGTCTCGGCTCCCCAATATCTACAATAACGTTATTAATTACCAAACGTTAGCTACAAGTACTTAGAAATTCAATTCTAACTAGTACTTGTCTACAGAAATTTCGGCAGCACCTCCCCTGTAAATACAACAACCCCGAGAATTTAACTCGGCCAAATTTATCAACAACCATACCAACAATCATTTCAACAATACCAACAATTGATTTGAAACATATTCTACCATTAATAACCCGCACAACATTCAAAACAATCCAACCAACTCTATTCCACCCGAAACTCTACAATTGCAACAAAAGCCACAACAATACATTTTCTTCCTTCAAATTCATAAACTACAACAACAATTCACACTTTAGCAACTTCACTTTCATAATTACATAAAACCATATAAAAATCACATTAATTCCTACAACAACCCATAAAAAATTTCAATGCCGATTTGAACCATTAAACTTCCATTTGCATCACAAAGTTCCCCAACAATACAACTAACATGCTACATAAAATTAATACATCTTTCCTCCGCCATATACACCACACGGCCACACACACACAACACACTAATTCCACAATTTTCATTCATTTCTACATACCACATACATAAAACTTCCATAACATATAAAAGAAGACAAATTCTTACCTTTTTCCTCAATTTTCCACTTGACTAGAATTTTTGGACTTGCCACAAAAATAGTTTTCTTGCCCTAATAATTATACCACGTTGAAGAGGGCCCTTGAATTAGTAAGAATACTAGAAAAATATAATTTTTGGATCAAAGATTGATGGCCTCAATTTTTCTCTCTTTTTTCTTTCTTGGCCGAACTCTTGCCTCTCTCTCTCTCAAGTTCTTGTTTTTTTTTCTTAAAGGTTCTAAAATGAGATGATAATGTAGTGGCCATCTCTTTTTATTTGTTGTATTTAAATTCTACTTGGGCCTTGGCCCATGCCCCTATGGCCGGCCCCCTTTGGGCCTCTTTTTGTTTCCAAGCCCAATTACTTATGACTAATATTTTGTAATTCATGATACTATTTTCCAAATTCCAATTTAGCCCTTAGCCTTCCTCAATATTTCTGCATCAATATATTTCATGAACAACTTACATTTTAAATAAGATCAAAATATTGCCTTATCTCTTACTAGTCACAATTATTTCAAATTTTTCTAATATGCAAAATACGGGATATAACAATTGTGCAGCATTTCTTCTGTTTCTGCAACTTCCTCTATATGATATAACAGCTCCCAAACATCAATAACAACATCACAATATCATAATCAACAATTTTCATCAATCATACATTATTCAATTCTCTCAATTCCATTTCAAATCATCCATAACTAAAATTACCACACTACGTCGTCTTCGTCAACACACAATGTTTCCCCAACACTTTTAATATCTTTTGCAACAAGATTATATTCATAATACATCAAGAGTTATAATTCATGTCAACTACTATTCAAGAATACCATTATTTTCACATTTGAGCTCCATATTCTATTTTCTTCCATAATCCAAGTCTTTCAACCCCTCAATATTCTAAATAACGAGAAATGATCATAAAACTTACCTTTGATTATGTTGAAACGAGTTCTAGATGGAAATGGTTCACTTGAAGAAAACCCTAGCTACAATTCCAAAGATATTCCTTGCTTCCATCAACTTTAGCTAGCATTCTTGCACTTGATTCTACTACTTTTTGGTGTTTGATCTTTGATTTCACCTTAGATTTGTCTTGCTATACTTGGAAGAAGGTTCTAGGACTTTTGAGAGTGTGGAAGAAGTGGGAAATGAGAAATAAGAAGAAGGGTCATGCATATAAGGAAAAAGAAAATCTGACCCGACCCGAAATCTACAGCCTATTATACGGAGCGTACAAATTATACGGTCCGTATAATTGGACCATACATTTCCTCCAAAATCTCATCCTCCTCTGGGAGAGTTCTATGGACTTATATATGGGCCGCATAAATTATATGGTCCGTACAAAGTACCGTACAATCCATAATTTCCCGAAACTTGTCCTCGTCGTCTCGTTTCACCTCCAATCCTTATGGAACCTTATTAGCACTTGTTTAACACCTCATTAACAATTTAAGGAGCATTATAACTCTTCTTTAAGACATCATTAAGTTAATATTATCTCGGTACTTTGCAAAACCCTTCCAAAACACGGTTTATGCCTTACATTCTTCCATCAAACTCTCCTCTCTTGCATCAAACATCTTTGGAGTCTTAATTGGAATCGTTAAGTACTAATTCTTACTTATAGAAACATCATACACCCGTGCGTTATCCTATTCATTGTGCAACGACATGAAATTTTTCTGGGTGTAATGAACTTGATGTTGTGGTATATGTCCATGTGTTTATATGACGATTTGATGGAAGAATTGGAAGTAAACTTGAAATAGAATTTATAAAATAAGATGTTGTGCACGTGGGCTATTTGGGAAGAATCTATCAGATGACTTTTGATTTAACTTAGTATGGCAACGTGAATTGAGTTGAGTTGGGTGGAAGTGAATTCCGGCAAATTTTAAGAGGGTTTAATTTAAAGACTTAAGATAGGCATATGACAATAAGTCTAACAGTAATATGATTTTTCTTGAATGTAGAATTACGAGCTCGGGAGAATAAGCTTTAAGTAGTAGGTGATCAATCAGGTATATTAAGGCTAGTCCCTTTCTTTCAAAAGGCATGATTCCTATGTTATGATTCCATACATATTTTCCATAACCTTCTTACTTCTAGAAAATATAAGTTCATGATTCTTAAAGGCTACTTATGATGTTAAAGATGAGATTTTTCCTATGATGACCATGATGATGATGATTTTATTTTTAGAAATTCCAAAGCTTATGATTTTAAGGCTATTATGAGATTATTGAGTTATTTCATGCTTTTCTTGATTCCGTTCATTGTTGTCGATCTCACCTTATCATAATTGTTCCTTCAAGGTGGGATAAACTGATGATGATTATTCCATAATACAAATCAGAGGTTATCGACCTTACGTCACTCCGATAGAGTTGTAGCTTTTATTTGGGCTCTCATGCATGCTTTATGTATATCTATATATATGATTACACTAGGCCTAATTGGCCGGGCAGACACCACTACGGTGGGCGTAGTGGGCCGCTTATAGACAATGATTATAACACTGTGTCTATATGGCACGGACAGTCACCACTAGTGGGCGGCGCGAGATGATTACTCCGGACGCGGACTAATGATTATGTTATGTACATGTATATGATATGAGAAATGTTATATTTAAAGGTTAAGCATGCATGATATCCGGCTTACGAGGCAATCAGATGTACAGGTTATCTCTTTATCTCATGCTATGTTCCATACTTCTTGTTATGTAGCTATTCATGCCTTACATACTCAGTACACTGTTCGTACTGACGTCCTTTCTCTTAGACGTTAGGTTCATGCCTGCAGGTTCAGGTAGTCAGCCAGACGATCCAGACTAGTAGGACCTCCCCTCAGCCGCAGTCAGTGCGCTCCATTTGGTTCGGAGCTGCGGCACTTTTTGGTATGCTATCTTGATATGCAGATATATGGGTATGGCAGGGCCTTGTCCTATCTTTTCTACAGTTTATATTCCATAGAGGTCTGTAGACAGTTGTATATAGTTGGAACGTTGTGTAGTTCTGTCATCTATTATTTTGTGTACAGCACATGTAGCGGCTAAGTCGGCCTGCGGTGTTATCCTTAGCACATACGCTTGTATATCCTTGTGCATGGTTTATGAGTTTCGATGTAAAGTTTGTTGCATTAATTTTATAGAAGTTGGCATAGTTCAGATATAAGTAAAAATAGGCCACCAGGTTACTCAGTATAGGGCAAGTACAAGTTTAGGGGTGCTTGGTTAGTAGTGATCGGGCACTCGTCACGGCTCATCGACTTGGGTCGTGACACTATGCTTTCTGGAATCCTTTTAACTCGTGCATATTATATATTCCAAAATTATTGAGCCATGCACGAGTAGAGTAGTGAGAAACTATATGCATATAAAACAATCTTTAAGATCCGATAGGTAAGTACACAAATTGACACTTGCGGATCATAAACACGTTTCGACTCAATCCGAGTTAGTATGAGAAAGTTATGGACGTTGTCCCTTACAGAAACCTCTTTGAACCTTTCAAAAGATATCTTTGGAAAATCAAAGCAATAGTCATACCAAATACCTTTCGAATATCACTATGGATAAAATCAAAATAGAACTTTTGGAACCATACACACATATCAAGACATAGCAAAACAGTTTTCGGAAGTCAAGAACATTAGCCATCCTAGTGGCTCTAAGAATAGGAGTTTCTTTGAAATCATACATATACTTTGAGTGTTTGTTTCAGAAGGATCATGCCAAAAGAAAGAAAGGGTAAGTCTTACATACCTGTTCCACGTCCTATTAGCTACGCTTATTTGTCCAAGCTCGCCAGTCTACATTCAATAGTATTCACACAATCATTAGACTCATCGTCACACACTTGTCTTAGTTTCTCAAATAAATTCACTTATAATCTGCCGAAATTTCGGCAGCATTTCCCCTGTAAATACAACCAACCCCGAGAATCTAACTCGGCCAAATCATCAACAACAATACCAACAACCATATTTTGCAACTTTCACAATCAATTTAAAATACATTCTAACTTTAGTAACTCTCTTTTTACATACTTCGACGGCGTTTCATTCATGCTCAATTCATAATTTCTCACATATTCAAGTATTAATACAAAACCATTCAAACAATATTCAAGAACACTTCAAACAATCCGCACAACGTTTCAAACGGCCCCGAAACCTTCCAAATGCAACGAGAGCAATAACAACACTTTCCCTTCTTTCAAATTCATGAACTACACCAAACACACATTAGCAACTTCATTCATACAAATATAAGAATTCATGCTAGTGTCACATTAACTTCTTCAACAATCCCACAATGATTACAACTTCTTTTCAAGCCATCAAACCTTCATTTTTATCATGGAATCCACAACAACAACAATCAAAATACTAAATAAAATCAACTCATCACATCCTACCAACATAGACCTATTCGGCCACAACCAACATGCATATATTTTTCATGAATTTCATCCATTTCCACATACTACAACACTCACAAATCATCCATGATACATGAAAGAGAAGATTAAACCTTACCTTTGTCCACTTATCTTCTCACTCGGCTAGGGTTGTGAATTGCATAAATGAATGGTTTGATTGCTCCAACAACTCCTTCATGTTAATGAGGACCTTCAAATTGGTTGAAATGATAGAAGAAAATTATTTTTCTTGATCAATTTCTATGGCACCAATTTTGGGAGCCATGACCGAATGCTCTTATTTCTTTTATTGAAGTTTCTTGTCTTGGAAGATGAATTATGTCTTGCTATGTAAGCATTGGTGTATATATATAATTAACCCCATCAAATAAAAATGTGGACACATGCCCCTACTTGTGGCTTGAGGCAATTGGCCAAGCCTTGGGGTGGGACCCACTTAAGTCCACACGGCCATGGTTGCTTGGTCTTGAACCTTCTTGAATTGTTTTTGTGAATTTCCTTTCTTGCCCCTAGCCTTCCTCAATATTACCATGAACCACCTTGTGAACTTCCCTTTTTTACCCCTAGCCTTTCTCAGTATTTCCATACCACTAATATTTATAAGCAGCTTGTGTGTTAAACATAACCGGAAAATAGTCTTGCCCTTAACTTGCCACGACTATCTTGAAACATACGAATGTACAAAATACGGGATATAACATCCTCCCCTCTTTTAGAACATTCGTCCTCGAATGTTATACTGGCCTTGTGGGGTCTACACTTCGGGGAGATCTCTTTTATAGTTATCACATACAGTTCATTCTCCATCCCACATATCCGCTTTAGAAATTTAGGTTACCTGTAGGCATAGGGAATAAGTAGGGGTAATTCTTCTTTATATCATCCTCGACTTCCCAGGTCATCTTTTCTCTGTTATTGTTTTGCCACGACACCTTAACAGAAGCCACGTCTTTGGTACGCAATCTTCACTTGACGATCCAGTGTGGCTATAGGCTACTCCTTTATCCTCATGTTTGCCTCATGGTACACTTATTGTCAATTCATTTCTACTTCTTTCAGGTATCCTTCTGATGTGCCGACATGTTTTGAACTCTGGCCCCGAGCTAATAAATTTTTCCTCCTCTGGAGCCTGAAAATGTTGCGATTCCTTTTAAGTCTAATATAATATGTTCTCCCCCCCCCCCCTCCCATTTTTAAGGGGCTCCTTACACGCCAACAGTTTTCGGGTACCCTCGTCAATGATAATTACCTACCGCCTTTCACTTTCTTCTTAAGGCTGGGGTCCGTCATTGTATAGTCTGGCCTGTCTATCTTCTTGCTACTTACACTCTCGTATTTAACTAGAATACTTATAAGGGTATCCAATTCTAATGCCTTCTTTCTCGTCTTTCCATACCTCTGTCTTTTGTGACTAACAGTGTCCTGGACTCACTAGTTCATAGAGATGTCGAGATTCACTATGTCCTTTTAGGAAGTCTTTGATTATACCTTACTCCCCGTCTTCCTTCCAACTCTGTGCATAACATATCGAAAACTTCTTACCATAAGTTTTTCTTTCATTTTACGCCTAGCTCATCGTTTGTCAACACTTCCATACCCCTCCATTCACTATTAGTACTCTCGCGCATTTAGCTCACTTACTCGTAAGTCTTCTTAACCATGCGCTTGTATTGCAGCTGTGCATCCATGTTGTCTCGAGCGTCCTGCTACTTTTGCTCTTAGCATGGAATCCTTATAGTTTACACTCTCTCTATCCTCACTCATTGATCCTTTAACTATACTTATGATGCTATGACTGAGCAATTTCCCATGCACGTTCCCTGCACTTCATTCCATTTCCTCTAAGATCAAATCTCTCAGACCTCACATGAATTCTCATTCCATACCATTAATTTCCCAATCAACAGTGTCGACCCATCATCCTTGTTCTTTCCTCGATGCGTAATCGGGTTCCTACCGCTAACTCGTTAAGGTATTCTTCTTACTCCTATAGTTAAAGATTCCCAATTGTTTTACTCCCAAATGTTCTCCTCTTCCTTCGACTAACCCGTTAGTATACCTTTCCTACTTTCATCCTTAACCCTCCTTGGGTTTCTTCCTACTAGACCACCTTTCTTCTCTCGGTTTTTGCAACATTGGCTCCGAAGTCCGTGAAATATTACTTTAAACGCGCAAATCCGTTCTATTCTTAAGTTATCCTTTTTGGAGGGCTTCTCCATGTCCGAGGCAACCACATTAATATGGCTACATATTTATCCCTTTATATACCCTCCAAGGGTCGAAATCTTCTAACATCGTCGCAAGGTTTAATCATTATTTCTCTTACTTCACATTCCTTGATATGGTCACTATTCTTTTATCCCCACTTATTGAAATCGGTTTTCGAACCCCACGCATTCCTCTTTTGTTCCATATTACCACACTTTATCCCTTTCACATGCCTACCTTCAAATTTTTACCCTAATAGCCTCGTGCCTTGCCTGTAGTTTCTCTCGGGGGCTTCACTCACTCATGTTTCTTACTTTTCACCTTTTTCTGACATTTTGATCTCCTTGCCTTCCATTTACACACTCTCTTTCTTTTCCAAATATCGTTGTATTAGAACTTTCCAATCTTAACCTGTAGTGAAAATAATAGCAGCTTACCTTGTGACACTTGCACTATTTATTTTTGTTGTCACTTGATCTTCGGTACCCTTGCTCGATTGAGGCCTTTCATACCGTAACACTGGTTACTGGGGTACACATGCCCACCAACATAGTCATAAATAGGATACCATATGCATACATACATACTTATTTATTTACTACCATCTCGCTTACAAAATATTTCCAAATGCTATTCAACCTCATCCTAGTTCCAGAGCTGGGATGCGCTTTCTTTCTTTTCACAGGTCTAGTCTGCCTCGTCCTACGCGACCTCCTAGGGTTTCCAACCATTCCATATACTCTAGTTCCCCTTAGGCTACTCTCGCTTCTCATTTGTCTCTTATGTCTAAATCTATAGGATTTCTTGCACACTTCCCAGGTGGTCACCCATCCTAATATTTCTCTCACCTTAGCACGCTTAACCTTGAAACTCCGATGAAATCCGGTGCATTGATGCTGATATAATCGCATCCACCTCACCGCATGACCTTCACCGCATAATCTGGGACAGGTTGAAGTCTTAACAAATTCCGAGACATTCTCGTAACACATCTCTCTCCTTTAACAATTGCTATTTTAACCTTTTCAATCCCCAATATTCACCTTTCACTTGTGTGTATGGCTACTTTCCATCCTGGATTTCCAGGTTCCTGATGATAGGGAACACACCTTCATCGCCATTACCTATAATTACTCGGGTATCAGCCTGTTTGGGTTTCTATTCACCATTCTTATATAATAATCTACAATAGAAGTCATTTGTCGACTTTCCCTGAATCCTCTAACAGACCTTGCTCCTACTAAACCTCGAATGTTATCCATTTTAATCCTTCGGACTACTAATCGTCTTTCACGCAATTATTCTTCATGCCATGCCAAGTCCATAACCCTTCTGAAACAACGCATCTCACTTATTGTCTATTTACAATATTTCCTTCCCACGCTTCTTTCTGTTAGGCGTTGCCAACTAAATGACTTGATTTTGAAAGATTTCTGGCAGAGTCTTCTTTTACAATTCTTACTATTCAGAATCTGCATGCAGCAAACACCAACAATGCCTCACAGGGCATACATATGTATACGACATATCCCAGCCACCCAGAGCTTCCAATTCCAGATAAAAGAACAAAAATATCAAAACTTACCTCTGTGACTTCCCATATCGTCACTCACCTTCTCCCGTCGATACTGTGCTTCTGCTGAGATCAAAGGTTAGTGCTAGGAATCTCATTTCCTATGACTTAGCTCTATCGCACGATCTAAGACAGAAAGAAGGTCAACGATCCCTAGATGCCCTGCAGCCTCCTGTTTATAAGTGTGGCCGGCTTCACATCCATAAACAGGACTCTACTGGACATGACTTTGCAGACAACCCCTAGGACGAACCACTTTGTCACACCCTAACCTCGCTAGGGTGTGATGGGCACCCGACCCTTACTTAGGGCCGAGCGAACCCGCTGAATCTTACTACACACATAATCGCTTAGGACTCTTAAGCCAAACAAAAATGAAATACATAATAAGGGCTTTCAGAAACATTCTTTTCGTCGTTCTCAAGTCAAGTAAAATCTGTAGTTATTTGGACTTTGTAACAATATGCATAATGGTACGTCGACTTACAGAACCGACTACAAGACTGACTTTCTATACTCACGACTCTGTCTGCAAAGTCTCTAACATCGACCAATATACCATAACATGAATACTCTGACTCGGCAACACTCCAGGAGGAAATGGAGCTCGCTAATTCAGCTGGAACATCTTCTATAATGGCTTTTACTCATCTGTATATACCTGCGTGGCATGAAACACAACCCCCGAAGAAAAGGGGATCAGTACGGAATATGTACTGAGCATGTAAGGCATGAAATATAGTAAAGAGGATCATAACTAAAATAGAGATTTACCAAAAACAAGTATGACTTTTAAAAACATCAATGCACTTGCCTTTTGAAATGAAAATCATGTATGTCAACATCATATATCATATATACATATAACGTGCCCCGGCCCTCTAGTGAGGGACGCGGTGAATAAAATCATTTATGTAAATGTCATGTATCATATATGCATGTAACGTGCCCCGGCCCTCTAGTGAGGGTCGCGGTGAATAGAGTCATCATATGCGATCCTGGCCGCCACCCTGTCATCATATCATCAGGTCATCATATCATATATATATATATATATATATATATAACGTGCCTCGGCCCTCTAGTGAGGGACGCGGTGAACAATGCAGTAGAGTACGCACGAGAACATGCCCTAGCCCGGGATGCAGTGAAGGACATATTGAGGCATGCACGAGGAGAGAAGTGAGAAACTATATGCATATAAAACTGTTATATCCCGCATTTTGTACATTCGGAAAATTAAAGATAATTGCGGGAAGTTAAGAGCAAGGCTATATTTTTTATTTTATTTAACACACAAGTTGTTTATGAAAATTATTGATGTGGAAATATTAAGAAAGGCTAGGGGTAAAAAGGGAAATTCACAAGGTGGTTCATGGTAATATTGAGGAAGGCTAAGGGCAAATTCGGAATTAGGAAAATAATTTTCATGAATTCCAAAAAAAAAAAAAAAAGGTCTTGAAGCAAAAGGGGCCAAGTGGGCCGCCGTCCAATAGGGTGTGGGCCTTGGCCCACATGGATGCAAAATAAATAGCTAAAAGAAGACTAATTGGATCATATTATTCTTCTTTTCCACACTTAGAAATTTCAAGAAGCTTGGAGAAGACAAAAGGGAGCCATTCGGCCATGACCCTAGCCGAACAAGACCATACAAAAACTTGATCAAAAATTATTTTCTTCTAGCTAAACAACCAATTGGAAGGTCCCTAGCAAAGTGAAGTAGTCATCGGAGCAAGTAAAACATCTATTCTTGCAAGCTACAAATCCTAGCCAAGTGAGAAGTTAAGGGTAAAAGGTAAGGTTTAATCCTCTTTTCATGTGTTAGGGATGGTTTGTACATGTTGTAGTATGTAGAAATGGATGGAATTTACGCAAATATAGAGGTGGTGTTGTGGCCGTGCATGTTTAGATGTTGTGTAGAAGTGACGAATTAATTTTACTTAGTATTTTGGTTGTTGTTGTCATGAATTCTATGATAAAAAAAATGAGAGTTTAATGGTTAAAGTTGAAGTTGAAATTGTTGTGGGCTGTTTTAGAAGCCAATGCGAATTGAATATAGTCTCTTGTATTTATGAAAAATAATGTTGTTAGTGTGTGAATTGTTGGTGTAGTTCATGAATTTGAAAGAAGGAAATGTGTTGTCATTGCTCTTGTTGCATTGTGGAGGTTTCGGGTAGAGTGACATATTGGTTAGACTATCTTGAATGTTATGCGGATTGTTTGAAGTGTTCTTGAATATTGTTTGAATGGTTTCGGATTAGTACTTGAATATGTGAGCAATTATGAATTGAACATAAATGAAACGCCGTCGAACTTTGTAGAAAGAAGTTGCTAACGTTGGAATGCGTTTTGAATCGATTGTTGATATTGTTAGAATGACTGTTGGTATTGTTGTTGGTAATTTGGCCGAGTTGAATTCTCGGATTTGTTGTTGATGATTTGGCCATTTTGGATTCTCGGGGTTAGTTGTATTTTTTTGGGAAATGCTGCCGAAATTTCTGTAAATAAAGTGTTGGTTTAGAATTGGACTCTTAAGTGTTTATGGCTAATGTTTGGTATATACTAATATTGTTGTAGATCTTGCGAAGCCAAAGACTTAAGTTCGGATTAGCTTAGGAAGCGGGCAAGGTATGTAAGGCTTACCCTTTCTTTCTTTTAGCATGATCCTTATGAAACAAGTAGATGAGGTATATGTATGATTTCAAAGAGATTCCTATTTTTAGAGCCACTAGGATGGCTAATGTTCTTGATTTCCATAAGCTACTTCATATGGTTTTGATACGTATCTATGATTTCCGAAGCTCTATTTGATATGTTTTCCGAGTTTGTCTATGATTCTTATTCACTTCCGACATGAGTATGCTCGATATAGTTGAGCTTAGTGTATGGTTGAATAATGAGTAAAGCATAAAGAGTTCATGTCTCCGAAAGAGTTCTATAAGTACTAAAGTCTCTAACTTTTGTATACAGTCTGGGATTGTTTTGGAAATGTTCGTAGAGGTTCTGTGGTAAAAATATCCATAACATTCTCATACTAAACCGGATTGACTTGAAACGTGATAATGATCCTCGAGTGTCAATTTGCGTTCCTACCTATCGAGTCTTGAATTATGTGCATATAGTTTCTCACTACTCTGCTCGTGGATGCCTCAATATGTCCTTCACTGAGCCCGGGCCAGGATACGTTCTCGTACGTACTCCACTGCATTGTTCACCGAGTCCTTCTCACTTGCGGGCCGGGACATGTTATATGTATATGTATATGATGATATGATGATACAGGGATGGCGGCCAGGATGGCGTATGATGACTTCATTCACCGAGACCTGCAATAGAGGGCCGGGACACGTTATGCATACATGATATATGATGTTGACATGCATGATTCTATCCACCGAGTCCCTCACTAGAGGGCCGGGACACGTTATGTATATATGATATATGATCTTGACATGCATGATTCTATCCACCGAGTCCCTCACTAGAGGGCCGAGACACGTTATATATATATATATATATATATGTGTGTGTGTGTGTGTGTGTATGATTCATGATTTGAAATGCACGACTTCATTTCATAAGGAAAACGTATTGATGATTTTAACAGTCATACTGGTTCTGGTAAGTGAGTATGTCTGGGTGTCCAGCTCGGGCACTAGTTACGGCCCACGGGGTTGGGTCGTGACAAAAGTGGTATCAGAGCGGTTCGTCCTCGGAATATCTACAGGCCGTGTCTAGTAGAGTCTTGTTTATCGGTGTGTGGTGCACCACATCTATAAACAGGAAGCTACAGGACATTTAGGATGTTACCTTTTCTTCGATCTTAGATCGTGCGATAGAGCTGTATTTATTAGGATGATTCCCTTCTAAAAAATTATTATGTCTACAGTGAGGCTCCAAAGGGAGCGATAGCATCAGTATTTTGGGAAATCGCTTCTGATTCTCTTCCTGCAGGTGATTGTAGATTGACGAAAGATGAAGAGGATAGCTTCAAATAGTGGGGGTGCTAAGAAGGCCCCTAGGGTATCCCCAGGGCCGAGTAAGAGGAGCCTCAGCTATTCTATTGAGACTGATCCTTCAGAGGACCCGACAACAATCCCTCCAGAGTTTTTGACCCCCAGGAAAGAGGACCCCGCGAAGGTCAGTTACGATACAGATCCCTCGGAGGATCCGGCGATGATTCCTCCAGAGTTTCTGACTCCTAGGGAGGAGGACCCCGCAGAGAACAGTTACGATATAGATCCATCCGAGCATTTCTCTGGGACACCGGAGGAGGGGATTTCTAGGGCCATGCCAGCTGCTCCTGTGGTGGAGCACTACGTTAGACAGGCCTCTCCGGTGAGTGTTACGGACTACTCCAGTCCCCTATCCTGGCCGTCAGTAAACCAGGAATTGCCCGATTATCTATACTCCTCAGATTCAGATACGAGTGATGACGAGAGTCAGACGAGCAGATGGAGGATAGATGATGATGAGGAGCATACTTCACACGGCAGCCCATCAGGTCAGACTAGAGACAGGTCGACTACAGGTATATGAGTTCTCTTTGGAACTTTCTATGTATGTGTAACTTCTGTAGAGTATCATTTAATGACGGCAAATGGAAATGTAAAGGGGCCGATGATTCAGTGTTTATAAGTAACGACGATTGAGATGTCTCCGCCACCAGTGGGAATCTAGAAACCCCGGATGAAAGATAGTCATGCATATGAATGAAAAGTGGATATTGAGGATTTAAAAGGTTAACACAGTAATTGTATAGTCAGAAAAGTAAAAGACCCTCTCTAGGTCGGAGGGGGGGGGGGGGGGGACACGTTACGAGAATGCCCTGGAAGTTGTTAAGACCCCGACTTGCCTTAGATTACGTGATAAAGGTCGTGCGGGGAAGTGGATGCAATTATACCAGCATTAACGCACCAAAATGCATTAAAGTTTCGAGGTTAAGCATGCTAGGGTGAGAGAAATTTTAGGATGGGTGACCCCTTGGGAAGAGTACTAAAAGTTCCATAAATGTAGATATAAGAGACAGATGTGAAAGTTGGGTAACCTAAAGGAAATTAGAATATGCGGAGTGGTTAGAAATCTTAAAGAAGTCGGGTAGGCTAAGGCGGACTAGACCGGTATAGAGAAAGAAAGCGCGTCATAGCTCTGGAATTAGGGTGAATTTGAATCGTGTTTGGAAATATTTGTAAGCGAGAGGATGATGGACATATATGTATGCATATGATATCCCATGTATGACTGTATCGATCGGTAGGTGAATCCCAACAACCAGTGTTGTGATGTATGGAAGATATTAACTGAACGGAAATTAAGAAACAAAACGGAAGATATAGTACAGATATTATAAGGTAAACTCATACTGGTTCCATCACTGGTTAAAGTTGGAAAGTCCTAATACAACGATGTCCAAGAGCAGAACGAAAGTGAGAACGTGGAGGGTAAGGATATCTGAAGTATCAGTAATGTCAAAGGAAAGGAATATGAGTGAGTAAAGCCTCTAAAGGAAATGACATGCAAAGCAGGAAACTATCTGAGTAGAAATTCGAAGAACAGGTCTGTAAAAGAATTAGAGTGTGATAGTAAGGAACAAAAAGGGGAATAGATCTGAGAAAGGTTACCAGTGAACATAGGACGAGCGTATGGGAGTACGAAGGATACTTAAATAAGTTGGCGATAGCAAACCGATTACTTGCCAAGGGAAGGACAAGGATAGTGAGTTGGTGTAATTGATAAGAAAACCTATGACATGGAATGAGGATTCATATGAAGACTGAGAAATTCGATTATCGAGAAAATAGAGTGAAAGATAAGGAATAGGCATGAAGGAAAGGAAAACTTGGCCGAATCCTCTACTATAGAAGGATATAATTACAAAAGGATAAATGCGTAGCCATATCGATATGGTTGCTTCGAACATAGAGAGGCCTTCCTGGAGAGTGACTTAAGAATGGAACCGATTCGCGCATATAAAAGAATACCTTGCGAACTTCAGAGCCGATGCTACAAACAACAAGAGAAGAAAGATACTCCCTAAGAAAGATTAAGGATACTGATGGCTTGATCGAAGGAAAAAGGAGAGTATTTAGAAAGAGAGTAACTGGAAACGGTTACGCACCAAAAGGTTAATAACTCTGTTAGGCATAAAAGACAGGGGTATGTCTGTTATATCCCGCATTTTTGTACAATCGGGTAATTCAAGGTAATTGCGGGAAGATGACAAGCAAGGCCTTATTTTTATTTTGTTAAGCATATGAGTTGCTTATGAAGAATTTAGAAGCGGAAATTTTAAGAAAGGCTAGGGGCAAAAAGGTAAAATGGCAATATGACTCGTGGAAATATGGAGGAAGATGAAGGGTAAATTTGGAATTCGGAAAAAAATTATTATTTGTCATGAAGAACAAAAAAAAAAGTGGGCTTATGTTTTGGGCCTTGTTGGCCGTCCAAGTGGTGGGCTAAGCCCACAAGTGGACTTGGACAAAATATGGATAAAAGATGACTTAGTCATCTTATTTCCAAAACTTTCTAGACATTTCAAGAAACCAAGAACAACAAAAGAAAAAGAAGAACCTTCAAGGGCCTTTCGGCCAAGTGCAAAAATTACCAAGAAAATTGACAAAAATTTCTTCAAAAATCATTTCCTACCAATTGAAGGGTTCCTAGTAAAGTGAAGTGGCCTTTGGAGCAAAACAAATTCATATTCTTGCAAGCTACAAGGCATAGCTAAGTAGGAAGTCAAGGAGAAAAGGTAAGAGCTTATACTCTTTTATATGTCATGGATGTTTATGTATGTTGTAGTGTACAAAAATGGATGAAATTCATATGGAATATGAACATGGGGGTGTGGCCGTGCATGTATGTGTGTGTGTAGAAATCATGTTTTAATTATTTTATCTAGTGGATAGTTGTGGTTGTAATGAATGCTATGTTAATAATGGAAGTCGGATGATGTTAGTGAAGTTGTAGCCATGTGTGTATGATGTTGGGCGTGAGTTGTATATCACATGTATAGCCGTGTATATTTGGTGAATCATGAAGGAATGGTGAGTAAGTTTTATTTAGTATGTTGGTTGTTGTGTTGTGAATTTTATGTTGCAAATAAAAGCCTAATGAGCTTAGTGGAGTATTAGTAGTTGGAGGCTTGTTTTGGAGGATTATATAAATTAAATATGATGGTTATGCATGTGTGGAATATAATGTTGTTAGTGTGAAGTTGTTAGTGCGTAAATTATTAAGTTGTTATTGTTTTTATTGGAGTTGGAAGGCTTTGAAGGAAGTAGTATATTGATTGAGTTGTGATAATGTATCTTGGATTGAATATGGAAATTGTTAGTATGGTTGTTGACATTATGTTGATAGTTTGGCCGGGTTGAATTCCCGGATTGTTGTTGATTAAAAATTGGCTAAGTTGAATTTTGGGGATGGTGTATTTACAGGGGAAGTGCTGCCGAAATTTCGGTAGACAAGTGTTAGCTTAAGATTCAACTTCTAAATGCCCTAATCAATGTTTGGTAAATGTGACCAAATTGTAGATTTTGGCGGATTGGCAACTTGAATTTGGAGTAGCATAAGTAGCGGAAAAAGGTATGTAAGGCTTTACTCTTTCTTCTTTGGCATGTCTTAGGCATACTAGGTTGGATACGAGCCTCGGGAACAACACTACTCTCCGGAATCCGCGCCTAAAGTTTCCCCTTTTTCGTTCAGTAGAATTGAATTAGATATTCATGAATAGTTGGGAGAGTTGCCTAGATATCTAGAACTTGTACAAATGAGACCCGACTACCTTAAAACTCTCACAAGTGACGTCATGAAATGTAATGTACGTAAATTGTGTACGCCGCCTCGCTTGATCCGAGGTGGGCCCATTGTTCCCGGATTTTCCTTATTGTTCCGTTTGACTTGTTTTGGAGTAGAACCCAAAGGAAACTTTTGATCCTTGTTCCGTTTATCAAACGATAAGTACTGTAACTATTCTGATGGAAATATGTCTATGATGACAATGATAACGATGATGCTAAGAAAGAGAATATGTCTATGATGAGTATGACAAGAGTGATTCCATGACCAAGAGTCTTAAGTTAAGGATTCAAAATGAGTATGAAAGTGTCAAACTAGTTCTTGAATTTTTATTCTATTTCTTGGTTACGACTCTATCTTTCTAAAAGACTCTAAAGTATATGAATGAATGTTCTATGAGGCTCGTGATCTTATTCTACGTTTTCTCTTAAAGCTATTCCTTATTGATAGTCTCGCCTTATAATGCTAGTCCCTTCAAGGTGAGACAAAGTCATAGTGATTGTTCCATAATGTAATTGGAGGTTACCGACCTTACGTCACTCCGATGGACACACGATCTTCCTTGGGCTCCCCTGCATGCTTATATGATATATGTATATCATATGTATATGTACATTGGGGGAGGGACATATGTTTCATTGCCACCTGGTCAGTTGGCGTTATCATCCCGGACGCGGGATGCCCGGACGCGGGATGCCCGGACGCGGGATATATATGGGCGAGCCGTCGTATTTCGGCACTATGCTATGACATGATATGATATGACTTGATATAATATGATATGAATTGATATGACATGATATGATACGACATGATACGATACGGCATGATATGATACGATACGATATGAAAAAGAAGAGACATGATATGGTATAAACTCTATTTTCTATGACTATGAAAAAGAAATGTTTTTTTATATAAGGGAAAGACAAGCATGCATGGTATCCGGCCAAAAAGGGCATTCCTATGTACAGGTTACTTTCTTATCTCATTACATGTCCTATGATTCCATGATATCGTTATTCATACTTTATGTTTCTGTTTGTATTATTTTCCATGCCTTACATACTCGGTACATTACTCGTACTGACGTCCCTTCTTGTGGACGCTGCGTTTCATGCCGCGCAGGTTAGCAGATAGACGAATTTAATCCCTAGGATCTCCACCAGCTGTTCATTGAGAGTGCTCCTGTCACGCCCCGAACCATGGCCTGGGCGTAACACGGCACTCGGGCCTTGTTTGCATGTGTCCGAGCGAACCTCATGGCTTGCTTGTCAACATGGGCATCAAAATAGTAAACTCTATATGATGTAATTTAAATCAATCATGAAAATGTAATTTGCGGAATAAAGTCTTGAAATTTTCTCATAGCATGAAATATCAGGAAAACATAATAGTCTGCAAACATGAAAGCATAACTGACTCTGTGAACTAACATCTGTCTATGAAACCGCTGAAACATGTCTGAATACTAACTACCAGGACATGGCCCTGGACTACCACTGTTATAGCCCGTATTTCATACGTACGAATGATTTGAAGAAGTCGTGGAATGTTGAGGGCAAGATCGTTTTCCAATTTTTTTTTTAATGTGCAAGTAGGTTATGAAAAAGACTAAGGGCGAAAAGGGAAAATTCACAAAATAGCCCGTGGTAATATTATGGAAGTCTAAGGGTAAAATGGTAATTTCATAAGTATTCAAGAAAATGAAAGAAAAATCTAGAGAGGGAGCATGTGCCCCTCACATGCATGTTACATATATATATATATGAGGGGGAGGTCATCATCTTATTGAAGAGAAAGCATGAACAAAAAAAAAAAAAAAAAAGAAGGGGAAACTATAAAGGCCTATTCGGCCATGTAGGAAAAATATGGGGTTTCCAAATTTGATCCCAAAAATTATTTTCTTCATGTATTCCTACTAATTCAAGGATGCTCTCCAACATGGTATGATAGTTGAAGCAAGAGAATTACTCTTTGGTGAAAAACTCCAATTTTAGCTATGTTGAGAAGTTGTGAAGGAATGGTAAGAAGTCACCTCTTTGTTATATTATGGATGGTTTGTGAGTATTATAGTGTGTGAAAATGGATGAAATTCATGAAATGCATGCATGTTGGTTGTAGCCGTGTGGGTGGTTGAGTTATGTAGAATTGATGAATTAGTTTTACTTAGTACTATAATTGTTGTGGTTATAGATGGTTCATGCATGTTGTGGTATGTTGAAGTGAATGAAACTCATGAAAATATGTAGTGTGTATGTGGGCCGTGTATGTGTGACTTGGTGTAGAGAAAATGGACTAATTTTATGTAATGTGTTGGTTGTTGTTGTAATGTGTAGAAACGAATAAAATTCATGAATATGGTGCTTGTAATTGTGGTGGCCGAATATAGTAGTGTATGTGGAAGTGATGAATTAATTTTATTTAGTAGCTTGACTATTGTGTTGTGGATTCCATGATGTAAAATGAGGATTTGATGACTTGAAATGACATTGAAATCGTTGTGGTGTCGTTGTGGAAATAAATGTGACACTAGCATGAATTCTTATAATTGTATGAACGATAGTATAATACGTAGTTGTTGGTGAAGTTCATGAATTTAGAAGGAAGAAATGTGTTGTCATTTCCTTGTTGCATTTTGGAGATTTCGGGTAAGGTGGCATGTTGGCTAGACTAATTTGAGTGTCGAGTGAATTACTTGGAGTGTTTTTGAATATTATTTGAATGGTTTTGGAGTAGTATTTGAATATGCAAGCAATTGTATTGGCTTGGTTGTATGCGGTCGAATTGAATATAATTGTTGGTATTGTTGTTGATAATGTGGCCGAGTTCCATTCTCGGGTTTGTTGTTGTTGAATTGGGCAAGTTAAACTTTGTGGGATAGAGTAATTACAGGGGAAGTGCTGCCGAAATTTCGGTAGCCAAGTGTCATCTTAAGAATCCAATCCTAAAGCACTAATCAATGTTTGGTAAACATGACCAATTTGTAGATTTTGGCAGATTTGTAGCTTGAATTTGGAGTCGCATATGAAGCGGAAAGAGGTATGTAAGGCTTCACCCTTCTTTCTATGGCATGTCTTAGACGTAATAAGTCGGATACGAGCCGCGGGGACAATTCTATCCTCCGAAATCCGCACCTAAAGTTTTCTCTTTTTCAATCAGTAGAATTGAACTAAAAAGTGTGCAAAAAGTTGGAAGAATTTCCTAAACCTCTAGAACTCGCATAAATAGGACCCGACTACCCTAAAACTCTCACAAGTAACGCCGGGACATGTAATATATGTAAATTTGGTACGCCGCCTCATTTGATCCGAGGTGGGCCCACTGTTCCCGGATTTACCTTAATGTTCCGCTTGACTTACGTTGAAGCTGAATCCAAAAGAAACTTTCGATCCTTATTCCATTACCAAATGACAAGTACTGTACCTATCCCAACGAGAATACTTCTATGACGATAATGATAACGATGACCTCAGAAAAGAGATATGCCTATGATAAGTACGACAAGAATGATTCCACGAATAAGAGTCTTGAGCTAAGAATCCAATGTGAATATGAAAGTGTTGTACTAGTTTCTACAAGACTTCAAAGCATATGAATTGACGGTTATAATGCCAATGATCTTATTCTGTGTCTCCTCTTAAAGCTATTTTCCGTCGATAGTCTCGCCTTATAATTATCGTTCCTTCAAGGTGAGACAAGTGACCCGATCATTCCATAATGTAATCGGAGGATTTCGACCTTACGTTACTCCGATGGACACATGACTTTCTTTGGGCTCTCATGCATGCCAGTTGTATGACATATGAATATGAATGTGAATGTGAATATGTATATGTATATGTATATGGGGAAGGGGAAGGGCCACTGTTATATCACCACCTGATTCAGCTGAATTTCATCCCGGAAGCGGGATTATGGGAGAGCCGGATACGGCGTCTGTATTTGTGATATATATATGGGGACACTGTTGGGGAGAGGGGTGGGAGAGCCGATGTACTCGGCGTCTGTTAATGTAAATGAAGGACACCGTTTTCTGAAATGTTTTGTTTTCTGTATATGTAAAGAAGAAGCACCGTTTTTCAGAATAAGAAACTAAGCATGCATGGCATCCGCAGAAAGGCATTCATATGTACAGGTTACATCTATCCCAGGATAATCCCCATATGTCTATTCCGTTATTATTCATACTGTATATTCCTTTATTATGTTACTATTCATACCTTACATACTCAGTACATTACTCGTACTGACCCCTCTTCTTCGGGGGCTGCGTTCATGCCGCGTAGGTACACCAGACGAGCCACAACTATCATAGAAGATGATCCAGCGGAGTTGGCAGGCTCCACTTGTTCTGGAGTGTTGCCGAGTCAGAGTATCTGAGCTGTGATGTTTGTTTGATGTTAGAGACTTTGCAGACAGAGTCATGGGTATAGAGTGTCAACATTGGTAGACGGCTTCACCAGCCGATATGTTATTATGTTTTATGTCACGAGTCTTATATGGTGTCAGATTTTACTTATGAAAAAAAAATTGAGAACTTACTATGTAATTCCTTAACTGATACAAGAGTTTGTCTTTGTAATAAGAGTCAGCGGGTTCGCTCGACTCCAGATAAGGGGTCGGGTGCCCATCACACCCTAGTAAAGTCGGGGTGTGACAAAGTGGTATCAGAGCAGGTCGGTCCAAGGGTTGTCTGCAAAGTCGTGTCCAGTAGAGTCCTGTTTATGAATGTGAAGCCGGCCAGATTTATAAACAGGAGGCTGCAGGGCATCTAGGAAATGTTGACCTTCTTTCTGTCTCAGATCGTGCGATAGTGCCAAGTCATAGGCTATAAGATTCCTTATACTAACCGTCGATTTTCGCAGACGCCTAGTGGTGACGAAAGAAGACAAGTGACGAGATGGCAAGTTACAAAGGTAAGCCTAGAAAATTGTTCTGTTACTTGGAACTGGAAGTTCTGATGGCTGAATACGTCATATAGCCGCGTGTTCTGTGAAGTATTGTCGGTACTTGTTACGTACAGATTTTGAAAAATAAGAATGGAAAGGGAGGTCTGTCAGAATAGATACGCCTAATAGTAAGAGACGGGGACAGAAGATACTGTGAACAGGTAATAAGTGAGATGCGTTGTTTCAGAAAGGTTATGGATTTGGGCGTGGCAACGAAGGTGTGATCGCTACCATCGGGAATCTGGAAGTCCAGGACAGAAGGTAGGCATACACACAGGCGGAAGATGAACATCGGGAACCGAAAGGGTAAAACCGTAATTGTAAAAGAAAGGATGTGTTACGAAGGTGCCTCGGAGTCTGTGAAACCTAGACTCGCTCCAGAACATGTAATAGAGGTCATGTGAAGAAGCGGACGCGAAAATATCGGCATTAAGGCACCGAATTTCAGCGAAGCTTTTGGGTTAAGCTTGCTCAGGTGGGGGAAATTCCATGATGGGTGACCCCCTGGGAAGTTTATAAGAAATTCTACACATTCTGACGTAAAAGACAAATGGAGAACTAGAATAGCCTAAGTGAAACTACGGTATATGAGATGATGGGAGACCATAAGAAGACGCGTGAAACGAGGCAGGCTAGCTCGGTAAAGAGCCCTGGAATTAGGATAGGCTTGAACAATGATTGAGAGTACTTTGCGGTTAGTTGGTAGAAAGCATATATATATATGGAGGCGTAGGATATCCCACATGTGATTGTATCGGTGGACATGTAAGTTCCAGCAACCGGCGCTACGGTGAGGAAGGTATTGATTACACAAGGGTACCGAAGTTCAAGGGACGACAAAAATAAATGGTACGAGTGTCACCAGGTAAAATGCTATTATTTTACTATAGGTTAAGATTGGAAATTCTAGTATGACGATATTTGGAAAATAAAGAGATCAAAGTGTCGGAAGGAGGTGAAAGGTAAGAAACCTTAGTAAGTGAAGCTCCCGAAAGAAACTACCGGCAAAGCGCGAGACTATTTGGGTAAGAAGTCAAAGTAGGCATGTGGAAGGAGATAGGGTGTGACAAAGCAAAAGGAAATAGGAGAGGAGTGTATGAGGTTGGAGGACTGACTTCAACAAGTGGGGCTAAAGGAATAGTGATTAGGATAGGGAGAGTGAAAGTTGTAAGGGTTCTGTGCTGAGAACCAAAGTAGCAGCACGCTTGAGAGATATGGACACACAGGCCACAGCTACGGCACAAACGCGCAACTAAGGAAGAATTACGAACAAGTGAATTAAGCAAGGAAAGGAAGGTACTCAAAGACGGTTAGTATATAAGGAGCCCCCTAAAGGGGGGGGGGGGGGGGGGAGACCATAATATAGATTTCAAGACCTAAGGATAAGGAAATAGCCTACGGCTACATTGAATCGTTAAGTAAGGATTGCGTACTAAGACGTGGTTTCCGTTAAGATGCGGCGACGAGACAAAGATAGAAAGGAAAGGACCCGGAAAGAACAAAGATAATTAGGTGACACACTAAGCCAGAGAAAAGCTATGACATGGAGCAAGGATTCATGAAAAGGTCGAGGAGTTCGACTATAGGGAAAATAAGGTAAAGGATAAGGAATAGACATAAAGGAAAGAGCAGTTATAAAAGGAACCCTCCCTGAGTATAATGATGCTCATAAAATCAGTTGAACATTCGAGGACGAATGTTCTAAAGGGGGGGAGGATGTTATAGCCCGTATTTCATACGTACGAATGATTTGAAGAAGTCGTGGAATGTTGAGGGCCAGATCGTTTTCCAATTTTTTTTTTAATGTGCAAGTAGGTTATGAAAAAGACTAAGGGCGAAAAGGGAAAATTAACAAAATAGCCCGTGGTAATATTATGGAAGTCTAAGGGTAAAATGGTAATTTCATAAGTATTCAAGAAAATGAAAGAAAAATCTAGAGAGGGAGCATGTGCTCCTCACATGCATGTTACATATATATATATGAGGGGGAGGTCATCATCTTATTGAAGAGAAAGCATGAACAAAAAACAAAAAAAAAAAAAAGAAGGGGAAACTATAAAGGCCTATTCGGCCATGGAGGAAAAATATGGGGTTTCCAAATTTGTTCCCAAAAATTATTTTCTTCATGTATTCCTACTAATTCAAGGATGCTCTCCAACATGGTATGATAGTTGAAGCAAGAGAATTACTCTTTGGTGAAAAACTCCAATTTTAGCTAAGTTGAGAAGTTGTGAAGGAAAGGTAAGAATTCACCTCTTTGTTATATTATGGATGGTTTGTGAGTATTATAGTGTGTGAAAATGGATGAAATTCATGAAATGCATGCATGTTGGTTGTAGCCGTGTGGGTGGTTGAGTTATGTAGAATTGATGAATTAATTTTACTTAGTACTATAATTGTTGTGGTTATAGATGGTTCATGCATGTTGTTGTATGTTGAAGTGAATGAAACTCATGAAAATATGTAGTGTGTATGTGGGCCGTGTATGTGTGACTTGGTGTAGAGAAAATAGACTAATTTTATGTAATGTGTTGGTTGTTGTTGTAATGTGTAGAAACGAATAAAATTCATGAATATGGTGCTTGTAGTTGTGGTGGCCGAATATAGTAGTGTATGTGGAAGTGATGAATTAATTTTATTTAGTAGCTTGACTATTGTGTTGTGGATTCCATGATGTAAAATGAGGATTTGATGACTTGAAATGAAGTTGAAATCGTTGTGGTGTCGTTGTGGAAATAAATGTGACACTAGCATGAATTCTTATAATTGTATGAACGATAGTATAATACGTAGTTGTTGGTGAAGTTCATGAATTTAGAAGGAAGAAATGTGTTGTCATTGCCTTGTTGCATTTTGGAGATTTCGGGTAAGGTGGCATGTTGGCTAGACTAATTTGTGTGTCGAGTGAATTACTTGGAGTGTTCTTGAATATTATTTGAATGGTTTTGGAGTAGTATTTCAATATGCAAGCAATTGTATTGGCTTGGTTGTATGCGATCGAATTGAATATAATTGTTGGTATTGTTGTTGATAATGTGGCCGAGTTCCATTCTCGGGTTTGTTGTTGTTGAATTGGGCAAGTTAAACTTTGTGGGATAGAGTAATTACAGGGGAAGTGCTGCCGAAATTTCGGTAGCCAAGTGTCATCTTAAGAATCCAATCCTAAAGCACTAATCAATGTTTGGTAAACATGACCAATTTGTAGATTTTGGCAGATTTGTAGCTTGAATTTGGAGTCGCATATGAAACGGAAAGAGGTATGTAAGGCTTCACCCTTATTTCTATGGCATGTCTTAGACGTAATAAGTCGGATACGAGCCTCGGGGACAATTCTGTCCTCCGGAATCCGCACCTAAAGTTTTCTCTTTTTCAATCAGTAGAATTGAACTAAAAAGTGTGCAAAAAGTTGGAAGAATTTCCTAAACCTCTAGAACTCGCATAAATAGGACCCGACTACCCTAAAGCTCTCACAAGTAACGCCGGGACATGTAATATATGTAAATTTGGTACGCCGCCTCATTTGATCCGAGGTGGGCCCACTGTTCCCGGATTTACCTTAATGTTCCGCTTGACTTACGTTGAAGCTGAATCCAAAAGAAACTTTCGATCCTTATTCCATTACCAAATGACAAGTACTGTACCTATCCCAACGAGAATACTTCTATGACGATAATGATAACGATGACGTCAGAAAAGAGAATATGCCTATGATAAGTACGATAAGAATGATTCCACGAATAAGAGTCTTGAGCTAAGAATCCAATGTGAATATGAAAGTGTTGTACTAGTTTCTACAAGACTTCAAAGCATATGAATTGACGGTTATAATGCCAATGATCTTATTCTGTGTCTCCTCTTAAAGCTATTTTCCGTCGATAGTCTCGCCTTATAATTATCATTCCTTCAAGGTGAGACAAGTGACCCGATCATTCCATAATGTAATCGGAGGATTTCGACCTTACGTCACTCCGATGGACACATGACTTTCTTTGGGCTCTCATGCATGCCAGTTGTATGACATATGAATATGAATGTGAATGTGAATATGTATATGTATATGTATATGGGGAAGGGGAAGGGCCACTGTTATATCACCACCTGATTCAGCTGAATTTCATCCCGGACGCGGGATTATGGGAGAGCCGGATACGGCGTCTGTATTTGTGATATATATATGGGGACACTGTTGGGGAGGGGGGTGGGAGAGCCGATGTACTCGGCGTCTGTGAATGTAAATGAAGGACACCGTTTTCAGAAATGTTCTGTTTTCTGTATATGTAAAGAAGAACCACCGTTTTTCTGAATAAGAAACTAAGCATGCATGGCATCCGCAGAAAGGCATTCATATGTACAGGTTACATCTATCCCAGGATAATCCCCATATGTCTATTCCGTTATTATTCATACTGTATATTCCTTTATTATGTTACTATTCATGACTTACATACTCAGTACATTACTCGTACTGACCCCTCTTCTTCGGGGGCTGCGTTCATGCCGCGCAGGTACAGCAGACGAGCCACAGCTATCATAGAAGATGATCCAGCAGAGTTGGCAGGCTCCACTTGTTCTGGAGTGTTGCCTAGTCAGAGTATCTGAGCTGTGATGTTTGTTTGATCTTAGAGACTTTGCAGACAGAGTCATGGGTATAGAGTGTCAACATTGGTAGACGGCTTCACCAGCCGATATATTATTATGTTTTATGTCACGAGTCTTATATGGTGTCAGATTTTACTTATCAAAAAAAAAAATTTGAGAACTTACTATGTAATTATTCCTTAACTGATACAAGAGTTTTTCTATGTAATAAGAGTCAGCGGGTTCGCTCGACTCCAGATAAGGGGTCGGGTGCCCATCACACCCTAGTAAAGTCAGGGTGTGACAACCACAAACTGAATAGTAATGCAGACTCTATGTTGAACCCCGAGAGGAGTGGGGCTCACCAATAAGCTGATAACTGAAGTGATCCTACTGTGCAGATGTATGCTCCTGAAAATCGGTATCTGCACCGTGAAGTGCAGGCCCCGGGCAAAAGGGACGTTAGTACATAGTGAATAGTACTAGTATGTAAAACCTGCTGAAATGAAGAACATGGCACAGTATAGGTATAGGACAAGAACTGAAACTGAATGTAACTTGGACATGAGCATAAAACGTGAGTAAAGTCTGAAAACAGTAAATCAATGGAAATACATGTATGTAAAACTGCTTGTAACGTGGGGAATGCTATAGTATAACCGACAACATGGTCTGGTACTTGCGTCCTACCAGCAGAACACTCACAACCTTGCCAGGGATATGAGATTTAAGTAATAATAAGCATGTAAGGATCCAAACTGCATAATGAAGGTGTTGCCTCCTTGCTGACAACCCTTATCCTACGGTGGCAACGTAGTTTCAGGCCATCTGAGCCTTCTCGGTTAACTAAGCAATTCCCAAAAACATGAACATGATATAGTTGGCTAAGAAGCCCATGATTTTCGTGAAATAACTTGTAATCATGATTTCATGAAATAACTTGTAAACATGGTTTCATGAAATATCTTGTAATATGGTTTCATGTGATAACTTGTCATAGTTTTGCAAACATGTTCTTGATTCATGAGTAATAACAATAGTTCATAATTATATATATATAATTGACTTGAAAACATGCTTGTAACTTGCTACATAAAATCATAAAGTTTCATATAAACATAATGAGAATACATGAGGAAGAATTCATGATTCATGGATTAAGCTAGGGTTCCTAATAACCGTAATGGAAGATTAGGAATACAATAACGAATATAGATACAAAATTCATGTACATAAATACATAAATACAGGCTACCAATATGTTTGGTTAAATGCCCTAGGGTTTGAACTTCATGGATATCAAGAAACGGAGCATGGGGAAGAACGTAGAGATTCCCACATGTGGATGGAAGTTCTACATACCTTAATTGCTCCAAAACTTGAATTAAAGACTTGAGCTTTGAAGAAGATTTCCAAAATCTTGAATTCTTGAACCTTGAGATGGGTTTTCTTGAAAACCCTAGTTTTAGAATGATAATTTCTTATTTAGATTACAAGGATAGGTATTAGAATTGATTTGGAATAATTAGAGTAGGCTTACCTTGGTGTTCTTGATGATGCAAGAGGGTAGGAAGTCGTTCTAAGGCTTGAAGGAATGAAAAATAATGATTTGAACTGATATGGATGAATATATACTGTTCTGGAAAAATTAGATTTTCGGCCCAGTTAAATACTGGCCGTATTTTGAAATACGGTCCGTATTTTGACATATGGACTGCACTGCGTCTCTTTAGTAAAATGGCCATAACTCTTTGCCCAGATGTCCGTTTGACGCTCATAATATACCGTTGGAAAGGTATTTCAAGGCTCTACAACTTTGATGAAGGAAGCTTTTCCAACTTACAAATACATTTTGAAGTACGAGCCGTATTTTAAAATACGGTCCGTATTTAACCATTTGACATCAAATTGCCAAATTCCAGAATGCTCAGAAATCCTTGGTTTCAGTTTACGATTTGAAATACGGGCCGTATTGTGAAATACGGTCCGTATTTAACCATATGACATTCAACTACCAGTTTACGATTTGATTTACCGCCGTAAACTGAAATACGGTCACTGTTCATGGGCGTAAACCAGCATCTTACAGCTGAAGAGGAAATTTCCAATTCCCACATTCTTTATCTGGTTTTCTAAGTCTAGGATCATGGTCAAAGCTTAGGTTAAAGGTACGGGGTGTTACAATATCTCCCCCTTGGGATCATTCGTCCTCGAATGATGGGTCATGGTTAAGAATATGGCTGGACATGGCTTGAATTCATGAACATGAAAGAAACATGACGTAAAACATAAGAGCTTGACATGGTTACATGGGAACATGGTCATGGATCATGAGAACTGAATACGTGATTACATGGAAACATGTATATGGGGAACATGAAACTGAGTAGCGCCTACATGAATGAGAATCATGAAACATTTGTCCTCGATTTATGACTAGTGGTTAAGAATCGCTACTAACTCTGGAATCTACAAAATTTATGGTAGGACTTCCTTCATAATCCGGACCCTCATGACATTTCTCAAACGCCTGCCAACTAACTAAAGTACCAACACACAACTCACACGGTATCTTAATACGCTTGATGTGACATAACGTGATTACTGGATCTTGAATGTAGCTAACATATATACTGAGCTGGCTTGAACACACGGATATTGGCTGAATGATTACATGATTACTATGCATGGGGTTTGGAAGAAAATCCATAGGCATGAATGACAGGAGTACTGGAAATAGGCACGAACATGACATGATTACCTGGGCATGAGACGCATGACGTGGGACATAAATACACGAATACTGAATGACATGAATACATGAGTGCTAAACTGTCATGAGATACGAATACGTGTGAAAATGGATATCGTAACATGGGATCTGAATGTCGAAAACATGATTGTTACAACATGAGGGTTGAATACTAAGCGCGCGTAGGATTGGATACTTAGAGACTTAATTATAGACGTTCGTATGTCACCATGGTAATATGAGATAGGAGTATGACTTAGGCTTTGAATGTAAGCGCAACTCGATGCGAATGCAACAGACTTGAGTCATATAACAAGAATATGATCCTAACATAGGTATTCATAAATCTCTAGCATAGGCATGAGATGAATACGTCGAATCTGAGTAGCATACTCTTGAGATAAGTACCACAAGTTATATGAAAAGTTATCTATTTGAATATAGGAATGCATCTTACTTCTACTTATCTTGTTAGCTGTTAATCATGATTATGAATTCCTTAGCTCATCTTGCTCATTCTCATGAGCGAATTATAGAGGACTGAGAGAAAAAGAATTATTGGTACTATTCACATGAGATACTTTGCTCTAGAGAACAGACATGGCATGGTGCATTATACATGGAGGACGTAACATGGAACATGTGTATATGGGAACGTGATTCATATGCCATGAAACGTGAATAGGATGACATGGGGCATGGGACCATGAAAAATATGGCGTTTATATGAGTACCTACATACCATGGCGTATGGACTTGAGTTCATGAGTATTGAAGTAAGACTAAGGCGTTAGTCTGACTTGCATAGAGCACAAGTTGTAGGCTAACTCTTGGGTACTCAGAGACTAAGGCATGGATAAAATATTACCTTTAGAATTTAGATATACCGAAAAAAATAGGACATGGTTCAACATAGCTTACTCTTATCACCGTGAGGAAACGCCCGTGTTATAAATAAGGCACATGAAAGAATGGATTATAGGCATGTATAACTCGTTCCTCGAGCATCTAAGACATGGATAGAAAGTCACCTTGAACATAACGAGACCTAGATACTTAGCGAAAGGAAAAAAAAGGAATCATGTCGTCATGATCGTAAAACATTAGCTAAAGGAACATAAGCATGAATTACATAGAAGCATGGGTAGGACATCCATCTTAGTTCACCTTCATTATTATCTCACAAAATCATTGTTACAATACCGTTATTAATGGAATGCATAGCGAAATGAATTGGGGCACGAGTATGTGGTAACATGGATAACATAATCATAGGGGTCAAGATCATCATCAGATTTGAAAAGCACTTAGATGCTAGAACATGGACATGAGTATAAAAGCATGATAGATACGTGAGACCTGAATGCAGTTTTTTGTTTTTTTAACTTTAGACACGAGCACACCTGATGTGCGAAACATGAAAGGACATTCCCTTGCATACCTTACCATCGTATGAAGTCTTAATTCTTGTATCTTAAACATGGAGTGTAAAGCTCTAACATGGGCATGGTATGGGTATGAAAGGCATGAGTAGAGTACGTCTGGTCATTAATACCACATAATACATGAATTACTCTGGAATTGGAACTGTTATACCCTTAAAATCCGCTATTCGATCTAGAACTTTATGTTATAACATAATTACCTAGTACTTGATCTCAACAACATGACAAAAATCACATTCTACGCACCTTATCTTGGCTACATGAAACTGTGATCCTCTGACATAATCTCTTTAACACCTATCAACTTATAAAACACATAGTTTGTATCGGCACCTTATCGCACGATCTCCCCCTTAGTTCAAGAGCTGATATTTAAATCCTGTGGATCCCTTGAGTTAGCGATAAGTGGTCATCTAGTGGTTTCGCCAATTTCTTCCAAAATACTGACGGCTCATTTCTTCCGCTTACTTCAAGCAAGTCTTACTTACTGGGAAAACTGGATTACTTAAATGAACGGGTTTCTAATGTACATAACTGGCATGCTAGCTTTGTCAGTCTTGGGGAAAACTCTTTTCTGATAACTCTTAAAGACTCTTCTTCTGTAGCTTGCTCTCTTACTGCTTAGATGATTTTGTTCTTTCACCAATTTCTATACCTCGAATTTAACTTAAACCCTTTGGGTTCTAACACGCCTTCGGTGTATTCAGGCAGTTACCTTAGTAGTGCTAACTTGACTAAGTAACTCAAATCGTACTTCTACTAACTCTGCTGAAATTTTCTAATTCACTGTGTCTATTCAAACTTACTCACTATGCTTCTGTTGACCACTTACTAGCATCATAATCTCTAATTCTTCTCTGAGTACTAAAGTGAAGCATAAGGTTATTTCTAACTTTTCCTCCTTATCTGACTCTATTCTGGAGTTGTATACTATCTTTCTGAACTATAGACATGGATCACACTTAGGGAAATTTCATCTGTCTTAAACAAGGAATTGGATCAACTAACCCCAAACTCTCTATACACTTTCAAAATTTATATCATACTATACACCAGGGATAAATATTTAATCACATAACCTAAGAGGGAATTGTCATATCTTTTATCTCATAGTAATATCTGCTTCTTGTAGTAACTCACTAACATCATACTCTCTAGGTCTGATCTGGATAAGCTTAAATAATTTAAAATTATCCCTAAAAATTCAATATCGTATGCTCATGATTTTCTTATCGCATCAGTCCCTTCCTAGTAATGTGCATAGATCATATGGCAAAAATATATATATCCTTGAAAAAGTTGAGACTTTCTAGTATTACAGGTGGTTGGCTCTTAGGCTATTTCCTACTTAAAACTACCGTGGACAATTTATGCCTGTTGCGGTTAACTTCATAACATCCTACCTCGTGGGGTCATAAATATGAACCATCACCCTTATATGGTAGCTCCATGGTTAGATAATCCAAATAAACTTATTCTGTAAGGTATATAACCTATGTATACTGCCATGCCGAAACTTGTTTTTAAAAGGGTATTATCACCTGATAAACACACCAGGCACTATTTGGTAAGTCTTGGGTCTCGAATTTTCCTTCTCGCCGCTTACGCATTCGATACGTTTAGAATTCGATGGAAAGAGAATGTTACTTACTGCTCTAAGCTTCATGACACGAGTTAGAATAATTCCTGATGCCTCTATCGGAGAGAGACACATCGATAACAACTAGCTTTACATCTTCCTCATCCATTGAGACTAGGCGTATTCGGTAGAATGGGAAACAAACATGAGTTCGAGTGATTTTTGAGAACACAGCTCTATTGCACGATCTAGAGTTGAAAGAAGTGAGACAATCTTAAATGTCTTGGTGGTCAACTGTTTATATGTGTGGGTGCCACACACATATAAAAGTGACCCCACTGGACACGGTTTCATAGACTCCCTAAGACACTTGAACCTAGGGCTCTGATACCAAGCTTTGTCACGCCCCGAACCATGGTCTGGGCGTAACACGGCACTCGGGCCTTGCTTGCATGTGTCCGAGTGAACCTCATGGCTTGCTTGTCAACATGGGCATCAAACCAGTAAACTCTATATGATGTAATTTAAATCAATCATGAAAATGTAATTTGCGGAATAAAGTCTTGAAATTTTCTCATAGCATGAAATATCAGGAAAACATAATAGTCTGCAAACATGAAAGCATAACTGACTCTGTGAACTAACATCTGTCTATGAAACCTCTGAAACATGTCTGAATACTAACTACCAGGACATGGCCCTGGACTACCACAAACTAAATACTAATGCAGACTCTATGTTGAACCCCGAGAGGAGTGGGGCTCACCAATAAGCTGATAACTGAAGTGATCCTACTATGCAGATGTATGCTCCTGAAAATCGGTATCTGCACCGTGAAGTGCAGGCCCCGGGCAAAAGGGACGTTAGTACATGGTGAATAGTACTAGTATGTAAAACCTGCTGAAATGAAGAACATGGCACAGTATAGGTATAGGACATGAACTGAAACTGAATGTAACTTGGACATGAGCATAAAACGTGAGTAAAGTCTGAAAACAGTAAATCAATGGAAATACATGTATGTAAAACTGCTTGTAACGTGGGGAATGCTATAGTATAACCGACAACATGGTCTGGTACTTGCGTCCTACCAGCAGAACACTCACAACCTTGCCAGGGATATGAGATTTAAGTAATAATAAGCATGTAACGATCCAAACTGCATAATGAAGGTGTTGCCTCCTTGCTGACAACCCTTACCCTACGGAGGCAACGTAGTTTCAGGCCATCTGAGCCTTCTCGGTTAACTAAGCAATTCCCAAAAACATGAACATGATATAGTTGGCTAAGAAGCCCATGATTTTCGTGAAATAACTTGTAATCATGATTTCATGAAATAACTTGTAAACATGGTTTCATGAAATATCTTGTAATATGGTTTCATGAGATAACTTGTCATAGTTTTGCAAACATGTTCTTGATTCATGAGTAATAACAATAGTTCATAATTATATATATATAATTGACTTGAAAACATGCTTGTAACTTGCTACATAAAATCATAAAGTTTCATATAAACATAATGAGAATACATGAGGAAGAATTCATGATTCATGGATTAAGCTAGGGTTCCTAATAACCGTAATGGAAGATTAGGAATACAATAACGAATATAGATACAAAATTCATGTACATAAATACATAAATACATAAATACGGGCTACCAATATGTTGGGTTTAATGCCCTAGGGTTTGAACTTCATGGATATCAAGAAACAGAGCATGGGGAAGAACGTAGAGATTCCCACCTGTGGATGGACGTTCTACATACCTTAATTGCTCCAAAACTTGAATTAAAGACTTGAGCTCTGAAGAAGATTTCCAAAATCTTGAATTCTTGAACCTTGAGATGGGTTTTCTTGAAAACCCTAGTTTTAGAATGATAATTTCTTATTTAGATTACAAGGATAGGTATTAGAATTGATTTGGAATAATTAGAGTAGGCTTACCTTGGTGTTCTTGATGATGCAAAAGGGTAGGAAGTCGTTCTAGGGCTTGAAGGAATGAAAAATAATGATTTGAACTGATATGGATGAATATATACTGTTCTGGAAAAATTAGAATTTCGGCCCAGTTAAATACTGGCCGTAGTTTGAAATACGGTCCGTATTTTGACATATGAACTGCACTGCGTCTCTTTAGTAAAATGGTCATAACTCTTTGCACCGATGTCCGTTTGACGCCCATAATATACCCTTGGAAAGATATTTCAAATCTCTACAACCTTCATGAAGGAAGGTTTCCCAAATTCCAAATACATTTTGAAGTACGGGCCGTAGTTTGAAATACGGTCCGTATTTAACCATTTGACATCAAATTGCAATATTCCAGAATGCTCAGAAATCCTTGGTTTCAGTTTACGATTTGAAATACGGGCCGTATTGTGAAATACGGTCCGTATTTAACCATATGACATTCAACTACCAGTTTACGATTTGATTTACGGCCCGTAAACTGAAATACGGTCACTGTTCATGGGCGTAAACCACCATCTTACAGCTGAAGAGGAAATTTCCAATTCCCACATTGTTTATCTAGTTTTCTAAGTCTAGGATCATGGTCAAAGCTTAGGTTAAAGGTATGGGGTGTTACAGCTCCAGTTCATCCGGAGCTTCAGTCTATTGGTACTACTTTTGTGTATATATTCGGGCACGGCAGAACCCGGCCCATCTTGTAGAGATATGTGTGCTATGTTTAGAGGCTTGTAGACAGATATGTACAGTCAGATGCTTTGTACTTTTGTTCGTTTTGGGGTTGTATAACATGCTAGCAGATTTTATTAACACCTGATTATGGTTATGCTATTAATGATAGGAATAAGTAAAGAAACAACGATATTACCAATCTGGCCCACTTAGTAATAAGAATGAGATACGAGTTAGGGGGTGCTCGGTACAAGTATCGGGTATCCGTCGCGACCCCTAGTTGGGTCGTGACAATGTCTAAATGGAAAAAGTAAGCGTCGAAAATGGATGCCCTCATAAGTATTTCGATTAAATACGAGAACGTAGTTAGCAAGGAGATAGACATGACAGACTCCGCGATGAAGGAAATTTCAATTATAAGAAGATCGCGGAAGGCGAGGGTTACTTAAAAAGGGCATAGGCATATATATATATACCCTCTTAATAAGGGGGGGAGAGCATACTAGACCTAAAATGAGCTATGACGATTCAAGCTCCAGAAAAGGAGACTTATTAGCTCGGGGCCAGAGTTCGGGGTATGTTGCCATATCGTGAAGGTTACGAAGGGACGTAGAAATGAATTGATAATAAGTGTACCATGAGGTGGATATAGGAAAAAAAAAATATGGAAGACACCTGGAAAAGTCAACAAATATAAAAGGACAGCCCGAAACGTCACCATATGAGGCTCTGCATGGCAAGAAGTGCAAGTCACCGCTCGGTTGGTTCGATATTGACGGAACTAAGTTAATCGGCTCAGATATGATTCAGCAGGCAATCGATAGAGTGAAACCCATACAGGAACGGTATGTGATAGAAAAGAGATCTCCCCGAAGTGTTATGAGACCCCACAAGGCCAGTTTAACATTCGAGGACGAATGTTCTAAACGGGGGGAGGATGTTATATCCCGTATTTTGTACATTCGGATAATTCAAGATAATTGCGGGAAGTTAAGAGCAAGGCTATATTTTTGATCTTGTTTAACACACAAGTTGTGTATGAAAATTATTGATGTGGAAATATTAAGAAAGATTAGGGGTAAAAAGGGAAATTCACAAGATGGTTCATGGTAATATTGAGGAAGGCTAAGGGCAAATTCGGAATTAGGAAAATAATTTTCATGAATTCCAAAACAAAAAAAATGGTCTTGAAGCAAAAGGGGCCAAGTGGGCCGTCCAATAGGGTGTGGGCCTTGGCCCACATGGATGCAAAATAAATAGCTAAAAGAAGACTAATTGGATCATATTATTCATCTTTTCCACACTTAGAAATTTCAAGAAGCTTGGAGAAGACAAAAGGGAGCCATTCAGCCATGATCCTAGCCGAACAAGACCATACAAAAAATTGATCAAAAATTATTTTCTTCTAGCTAAACAACCAATTGGAAGGTCCCTAGCAAAGTGAAGTAGTCATTGGAGCAAGTAAAACATCTATTCTTGCAAGCTACAAATCCTAGCCAAGTGAGAAGTTAAGGGAAAAAGGTAAGGTTTAATCCTCTTTTCATGTGTTATGGATGGTTTGTACATGTTGTAGTATGTAGAAATGGATGGAATTTATGCAAATATGGCGGTGGTGTTGTGGCCGTGCATGTCTAGATGTTGTGTAGAAGTGACGAATTAATTTTACTTAGTATTTTGGTTGTTGTTGTCATGAATTCTATGATAAAAATAAAATGAGAGTTTAATGGTTCAAGTTGAAGTTGAAATTGTTGTGGGCTGTTTTAGAAGCCAATGCGATTTGAATATAGTCTCTTGTATTTATGGAAAATAATGTTGTTAGTGTGTGAATTGTTGGTGTAGTTCATGAATTTGAAAGAAGGAAATGTGTTGTCATTGCTCTTGTTGCATTATGGAGGTTTCGGGTGGAGTGATATATTAGTTAGACTATCCTGAATGTTATGCGGATTGTTTGAAGTGTTCTTGAATATTGTTTGAATGGTTTCGGATTAGTACTTGAATATGTGAGCAATTATGAATTGAACATAAATGAAACGTCGTCGAAGTTTGTAGAAAGAAGTTGCTAACGTTGGAATGCGTTTTGAATCGATTGTTGATATTGTTAGAATGACTGTTGGTATTGTTGGTAATTTGGCCGAGTTGAATTCTCGGATTTGTTGTTGATGATTTGGCCGAGTTGGATTCTCGGGGTTAGTTGTATTTATAGGGGAAATGCTTGCGAAATTTCTGTAAATAAAGTGTTGGTTTAGAATTGGACTCTTAAGTGTTTATGGCTAATGTTTGGTATATACTAATATTGTTGTAGATCTTGCGAAGCCAAAGACTTAAGTTCGGATTAGCTTAGGAAGCGGGCAAGGTATGTAAGGCTTACCCTTTCTTTCTTTTGGCATGATCCTTTCTTTCCGCAGCAAATACATTTGTGGATCGGGCCGAACGTTCCTCGGCACTAATATGTTATATATGTGGATCGGGTCGTACGTTCCTCGACACTATTATGCTACATATGAATCAGTTATGTGTAAATGTATATGATGACATACGCTGTTGGCACGCACAGTCTGTGTTTAGAAAGTACGCATTTTGGCACTCTGGATGATCTACTCATTTTCTGTACTCCTTCTGACTCATGATATCGGTATACACGATTTACATTCTGGAAATAAGTGTTTGAGTATTCTGAAAATGTACTTACTTTTGCACTGTTTGTTTCGATTATGGTTCTGTTTCCTGTATTCCATGCTTTACATACTCAGTACATATTGCGTACTGACCCCTTTTTTTTCGGGGGCTGCATTTCATGCCACGCAGGTACACCCAGATGAGTAAAGGACATTGCTGGAAGATGCTTCAGCTGGATTGGCAACTCCATTTGCTCCTGGAGTGCTGCCAAGTCAGAGTATATGTGCTATGATGTTTTGTTTGAAGTAAGAGAATTTGCAGACAGAGTCGTGGGTATAGAATGTCAGTTTTGTAAGCGGCTCCATCAGCCGATATGTCATTCTGTGTTATGTAATAGATTCTACACGATTCAGATTTTGTTTGATTTGAAAATAACGATGAAAAAGAATATTTCAGAACCACTGTACTATGTACTTCATCTTTATTTGATTTAAAAGTCCTAAAAAGATTCTGTATGCACTGAGAGTCAGAGGGTTCGCTCGGCCCTAAGTAAGGGTCGGGTGCCCATCACACCCTAGGGAGATTATGGTGTGACACTCGATATAGTTGAGCTTAGTGTATGGTTAAATAATGAGTAAAGCATAAAGAGTTCGTTTCCAAAAGAGTTCTATAAGTACTAAAGTCTCTAACTTTTGTATACAGTCTGGCATTGTTTTGGAAATGTTCATAGAGGTTCTGTGGTAAAAATATCCATAACTTTCTCATACTAAACCGGATTGACTTGGAACGTGTTTATGATCCTCGAGTGTCGATTTGCGTTCCTACCTATCGAGTCTTGAATTATGTGCATATAGTTTCTCACTACTCTGCTCGTGGATGCCTCAATATGTCCTTCACTGAGCCCGGGCCAGGATACATTCTCGTGCGTAGTCCACTGCATTGTTCACCGAGTCCCTCTCACTTGCGGGCCGGGACACGTTATATGTATATGTATATGATGATATGATGATACGGGGATGGCGGCCAGGATGGCGTATGATGACTTCATTCACCGAGACCCGCAATAGAGGGCCGGGACACGTTATGCATACATGATATATGATGTTGACATGCATAATTCTATCCACCGAGTCCTTCACTAGAGGACCGGGACACGTTATGTATATATGATATATGATCTTGACATGCATGATTCTATCCACCGAGTCCCTCACTAGAGGGTCGGGACACGTTATATGTATACATGATATATGATGTTAACATGCATGACCTTATTCACCGAGTCCCTCACTAGAGGGCCGGGACACGTTATATATATATATATATATATATGTATGATTCATGATTTGAAATGCACGACTTCATTTCATAAGGAAAACGTATTGATGATTTTAACAGTCATACTGGTTCTGGTAAGTGAGTATGTCTGGGTGTCCAGCTCGGGCACTAGTTATAGCCCACGGGGTTGGGTCGTGACAAAAACAATTTTTAAGACCCGATAGGTAAGTACACAAATCGACACTTGCGGATCATAAACATGTTTCGACTCAATCCGAGTTAGTATGAGAAAGTTATGGACGTTGTCCCTTACAGAAACCTCTTTGAACGTTTCAGAAGCTATCTTTGGAAAATCAAAGCAATAGTCATACCAAATACCTTTCGAATATCACTATGGATCAAATCAAAATAGAACTTTTGGAACCATACACACATATCAAGACATAGCAAAACAGTTTTCGGAAGTCAAGAACATTAGCCATCCTAGTGGCTCTAAGAATAGGAGTTTCTTTGAAATCATACATATACTTTGTCTGTTTGTTTCACAAGGATCATGCCAAAAGAAAGAAAGGGTAAGCCTTACATACCTGTTCCACGTCCTATTAGCTACGCTTATTTGTCCAAGCTCGCTAGTCTACATTCAAGAGTATTCACACAATCATTAGACTCATTGTCACACACTTGTCTTAGTTTCTCAAATAAATTCACTTATAATCTGCCGAAATTTCGGCAGCATTTCCCCTGTAAATACAACCAACCCCGAGAATCTAACTCGGCCAAATCATCAACAACAATACCAACAACCATATTTCCAACTTTCACAATCAATTTAAAATACATTCTAACTTTAGTAACTCTCTTTTTACATACTTCGACGGCGTTTCATTCATGCTCAATTCATAATTTCTCACATATTCAAGTATTAATCCAAAACCATTCAAACAATATTCAAGAACACTTCAAACAATCCGCACAACGTTTCAAACGGCCCAACCAACACACACTACCCGAAACCTTCCAAATGCAACAAGAGCAATAACAACACATTTCCCTTCTTTCAAATTCATGAACTACACCAACAATCCACACATTAGCAACTTCATTCATACAAATATAAGAATTCATGTTAGTATCACATTAACTTCTTCAACAATCCCACAACGATTACAACTTCTTTTCAAGCCATCAAACCTTCATTTTTATCATGGAATCCACAACAACAACAATCAAAATACTAAATAAAATCAACTCATCACATCCTACCAACATAGCCCTATTCGGCCACAACCAACATGCATATATTTTTCATGAATTTCATCCATTTCCACATACTACAACACTCACAAATCATCCATGATACATGAAAGAGAAGATTAAACCTTACCTTTCTCCACTTATCTTCTCACTCGGCTAAGGTTGTGAATTGCATAAATGAATGGTTTGATTGCTCCAACAACTCATTCATGTTAATGAGGACCTTCCAATTGGTTGAAATTCTAGAATAAAATTATTTTTCTTGATCAATTTCTATGGCACCAATTTTGGGAGCCATGGCCGAATGCTCTTATTTCTTTTCTTGAAGTTACTTGTCTTGAAAGATGAATTATGTCTTGCTATGTAAGAATTGGTCCATATATATAATTAGCCCCATCAAATAAAAATGTGGAAACATGCCCCTACTTGTGGCTTGAGGCAATTGGCCAAGCCTTGGGGTGGGACCCACTTAAGTCCACACGACCATGGTGGCTTGGTCTTGAACCTTCTTGAATTATTTTTGTGAATTTCCTTTCTTGCCCCTAGCCTTCCTCAATATTACCATGAACCACCATGTGAACTTCCCTTTTTTACCCCTAGCCTTTCTCAGTATTTCCATACCACCAATATTTATAAGCAGCTTGTGTGTTAAACATAACCGGAAAATAGTCGTGCCCTTAACTTGCACGACTATCTTGAAACATCCGAATGTACAAAATACGGGATATAACAATATCTAAGGTAAGTTTCATGGTATTTTCATGATGTTTGAAGTATTGAAAAGTTAAAACCCTGGGATTGTAGAAGAGTATAGAAAATGGGTCATAAATGAGTGAATAGTGTCATTGTTGAATAGTGGTTGGGATAAATCATGAATGTTGGTATAATTCTCCTTTTCTCTCCATGAGTTCTCTATGTATCCCGGAAAGTCAAGAGTCTATGATCTAGAATAGCTATATGAGATAAGAGATATGTTATGAGTCCAATGATGATGATGATAAGCTTGAGTCTAAAGATTCTAGAGTTCATGATATGACGTCCCTATAACGCTAATGATGTCGTATGTTGTATACACTCACCTCATACATTATTTCCTCTAAGGTGAGGCAGAATACCATTAAGTTAAGTATGTCATGTATTGTATACACTTACCTTATGTATTGACCCTTCAAGGTGAGGCAGAGTATCATAAAGGCGATGATGATATATAATGCACACACTCACCTTATATACTACTTCTTTCAAAGTGAGGCAGAATGCTTGCGAATGCTCCATAATGAAATCGGGGGATCACGACCTTACGTCACCCTGATAAACTATAGTTGTCCTTGAGTCTTCATGCATGTATTATGATGAGCCTACTATGATGAGCATACTATGATGAGCATATTATGATGAGCATAAGTTGATGATATTACACCGTACCTATATGGTCGGGCAGATATACACACCACTATAGTGGGCAGCTTATACCCCGGACGCGGGAGGCCTGGACGCAGGTTAATTATTATCACACTGTACCTATATGGACGGGCAATTTATACTCATACTTATACATTTATGCATATATGATATGATGACGAGTATGAGTAAGACAACACGATTTATTTATTTTATGATTCACAGTCAGTTACATATTGCTCCTCATTTCATTGATGTTTCATTATTGTTTATGCCTCTCATACTCAGTACAATGTTCGTACTGACGTCCATTTTATTTGGACGCTGTGTTCATGCGCACAGGTAGATAGGGAGGTGATCCTGATCCAGATTCATATGAGCTAGTAGCTGATTTGAGAGCACTCCATTGTCCGGAGGTGCTTATGATTATCTTTTGTGTACATGTATATTTTGGGCATGACGGGGTCTTGTCCCGTCCTTATGTCTAGCACTCCAGTAGAGGCTCGTAGATACGCAGTGTGGGTAATATGGTCTCACGAGATTGCTACTATGTATATGTGTTATTTTGATGGCCGGAAGGCTTATGTATATAAAAGTATTTATGTTTTCATATAAAATATAATTTTTCTACAATGTGTGTACAAAGTTAATAAAAAGGTAGTAAATGAGTAAGATGAGTAGTAGACCAAGCGGTGCTCGGTGGCTAGCTCCAGGTACCCGACGCGGCCCCTAGCTGTGTCGTGACAAAAGTTGTATCAGAGCAGTTCAGTCCTAGGAAATGTCTACGAGTCGTGTCTAGTAGAGTCTTGTTTATGGTGTGTTGCGCGCTACGCTAATAAACAAGAGGCTACAGGGAATTTAGGAAAAATGACCATCTTTCTTCTTATGAAATCGTGCAATAGAGTTGTGTTATAAGAATTTCCCCTCTGAATAGTGTGTTGTGATTTCAGAAATGTCGCCAAAGGGGAAAGCTACAGCCGCTCAGAAGGGAAAGACTACGACAAAAAGGCGGGTGGAAAGAGAGCTGCCAATGAATGTAGAAGAGGGCGAATCACATAATGAGGCCCCATCTAATACTTCTTCCACCCCGCCCAATGTAGAAGAACAAGGAGGAGCTTCAGCTGCAATTCCTCCACCGGGTGCTTCGGGTCAACAAGTGACCGAGGCCATTCATTTATTGACACAGTTGGTTGTCGTCCAGGCACAACGGCAAAATGTGAGTTCAAGTGATCGGGCAGCTAGTACCCGAGCCCATGACTTTATGAGTCTAAATCCTCCGGAGTTTTTTGGGTCAAAGCCAAATGAAGACCCGCAAGGTTTCATTAACGAGATGTTGAGGACGTTGAAGATTATTCATGCCTCCGAGACTGAATCCGTGGAGTTGGCATCTTATAGACTCCGAGATGTGGCGGTATTCTGGTATAATAATTAGATAGCATCGAGAGAAGAGAATGTGCCTCCTCCCGTGTGGCAAGAATTTGTGGGTGCTTTCATCCGTCACTATTTGCCACCCGAGGTCCGCCGAGCTAGAGTGGATAGATTTTTAAATTTGAAGCAAGGAAACATGAGTGCCCGGGAATATAGCCTTTAATTTAATTCATTGACTAGATATGCCCCGACTATGGTGGCTGATATAGGAGATCGGGTACATAGATTTGTGAGTGGCTTGGGGCCACATTTGTTTAAAGATTGCTTGACGGCTTCGTTGCAAGATGGGATAGATATTTCCCGAATACAACAACATGCCCAGAATTTAGAGGAACAACGACATCCACAAAGAATTGATCGTGATATTGATAGAAGGCAAAGCAAGATGGCTAGATCTATGGGGGCAGGTAGTGATTATAGAGGGGGATCGAGGACGATTTATTCCAGACAGTCGATCCAGTCAGTGACCAGTGCACCTCCTCGATTTACGGGTAGGATATTTGATCGCTCCTTTCGTTCAGGACAGGGTCAGAGTTCGAGGGCCTCAGATTCTCAGTTTGGGGGAGATTATAGCCAGAAGAGACCCCCAGTACCGCAATGCAGCCAGTGCGGTAGATTACATTCTGGACGGTGTCGCCAAGATTCAGATGCTTGTTATGCCTGTGGCTGGGTTGCGCATATGATGCGAGATTGCTCGTCGATCGGTGGTAGAGTTAGGGTCCAGCCTAAAGGATCAGCGGCCGGTTCTTCTTCAGTGTGCCCGGTAAGGCAGACTTCTCAGATTCCAGTAGGCCGAGGTAGAGGGCGAGGGGGAGCATCTACTTCAGGTGCCACTCAGCCTCGCGTATATGCTTTAGTCGGACGACAGGATCTCGAGTCCTCCCCGGATGTGGTTACAGGTATATTGTCCATATTTTCCCACGATGTATATGCATTGATAGATCCGGGTTCTACTTTCTCTTATATTACTCCATATGTTGCTGGTCATATTGGGGTGAAACCTGAGCCAATTAAACCTTTTGAGGTATCTACTCCGGTTGGTGATCCCGTGATAGCAAGACAAATGTACAAAGATTGTGCAATTGTGATATGTGACCGCTAAACTAAAGCTGACTTAGTTGGGCTGGAAATGTTAGATTTCGATGTAATTATGGGTATGGATTAGTTGGCCTCGTGTTATGCTAATGTTGATTGCCGATTGAAAGCAGTTCGATTCTTGTTTCCGGGAGAGCCCGTGCTTGAATGGAAGGGTAATGCAGCATCTCCGAAAGGTAGGTTTATTTCTTACCTTAAGGCAAGGAAGATGATAGCCAAGGGCTGTATTTATCACTTAGTCCGAGTTCATGATACCGAAGCAAAGTCGCCAACTTTTTAATCAGTTCCGGTAGTGAATGAATTTCCAGATGTATGCCCAGATGAACTTCCAGGTCTTCCTCCAGAAAGAGAGATTGAATTCTCCCTTGATGTGTTGCCGGACACCACACCTATTTCTATTCCTCTGTATGGAATGGCTCCGGCAAAATTGAAAGAGCTAAAGGCGCAGTTGAAAAATTTGCTTGAAAAAGGGTTTATGAGGCCCAGTTCTTCACCGTGGGGAGCACCGGTCTTGTTTGTGAGAAAGAAAGATGGTTCCCTTAGGATGTGTATTGATTATAGGCAGTTGAATAAGGTGACAATAAAGAACAAATATCCTCCCCCGAGGATTGATGATTTATTTGATCAGCTACAGGGTGCCAAGTGGTTTTCTAAAATAGACTTGAGGTCAGGTTATCATCAAGTGAGGGTTAGAGAAGAAGATATTCCCAAAACAACTTTCAGAACGAGATATGGCCACTATGAGTTCCGAATAATGTCGTTTGGGTTGACTAATGCTCCAGCAGTGTTCATGAATTTGATGAATAATGTATTCAGGCCTCTCTTGGATCTATTTGTGATAGTATTTATTGATGATATTCTGGTGTATTCTCGCACAGAATCAGAACACGTAGATCATTTGCGTATTGTCCTTGGAATTCTTCGAGCCCGAGAATTGTATGCAAAATTTTCAAAGTGCGAGTTTTGGCTGAATTTTGTGACATTTTTGGGCCATGTTATTTCAGATGATGGCATTCGAGTCAACATTCAGAAAATTGAAGCGTGAAGACTTGGCCAAGGCCTACGACGCCTACAGAAGTCCGTAGTTTTCTGGGATTGGCAGGTTATTATAGAAGATTCGTAGAGGGATTTTCCTCCATTTCAGCCCCATTGACGAAGCTAACCCAGAAGTCAGTTAAATTTCAATGGAATGATGCTTGTGAACGCAGCTTCTAAGAGTTGAAAGACAGATTAACCTCAGCTCCAGTCTTAACACTTCCAGAAGGGTCAGACGGTTATGTGGTGTACTGTGATGCTTTCGGTGTTGGGTTAGGATGCTAGTTAATGCAACACGGTAGAGTTATTGCATATGCTTCGAGAAAGCTGCGGAAACATGAAAAGAACTATCCAACTCATGATCTCGAATTGGCTGCGGTTATTCATGCACTGAAAATGTGGAGACATTACTTGTATAGAGTGCATGTCGATATCTATACAGATTATAAGTCTTCAATACATTTTCAAACAGAAAGAGTTAAATTTGCGACAGAGGCGGTGGCTAGAGTTATTGACAGATTATGATGTGAATATTTTGTACCACCCCGGGAAAGCAAATGTAGTAGCCGACGCGCTTAGCCCCCGATCAATGGGCAGCTTATGTGAAGTTCCACCGGAAAAGAAAGAGATGACTCATGAGCTTCACCAACTAGCTAATCTTGGAGTGCGTGTAATCGATTCGGGTAATGCAGGGATTGGCATCAATTGTCACGACCCAACCCCATGGGCCATGACTAGTGTCCAAACTGGACACTCGTATACGAACCTGCTAGATATAGTCAGACTGAAACTAAGGACAGTATGGAAACTTGTAAAAACAAATGAAAGACTCATAACGCCACATATCATAAACCTGTCTCCAGAGGTTTATGATATAACACAATACGCAAGCCGACAAGGCTGCCACTATATACGGGAATATTCAAAGCAAACCATATCGACACAGTCAGATACAACCCACATATGTATACATACCTCTAAGAGTGTACAAGTGAAATATGATAGGACAAGGCCCCTCCGTACCCCTGGATATGCATAAGTTTACATCAAAAGATCTGTACCAAAATAATCTAGGCTCCGGAACAATGGAGCTCTCCAAAACAGTTGAGCAGAAGTCCTAAGCTAGTAGATCACCAAACCGAGTGTCTGTACTTGTGGGCATGAAACACAGCCCCCCCAAAGAAAGGGGGTCAGTACGAGATATGTACTAAGTATATAAAGCATGAAATATAATAAAGAAAATCATAACTGAATAAAATATTACAGGAGGCAAGTATGATAATCAAAGATATCAATTGTCACGACCCGGCTAGGGGGCCGCGACGAGCACCCGGTGCTACCCCACCCGAGCACCTCCTTATCGTACATAACATAACATCTAGGTGAACCATAAGTCAATTCGTGCTTTTCTTATCGTTAATCATATTGATCCCATTAGACGACCATCATCATTTAACATATCATAGGCATCTGTGCCACATCATAAGTACAAGGCCGACGTGGCTAACAAAAGATATATAAAACATGGGCCGACATGGCCGAACATCTCTACCCACATACACATGACTACGAGCCTCTAAGAGTATGACATATCGCATGAGCGGGACAGGACCCCGCTATGCCCATAATTATATACACAAAAGAATAAGTACCCAAAAGCTACGGCTCCGAAAGAAATGGAGCTCTGCTATGCAATCTCTGAATAAGCAGCTATGGATCAAGTCTGTCTCCCTGTGCACCTGCGGGCATGACGCAGCGTCCACAAACAAAAGGACGTTAGTACGAAGAATGTACTGAGTATGTAAAGCATGATCAACATCAATATAGAAGCATAATAGATATCATATGAAATAGCATAGGAGGGGAGACAGTAATATCATCATCATAGTACTTACCTGCCTTTCGTAGGACTTTCCATTTTTCATACGTATTAGTGCACCTACGTCATCATCCGTATCCCATAATAGTACTCGTACCATACTTGTGCTCATATTCGTATACATGTCCATATTCGTATTCTTATACATAGTCATTTCATATACATAGCATTTACATAGCATACCCGACCTCATAGGATCGGTGTCTTATACATGCTTGGCCAACCAAGGCTCAAGGCCATACATACCTGGCCCTACCAAGGCATCAGGGTTATCCGTACCATCTGCAGAGGTGTGCGCATGTTTCATAATCGTATACATACATTATACATAGTCATATACATATAGTCTTACCCGACATCATAAGCTCGGGGTCTTATCATAGCCCTTCATAGGCATACATATACATATATCATAGCTCGTAAGCATCTCTAATCTCATTTTACTCTCATCATCATTACTATCCTCATCATTATCGTTACATTTACATTATAGACTTACTCGTCATACGAGGAACATAGTATAATCATAGTACATATCAAGGGTCGTGAGCTTATGAGCTCGGAATGTCAACCATGTGAAGACAACATACTCATATAGAGGAATTAGGAATTTGGCCAAGAACCATGCCTTATGAAAGAAGGGTTAGCCTTACATACCTTTCTGTCGAACTATTCTACACTTGCACGTTCCCTTCCAATGCTAGCGTTTCTACCTTCATTAATATCATTACAATGACCATTAGTCATTCACATTATCCACCTTATCTAGATTCCTCAATTTGCCTCTAATTCACCCACATTCATTGTCATAACACCCATCTTCGTCCATTCGTCTAAAGTGTTTAGTTCATGATCTTAATACCATTTATAACACATTCATATCACAATACAACATCATTCATGACCTAGTTGACCACATTTTCTACAATCCATGTATTTTAATTCTCCAATACCTTAAACATCTTGTAAAAATCATGAATCTTACCTTAGAAGTTGTAGGAACAAGCTTTGGTTGATAATACTCTTCTTTGAGCAAAATCCTAGTTTTTCTCCATTTGGATTTCTTGACTTGGATGATCCTTGATGATTCCCTTATCCTTGATTCACTTGTCTTAATGTTATTGATGGCTTATAATCCTTGAAAACTCATATAATAAATGTAGAGAGAAGTTATAGAGAGAGGTGGTGAAAGGTTGTAATGAAATAAAATAAGTCTTGATCCTCATATTTAATGAATTGGAAAATCTGTGCTGGGTGAACAGTGGTCGTCCATGGAGGTTTGTGGTCCGTATTCCACTTTACGGACCGTCCCTCGTGGTCTTCTTTAAGCTTAAGAAGGACCAGATACTTTTTCCTGCATGCATGGTGATTTACGACCATGGTTTACGGGCCGTAAATCACTTTACGGTCTGTCCACCAGGTCGTATTATACCTCTTCCTCAGCTGGCAGAAAGTTGACGTTTGGCATGCCAGTTTACGACCTGGCAGTTTACGGTCCGTATTTGCACTTTACGACCACTGGCAGAAAGCTGAAGCTTTTGCATGGCAGTTTACGACTGCCAGTTTACGGACCGTGTTGCACTTTACGGTCCGTATTTTGCAATATACAACCACTGGGCAGTTTTGCCAACTTTCAATTTTTCTCATTTCTCGACTTTTCATTCTAATCATCCACATCCCTTCACATACATTTCCCATGAAATATTATACACTCGCACTCCTCGCACACATCATTAGTTCATTTACTTGCGTACCAACGGGAAATTTTCTGAGATGTAACACCAATGCACCTGTGCCTTACGAGATGAGAATCATGCATGTCTATATCATATACCATACCCGACCCATTATGGGACTCGGTGAATAAAGTCATCATATACCATACTCGGTCCACCATGGGACTCGTGTTATATCCCGTATTTTGTACATTGGGACATTCCGAGTTAACTACGATAAGTTAAAGACAAGGCTATATTCCGGTTTTGCCTTAATGCACAAGTTTCTTGTAAGTAATATTAGTATGGATTATTAAGGAAGGATAGGGGTAAAAAGAAAAATTCACAAGGTGGTTCATGGTAATATTGAGGAAGGCTAAGGGAAAATTTGGAATTAGGAAAATAATTTTTCATGAATCACAAAACAAAAACAAAAAAAAATGGTCTTGAATAAATGGGCCAAAGTGGCCGTCCAAGGTGGGTGGGCCAAGGCCCACATGGGAGCTTAATATAAGTAAATAAAGATGACCCATTTGATCATTTACCATCTAAATCACTCAAGAAAATTCAAGAAACTTGGAGACAAAACAAAAGAAGGCCATTCGGCCAAGCCATGCCAAAATTGACCCCTTGAAAATCTTGATCAAAAATTATTTTCTTCTAGCATTTCTACTAATTGGAAGGTCCTCTTTAACGTGGGATAGTTGTTGGAGCAATTAAACCACTCCTTGTTGCAAATTCATAACCCTAGCCAAGTGAGAAGTGTGGTGGAAAACGTAAGGTTTAATCTTCTTTTTATATGTTATGGATGATTTGTGTATGTTGTAGTATGTAGAAATAGATGAAATTCATGAAAATATGGGTGCTATGTTGTGTCCGTGTATATATGGTGTTGTGGCCGTGTGAATATTGTGTAGTGTAGAAGAGAATGAATCAATTTTACTTAGTATTTTGGTTGTTGTTGTCATGGACTCTATGATGGAAATGAGAGTTTAATGATTCAAGTTGAAGTTGAAGTTGAAATTGTTGTGGGCTGTTTTAGAAGCCAATGTAATTTGAATGTAGTTTCTTGTATTTATGGAAAATAATGTTGTTAGTGTGTGAATTATTGGTGTAGTTCATGAATTTGAAAGAAGGAAGTGTGTTGTTATTGTTCTTGTTGCATTTGGAAGGTTTCGGGTGGAGTGGCATATTGGTTAGATTATTTTGAATATTGTGCGGATTGTTTGAAGTGTTCTTGAATATTGTTTGAATGGTTTCGGATTAGTACTTGAATATGTAAGCAATTATGAATTGAACATAAATGAAACGTCGTCGAAGTTTGTAGGAAGAAGTTGTTAACGTTGGAATGCGTTTTGAATTGATTGTTGATATTGTTAGAATGACTGTTGGTATTGTTGTTGATAATTTGGCCGAGTCGAATTCTCGGATTTGTTGTTGATGATTTGGCCGAGTTGGATTCTCGGGGTTAGTTGTATTTACAGGGGAAATGTTGCCGAAATTTCTACAAATAAAGTGTTGGTTGAAGATTGAACTTCTAAGTATCTATAGCTAATGTTTGGTATACACTAATATTGTTGTAGATCTTGCGAAGCCAAAGACTTAAGTTCGGATTAGCGTAGGAAGCAGGCAAGGTATGTAAGGCTTACCCTTTCTTTCTTTTGGCATGATCCTTATGAAACTAACAGACGACGTATATATATGATTCCAATGAAACTCCTATTCTTAGAGCCACTAGGATGGCTAATATTCTTGATTTCCATGAGCTATTTCATATGGTTTTGATACATATCTATGATTCCGAAGCTCTATTTGATATGTTTCCGAATTTGTCTATGATTCTTATTCACTTCTTGACATGGGTACGCTCGGTATGGTTGAGCTTATTGTATGGTTGAACAATGAGTAAAGCATAAAGAGTTCATGTCCCTTAAAGGGTTCTGTAAGCATTAATATCTCGAACTTTTGTATTCAGTCTTGGATTGCTTTGGAAAACGTTCGTAGAGGTTCTGTAGTAAAAATGTCCATAACTTTCTTATACTAACTCGGATTGACCCGAAACGTGTTTGTGATCCTTCAAGTGTCGTCTTGAGTACTTATTCATCGAATCTTGAAGTTTGATTTATGTGCATATAGTTTCTCACTACTCTGCTCGTGCATGCCTCAATGCATCTTTCACTGCGTCCCGGGCCAGGGTATGTTCTCGTGCGTACTCCATTGCATAGTTCACCGCGTCCCTCACTAGAGGGCCGGGGCATGTTATATATATATATATATATATATATATATATATATATATATATATGATATGATGACGGGGCGGCGGCCAGGACGGCATATGATGACTCTATTCACCGCGTCCCTTACTAGAGGGCCGGGGCACATTCATGCATATATGATACATGATATTGACATACATGATTTTATTCACCGCGTCCCTCACTAGAGGGCCGGGGCACGTTATATGTATATACGATATATGATGATGACATACATGATTTTACCACGTCCCTCCCTAGAGGGCCGGGGCACGTTATGTGTATATATTACATATGATGATGACATGCATGATTTTCATTTCAAAAGGCAAGTGTATTGATGTTTTTAACAGTCATACGTGTTCTGGTGAGTTTTATTTTAGTTATGATCCTCTATATTGTACTTCATGCCTTACATACTCAATACATATTCCGTACTGACCCCCTTTCTTCGGGGGCTGCGTTTCATGCCCGCAGGTACAGACGCGCACGTGAGTGACCCGCCAGCTTAGGATATTCATTCTGCTGTGTTGAAGTGCTCCTTTGTTCCGGAGCCCATACTTTTGGTACAGATCTTTCTGTTGTACATATTTATGTGTATATGACTATTTAGGGGTACGGCGGGGCCCTGTCCCGTCATATGATTCTGTTGTTACTCTGAGAGGCCTGTAGACATGTATGTGGGTCATGGGTCGATATTGTTCAGTTATGTCTGTGTGATTTGTGTCTTAAGTGGTTTCATTTGCTGTGACAGCCTTAACGGCTTGTATGTATGTTTACGGATGCATATGTTTTGGGCGATGTGTCTTGCGACAGCCTTACAGGCTTATGTGCGATACATTGTTAGATGTGACCGCTTAAGACGACATCTGACCTTTGTATCTGTATAAGTCAGTCTACGCCGAATCTGGATTAGCCATTTGTATGCCGATTCTGGTAAGTGAGTGTGTACAAGTGTCCAGCTCGGGCACTAGCTACGGCCCACGGGGTTGGGTCGTGAAACCTCGGTGCCATAATCATATCATCATATATACACATACGTACCCGGCCCTCTAGTGAGGGACTCGGTGAACAATGCAGTGAAACTGTGCACGAAAACATACCCGGCCCAGGACTCGGTGAAAGATATATTAACGACATGGACGAGCAGAATAATGAGAAACCATATGCAAACTAAATCATCATCTGAGACTCGACATCATAAGCTCGGGGTCTTATCATAGCCCTTCATAGGCATACATATACATATATCATAGCTCGTAAGCATCTCTAATCTCATTTTACTCTAATCATCATTACTATCCTCATCATTATCGTTACATTTACATTATAGTCTTACTCGTCATACGAGGAACATAGTATAATCATAGTACATATCAAGGGTCATGAGCTTATGAGCTCGGAATGTCAACCATGTGAAGACAACATACTCATATAGAGGAATTAGGAATTTGGCCAAGAACCATGCCTTATGAAAGAAGGGTTAGCCTTACATACCTTTCCGTTGAACTATTCTACACTTGCACGTTCCCTTCCAATGATAGCGTTTATACCTTCATTATTATCATAACAATGGCCATTAGTCATTCACATTATCCACCTTATCTAGATTCCTCAATTTGCCTCTAATTCACCCACATTCATGGTCATAACACCCATCTTCGTCCATTCGTCTAAAGTGTTTAGTTCATGATCTTAATACCATTTATAACACATTCATATCACAACACAACAACATTCATAACTCAATTCAAACTATTTCTCAAAATGCCACTATTCATCATTCATGACCTAATTGACCACATTTTCTACAATCCATGTATTCTAATTCTCCAATACCTTAAACATCTTGTAAAAATCATGAATCGTACCTTAGAAGTTGTAGGAACAAGTTTTGGTTGATAATACTCTTCTTTGAGCAAAACCCTAGTTTTTCTCCAGTTGGATTTCTTGACTTAGATGATCCTTGATGATTCCCTTATCCTTGATTCACTTGTCTTAATGTTATTGATGGTTTATAATCCTTGAAAACTCATATAATAAATGTAGAGAGAAGTTATAGAGAGAGGTGGTGTAAGGTTGTAATGAAATAAAATAAGTCTTGATCCTCATATTTAATGAATTGGAAAATCTGTGCTGGGTGAACAGTGGTCGTCCATAGAGGTTTACGGTCCGTATTCCACTTTACGGACCGTCCCTCATGGTCGTCTTTAAGCTTAAGCAGGACCAGATACTTTGGCCTGCATGCATGGTGATTTACGACCATGGTTTACGAGCCGTAAATCACTTTACGGTCCTTCCACCAGGTCGTATTATACCTCTTCCTCAGCTGGCAGAAAGTTGAAGTTTGGCATGCCAGTTTACGACCTGGCAGTTTACGGACCGTATACCAATTTACGGTCCGTATTTGCACTTTACGACCACTGGCAGAAAGCTGAAGTTTTTCATGGCAGTTTACGACTGCCAGTTTATGGACCGTGTTGCACTTTACGGTCCGTATTTTCCAATATACGACCACTGGGCAGTTTTGCCAACTTTCAATTTTTCTCATTTCTCGACTTTTCATTCTAATCATCCAAATCCCTTCACATACATTTCCCATGAAACATTATACACTCGCACTCCTCGCACACATCATTAGTTCATTTACTTGCGTACCAACGGGAAATTTTCCGAGGTGTACCATTCTACCCCCCTTAGGACATTCGTCCTCGAATGTTAAAGGCTTGGGGAATTCTATAAAAATTTTGCCAGAGTTTCCTCTGTAATGTGGCACTACCACCCTGCCACAACAACCCACAATAACAATGCCTCACAGGGCAATAATACAACAGCACTAGAAATTTGGCCACACACGACCTGAATGTATAAATGGGAAAAACATGCATACCTTATGATTTTGACGTCTCATCTTGGACTTCTTCCAAGGGCCGAAATAAACGTGGCTATTTGGATCGCATATTCTCTTCCGTTTCCCATGTCATTTCCTCTCGATTGTTATTTCTCCACAGAACTTTAATTGAGGCCACTTCTTTGTTTCTAAGCCTCCGTACTTGCCTATCTAATATGGCAATGGGTATTTCATCATAAGTTAACTTTTCTGTCACTTGAATATCATTCACTGGGACGATCCTCGTAGAATCTCCAACACACTTCTGAAGCATCGAGACATGAAATACTGGATGGACTGACTCCAAATCTGGAGGTAGATCTAGCTCATAGGCCACTTTGCCTATTTTGCGCACAATTTCGTATGGCCCAATATACCGGGGACTGAGCTTCCCCTTTTTGCCAAACTCATCACGCCCTTCATCGGCGACACTTTCAAGAATACCCAATCTTGCACTTCGAACTCTAAGTCTCTTCGACGATTATCCGCATAGGACTTCTGACGACTTTGAACCGCTAGCATCCGATCTTGTATGAGCTTAACTTTCTCTATTGCTTGCTGGACCAAGTCTCGCCCTATAAACTTAGCTTCTCCGGTTTCAAACCACCCAATTGGGGATCTATACTTTCGCCCATATAGAGCTTCATACGGTGCCATTTGAATGCTAGAATAATAACTGTTATTGTAAGCAAACTCAATGAGTGGCAAATGGTCATCCCAATTTCCTCCAAAATTTATCATACATGCCCGTAACATATCTTCAAGAGTTTGAATAGTACGTTCAGCTTGCCCATCTGTCTGGGGGTGAAATGCCGTGCTTAGGCGCACTTGGGTCCCTAAACCTTCTTGGAAAGACCCCAAAACTTGGCTGTAAACTGAGTTCCTCTATCGGAGATAATAGATACCGGAACGCCATGGAGTCTCACTATCTCTTTGAGATAAAGCTTTGCATAATCTTCTGCCACATAGGTCGTCCTGACCGGTAAGAAATGAGCTGACTTTGTGAGTCTATCCACAATCACCCATATGGAATCATACTTACGTCGAGAACGGGGTAACCCTGTAATGAAATCCATATTAATCACTTCCCACTTCCAAGTTGGGATTTCTATAGCTTGCAATAAGCCACCCGGCTTTTGGTGTTCTATCTTCACTTGTTGGCAATTAGGACACTGAGCTACGAATTCCGCTACGTCTTTCTTCATCCCATTCCACCAATATATAGTCTTAAGATCATGATACATTTTCGTCGCTCCGGGGTGAACGGAGTAACGGGAACAATGAGCTTCTCTCAAAATCTGATGGCGTAGACCTGCCACATCGGGAACACATAACCTGCCTCGACATCGGAGAACTCCGTCTTCTGAAATGTCAAATGATGACTCCTCCTTCTGAGGGAGTGTATCTCTGTACTGCATTAGCATGGGATCCTTATATTGTCGCTCTTTTACTTCCGCTACTAACGATGAAACTGCTGAATTCTGAATAGTAGCTCCGCTGCTACCTGAGTCCACCACTCGGACTCCTAGGCTAGCTAACTGCTGAAGATCACGGGCCATCTTTTTCTTTTCTGGTCGTACATCACTTAGACTTCCCATCGACCTACGGCTAAGAGCATCAGCCACACCATTTTCCTTTCCGGGGTGGTACAGGATTTTAACATCATAGTCTTTTAGCAACTCTAGCCATCGTCGTTGCCGCAAATTCAACTCTTTCTGCTTGAAGATGTACTGGAGACTCTTATGATCTGTATAAATATCCACGTGGACACCATATAAGTAATGTCTCCATATCTTTAAAGCATGGACCACCGCGGCCAATTCTAAGTCATGGGTAGGATAATTCTGCTCATGTGTCCGTAATTGTCTAGAAGCATACGCAATCACCTTACCATTTTGCATCAATATACAGCCTAGCCCGACGCCTGAAGCATCACAATAAATAACATATCCTTCCAATCCCTCTGGAAGTGTCAAGACTGGGGCTGATGTCAGTCGGTCTTTCAACTCTTGGAAACTACGCTCGCAAGCATTTGTCCATTGAAACTTAGCTGACTTCTGAGTCAACTTGGTGAGCGGTGCAGAAATAGAAGATAAATCCTCAACAAATCTTCGGTAATAACCTGCTAAGCCCAAAAAGCTACGAACCTCCGTAGGGGTCGTGGGCCTTGGCCAAGTCTTCACTGCCTCAATGTTGTGGCTATCCACTCGAATACCGTCAGCTGCAACAATGTGGCCCAGAAATGCCACTGAGTTCAACCAAAACTCGCATTTGGAAAACTTCGCGAATAACTCTCGAGCTCGAAGAACTCCAAGGACAATTCGCAAATGATCCGCATGCTCGTCCTCGGATCTAGAATACACTAAAATGTCGTCGATGAATACAATTACAAATAAATCTAGAAAAGGTCTGAATACATTGTTCATTAGGTCCATAAACACTGCCGGTGCATTAATTAACCCGAACGAGATCACTCGGAACTCGAAATGACCGTATCTTGTTCTGAAAGCTGTCTTAGGGATGTCTTTCTCCCTAACTCTTACTTGGTGATACCCGGACCTCAAATCGATCTTTAAAAACCACTTGGCACCTTGCAATTGATCAAATAGATCATCAATCCTCGGAAGAGGATATTTGTTCTTAATCGTCACATTATTTAATTGCCGATAATCAATGCATATTCTCAAAGAGCCATCCTTCTTCCGTACGAACAATACGGGTGCTCCCCACGGGGATGCACTAGGCATAATGAAGCCTTTATCAAGCAAGCCTTTCAATTGCTCCTTCAACTCTTTCAGTTCTACGGGCGCCATTCTATAGGGAGGAATAGATATGGGTTTAGTGTCTGGCAACACATCAATCGCAAAATCAATCTCCCGCTCGGGAGGAAGGCCTGGAAGCTCTTCCGGGAACACATCCGGAAATTCATTCACTACTTGAACTGACTGAAGAGTCAGCGACTCAGCTTCTACATCTTGAACTCGCACTAGGTGATAGATACACCCTTTCGTGATCATCTTCCTTGCCTTTAGATAGGAAATAAACCTACCTTTTGGTGATGCCGCATTCCCTTTCCATTCTAAGACTGGTTCTCCCGGAAACTGGAAACAAACCATCTTCATTCTACAATCAATATTGGCATAACAAGAAGCCAACCAATCCATGCCCATAATAATGTCAAAATCTACCATTTCCATCTCATGCAAATCAATCATGGTACGACGATCACAAATCACAATCACACAATTCCTATATACTCGGCTAGCTATTACCGAGTCACCCACGGGTGTAGACACCTCAAAAGGTTTGATAGACTACGGCTCAATTATAAATCGACCCGCAATATATGGAGTAACATATGATATGGTGGAGCCCAGATCAATCAAAGCATATACATCATGAGAGAATACCGATAATATACCTGTGACCACGTCAGGAGAAGACTCAAGATTTTGGCGTCCAGCCAAAGCATAAATACGGTGCTGAGAACCGCTAGTACTGGGAGCTCTGCCCCTACCTCTACCATGGCCGACCGGCGCATGTGAACCTGGCCCCGTAGGGCGTACAGATGCCGAAGATCCAGCTACCGACCCTGATGGCTCGGTCCTACCTCTACCATGTACTGAGGGGCAATCACGCATAATATGGCCTGGCCGACCACATGAATAGCAATCATCTGAACCAAATCGGCATCGACCCCAATGCATCTTCCCACACTGGGAACACGGTGGTACGAGTGGCCTTGACTGGCCCAAATCACCTCTGAACTAAGGTCCTGTATAACTCGGACTCGGCCCTGAACGAGCAGATCTATCAAGGTCCTAGCCTGAAAACCGTGGGGGTGGACTAGTCATAGAATAGCCTGAATGGCTGGGAAGCTGCTGTCGGTGTCCACCCCTAGACTCGCTCCTCGAACCTGAAGGTCTAGCTCTCTTGCTATGTCCCCTATCTTGCTCACGTTTATTTCTCCGTTGCTGTAGGTGTTCCTCTAATTCCTGAGCATGTGCCTGAATGCGTGCAATATCTATGCCATCCTGAAGGGACGCAGTTAAGCATTTATCCATCAAGTGTGGCCCTAGGCCTTTCACAAACCGGTGCACCCGATCGCTCATATCTGCTACCATGGCCGAAGCATACCTGGCCAAGGAGTTAAAGCAGAGACTATACTCTGTAGCACTCATGTTACCTTGCCTCAAATTCAAGAATTTATCGGCCCTAGCTCGCCGAACTTCTGGAGGCATGTAGTGACGGAGAAAAGCATCGACAAACTCTTGCCATACCGGCGGAGGTTCATTGGCTCCCCGCGAAGCCATCCAAACCGTTTTAATTATGCCCTTCACATACCTTTTCCGTTTGTCGATTCGCTATAATCTGCTATAACGCATCCCAGATCTCTACATAGTTATTCCTGTAATATCAATTCTTTCTGTTGCTTCCCGAGGTAATTATTCCACGTCGTTGTCTTTGCTCTTTTCTTTGTTTCACAGTTGGTTATCAGCTGTATTTCGAGCCGTTCTGCTGAAGTGTTACTGTCTCTCTTATCTGCATACTGTTTAGTTGTACTGTCATCGATTGATTTGGACTTGTATTCATGGTACACGTAGTCATGGCTCGACTCTTTAAATGTGATTTTTATAACGTGAAGACGTCCTTCGTCAGTTCATTAGACTTTAATATCCCTGGAGTATCGCATGCCTCTGGTAACCTGTAGACCCTTCGCAGGTTTTACGAGTAAAATGAAATTTCTCAGAGGGTAACATTTTTATACTCCAATATCCTTGCTTTACTCCTTTATGACAGTCCGTATTCTGGAATCCTCAACATCATGTGTCACTTTCTGACTTTCTTTTGAAAGTCTATAACTATCACTTGCTTTTACTTCTTGATCTCGATCTTTAGGGTTGGCTATCAAATAGCGCTAGGGTTCCCTCATATTACAACTTTACTATCATCCAGTAACCCATAACCCACTTGTTCCGATTGTCTCGGTTAAATCATTTTGTAATTTCAGTTACTCTAACTAGCCATACTTTAGACATATTATCTCGTGTCGTTTCTCTATTTTTGACTCAAACGTTTCTATTGCCTCTTTACTCAAATTTGCTCTTAGTTCCCCTATCACATATCCTATTGCAATTCTTACACGAGTATGTGTAGGTGTTCAAATCAGCTCGGAAAATACCTTAGCATCGCCATGCTAGTCTTTATGCAGACCCTATATTCTTCTCTTATCTTTTTCAATTGATATCGAGGCTCAACTATGGCTTTTTCCCACAGTGCTAATTCTATCTCAGTAGTTTCGCCTCGAACCATCTTACACCTTTCTTTGATGCATCCAAAATATCGCAACCGCATTGTTACTGAATTCTCACTCTTCTTATCAAGTACTCCCTTGGTCTTATCCTTGGCATACAAATATTCGTAGGTCGTATAACTATTCTTGTACAATTTGTACAAAGTGCATCCAACCTTAGTCATAGTCTTTCCTTTTCCTGGCTTATTCTGCTCTACATATCTTATTGTACTATCACTCACTTGCTGTCTATTTCGCCATACTCCTTCCCCTTCCTCTATTCACCATTTGGTTTTCTCATATCCTACTATTGGAGAGATTTCCTATCCTTTCTCCTTTGCTACTTATATGTCACAATATCATTAGCCAATAACTCCGTTGTCAACATCTTAACCTCTAATCCAGTATAGCCTTGCTATCCTGTATAATATCTTTTAAGTTACTCGTTACCATTTTCTTGTCGTATTCTTCCTTTTTATAAGCCTCCACCTTCTGATGTCATATTATCCAAGGTCTTTACCAATAATTCTCAGCACTGTCTCAAATACCGTCTTGGCTTCTACCTGTTTATTGCTGGCCTTCAAATCTCACTAACTTGTTTCAGCAAGGGATCTCACTTAAAGTTTAAGTATTCACATTAAACGTGTTGCAGTGTCAGTTGATTTCATCTTACACTTGCATTTCTCTCATCCGCTTCCCCCCTTTTGGGTGTACTCACATCATTATCTATTTATATTCCACTCTATGTCCCCATTTCCAATTTTCAAATTCATATGTTTCTTTTCCAATACACTTGGTATACTGCACCATATCCATGTCTTCCTTTATATCATCTATAACTTAGATTACCCATGTATGAAACTCCAACACAATCATGAGGCGATGAGAACTCTCGATATATAGTACAAAATCTCGTCTGATGGTTGGTACTCGAGTAATATAATTAATGTAGCAATTTATCCAAAGCCACATTCCATTCATTCCGATCAGTGATTAGCTAGTGCTTATAGTTGTTTCAAATTCTCCATTAGGCAACACTTATATTCTGGTGATAAGTGTTCCAAGCTTTCCTATAACACCATCTTTATCCCAACGGATATCATCTGTTTCTTCTAACAAATTCACAACACATCAGTTGTTTCGCAAATTCGCGATCCTTGTCCTTTAAGGATTTCACCATTTCCGCGGTGAAGTCACATACACGTAGTACTCCTTTATGCCTCATGCTCTTTCATTCTTGTTGTCTACCCAACGCTAATTTATAACTTACTCAAAATCATATCAATTCATCTTACTAGTGGTCTTGTCTTATCACCTTTTCATCGTACTACACCTTAAGTTTGTAGTTATACATTTCCCTTTTTTCCTATACTCATACTCAATTAATTACGTCTGTCTTGAGTGCTTCCTTTAGTATTCCTTTCATTTCTCCAATCTTTGCCCATCTTTTATTTTGTGCACAAGGAATCTCATGCTACTCCTGTATCCTTCAGAAAACACTACTTCTACGTAACCCCTTTCTCGTTTTCAAAACATATTCTGTTCATCTCTATTTGTTCTTATCATACCAGTCATTTCTGGCATTCACTCTGTCTTGTTACTCATCTTCCTTTAGGTTGGTCTTTCACAATTCTGTCACTTGTATTACTCGTTTTCTAAGCTATACATGTCATAACGCATCACTACACTGTAATCCCACTCGCTTTCTTCTTATCCCCCTCTTTCTATTAACTTCTTCTCTTCCTGTGCTCACTTTCACTTTCGTTACCATTTGACTTTTATTCTAAACTTTCCTTATAGAACTTTGTAAGTCTTTCTTATTCGTTCTACATTTGCTTTTCCGTTTCACCCTAATCACATCGTATTCATTAGTTACTTCCTTGCTAGGCTTTACTCATTTCTATAGCAATCCTTATGGTATTCACATTACATCCTGTTCGTAATCCATCCTATAACGTAACACTTCTTAACCTTATTCACGATTCTTACTATGTTTTAATTACACTCTATGGACTTGGCGTACTTAACACTTCACCCTTTCTGATCAATCGTATCCTTAATATCTCACAAGCTGTCTTATCAATACCTTCATGATTCGTCATAACTCTTCCTTCTCCATAATTTTATCTCACTCATACTATTACTCCTTTTAATTGAAAATTCATCATAATTTATCCCTACTTATCGGTTCACTCGATACCTCAGTAAAATGTTCCGTTACGAGTTGCCACCTTTTTCTAAATCATCCCTTAGTATCACAAGCCCTTCCGAATCATCCTAGCATTTCGCCAAAAACATATGAAATACATGATCCTAGACAACCCACAAGTTTGAGTTTTCCCTCCACAAATTCCATCTCCAATTAGTTGGTTAAGAACTAATAAAATGTTACGATGAAGCATTCTCCAACCACCACCAGAAGAAAACTAGAATTGACAAGCACCACAGGACTTCTTAGTGCTTGATTCACATGGTTTACCTCCAGGTTTATTCTTGAGTCGTGAACCAATTGTTTAGTTCATAAACTACTTGTTGTATGCTTTGCACTCTTCCAATAAAGTGAAACTTAATTGCTGGACGTTTTTGCCCTACAACATGAGCTTTTTCTAAGGCAAAATGTGGTTGGAACGTATTCTGGTCCGTTCAAATGAATTGCGAATTCGCTGCTCATATACGCTTCTTCAAAACAAGGTCTCCCAAATAAGAATGATGCTTCTTATAGATGATGGGGGGGGGGGGGGGGGTATCTCTTAAAGCTTTTAGTCCACCATAACAAATTTACCCTATCGGTATCGATTTTCAAGACATATTATGAACTGATATCTCATTCTCTTCTGTTTCCTATTTATGGGAAAATTTGGGCAGAGTTTCCTCTGCACTTCTCACTATCCCAAAACCTGCACGCAGGAAATACCAACAATGCCTCACAGGGCCAACATATATACATATATATCATATCGTATCATAGCCACACAGGGCTCCTAATTTCCAGTAAAAAGTATAGAGGTGTCGGGACTTACCTCACATATTGCACCTCGAGACGTACCTGATCCTTTAATGATCTGTTCTGTTATACTTTCCTATCCACCTTCTCTTTCATCCTCAAACTTTACATTTCAATCATATTTCAATATTCTTACCTTATCCGACATGCCTCTTTCGCACCGTTACTTACCTGTGTACTTTGTAACTTCCAATATCGTTAGTCGCTTCCTCCTGTCGATGTCGTTCTTTAGCTGAAATCAAAGGTTAGTACAAGGAATTTCATTTCCTATGGCTGGGCTCTATCGCACGATCCGAGATATGAAAGAAAGATAACATCCTAAATGTCCTGTAGCTTCCTGTTTATAGATGTGGTGCACAACACACCGATAAACAAGACTCTACTAGACACGGTCTGTAGACACTCCGAGGATGAACTGCTCTGATACCACTTTTGTCACGACCCAACCCCGTCGGCCGTGACTGGTGCCCGACCTGGACACCCGTATACGTACCTATCAGATATAGTCAAACTGAAACTACGAACAATATGGAACTTTACAAAAGAACTCTGAAGGTTCATAGCGTTATCATATATGCATGTTCAGATACATTGTCTCCTGAGGAGTCACAACTGATCATATCATGAAATAATACGCAAGCCGACAAGGCTGCCATCACATATCAATATCATATGCAAGCCAACAAGGCTACCACTATAGACGAACATCATACCACAACACATCGTATAGACACGACTGAATAGAACTCATACACAACCCACACATATGTCTACAGACCTCTAAGAGTACGAATAGCTAAATATGACGGGACAGGGCCCCGTCGTACCCCTGGATAACATATACATATATATATATATATATATATATATATATATATTATAAGATCTGTACTAAAAGTCTAAACCCCGGAACAACGGAGCTCTCCAAGATAGCTGAGTAGAAGTCCTATGCTGAAGGGTTACCAAACCGACTATCTGTACCTGCGGGCATGAAACGCAGCCCCCCGAAGAAAAGGGTTCAGTACAGAATATGTACTGAGTATATAAAGCATGAAATACAGTAAAAGGATCATAACTGAAATAAGGGGTACAGAAAACAAGTACAATGTCCAGAATACCAAAACACTTGCCTTTGGAACATAAATCATGCATGTCAATATCATATATCATACCCGGCCCATTATGGGACTCGGTGACATAATCATATCATCATTATATACATATATACCGTACCCGGCCCTCTAGTGAGGGACTCGGTGAATAAAGTCATCATATGCCCTCCTGGCCGCCATAACATATCATCATATCATCATATATATAGATATATATACCGTACCCGGTTCTCTAGTGAGGGACTCGGTGAACAATGTAGTGAAACTGTGCACGATAACATACCCGGCCCGGGACTCGGTGAAAGACATATTGAGGCATGCACGAGCAGAGTAGTGAGAAACCATATGCAATTTAAAACATCATCAAGACGCAAACAGAATAAGAAGAAGGGATTAAAACCTGAGTATCAATAGCGACAATCGTATCAAATATCCCTCGAATGTCATCATAAATAATATTAAAAGAGCCTTAGGAATCATGGACACATGTCAATATAGTATGAAATAGCTTATAGAAGTCAAGGACATTAGCTGTCATAGAGTTTTCAAGAATAGAAGCTTATATATGTATCGACTACTATCCAACGTATAGAAAACTGAAGAGGGAGGCTCAATCATTTTAAGAGTTCTAACATCAAGAAGTGAATAAGAATCATGAATCACACTCAAAACTTATGAATAGAATTACCCAAAGCTCATATCATTCATCACTTAAATCTAAGACATGCCAAAAGAAAGAAGGGACAGCTTTACATACCTGTTAGTGACTATTCGCAAACCCGTTCGCTTTGTCGCTCTTTTAGCCTATTTAATACAAGAGTAACGTTATCGTTAGTAACTACACCTTCTAGTTTATAAGTCCGTAGCCCATCGTTTATAGAAATTATTCTTTAATTTATACTTTCTCGTTAAGGGTTTTTCATTATTAAGGATTTAGCGAAAATCGGGCAGCATTTCCCCTATATATTCGCCTAACCCGAATTTCCAATTATTCTCCTGTTAACACAGAAATACCAACAACAGAAATATATATATATAATTCTCACAATTCAACCCATAACAATTCTAACAACCCAACAACCTTTCTAAATTCATTTCAACCAACAATTCCCTATAACATCGATTTCATGCATTTTCTTAATTCCAATTTCGTCCAATCCAATTTTAATAAATCCATTACAACACTATTAACACAATTACACCATAAAACAAGAAAATCTTACCTTATTTTTCTCGGAGGAATTTCTACTCTTAATTGCTCCAATTTCTTCTTCCTCGATTGAATATCCAATGTTGCTATTACCTCCTTGAACTTGTAAATCACCTTGGAATTGATTCAAAGTAAGAAAACATTTTTTTTTTGATGATCTGCCATGGTCGTAGCAGCCATGGCCATATGCTTCATATTTTTCTTTCCTTTCAATTAAATTGAAAGTGAAGATAAAATGCACAACTTAACAAATCATCAATTTCACTTTTATAAGAAGCCTCCCATGTGGTCACGTTGCTGCCACCAATCATTGACCAATTGGTGCCACGTGACAGCCTACTTGGTTCCACGTGGCAGCCCTTTATTATTTTTTTTTCGGGTGGGGCCCACAAGACTTAATTAAATTAATTAATCACTAATTCTTACTTAGTAATCTAATCACAATTAATTAATCCATAATCTCCAATAATATTTTTACACTAAATAAAATTTATAACCAATTTATGTTCTAATTAAAATTGAAAATTAAAGATTTTTATTTTGTGTCCGAAAATGATTCTGCCTTTAACTTGAGTCGATTTACTTGCGAATAATTCGGCATATAAATATATGGGGTATAACAATATTCGTATCATATTCATATTCATACTCATATCGATAGCATTTACATAGAATACCCGACCACGAAGGTTCGATGTTTCACGTACCCGACCACGGATATGCTCGGGTATCATACATACTTGGCCAACCAAGGCTTCAGGGTTATCCGTACCAACTGCAAAGGTGTGCACGCTTTACATCAATATATTCATATTCTACCCAGCCTTATAAGCTCGGGATTCCATAATAGTCATACATAGATACATATACATAATAGCTCATAAGCATCTTTTCTATTATCATCACTATCATAATCGTCATCGTTATCGTCGTCGCTATTATCGTCGTTATCGTTATCACTATCATCATCGTTCATTACATCTATCCTTATAGGACTACTCGTCATATGAGGAACTTAGTACAATCGTAACATATCAAAAATCATAAGCTTAGCAGCTTTTGAAGATAGAGTCATTCGGAGGACATCATAGACTTATAGAAGATTTTGATGATTGGCCAAAGAACCATGCCTTATGAAAGAAGGGTTAGCCTTATATACCTTTCCGTTCAACTATTTTACACTTGCACGTTCTCCTCAAATGCTCACGTTTCTACCTTCATTAAAGTCATACTATCATTAGAAATCGGTAGCTAGCATACATGACTAGGGCTAAAGAAAATCGGACAACATCTCCTTTATTTATCCAACATTCCTCCATATTGTATATCAACTCCCAAACGTCAATAAAAAATTCACAATATCATAACAATAACCTTTATTCATCCACATTAACTATATTTCTCAATTCACTTCCAATGACCCATATCCATGGTCATAACACACGACTATGTTCATTAACATACATTGCCTATCCCGTGTTCTTAACATTATTTATAACATATCAATATCACAACACATCAAGAATCATGACTCAATTCAAGCTATTACTCAAAATGACACTATTCCACATTCATGACCCATCTTTCTATATCCTTTTACAATCCAAGTATTTCAACTTTCAAATACCTTAAACCACATGGAAACACCACAAATCTTAACTTAGATGTTGTAGGAACAAGCTTTTGATGGAAATACTTCACTTGAGCCAAAACCCTAGTTCATCTCCAATGAGATTTCTTGACTTGGATGATCTTATAATGGGTTTCTTACACTTGATTCACTTAGTTTATGTTGTTGATCACTAATACCTCTTGAATTCTTGTGGAATAAATGTAGAGAGAGGTTTTAGAGAGAAGGGGTGTGATATGGAAATGAAATGAAATGAAACTTGGATCCCTTATTTAATGAACCAATCTGTCCCCGACCAGATATACGGACCAACATACGGTCCGTACATTTTATACGGGCCGTATGTTTGGCTGTATGTTTGGTTCAGTGAAGTGAGTCATTCTGGGCTGATTATACGGTCCAACATATTGACCGCATATTTTATACGACCAGTATGTTTGGCTGTATAATCCCCAGTGTTCCGAAGTTTGTTTTCGTTGACTCGTTTTGTCACGACCCGTCTAGGGGCCGTGACGAGTACCCGATACTTGTACCGAGCACCCCTTGTCTATTTTTTTACCTTTACCTCTTAGCAAGCCATGTAAACAGAGCCATTTTTTTTCACACTAACATTAGCGGCGTCATTCTGAACATAGACTAATAAACTTCGTTATCACTTGTACATCAACATTAACATGCCAAAACACCATATATCTAACTGTACTTAACTGACTGTACATAACTGTCTACGAGCCTCTAGACGTAGTACACTTATACATAGAAAGGGCTGAGTACTGCCATGCCCGAATATATATACACAAAATAGTACCAAGGAAGTGAGGCTCCGGAATAACTGGAGCACTGTCAACACTGCTGGTAGAGCTTCTAAGTATCAAATCCGCCTGTCTACTGACCTGGGCGGCATGAAACGCAGCGTCCACAAGAAGGGTCGTCAGTACGAATAGTGTACCGAGTATGTAAGGCATGAATAGTAATATACAGAAAATATGAATCATGTATAATGACATAAGAGAGTTACAACACATGTCCTGGGATAGAAACATAACCTGTATATATATATACCCTTGGCAGGTGCTATGCGTACTTAGCTTTCCTTTAAGAATATTTCCTTGTTGATATACATATACATATAAAATAGGACATCTCATATTGCCGAGGCGTCGGCAGCCGATCCATTTAACCATAAATATACACATCCCGCGTCCGGGCATCCCGCGTCCGGGACGATATCATATCATGTAATGCCAACTGATCAGGTGGATATACGTTCATAACGCTCTGCCTTACCTCCATTTTCCCCGTATACACATGCATATATCATGTACATATATCAGCGTCTATAGCGCTCTAGCTCTTTTATCATATACATATACGTGTGTCGTGTAGGTACATCAGCGTCTATAGCACTCTAGCTCTTTCGTCATGTGCATATTTTAAAAAATATATACACATATCTTACATACATTTACATGTCTTATATGCATTTACGTATCCTATATACATATGTCTCATAGGCACGCAGGAAAGCCCAAAGAAGAATCATGTAGTCATCGGAGTGACGTAAGGTCGGTGACCTCCAATTATATTGTAGAATACTCGTGATCGCTTTGTCTCACCTTGAAGGAACGAGTATTTTAAGGTGAGACTACCAACGGGGAATAATATTAAAGTAAACGTAGAATGAAATCGGGGCATCATAGATGACAGTTCATAGACTTTGAAATCTTTTAGAAAATAAAGTCATAGCTAGGAAATATAAATAAGATTCAAAAATTAGTTTATCATTTTCATGTTTACATAAGATACTTAGCTTAGTCATCTTAGTCATAGAGTCGTTCCGGTAGTACGTATCATAGGCATATTCTCTTATCTAACATCATTGTTATCATTATCGTCATGGAAGTGCCCTCGTTAGAGGAGTCATAGTATTTATCATTTGGTATCGAAATCGGGATCAAAGGTTCCCTTTGGATTCACTTCAAGTAAGTCAAGCAAGACTGTAAGGAAAAATCCGAGAGTAGCGGGCCCACCTCGGGCCGGATGGGGTGACGTATATGATTTACATATATTACGTGTCATGTCATTACTTGTGAGGGTCCTAGGGTAATCGGGTCCCACTTATGCAAGTTCTAAGGGTTTAAGAGGTCATTCCATCATTTGCACACTTTCTAGTTCAATTCTATTGAACAAAAAGTGGAAAACTTTGGATGCGGATTCCGGGGGCTAGGGTTGTCCCCGAGGCTCGTACCCGACTTATTACATCTAAGACATGCCATAGAAAGAAGAGTGAAGCCTTACATACCTCTTTCCGCTCCTTTTGCTATTCCAAATTCACGTCGCAATCTCGTCAAAATCTGCAAATTGGTCATGTTTACCAAAACTCTTATTATTGTACTTAGAGTTGAATTCTTAAGGAAACATTTGGCTACCGAAATTTCGGCAGCACTTCCCCTATAAATACTCCATCCCACCAAGTTCAACTTGGCTTATTTCAATCAACAACAATCCTGGGAATTCAAACCCGGCCAAAATATCAACCACAATTCCAACAACAACAATACTAACAACTTCCATATTCAATCAACTTACTACTTCTTCCAAAAACTTTCTAACTTTAATGAAAACAATAACAACCTCATAATCTATAGTCCAACAACATCATACTAAATAAAATTGACTCATTCTCTTATATTTTTTCACCATAACCACACGGCCAACACCAACATACACACTACAACTTCTCAAAATTCATTCAACTTCCATTTTCCACATATCATTCACAACAATAACAACCAAACACTAATTAAAATAATTGAAGCATGACTCCTACACATATATACATACACACGGCCATGTACTATATTTCTCTCCTTCATGAATTACATCCATTTTAGCATACTACAACACATATAAACCATATATAACACATAAAACAAGATCAAAACTCACCTTTCTTCTTCAACTTCTCACTTGACTACAACTTGACAATTTGTATGATTTTGAATTTTTCTTGCTCCACCAACAACTCCACCTTGTTAATCACCCTTTACTTGGTAGAAAATGATTTTTGAAGAATTTTTATCAATTCTTCCTTGGAAATTTGATCTTGGCCGAAATGGCCTTCAACTTTTCTCCTTCTCTTTCTTGTTCTTCAACTTCTTGAATATTCTAGAGGTTGTGTGATAAAGATGACTTAGTCATCTTATTTATTGACCAAATTTTATGTAATATGGGCTTGGGCCATAACCATGGCCGGTTGGGCCTCACAAATTTGGGCCTTATTATTTTTTTGATTTTTTTTTGGGTCAACTCGGTTTGGTCCCGAGTTGGGTGCCCACTGACCTTTCGACCTTAAAACGTTCATATCTCCTTGTACCGACGTCACCTGGGGACCCACGACCTATGGTTGGAACGATAATTCAATTATCTACAACTTCTAGTTCTTGGTACCTTTCCAAATTCCAAAATTATAATACCGTTTTTGCCCCTTGAAGCCAGATCACCTGAAAACGTTTTCTTAAAATATTCGTTTGGAGGACTTCCACTTTGATTTGGCCCAAGGGTCCTTCTTGAGTTGTGTTTAACTTCTCATATGTGATTCATATGAATTTTCAGATGTCCCAAAAAATCTCGATGTGTGGATCCCATCTCAGCAAATAATCTGACGTTCAAAAATACGGGATATAACACGTTTGATCTCCTATCCTTATGGAACCTGCTTCTCACTTTTTTAACACCTCAATACCAATCTAAGGGTCGTTATCACTCTTCTCCAAGACAACATTAAATCCTCGCTAACTCGTTACTCGTAATTCCTTTCCGATACCTATCATATGCTTTGCCTTCTCTTGGCAACTTTCTCCCCCCTTTCTCGAATATCTTTGAAATCTTAATTAGGGTCATAGGATGTCTTACTTATCAAAATACCGTATACTTCGTGCTCTTAGTTAGTCTATTCACTTGGGCATCAACAGAAAATTTTCCGAGGTGTAACATTCTCCCCCCCCCCCCCCTCCCTTAAGAACATTTATGTTAGGTTCTCAAGGATTCTATAAAAATTTTGCCAGAGTTTCCCCTGTAATATGGCACTACCATCCTGTCACAACAACCCATAATAGCAATAGAATTTGGCCACACACGACCCAAAAGAATAAAAGGAAAACATACATACCTTATGATCTTGATATCTCTTCTTGGATTTCTTTTAAGGGCTGAAATAAATGTGGGTACTTGGATCACATAATTTCTTCCTCGTCCCATGTCATTTCTTCTCGTTTACTACTTCTCCATAAAACCTTAACTGAGGCCACCTCTTTGTTTCTAAGCCTCCGTACTTGCCTATCTAGTATGGCAATGGGTATCTCTTCATAAGTCAACTTCTCTGTCACTTGAACATCATTTACTGGAACGATCCTAGTAGGATCTCCTACACATTTACGAAGCATCGAGATAGGGAAAACTGGGTGAACTGACTCTAAATCAGGAGGTAAATCTAACTCATAGGCCACTTTGCCTATTTTGCGCCAATCTCATAATGCCCAATGTACCGGGGACTAAGCTTCCCCTTTTTTCCAAATCTCATTACACCCTTCATTCGTGACACTTTCAAGAATACCCAATCTTTCACTTGGAACTCTAAGTCCCTTCGACGATTATCCGCATAGGACTTTTGACGACTTTGAGCTGCTAATAACCGATCTTGTATGAGCTTGACTTTCTCTATGGCTTGCTGGACCAAGTCTGGCCCTATCAATTTTGTCTCTCCTGCCTTGAACCACCCAATTGGGGATCTACACTTTCACCCATATAAAGCCTCATACGGTGCCAGCTGAATGCTAGAATGATAACTATTGTTACAAGCGAATTCAATGAGTGGCAAGTGATCATCGCAATTTCCTCCAAAATCTATCACACATGCTCATCACATATCTTCAAGAGTCTGAATGGTACATTCAGCTTGTCTATCAGTCTGCGGATGAAATGCCGTGCTAAGGCTCACTTGGGTCCCTAAACCCTCTTGGAAGGACCTCCAAAAATTAGTTGTAAACTGTGTCCCTCTATCAGAGATAGTAGATGCTGGGACACCATGGAGTCGCACTATCTCTGTTATATCCCGCATTTTGTACATTCGGACAATTCAAGACAATTGCAAGAAGTTAAGGACAAGGCTATATTTTGATCTTGTTTAGCACACAAGTTGTTGATGAAAATCATTGATGTGGAAATCTTAAGAAAGGCTAGGGGTAAAAAGGGAAATTCACAAGGTGGTTCATGGTATTATTGAGGAAAGCTAAGGGCAAATTCGAAATTTGGAAAATAATTTTTCATGAATTGCAAGACAAAATACAAAAATAAATAAATAATAGTCTTGCAACAAAAGGCCAAGTGGGCCGTGCAACATGGAGTGAGTTTAGGCCCACATGGAGGTTTAATAAATAAGACAAAATATGATTAATTAGATCATATTTTCCATTATCCTTATCACCTAGAGAATTCAAGAACTTTGGAGAGAAAGAAGAGACCTATTCGGCCATGGTGGAGGAAATTGAAGTCCAAAAACCTTGATCAAAATAATTGTTTTCTTCTAGCAATCCCACCAATTGGAAGGTCCTCTTTAACGTGGAGTGGTTGTTGGGGCAAGTAAACCATCCATTCTTGCAAGGAGCAACCCTAGCCAAGTTAAGAAGACAAGTGGAAAAGGTAAGGTTCAATCCTCTTCTTATATGTTATGGATGATTGTGTATGTTGTAGTATGTAAAAGTGGATGAAATTCATGAAAAATATGGATGTTATGTGTGTGGCCGTGTATATGTAGGTGTGGCCGTGTAGGTATGGTGTGGTGTGGAAGAGAATGAATTAGTTTTCTTAGTATTTTGGTTGTTGTTGTAATGGAATCTATGATGCAAATGAATGTTTAATGATTCTAGTTGAAGTTGTAAGTGTTGGAGAGTTGTTTAGAAACTAATGTGCTGTTAAAAACCATTTCTTGTATTTATGGAAAACAATGTTGTTAGTGTGTAAATTGTTGGTGTAGTTCATGAACTCGAAGGAAGGAAATGTGTTGTTATCGTTCTTGTTGCATTTGGAAGGTTTCGGGTGGAATGGCATATTGGTTAGATTATTTTGAATATTGTGCGGACTGTTTGAAGTGTTCTTGAATATTGTTTGAATGGTTTCGGATTAATACTTGAATATGTGGGCAATTATGAATTGAACATAAATGAAACGTCGTTGAAGTTTGAAGAAAGAAGTTGCTAATGTTAGTATGCGTTTTGAATTGATTGTGGATAGTGTTAGAATAACTGTTGGTATTGTTGCTGATAATTTGGCCGAGTTGAATTCTCGGATTTGTTGTTGATGATTTGGCCGAGTTGGATTCTCGGGGTTAGTTGTATTTACAGGGGAAATGCTGCCGAAATTTTTGCAAATAAAGCGTTGGTTGAAGATTGAACTTCTAAGTATCTGTAGCTAATGTTTGGTATATACTAATATTGTTGTAGATCTTGCGAAGCCAAAGACTTAAGTTCGGATTAGCTTAGGAAGCGGGCAAGGTATGTAAGGCTTACCCTTTCTTTCTTTTGGCATGTCCTAGAGCTAAGTAAGTTACGATACGTATCTTGGGGTAACTCTATTCTTGATTCCGAGCTTGTTTATGATTCTTATTCACTTCTTGATGTGAGTATGCTTAGTATAGTCGAGATTATCATATGATTGAATAACGAGCAAAGCATAAAGAGATTCTTGTTTTTTTAAAAGAGTTCTATAAGTGTTAATGTCCCTAACCTTCGTAGACAGTCTCGGATTTCTTTAAAACGCTATAATGAATAACGTTCTTAACTTTCATATGCTAACTCGGATTGTTTTGGAGACGTAGCGTAACGATATCCATAATTAATCAATTCCTAGATGTAGGATATCCTGAGTTCTTTGACCTCTTAAGCCCGAAGGGGCATTCTCAAGTTGTGCGACTTTATAATGCGGTCTAAATCCCGAAGGGGACATTCATAAGGTCTTTCTCTTACCTATGCATTTTACATTTAAATTTGTGAGTCTCGAAGGAGACAAATGAAAAGGGTTTGATTTCATACATGACGTCCATAATAGTTTTTTTTTTCTAGATGATTTCATGACGCGACTGAGCGTGCTATATAACATATGGCCTCGGCTTAAGTCCGAGAGTGCTATGGCCTCAGCTTATCTCTGAGTGTGCTATGGCCTCAGCTTATGTCTGAGAGTGCTATATAACATATGGCCTCAGTTTATGTTATGTCAATTGAGTTGTGTATATGGTTTCACTAATAATTTTGAGAAAAATCAGTTTTATACTAAAGGAAACATAAAGTTAGACTTTCAAAACCACTCCGAAGGGGGTGCGAGATTTTACTATTTAGATTTTAAAAACCACTCCGAAGAGGGTGCGAGATTTTACTATTTAGATTTTTAAAACCACTCCGAAGGGGGTGCGAGATTTTACTATTTCGTTTCATTTACGATTTAGGTTTACACCCCATAGCATCATTTCTTTGTATGGATATTCGTGGATTAAGTTGTGTTGCCATCATCATTATTATTATGCCGGAAGCGGCATGCCCGAAGGGGCGATCATCATTATTATTATGCCAGAAGCGGCATGCCCGAAGGGGCCATCATCATTATTATTAAGCCGGAAGCGGCTGCCCGAAGGGGCCATCATTATTATTAAGCCGGAAGAGGCTGCCCGAAGGGGCCATCATTATTATTATGCCGGAAGCGGCCGTCCGAAGGGACTATTGTGATACTAAATTTATATTGTGTATTATAGAATTTGCGTATGCGGTAATTATATTGTGCATGCTAGAATTTGGGTAAAGGCCACAGGACTTGGTTCAGAATGCTGTTTCAGGTTACTTACAGTTTGATTTCTAAACTTGTTTAATGCCATACCTTCCTTGTGCTATGATTCAGTAATGCTTTACATATTCAGTACATATTCCGTACTGACCCCCTTTCTTCAGGGGTTGCGTTTCATGCCGCGCAGGTGTATACAAATGAGTTGAGGATATGGCTAGAAGATGTTCCAGCTGAATTGGTGAGCTCCATTTCCTTCCGGAGTGTTGCCGAGTCAGAGTACTTACGTTATGGTATCTCGTCTATATTAGAGACTTTGCAGACAGTGTCCTGTGGTACGTTTGTCGAGATGTCGACAGAGTGATGTCAGCTGAACCATTTGTGTACGTTAAAAGAGCATGTATTTTAGATGATTTCAATTGGGTTAAAGTACTTATTTGATTGAAAGTTTTCATAATCGTTATAAGGATAATGATCTCTATTTGGAAAAGTTTCATGTTTTTAAAAGTTTTTGTAAATGACAGGTTTTGGTAAAGCGAACGTTTAAGGGTTCGCTCGACTCTGATGAGAGTCGGGTGCCCATCATGCCCTATCAAGATGAGGGTGTGACAATCTCTTTAACATAAAGCTTTGCATAATCTTCCGCTACCTATGTCGTTCTGACCGGTAAGAAACGAGCTGACTTCGTGAGTCTATCCACAATCACCCATATAGAATCATACTTACGTCGAGAACGGGGTAAGCCTGTAATGAAATCCATGTTAATTACTTCCCACTTCCAAGTTGGAATTTCTATGGCTTGTAGCAATCCGCCCGGCCTTTGGTGCTCGATTTTCACTTGTTGACAGTTGGGACATTGAGCTACGAATTTCGCAATATCTTTCTTCATCCCATTCCACCAATATATAGACTTAAGATCATGGTACATTTTTGTCGCTCCAGGGTGAGCAGAATAACGGGAACAATGAGCTTCTCTCAACGTTTGGTGGCGTAGATCTGCCACATCAGGAACACATAATCTGCCTTGGCATCGAAGAACTCCGTCTTCTGAAATCTCAAATGATGACTCCTCCTTCTGAGGGAGTGTATCTTTGTAATGCATTAGCATGGAATCTTCGTATTGTCGCTCTTTCACTCCTGCTACTAGCGACGAGACTGCTGAATTCTAAATGGTAGTTCCCCTGCTACCTGAGTCCACTACTCGAACTCCTAGGCTAGCTAACTACTGGAGCTCACGAGTCATTTCTCTTTTCTCTGGTCATACATCATTCAAACTTCCCATAGATCTGCGACTAAGAGCGTCAGCCACGACATTTCCCTTTCCGGGGTGATATAGGATATCAACATCATAATCCTTTAGCAATTCCACCCATCGTCGTTGCCGCAAATTCAACTCTTTCTGCTTGAAGATATACTGAAGACTCTTATGATCTGTATAAATATCCACATGGACACCATATAAATAATGTCTCCATATCTTTAATGCATGAACCACTGCAGCCAATTCTAGATCATGGGTTGGATAATATTTCTCATGTTTCCGTAATTGCCATGAAGCATACGCAATCACTTTACCATGTTGCATCAACACACAGCCTAGCCCAACGCCTAAAGCATCGCAATAAACAACATATCCTTCCAATACCTCTGGAAGTGTCAGGACCGGGGCAGAAGTCAATCTATCTTTTAACTCTTGGAAACTACGTTCGTAAGCATTTTTCCATTGAAACTTTGCTGATTTCTGGGTCAACTTTGTGTGTGGTGCAGAAATAGAAGAAAAACCCTCAACAAATCTCCTGTAATAACCTACTAAGCCCAGAAAGCTACGAACCTCCGTAGGAGTTATGGGCCTTGGCCAAGTCTTCACGGCTTCAATCTTTTGAGTATCTACCCGAATACCATCGGCTGCAACAATGTGCCCTAGAAATATCACTGAGTTCAACCAAAACTCACACTTAGAAAATTTTGCAAACAACTCTCGAGTTCGAAGAATTCTAAGGACAGCACGTAAATGATCCGCATGTTCTGCCTCGGATCTAGAATACACCAAGATATCGTCGATAAATACAATCACAAATAGATCTAGGAAGGGCCTGAACACGTTGTTCATCAAATCCATAAATACTGTCGGTGCATTAGTTAGCCCAAATGACATTACCCGGAACTCAAAATGACCATATCTTGTCCTGATGGCAGTCTTAGGGATATCTTCCTCCCTAACTCTCACTTGATGATACCCGAACCTCAAATCGATCTTTGAAAACCATTTGGCACCTTGCAATTGATCAAATAAGTCATCAATCCTTGGAAAAGGATATTTCTTCTTACTCGTCACCTTAATCAATTGCCGATAGTCAATGCACTTTCTCAAGAAGCCATCTTTCTTTTGGACAAACAATACGAGTGCTCCCCACGGGGATGAACTAGGCCTAATAAAGCCTTTCTCAAGCAAGTCTTTCAATTGCTCCTTCAACTCTTTCAATTCTGCAGGTGCCATTCTATAAGGAGGAATAGATATAGGCTTAGTGTCTGGCAACACATCAATAGCAAAATCAATCTCCCGCTCGGGAGGAAGGCCTCGAAGCTTTTCTAGGAACACATCCGGAAACTCATTTACTACAGGAACTGACTGAAGAGTCGGCGGTTCAGCTTCCACATCTTGAACCCAAACTAGATGATAAATACATCCCTTCGTGATCATTTTCCTTGCCTTAAGATAGGAAATAAACCTACCTTTTAGTGACGCAGTATTCCCTTTCCATTCTAAAACTGGTTCTCCCGGAAATTGGAAACGAACCATTTTAATTCTACAATCAACATTGGCATAGTAAGAAGACAACCAATCCATGCCCATGATAACATCAAAGTCTACAATTTTTAACTTATACAAGTCAATCATAGTACGACGGTCACAAATCACGATTATGCAGTTTCTATATACTCGGCTAGCTATTACCGATTCACCAATGAGTGTAGACACCTCAAAAGGTTTGATCGACTCCGGTTCGACTCTAAAGCGACCCGCAATATACGGAGTAACATATGACAATGTGAAGCCCAGATCAATCAAAGCATATACATCATGAGAGAATACCGATAATATACCTGTGACCATATCAAGAGAAGACTTAAGATCTTGGCGTCTAGCCAAAGTATAAATACGGTGCTGAGGACCGCTAGAACTGGGGACTCTCCCTCTGCCTCTACCATGGCCAACTGGTGCATGTGAACCTGGCCCCATAGGGCGTACAGATGCTGAAGATCCGGCTACCGACCCTGAAGGCTGGGTCCTACCTCTACCATGAACTGAGGGGAAATCACGCATAATATGGCCTGGTCGACCACATGAATAGCAAACCGCTGAACTAAATCGGTATGGACCCCAATGTAACTTCCCACACTGGGAACATTGTGGCACGTGTGGCCTTGCCTGACCCGAATCACCTCTGAACTGAGATCCCGAAAAGCTCTGACTCAGCCCGGAATGAGTGGATCTATCAAATCTATGGCCTGAAAACCGTGGAGGCGCACTAGTCATAGAATAGCCTGAATGCCTAGAAAACTGCTGTCTGTGCCCGCCTCTAAAGTCACCCATCGGACCCGAAGATCTAGCCCTCTTTCTATGTCCCCTATCATTCTCACGTTCACTTCTTTGTTGTTGTAGACTTTCTTTTAAATTTTGAGTATGGGCCTGAATGCGTGAAATATCCATATTGTCCTGAAGGGATGCAGTCAAGCACCTATCCATCAAATGTGGCCCTAGGCCTTTCACAAATCGGTGTACCCGATCACCCATATCCGCTACCATGGCCGAAGCATACCTAGGCAAAGAGTTGAAGCAGAGACTATACTCTAAAGAACTCATACTACCTTGCTTCAAATTCAAGAATTTATCGGCTCTAGCTCGCCAAACTTCTGGAGGCATATAATGTCGGAGGAAAGCATCAACAAATTCTTGCCATACCGGGAGAGGCGCATTAGCTCCCCGTGAAGCCATCCAAACCGTGTACCAATGGATCGAGACATCCCTCAATCTATATGACGCTAACTCCACCGATTTGGTGTCCGAAGCGTCCTCAACATTCCATCAATAAAATTCTGAGGGTCCTCATCCGACTCTGATCCAAAGAATTCCGTAGGGTTTAAGCTAATGAAGTCACGGGCCCTTGCGCTAACAGCCCTATCACCTTGCCTTGTACTTTGTCGCTGAGTCTGGGCAGCAACCAATTGAGTAAGCAAATGAATAGCCTCTTTTATATCTTGGCCTGAAGCATCCGGTGGAGGAGCCGAAGGTGCTGGAGCTGGAGCTGAGGCTCCCTCACGCTCCTCAGAAATAGGCACTGTCTGGGAGGACTGAGATTGAGCCGTATTTTGGGACTCACTTTCCTCTACAACTGCTGGCGGTGCTCTTTCAGCCCGTTTTTTTGCCGCTGTCTTGCCCTTTCGGCTGCTGTAGCTTTTCTCTTTACAAGTATCTCTGAAATACATAATACACGGTTAAGGAGAAGGAAGTTCTTATATCATAGCTCTATCGCACGATGTTATGAAGAAAGAAGGTCAATCATTCCTAAAATGCCCGCAACCTCTTGTTTATAAGTGTGGCCCGCAGCACACCCATAACTAAGACTCTACTGGACACGGCTCGTAGACACACCCTTGGACAGAACTGCTCTGATACCACTTTTGTCACGACCCAACCGGAGGGCCGCGACGGGCACCCGGTGCTATCCCACCCAGGCACCCCTTATCATACATTTACATTTATATCTAGGTGAGCCACATACTAAATCATACATTTCTATTTGTCAATCATACTAGTCCCATTGGACAACAATACCTTTATATCATCATTGACATCTATGCCCGTATCAATGTATATAAGCCGACGAGGCTAACAAAATGAAATCCAAAATATAGGCCGACAAGGCCAAACACATCTAACCATATACACATGTCTACGATACTCTAAGGAGAGTATATCATATCATATAGGCGGGACAGGACCCCGTTATGCCCATAATATGTACACAAAAGAATAAGTACCAAAAGCTATAGCTCCGAATGAAATGGAGCTCCGCTATGTAGTCCCTGAGAAATATAGCTATGGATCAAGTCTGTCTCCCTGGGCCCCTGCGGGCATGACGCATCGTCCACGAACAAAAGGACGTCAGTACGAAGAATGTACTGAGTATGTAAAGCATGATCAATATCAACATAGAAGCATAATACACAACATAAGTAAAGGAATAAGATGGGAGATAATCGTATCATCGTCATAAGCACTTACTTGCTTCTCATAGGGACCTTCCATTTCTAGCACGTATTTGTGTACATACATCCATATCCGTATCCGCACTCATTTACATTGCGTCGATAATCGTATTCATATACATAGTCTTATTCATATTCATATCATATTCATATTCATACTCATATCTATATCATATACATAACCATATCATATACATAGCATTTACATCGCATGCCCGACCACGAAGGTTCGGTGTTTCACGTACCCGACCATTGCTAGTCTCGGTTATCATACATACTTGGCCAACCAAGGCTCATGGTTACACATACCTGACCCTACCAAGGCTTCATGGTTATCCGTACCAACTGCAGAGGTGTGCACACTTTACATCAATATATACATATTCTACCCGGCCTTATAAGCTCGGGGTTCCATAATAGTCATACATAGATACATATACATAATAGCTCATAAGCATCTTTTCTATTATCATCACTATCATTATCGTCATCGTTATCGTCGTCGCTATTATCGTCGTTATCGTTATCACTATCATCGTCGTTCATTACATCTATCCTTATAGGACTACTCGTCATATGAGGAACTCATTACAATCGTAACATATCAAAAATCATAAGCTTAGCAACTTTTGAAGATAGAGTCATTCGGAGGACATCATAGACTTATAGAAGATTTAGATGATTGGCCAAAGAACCATGCCTTATGAAAGAAGGGTTAGCCTTACATACCTTTCCGTTCAACTATTTTACACTTGCACGTTCTCCTCCAATGCTCACGTTTCTACCTTCATTAAAGTCATACTATCATTAGAAATTGGTAGCTAGCATACATGACTAGGGCTAAAGAAAATCGGGCAGCATCTCCTTTATTTATCCAACATTCCTCCATATCATATATCAACTCCCAAACGTCAATAATGCATTCACAATATCATAACAATAGCCTTTATTCATCCACATTATCTATATTTCTCAATTCACTTCCAGTCACCCATATCCATGGTCATAATACACGACTAAGTTCATTCATATACATTGCCTATCCTGTGTTCTTAACATCATTTATAACATATCAATATCACAACACATCAAGAATCATGACTCAATTCAAGCTATTACTCAAAATGGCACTATTCCACATTCATGACCCATTTTTCTATATCCTTCTACAATCCAATATTTCAACTTTCAAATACCTTAAAAAACATGGAAACACCATAAATCTTAACTTAGATGTTGTAGGAACAAGCTTTGGATGGAAATATTTCACTTGAGCCAAAACCCTAGTTCATCTCAAATGAGATTTCTTGACTTGGATGATCTTATAATGGGTTTCTTACACTTGATTCACTTAGTTTATGTTGTTGATCACTAATACCTCTTGAATTCTTATGGAATAAATGTAGAGAGATGTTTTAGAGAGAAGGGGTGTGATATGGAAATGAAATGAAATGAAACTTGATCCCTTATTTAATGAACTAATCTGTCCCCAACCAGATATACAGACCAATATACGGTCCGTATGTTTGGTCCAGTGAAGTGAGTCATTCTGGGCTGATTATACGGTCCAACATACGGACCGCATATTTTATACGTCCAGTATGTTTTGCCGTATAATCCCCAGTGTTCCGAAGTTCGTTTTCGTCGACTCGTTTGATCTTCAATTCTTATGGAACCTTCTTAGCACTTGTTTAACACCTCAATACCAATATAAGGGACGTTATCACTCTTCTCCAAGACATCATTAAATCCTCACTAACTCGTTACTCGGAATTCCTTTCCGATACCTATCGTATGCCTTGCCTTCTCTTGGCAACTTTCTCCCCCTTTTCTCGAATATCTTTGAAATCTTAATTAGGGTCATCGGATGTCATTTCTTACTTATCGAAATACCGTATACTTCGTGCTCTTCGTTAGTCTATTCACTTGGGCATCAACGAAAAATTTTCCGAGGTGTAACATATTGCAGGGGAAACTCTGGAAAAATTTCTGTAGGATTCCCGAGTACCTAACATTCAAGGATGAATGTTTTTAAAAAGGGGGGAAGGGTGTTACACCTCAGAAAATTTCATGTCGTCACATGGTAGAAGAACTAACGTGGGATAAGAAGTACATGACGTTTCTACAAGTAAGAAGTAGTACTTCACGGTTCTAATTAAGATTCCAAAGACGTTGGAAGCAAGAGAAGAAAGTTCGTTGAAGAATGTCAAGCATAAGTCTTGTTTGGAAAGAGGGTTTCCAAAGTACCGAGCTAATGTTGATCTAATGATGTCTTGAGGAAAGTTTATGATGCTCCTTAAGTTGTTAATGAAGTGCTAAACAAGTGCTAAGAAGGTTCCATAAGGATTGGAGATCAAACGAAACGACGGGAACAATTTCAGAAAAGTGGAGTTATACGACCTCTTATACGGTCCGTATAAGGGTCCTTATAACCCAACAAAAAAGATGTTTTCCCTGATGGTGAAATATGGACACTTATACGGACCTATAAGATTATACGGACCGTATGAGGGTCCGTATAACACCCGACAGGCTGAGCATTTTTCAAGTATAAAAATGTGATCCCACTTCTAATTTCTCACTTTCCAACTTCTCCACTTCTCTCTAAACCTCTAGAATATTCCACACACTTCATGTACAAGAATTCAAGGGAAATCAAAGATCAATATCATCCATTCAAGGAAATCAAGTGCAAGGAATCTCTCTAGGGTTGCCAGAAGTCAAGAACTCTCTTTGAATTGAAGTTAGGGTTTTCTCCAAGTGAAGCAACTCCATACAAAACCCATTCTTACACAATAAAATTTGATTTCTATGATTATTTCATGTTATTTAGAATATTGAAGGGTTGAAAGACTTAGATTATGGAAGAAAGTAGAATATGGAGCCCAAATGTGAAATAATGGTGTTCTTAAATAATAGTTTCACATGAACCATAATTCTTGAGATATTATGAGTATAATATTGTTATAAATAATATTAAGAATGATGGAGAAGCATTATATGTGGATGAATACGACGTTGGGAGATAACCATGGTTATGGATGACTTTGAGAGGGAATTGTAAGAATTGAATAATGTCAAACTTGACAAAGTTATTGATTATGATATTATGAATGTTGATATTGATGTTGGGAGTTATTATAGCATATGGAGGAAGTTGTAGAAACAAAGGAGATGCTGTCCAATTTTCATTAGCTTTAGCTTAAGCTTAATTATATTTCCGATTATCTAATTCTAGTACAAATTACCTTGAATGTAGAATCGTGAACATTGGGGGAAAGCGCTTAATTGATAAAGTTAGATAGACATCATGGTATGTAAGGCTAGTCCCTTCTTTTCTAAGGCATGACTCCTATAATATAACTCCCTTTAACTTTCCATGATGTTCTCATATTCCGAAAACTATGAGTCCATGATTAATAAGAGCTTCTTATGAGATAAAGATAAGAGATATGTTATGAATATGATAATGATGATGATGATGATTCTAAGCCTAGAGATTCTAAAGCTCATGATATGATATTTCTACGAAGCTAATGGTCCTTATACGATTCTTTGATGTTATTCATTGTTGCTAGACTCACCTTATAATGCTAGTTCCTTCAAGGTGAGACATGAGGATCACGATTACTCCATAATGGAATCGGGGGCTCTCGACCTTACGTCACCCCGATAGAATTATAGTATTTAATCGATTTCTAATGTATGTTTTATGATAAGTATATAATGATGAGATAACACCGTGCCGAGATGGCCGGGCATGGCACCGCTAACGCGGGTGGCTTATGATTACATTGAGCCTAGAGGGCCGGGCATGACACCGCGAAGACAGGCGGCTTATGATTACACCGAGCCTAGAGGGTCGGGCATGACACCACGAAGGTAGGCAGCTAATGATTACACCATGTCTAGAGGGCCGAACATGACACCACTAGTTGGCAGCGTGTGATAGTTACCCAGATGTCGGTTAACGATGATGGTATATTTGATATGCATACATGTGTTTTCCTTTAAAGGTTAAGTTGGTTATATCTTCACCTCATGTTTCATTGCCTCTTTATTATGCTGTTGCTATTCATGCCTTACATACTCAGTGCATTTTTTGTACTGACGTCCTTTTCTTTTAGACGTTGTGTTCATGCCCATAGGTAGACAGGGAGACGATGCAGATCTATAAGAGCTTATCTTATCAGTGGATTCTCAGGAGCACTCCACTACTCTTGAGGTGCTACTTATGGTCATATTATTTTGTGTATATATATTTTGGGTATGACGGGGTCTGTCCCGTCCTCATGTCTTAGTACTCTAGTAAAGGCTCATAGATACGGATACGTGGGTAGTAGTTGTCTCATGGATACATCAGTGTACATTTTTGTATATTATTTTTACAGCCGTGAGAGCATGTATATATATATATATATATGTGTGTGTGTGTGTGTGTGTGTCGCTTTGGAGATTGTGTATGTTCAAGGTTGTTAGATGATTGGCACAGCAAGTGGTGCTTGGTAGTCAGCTCCGGGTACCCGTTATGGCCCCCTAGTCTGGTCATGACACACGCGCGACTACTTTTCATTCCTAGTTCCGGGGTTCCTAATGGTAGCAAAAATATCTTAGTCAGAATTACCCGTAAATACGCCAGTTATTGATTTCTTTAAATTCCCATTCATCAACTATTAGATGACAGCCTGTAATAATCACATATAACATAAGGAATTTCAATAAAAAGACCCATATACCTGTAGCCGGCCTGTCCTGGTCCTGGTCTAGGGACCTGTGAAGTGAAATTTCCCTTTCATCATCCTCTTACCATCTGTTTTTGAGACCATCCTCATCTCCCCCGTCATAATCCGAAGGATATGAATACTCTGGCAGCTTCTGATTAACTGAAGGCCAAGATAGAGTGCTAGAATACTCTGTAACACTTATACTCATGACTGGTCTGACGTAAGGCTCAATCATAGGAGAAACTAGAGGGATCAAATCTGGTGCAGACTTAGGAGCCTCCAACTCTACTGGTATCTCATACGAACCCTCATACGGGTCCATCTCATAGCTATCCTCTGACGGATCCTCCTCCATACAAGTCACAGGCTCTGGGGAGTCGTCTCAATCATATCCTCAGAAGGATCTGACTCAATGGAGTAACTAAGACTCCTCCTAATCTGCCCAGATTCCTGTGGTCCGGAGTCTACCCTAGGGGCCTTCCTTGCACCCCCACTATCAGAAGCCGATCTCTTCATCTATATCAATCTGCATTTGCCTACAGGAAAAGAGGGTAAAAAACGATCTTTCCTACACTCTGGCTCTATTGCACAATCTAAGATAGAAAGAAAGGTCAATGATTCCTAAATACCCGGCAGCCTCCTGTGCATAAGTGTGGTGCGCTTCACACCCATAAAAAAGACTCTACTGGACACAGTCTGTAGACAACCCTAGGACAGAACTACTCTGATACCACTTCTGTCATGACCCATGCTAATGAGTCGTGACGAGTGCCCGACCACTACTGACCAAGCACCCCTAAACTTGTACTCGCATCTCACTGAGCAATATGGTGGCCTATATCTAGCTCATAACTGAACTATACTAACTCTTGTATGCATCAAGAACTCACAACTATAATATATATATATATATATATATATATATATATATATATATATATATATATATATACTGAGGATAACAGTGCAAGCCGACTAGGCCGCTACATATGTTGCACAATAAACATCCCATCTATATACAACTGTCTACAGACCTTTATGGAACACAAATTGTAGAAAAGATAGGACAAGGCCCCGTCATACCCATACTTACATATATATATATATATATATATATATATATATATATATATATATATATATATATATATACATGTCAAAATAGTATACCAAAAAGGACTGCAGCTCCGAACCAAGTGGAGCGCACTGACTGCAGCTGAGTGGAAGACCTACTGGGCTGGATCGCTTGTCTGGCCACCTGAACCTGCGGGCATGAACGCAGCGTCCACGAGAAAGGATGTCAGTACGAGCAGTGTACAGAGTATCTAAGGCATGAGTAATAATATAATAAGAGATATGGAACATGACATGAGATAAAGATAACATGTACATCTGATTTCCTCATAAGGCGAATACCATGCATGCTTAGTTTTTTAAAAGAAAACATTTTTCATACATACATAACATATAGTGCTGCGGAACGTGCAACCCGATCCATATTACTGCGACACGTGCAGCCCTATCCATAACCACATATCCCGCGTCCGGGATGATATCATAATATACCAACTGATCAGGTGGTTATGCGTATATAACGCCTCACCCTTTTCCTATATCCCACATATACATATATAATATACATATATAATATAAGTAGATGCATAAGAGCCCAAACAAAAGCTATAGCTTTATTATAGTGACGTAAGGTCGGTAACCTCCGGTTTATATTATAGAACAATCATCATCGCTATATCTCACCTTGCATTAACAATGACTATATGGTGAGATCATAACAATGAATAAAATCAAGAAAGTCATGAAATAAACTCAACAATCTCATAATAGCATCAAAACCATAAACTCTGGAATCTCTAGAAATGGGATCATTATCATCATCATCATTTTCATAGAAAACATCTATCTTTAGCATCATAAGAATTTGAGAATTATGGTCTGCTAGCTTTTTGGGAATAGGGGTGTTATGGAAAACATATATGGATTCATAAGGAAAGAATCACGCCTTTAGAAAGAAAAGATTAGCCTTAACATACCTTTTTGGTCTTCTACTACTTAACGCTTATCATCCCAAGCTCCTAAATCTACATTCAAGAGATTTCATACTATTTTTAGACTCATCATCATATGCTTGTCTCAAGCCTCAAATTAAATCTTTTTCAAATCTGTTGAAATTCGGGCAGCATCTTTCCTGTTTATATTCCTAGCCCGAAGTCACAATACCAACAAATCAACAACAATAGCAACACTGACATCAACAACATCATCATCCATACTAACATACTTAATAAAACATCCCACACGATGTTTATTCAATTCCTTAACCAATCAATCGACTTTACGAAGCTTTATCAGATAAGTCTCCACAATACGATTCATAATATCAATAGTAGAGAGTTTTCTTACATCAATCAACGTTGGAAGAGCTTGAAATCTTGTTTATCTTCGATAGATTCTTTTGTTCCATCCAGATTTGATGTTTAGAAGGAGAACTACAAAACCCTATACGCTTCTCGAGCCTTATTGATGGCTAACTTCAACACTTTATGACCACAATTGGCATATGGACTTGTAAGAACATGAATATATATTGTAGAATGGCCTAGAGTTGAGAAATGACCAGAAAAATAACCCAAAGGGTCCTTTTATACTTGCCAAGGTCGATTCCACTAACCTAGGAATACGTGCTGGGAGGTGGCGTGTTCGTGTTGAGTTGGCTGTCACCCTCCTGTGCGTTCACGCCCAGTGGTGACGCGTTCGCATAGACCAAATCCCTGGCCTGCCATCCAGACTTGTAACGTCCATAGCTCTTTACTCTAATGCTGTATCGACCAGCGGTTTGTTACATTGGAAAATATACTCCATGAACTTCAATTTAGGCTTTTGTTTCACTTCAAAACATATCATATGCTAGATGATATTCTTTCCCCAAGTGGCTCATAATTTGTCGTTCAAAGTAGCACTCATCTTCTTCCCAAGCCATACTAACTCAACTTCTTCAACTTATTTCCTTATAGGACCTCCCGGTATTCCTTATGTTCATTCTTTATTTACAGAATATACTCAATAATACTCTGCTCTTTGTATTCCTAATTTGTTTTACTTAGCTATCGCTCAACATACTTACATTAAAATTTGATAAGTACTTCTCTAAAAGTACAGGGTTTAACAAGTAGTGTCTCGTGTATCGGTACGATAAGCTCCGTATTTTTCTGTGAGAGGCTATAGGACATTTAGGAAAATTCGCATTCTTTCATTCTTTCATGCTACCTTATTCTAATTGGTATCTGGAACAATCGAATTGGTATCTGATTTATATCTCTTTTTTCACAGATAGTGAGGACTCGAGCCACGATAGCCATAGATTAGGTGCCAGAGCCCGCAGCTATGACTTGCACCAAGGGACGGGCGATAGTTAGAGGATGTAGTTAAGCTAGAGGCCATGGGGCTGCACCAGCCAGGGGTAGGGCTCCTGTAGTTGAACAGCAGCGTGCGAGATCTCTGTCTTCAGTCGGTTCAAGATCAGGCCGTCGGGGATGATGTGGCTCCAGCACAGACACACCCCTAGGGTAATTTATATTAGATGACCCAGGAAACTATGGCTCACATTCTACTTTATTTGGATGCCAAGTAGGATGTCGCTGGTATTACTTCTCCGGGTGGAGGATCATAGACTAGAGTTGGGACACAGACCCCCAAGTAGAGGTAGACGCATGCAGCGCACCTTGCTGTGGCTGTGGCTGTGGCTGTGGCTGCATTGATGGATGCAGTGCTATCCCCGGGAGATGATTTCAGACCCATGGCAGGCCCTGTTATGACTTTGACCGATCAGGAGTTGGTAGGGAGGTTCAGGAAGATGGATCCGCCGAGATTCGCTGTTACTTTGGAGAGGATGCATATGAGTTTATATTGGACATGCACGAGTTATTGCATAGGATGGGGATTGTTGAAACCCACAGGGTTGATTCTGTGTCATACTAGTATCGCGGAGACGTGGAGACTTGGTGGAGGAACTTCATTTCTTGCAGACCAGAGGGTTCTCCTTTGCTTACTTGGACACAATTTTATAGGGCCTTCCATGAAAAGTATGTGCCTCGTGCCTTGAGAGAGGCATGTAGAGATGAGTTCCTTCACTTGGAGCAGAGGGGAATATCTGCTGATGCTTATGAGATTCGCTTCTTGCATTTGGCCGGTTATTCAGCACCCCTTATACCTACTGAGCCCGATAGGATTCGACGATTTGTTGGTGGGCTCGTTACTTCTCTTCATAATCCATGCCTTCAACATCAGGCCATGGGTGCTTCCTTTTAGTCCATTGTTGAGCATGCGTCATTAGTTGAGGCTGCCAAGGCCCACTCGTTTGGAGGGGTTAGTGAGAAGAGGCAGAGACAGTTTAGAGGTTATAGTGGTTCCAGCTCGAGAGGCGTCGGACAGTTTTCTAAGCAGTATCAGTCCTATTCCGAACGCCCTATACAGTTAGCATTGCAGACTTCTTCTAGTGGGCCATCCAGGCAGAGAATTTCTGAGAGCTTATTTTCTCGATCAGTGGACAGGGTTGCTCCAGCTGGGTCTTCAGTTTTGGTTCATAAGGCTTCGCCTTTTAGAGCTTGTTTTACATTTAGATCACCTGATCATTTTGCTAGAGAGTGTCCTTGACCCAGGTAGGGTTATCAGTCCCAGAGGACTCCAGCATCTTCAGTTAGCCGGGGTGGTGCTTCTCCGAGAGGCAGTGCTCAGTCAGGCCGCGGTGGTTCACAGACTTCTAGGGGTGGGTCCAGTTCTGTATAGGTGGGTCCCAGAGTTCGAGAGGTGGATCACGGTCTGGTCGTGGTGGGGCCCAGGGTTATTCTTTCCCAGGTAGACCCAAGGCGGAGGCCTGAGATGCAGTCATTTCAGGTACTGTTTTAGTCCGACATAGAGCAGCTTCTGTGTTAATTGATCTTGGATCACCTTATTCATATGTGTCTGCATATCGTGCTATCGGTTGGGACTTGACTTGTGATAGGACAGCCGAACCTATTCAGGTCTCTACTCTAGTCGGAGATTTTGTTGTGATTGATCGAGTCTATCGGTCGTGCTTGGTTACTTTTATGGGATACGACACGTGGCTAGACTTGATGATACTTGATATGGTGGATTTCAATATTATTTTAGGTATGACTTGGCTTTCTCCTTATCATGCGATCTTGGACTGTCATGCTAAGACAATAACTTTACCCATGCCGGGTATTCCTAGACTTGAGTGGAATGGTACTCCTAGTCCCGCTTCGAAGAAGATTATTTCCTTTCTTCAGGCAAAGAAATTAGTCAACAAGGGGTGTTTAGCTTATCTGGGTCATGTGCGTGACACTACTATTACATTTCCGCCCGAGTCCGTTCCCATTGTGAGTGAGTTCGCGGAGGTATTCCGATCCGATCTGTCAGGTATGCCACCCAATCGCGATATTGACTTTTGTATTGACTTGGAGCCGGGCACCCGCCTTATTTCTATTCCGCCATATCGGATGGCACCCGCCTAGTTGAGAGAGCTAAAGGAGCATTTGCAGGATTTATTGAGCAAGGGGTTTATTAGATCGAGTGTCTCCCCTTGGGGTGCTCCTGTGTTGTTTGTGAAAAAGAAAGATGAATCTATGAGGATGTGCATCGATTATTGTCAGGTGAACAAGGTTAATATTCATAACAAGTACCCTATGCCTCGTATTGATGATTTATTTAACCAGCTTCAGGGTACTTCAGTGTTCTCGAAGATTGACTTAGGTTCAGGCTACCATCAGCTGAAGATCAGGGCCGAGGATATTCCAAAATTATCTTTTCAGACGACATATGGGCATTATGAGTTTCTGGTGATGTCATTTAGACTAAGAAATGCCTTAGCGCCATTCATGACTTTGATGAATGGCATATTTAGGTCATTCCTGGACTCATTTGTGATTGTGTTTATTGATGATATCTTGGTGTATTCCAAGAGTAGAGAAGAACATGAGAGCCATCTTCGTACTGTGCTTGGGTTGTTGGAGAAGAATAGTTTATTTGCTAAGTTTTTGAAGTGCGAGTTTTGGTTGGAGTTTGTGGCGTTCTTGGGCCACGTTGTGTCTAAGGATGGGATTATGAATGATCCTAAGAAGATTGAGGCTATGGGAGATAGGGCGGGGCCCACTATTATGATAGAGATCCGTAGTTTCGTGGGTTTGGCCAATTACTACCGTCGATTTGTGAAGGGTTTCGCTACTATTGCTTCGTTGTTGACCAGATTGACTCAGAAGAATGTTCCTTTCCAGTGGTCCGATGATTGTGAGGAGAGCTTTCAAGAGCTCAAGACCCTTTTGACTTCAGCCCCAATTCTAGCATTACCCGTGGAGGGTACGGATTTTTCAGTCTATTTTGATGTATCTCATGTGGGTTTGGGTGCTGTGTTGAACCAAGAGGGTAGTGTTATAGCCTTTGCATCCTGTTAGTTGAAGATCCAGAGAGGAATTACCCTACCCATGATTTGGAGTTGCTAGTTGTGGTATTCTTTTTAAAGATCTAGAGGCATTACTTGTATGGCATCCATTGTAGGGTTTTCACCGATCACCGTAGTCTTCAGCACGTGTTTACCTAGAGATATCTTAATTCCAACCAGCGCCGATGGATGGAGCTCCTGAAGGACTATGACATCTCTATTCTTTATCATCTAGGGAAAGCCAATGTTGTTGCTGATGCCTTGAGTCGCAAGGCCACGAGTATGAGGAGTTTATCCCGTTTGGTTGTTTCCGAGCATCCATTGGCCATAGAGGTTCAGACTCTGGCAAACAGCTTCGTTTGTCTTGATATTTCGATCCCATAAAAGGTCTTAGCTTGTGTTGAGGCGAAATCATCCTTGTTAGAGTAGATCAGGACTCATCAGTTTGAGGATGCTCAGTTGAGCAAGATTCGAGATAGTGTTCTGAGGGGTAAGGCTAAGAAGACCATGATTGATTCTGAGGGTACTTTAGGGGCGTATGTGTGTTCCTCGTGTTGGTGATTTGATTCATGTGATTTTGACTGAGGTCCGTAGCTCTCGATATTCCATTCATCCGGGGGCGACTAAGATATATTATGATTTAAAGCAGCATTACTGGTGGCGTCGCATGAAGAGGGTTATAGCAGATTTAGTGGCTAAGTGTGGGAATTGTTAGCAAGTTAAGTATGAGCATCAGCGACCCAGTGGTGTACTTCAGAGGTAGCCCATTCCCAAGTAGAAGTGGGAGAGGATTGCCATGAATTTTGTTGTGGGTTTTTCGAAGACCCTGGGTAAGTTTGATTCGATTTGGGTGATAGTTGATCAGTTGACTAAGTCCGCTCATTTCATTCCAGCTCAGGTTTCTTATACCGCAAAGAAGTTAGCCAAGTTGTACATTCGTGACATTATGAGATTGCATGGGGTTCCCATTTCTATCATATCTGATCGGGATACTCTCTTCACTTCCCATTTCTTGAGCACTTTTCAGGCTGAGTTGGGTACCCAAGTGGATCTTAGTATAGCTTTCCACCCTCAAACTGATGGGCAGTCCGAGCAGACCATTCAGGTGCTCGAGGATATGTTGAGGGCTTGAGTTATAGACTTTGGTGGCCATTGGGATTAGTACTTGCCATTGGCAGAATTTCCATATAACAATAGTTATCACTCGAGTATCGACATGGCGCCTTTTGAGGCTTTGTATGGTAGGATATGTAGATCTCCAGTTGTTTGGTTTGATGCATTTGAGGTTTGACCTTGGGGTACGGATCTATTGAAAGGGTCTCTTGAGAAGGTGAGGGTTATTCAGGCCAAGCTTTTGGCAGCTCAGAGTAGACAAAAGATGTATGCGGACTGGAATGTCCGAGATTTAGAGTTCTCCATTGGTGATCAGGTTTTGCTGAAGATTTCTCCCATGAAGGGTGTTATAAGATTTGGGAAGAGAGATAAGTTGATTCCTAGGTATATTGGGCCATTTGAGATCCTTGATCGTGTGGGCGATGTTGCTTATGAGTTGGCCTTGCCACCAGGCTTCGCAGACGTTCATTTAGTTTTTTATGTGTCTATGCTGAAGAAGTATCATGCCGATGGTACTTATATTGTTCGTTGGGACTCGGTATTACTTGATGAGAATCTGACTTACGAGGAGGAGCCTATTGCGATTTTTGATAAGCAGGTTCGAAAGTTGAGGTCTAAGGAGATAGCTTTTTTGAAGGTGCAATGGAAGCATTGTCCTGTTGAGGAGGCCACTTATGAGCTAAGTCCGACATGCGTAGCCGATATCCTCAATTGTTTGCTGTTTCAGGTACTTTTCCGTTCCTTTCCCTTCGTCGCTCGAGGACGAGCAATGGTTTAATTGGTATATGATGTAACGACCCGTTTGGTTGTTATAACCTTTTCGGTGCTTTTGACCCTCTCCTGAGTTTTTTTAGCTCACATTTGATCCGAGGGGACCATTGACACGCTACCCGAGGTCTTTGGATATGATTTGGGTGACTTTGTGGGAAATTTAGGCTTAAAGCGAAAAAGAGTTGACTCTAAGTTGACTATTTGGTAAACAGACCTTTTTTGGGAATATGTTGATTCCAAGAGGTCCTGATGATCTTTTAGAACTCGTGTGTATATTCAGTTCAGTTCCCAATGCACTCGGGTGCATTTAGGGACTTGGGTTGGAAAGTTAATTTTGAGGTATCGGGGGTTGACTCGATTAACGATACCTCTGTTGGGAATTTTGAGGCCACGAGTGTGTTTGTAAAGTGTTTTTATGTATGTCTACATATATGGTTTGTGAGCAGATAGTCTCGGGTGATAGTCGGGATTTCGGGTTGAATTAGTGAAACTTGTGTTATTTTCTAGTGTCTGGTGCACCGCTTAAGGGGTACTAGGACCGTGGCGGCGGTACCGCTGTAGCGATGGCCCTGCCGCTACAGTGTCCTTGTGTATATTAGGCTGGATCGCAGAAGCGGTCAGGGGACCGAGGAAGCGGAAGCGCTGGAGTGGCTAATGGACCGCGGGAGCAGGTGACGGGCAGTTAGATTCATTAAATGTGTATTAAAAGCCCTAAGTTGTTCATTCAATACCATTCTGACTTTTGAGCTTTTTGGGGGCATTCAAGGTTGTTCTTCATAGAAAATCATTGTGGTAAGTTCTTTCACCTTCCTTTCCATTCCATGTTACATTAATCACCTTAGGAATCCATTAAACATGCTAGTTTCCTTAAGAAATGATGGATTGAAAAATGGTTTTGTGGGTTCTTCACCCTAGGCTATTATATCTCGAATTAATTGTTGGGTTAGCTCCTTTAATCATGGGATTGATGATTAGAGTCTACTATTTCATGATTTCTTCAATATTAGTGTGTAATTTATGAAATTGGAAGTTAGGATTCTTACCCAAATTTGGGGTTTTTGCCTAGAATCCAAATTTAAGTCATTTGTTAGTTCTTCTAGCTTATAATTGATGGGAATTGATCAGCTAGAACATTAATTTCATGTTGAGACCTATAGATTCCTAATTTCATCTATTTAGTTCATAAACCCCAATCCATAGGTTGGGATTTGGGTCTTGAATAGAAGTAAGGTTTGAATAATGATTCTTCTTGATTCTAATTTCTAATCTGGATATGACTAGACTTTCATTATATCGAGGCTCAAAGGAAGGGCAAGACTAAGGTTTGACTGTTGGAGATTTGCTGTTCCGCATTCCATGTAGGTTACAGTTTACCTTATGGTGAGATTTTGATTAGTGAAGCATATGTTTAGACGATATTGTCGGAGAACACAAGTAAACTTTCGAGTATGAAGTTGGGTTGGTTATTGCCTTAGGTTGGGCCTTGTTGAATGAATTGGGGGCTAGCCACCCCGTTGCGTTGTTGACTTATCTTATTCTATTTACTTATTGGCTCGTTGCCACGTTGAGACATTGGATATTGGTAATTAGTGATATATCATGATTATGATATTGCGGTACCTTACTTTGATTTGATATTGTGATGAGAATTGTGATTCCATTGTGGCTTATTGTGTAGCCTTATTATTGATATTACTTGTGTGCCATGTGTGGTACTGTTTGGGATTGAATTGGTTATTTGATATTGCATTGCATCGTATTCATACTCATTTCCATGATACAGTGATATTTCCTTGTGATGGTACTGAGGATGGAAAGTGAGAAGGAAATACAGATGCATCGAGACACATTTGATATAAGTCATCTCTGGGCTGTGGGCGGAGTGACCGGTACTATTCTGAGACTTATTGTATATCGAGTCATCTCTGGGCTGCGTGTGGAATGACTGATGTGAGGCGTATTGGTTGGATATGGAGTTATCTCTGGGCAGTGTGCGGAGTGATTGGTATATGGACTTCGCGGGTCCCCCGTGGTTTGAGCTGTCGAGATGTGATGTTGCATCGTCGGAATACATATGTACGGTGAATATGCATTGAATTCATCATTCATACATTATTGCATTGGATTGTACCTCTTGGTTTTCTGTGATATGGTTGTGATATGATTGTGATATACTGGTTCAGATTGGTTATACTGAGACTTGGCACAGTTGGGCTTAGATGCTATAACATAGGTGATGACTTGTACCGTGGTTATTGATTAGTGTTGACTTGTACTTTGTTTTTTTACGTGTTTATCTTGCTTTGTTGTCTTTATATACGTTAGCTAGTCCTAGTCGGCCTATGATAACTACTAGTACTTGTTGTTTGTACTGACCTAGACTTTCTGCATTCTTTTATGAATGCAGAGTACCAGGTTGGATTCGTTTATACTCCTCCTGGCTGATAGTTCGAGGTTGCTGATTCGAGTCTATTCAAGGTCAGCATGAGGACGTTCGCTGCCCAAAGACTCTTCCTACTACATATGTCTTACTTTTCATTCTGAGACATGATTTGAGACTACTTATGTATTATTATCACTATTCAGACTGGTAGTATTTTGGTTTAGATGCTCTTGTATGACCAGACCAGATACTCGGGTTAGATTCTCATTACATCAGCATTTCTTTATATCATTATCGTGAGACTTACGTTATTCTATTTTTTTCGATTTACTTATGTTTTATGATTGTTGGGATAAGGGTTCACCTACTGAGGTGGGAAAGGTAGGTGCCTCCACGACTTAGTGAAAATGAGTCGTGATAACAACTATCTGAATGGAAAAATATAAAGATAGGATAGATGAGTCTCCGGGCAGCGGCTCGTCAAATGCTCACCCTAGAAACTCGCAAGCAGGGCCTCGAGAATATGTCACGAGTAGTGGAAGTGGAGCCTATCACGTACTCTGCACTCAGAAAAGAATGTAGCAAGATAGTATCAATACAAACACTATGTTCTAGTTGGTATCATAGGCCGACGACAGTTAGCTAACGTATATAAAGGAAGAAACTGAAGAATAGACATCCTCGTAATCAAGTACAAACACAACACAGTCCAAGACCATTAACTCAAGGCTAGTAATATCAAGTCATAGCCTAGGTAAAAGCCCCTAGTCTTCGAGTCCGTCAAGTTTCTATGTAAACACCTTACAAGCGCACAACAACTCGAATGAATCATCAACCAAGGAATCAATGAGGAAATGTACCATGCAAGTGAAATGTGATGATATACAATGCACTGGCGAAATGTAATCACCATACACATGGTACGGACGTAATACCTCCACACCTCGATAGTCATGACCCATGGAGGACCCGCGAAGTCCATGTACCACTCTCACGATCTCGGTAAAGACCTCGGGCATCAGATATTTATCTCTCTCATATACAATCCGGCAAAGACCTCATATGTTCTTTGTCTCACTTATCATCATCAGTACCAAGTCACAGCTCATATCAATGTATCATGTAAAATGAGGATGAGTGACATGCATAATATCAATGCCAAGTGAAATCATATCAATACCAATCTTTCCACACATCGACACATATCACAATATCAAGTTTGAATCAAGTTCTTTCCTCTATCCATGATAATGCCAAGATAAGTGAGAGACAACAGTATCATAATCACAGTATGGAAACTAAGTACAAAGCCAATATCACACACTTGGCAACAAGCCTATCACAAAGAGGCAACAAACCTAACAATCAGTCAGCAATACCAAACTTAAGTAATCCATCCCAACTTCATACCCTGCGTACATTCTTTCGCCGATAGTAACTAACTCTACATGTGCTTCGCTACCCGAAGTCTAACCAGAAAGTAAGCCATAAACTACCTGACTGCCGAGCTAGAGCCACGAATAATCAAATCATTGCCTTGCCGTTTTAAAGAGCCTCCAAGTACTCAAAATTTATCCATTATCGAATTCTATGTTAGAAATAAGGAACAACAATACCCATATTGCTACACTATCATTCGAATAAAAAACAACTAAGGAAAATGGGAAAACGGGCCCACACGGGTAAAACAGGTATTTCGAAGATGGAATAGGTAACCCAACATTCTAGAAGTTCAATTCTACTCCCCAATTGGTAAATTAGCTCAAGCATTGGTTATTTTCATCATTTAAGTCAAAACCCCCAATTTGGGTATAAACCCTAACTTTTAATCTTTCAATTCATCAACTATAATGGAAGATTCAAACCTATTGGTCACTAATTCATCAAATTCCATGCTTAGATTAGTTAAATCTATCAACAAATCTCATATTAGAAGGCTAAATTCCAAATAGTAAAGTAAAGGTCAAAAACCATCTTCTTCCTTAAGTTCTATAGATTTTCTACCATGGATTCATGCTTAAGAAAGGTAAATGAATGAAGTCAAGGTTAGAGAGATTACCCCCTAGAGAAATCTGCTTAGAACCTCTTCAATTCTCTTCAAGGACACTTAGGAAAAATAAATGTAGGAATAGGAAATGAAGGGTTTAACTTAGCATTAAATAGGATTCTGGTCAACGTCACTTGCCGCAGCAATAGAGGGTACGCTACAACAAAACCGCTCCAGCGGCTCACCTTCCACCATAGCAAGTCTGCTCCAACAGACACACTGGACCCACTTAACAAGCCATAGCAGACCGGGCCTTTCCGAGACGGGTCTGCTACAGCGCACAAGGTGGCGTCACAGCGGGCATCAGGCACCAGAAAAATGCTGGTTTTTCACCAACTCATTCCTAAAACCCGACAATCACTCGAGACCTCCCAGATGCCAACCAGATATGCAAACATACATAAAATCATGCTACAGACTGACTCGAGGTATCAAAATTCCCAATGGAGGTCTACTTGACCGGGTCAACACCCAATGGCCAAAGACCAACTTTCCAACCAATAAACCAAAACGCTCACGAATGCCTCGGGAATCGAACTAAACATCCCACCAAGTCATAATCGATCATCCGGACCTCTCGAAATCGATGAATTTCTAAAAAAGGTGTGTTAACCCAAAAGTCAACTATCGGTCAACCGCTTTCCACTTTAAGGCTCTATTTCACATAAGTCAACATAAATCTCATCCAATTATCTTAGGAACCATGCCACCCATCCCCGTGAGTCAAAATCGTACTATTAGGGCTCGGGGAAGGGTCAACTGGGGTAAATGGATCAAAAGCACTATAACGACCAAACGAGTCGTTACAACAAATTTCTTTACTTGAACAATTTCTTCTGAGTCTTGTCTTACTCACCTTCACCTTTCCTCCGAATGATCTCTGTCCTATGATTCACTCATGCCTTAGACCTGACTCCTTGTGATAGAACATGCTTACCTGCTTGTTTTATTCTTCAATGAATTGCTCTGGGCCTGAATCATCTTCATCTCCTTTTCTCTGCATCTACCTTTTTGATAGATCATGTATGTGACCGGTACATTATCTCTCTGATCTAGTCATTGCACTTGTATTTGAATTGACACACTTGCTCTAACCATCCCGTGCTTCTTGCTTTTCCCAGACCTTTTATATGTCTGGAACCTCTGCTTTATCTCAACCAACTGTCTAGCTTTCAACCAATTACCTTGTCAATTATCTCCTGTATCTAGACCTGGTTTATTTGCATTGTAGGTTCAGTTTATCAATCATCAAAACCTCAAACATAGCTTTATGCCAACAGTATGTAACTTCTCAACTATTATGTAAGAACCGTCATAGAATTAATCCTAAGCATCATTCATCTTAGACAACATTCTAAACCTTTTTTGTTACACTTTGTAGGCTATCAACATGATTCAACTGAATTAGAACTTACAGCCCATCAACAATTGTCTAAAAGCTTTTAATACAATTTAGCTTGCATAACAATCTACACCCTAGTGATGATACCCCTAAGTATCTATCATCTGATTTAACTTATATAACACTCTATCATCCATTAGCGGTACTTTGGAAGCCGTCAGTATAATTCATCTTAAATAGAGTACTCTAATCCCATAACGGCGCCATAAGCTATCGATATGATTCACCATAACTAGGGACTATAATCCATCATCGAACAACTGAATCTAGTGACATAATTCATCTTAAACAACGTACTATAATCACATATCGGTAATTTTGAACTATCGACATAATTTACCTTAAGTAGGAACTATAATCCATTAATGATACTTTAGGAGCCATTCATATAATGAATCCTCAATAGGACCTATGACCCATCGATGAACATCTAAAACTATTCACTTGATTCATCTTATATTACGCTCTAAAGCCCCTCAATAATACGTTAGAAACTATCAACAACATTTATCTTAAGTATGGTCTATAGCCCTTTAACAATACTTAGAAATGTGTGGACTTAGTAACATTAGACGCTAGATCTCTTACAAGAACTTGGTAACCAAAGAGGTACGATAGCTCTAGAAAACTCTTCAATAATAAGAACACGATACTTACAAAGAGACTCCGTTATCGTGAAATCAGTAACGATAAGAATAGGGCCATCCTTTGTACGAATACGTAGTCTATGATACTTAAAAACAACATTCAAATTCTCTTACACTCATAAGAATATGAGAACAACTATTTCGATACATTCAGCTTAGTGAAATACTATGACCCGAAAGCTCTCAATGTACCTTAATTTATCTAAAAGGTACACAACTTCTCTACTAATCTTCTAGAAGTCATCATACACTTCATCCTAGGTACCATTTATCTTAAACCACATTTTATAAATCCTTCTAATCATATTCTGCAAGCGACCAACATCATCATACTTAAGGGACACTCTAATCCCATCATAGCAACTTGGAACTCAACTCTATTAGTAAAACACTTGAATAACAACTGATTTTGAAGATCTAACATTTCTTTAGGGATTCATGAGACTTATATCATGGATTCAATACACTTATAAACTCTGAACTTCATAGTCATGTAGGAAACAATAAACACATGTTGTACCGTTGCGGCGAGTCAAGGGATAACCTTATGTACCTTGATTCCAATCCTCAGCACATTATGATGATCAAAATACTCCCTTTCAGCTTCAATCTATGTAAAGATAATAGGAACTCAAGTTAAGAATCAAACATTTTCTTCAGCCATTTAGTAAATTCGTCGAACACTTAATGAGCGTAAGCTCCAAGGTTCTTTCACAATGGTGTTTCACCACACCCTTACTCTATCATAGCTCACAACATCGCCCTAAATATATTATGAGGCCACCAATACATCCCTTACACATCAACTGTACCTCCCTTACACATCAACATACAGAACAATCCCTAATAATCTCAAACAAATAGCTAAATTTGGACTCACGGCTTTCGATCACTGTCCCGTGAATCCTTACCATAAAGCATACTAGAAATACTCATATGAATCTGTGTCATAGCTTAAAGGAACATGTATTACCTTGTTGATAAAACCCTAGAAGTTCTGGACTTTAACTCTTGGACAGAATTCTTGAGTTCATGATAATCCTTCGAAAAGTTGATGTTAGAATTACGTAGTCGACAAAGGAAAAACCATGGCTGATCTTAGGGATTATTTACCTTGAAGATGGAGGACAGGAGAGTGAGATATAGAGCTACAGAGCTCTGGTAAAAATTAGAGAGATAGAAGAAGTGAGAAAATGAGAGGAAAATCTTATTTAGGGCTATTTAAAGCACCTTGTCCTTTTTGATGGACCCCACTTTTCCTTTTTGGAATATCTCCTTGATCTTAGCCAAAAGGGAAATTAAATGAAGAATTTGTTGCCCATGTCATATTCACATGGGTTCCAACCCATGTGGCATATAATATTAATACACACTCAGTCGCTTTTTGAGTTATACTTAGCGCTGCACAATTACTTTATCAAACACCTTTCAGTAAGATATTCATTAATTCTAATAGAAATGTCCAAATCACAAATGGTTTGAAGCATTGGAAAATAGACTCGTACACCTTCAATTTGATAGGTGGATCATCCCATAACTCTAAGTACACAAGGAGAAAAGCTCTGAGGAAATTCAAATATAGAGAAACTCATAGACTAGCTCACGACGACCTCTACCGACTTTCAATCTACAACTTGCTTGAATTCTATACTTAACATACGACTATCATATGCTCCAAGTACCTTATCAAAATAACTTGCTTAACATGTCAAGATCTTCGAAGCATACCACGAAGGTACGAGTTATAATAATAACCTTATTCCTCCTTATTCAAGTAAATTCTTCGACTTCAACTTAGTTGTACTCTTTGAGAGGTATGGGGTGTTACATAAACTCTATTTGATTCAATTCTCTTACAAGTTTTTTTGACCCATCTCCTGGTCGATTGAAAATCGATATCAATTTTGTCAAAGAGTTATTCACACCTCCATCATAGTTTCGATTAGGCCTGCTTCACAAACAGGGCACAACGTTCCCAAAGTAGTAAGAATATAAATGGGATGTTTCCTTGGCAAGGAAAACTTCGTACATTGAACCTTCCACTTTAGTTTTCTTCTTTATATCCCCTTTTAAGTTACCAATAGCCCTATAAATATTGTGTTAAGCATGAATTGTTTCAAAATAAATGATTAGATATGAATAAATAAAAATTTTGACCTATTACCTCTCGAAGTAATACATCCACCTATATTGAACTGGGCGGGCCTTTGAGTCGGGCTTCATACGCAAGGTGAATTGGAAGTTGTTCCATCACATCAAAGAACCCCAATGGAAGAACCTTCTCTAACTTATTTGTGATTACAACAATATTCTGATTCATCTGACAAAGTTTGTATTCCCTCAATGTACTAGAACACGAGTCTTTGAAGAACAAACTAATTTCTATCATAGGTTTCCAGATTCATTCAGGAAAGCCGCAAAATGCAATGGGGAGTAAATTTTCCATGAAAATGTGACAATCATGACTTTTCATCCCATATAATTAGCCTTGCTTCATATCAATACGTGTTCCCTTGGATGCATGCCCACCGAGCATCTTCAAGTTGTGAATCCACTCACAAATCTTTTGCTTCTGCTATGTTTTGAAAGAATAACTAGTCTTAGGCTTGAAGACCCTGTTCTGTTTCTCCTGCAAACATAACTCTTTTCATTTACAATATTCAAGCAAGTCTAGTCTAGCCTTAGCGTTATCTTTGGTCTTGCCTTTGACATCCATCACTGCGTTAAATAATTTTTCAAAGTAATTTTTTTCAATGTGCATGGCATCATGATTATGTCGCAGAAGATTATCTTCCAATATGGTAACTCCCAAAATATGCTCTGTTTTGTCCAGTTATGATAAACCCTATACCTGTCAAACCTGTACGGTTTTTCTTTAGTAACCTTCGGGAAGTTCTGAACCCTCTCCCAAATAGCCTCACCAATCAATATTGGAGGTGGACAGTGTTGCTCAATTGTATTCTTCCTGAATGCATTTTTCATACTCTTAAATGGATGATCCATTGGCAAGAACTGATAGTGACAATCAAACCATGATTTTTTTTTTGTCGTTTTTAAAAGTGAAGGATTTTTATATTTTCCATGCAGTAAGGATGTGCTAACTTTCCAGCTATCATCCACCCAGAAAACATCCCATATGCAGGAAAATAATTAATAGTCCACATAAAAGCATCCCTCAAATTAAATTTTTCTTAGGAGAAACATCATATGTCTCAACCTCTTCCACCCACAACAGTTTCAGCTCATCAATCAAAGGTTGCAAGTATACATCAATCAAACTTTTGGATTACGCGAACCAGGAATAATGAAATAATATATATTGACTAGTCATACACAACTCAGGGGAGAGATTATACAGGGTTATGAACATATGCCAACAAGAATATGATGCAGCAGAAACAAAATGTGGAGTGAATCCGTGTCACGACCCGACTAAGGGCCATGACGGGTACACGGGGCTAACCACCGAGCACTGCTCATACCATTGCCCATCATACACATCAAGCGTTCATTCATTAATCTTATACTCAAATCATAGGAAAACCATTTCTCACTTTGAAACATAATTACCTTTATATACATAAGCCCTTCGGCTATAAAAATAATATATATACAAAATATATAAGAAATCGTGAGACCATACTACCCACACATACTTATCAACAAGCCTCTACTAGAGTACTAGACATAGGGACGGGACATGATCTCGTCGTGCCCAAAACATATATGTACACAAAATAGTAAATCAATGGCACCCCTGGAATAATGGAGTCCTCTCAAAAGTCTACTAATCGGCTCCTATGAATCTAGGTCGCCTCCCTGTCTACCTGTGCGCATGAACACAGCGTCCAAAGAAAAGGACGTCAGTACGAGCATTGTACTGAGTATGTAAGGTGTGAATAAAATGAACATAATAGAGAAATCAAAAGACATGAGATGAAGATATAACCTGCTTAACTTTTAAGAGTAAGTGCATTTTTATCGTATCACATATACCATGAAATCACATATATCATCATATCACGTTTATCATATCACATATGTCCTTATCATTAACCCTCGTCCGGGTAACCATCATACGCCGCCCACTAGTGGTGGTCATGTCTGGCCCTCTAGGCACGGTGTACTCATACGCAGCCCACTAGTTATGGTCATGTCCGGCCATTCTGGCACGGTGGAACCATAAGCAGCCCGCCCTAGCGGTGACATGTCCGGTCATCTAGGCGTGGTGGAATCATATCATCACAAATATCTCACAACTTATCATGAACTTTTCATAGAGCATGCATTAGAATTTAAAGACAATCTATGAAAATCATGTCATATTCGTAGCATGAACTTCATAAAAAAAGAAATATCGTATGATAGGCTTATAATCTCTAAACTTAGGCTCATGATTACCATTATCGTATTTATGGCATATCTCTTACCTTTATCTCATATGAAATCCTCTATGAACATAGACTCGTAATTTTTCCGGAATATTTGTCATAGGACATGCATTAGAGCTTATAGACAATCTATAACAATATCGGGGTGACATAAGGTCGAGAACCCCCGATTACATTATGGAGTGATCATATTCATGATATCTCACCTTGAAGGAACTAACATTTTAAGGTGAGTGTAACACAACAAGCAACATCAAGGGATCGTAAATAGGGTCATTAGATTGTAGAAACATCATATCGTATTCATAGCAAAAACTTTATGGAATTAGCAATTTATGAACTTTATAACTTTTAGGCTTAACTCCTAGTCATCATCATCATACTCACATCGTATCTCTTTTCTTTATCTTATGAAAAGCTCTTTATAACCATAGACTCATAATTTCCGATGTGTAGGAAAGTCATGGAAATATAGGAGAATTCATGCCATGGAATCATGCCTTAGAAAGAAAGGACTAGCCTTATATACTTTTTCATTTAGCTATTCTATCGCTTGTTTGTTCTCCTTCAATGCTCACGTTGTTACCTTCAAGAGAGTTCGCATTAACATTAGCTAATCAATCACATGAACATGCTCAACTAAAGCTAGAGAAAATTCGGCAGCATTTCTTTTGCTTATACAACTTTTCCCATATTGTATATCAACTCCCAAACATCTATAATAACATTCACAATATTATAACCAATAATCTTCATTCACTCTACCTTATCCACATTTCAAAATTTCACTTCAATCCCTCCATAATTATGGTCATAGTTCACTATTACATTTACTCACATAGAATGCTTATCCCATGTCCTTAATATCATTTACAAAATAATTATAATCACAACTTATCAAGAATCATGACTCATCCCAAGCTACTATTAAAAATCTCATTATTCTCATCTTTGTGACCCATTTCCTATTTCCTTTCACAATCTAAGTCTTTCAACCTCTCAATATCTCAAACAACATGGAATAAGCATAAAACTTACCTTAGATAGTGTGGGAATGAGCCTTGAGCGGAAATACATCACTTGAGCCAAAACCCTAGTTCACTTCCAATGGGATGTCTTGCCTTGGATGAACTCCAATGAGTTTCTTACACTTGATTTCCTTGGTTTGATGAGGTTGATCATGAATATTTCTTGAGTTCTTATGGAAGAAGTGTGGAGTGTTTTCTAGAGGGTTCTTGAGGTGTGGAGTGAGAAAATAAAATGAAAATAATGAACTTGGGTCCTCCTTATATCCACTTAAAATCTTTCCCGACATGAACATACAGACCAACATACGGTCTATATCTTTCATACTGGCCGTATGTTTGGTCCAGTGAAGGTCCCATTCTGGGCAGAACATACGGCCTAACATACGGCCAGTATGTTGCCCCCAACTTCCCGGAATTCATTCTCGTCGGCTTGTTTGATCTTCAATCCTTATGGAACCTTCTTAACACTTGTTTAACACCTCATTAACAATCTAAGGGACATTATAACTCTTCTCCAAGACATCATTAAATCATCATTAACTTATTACTCGTAAATTTTTCTCGATACCTAATGTATACCGTGCCTTTCTTGGCAAACTTTCTTCGCTTACTTCGAACGTCTTTGAAATCTCAATTAGGATCATCAAATGCTATTTCATACTTATTGAAGCATCACATGCTTGGTGCTCTTCGTTAATCTGTTCACTGTGCATCAACGGAAATTTTTCTGAGGTGTAACATTCTTCCCCCCTTTTAGAACATTCGTCCTCGAATTATAAGTGCTCGGGAATTCTATGAAATTTTTTCCAGAGTTTCCCCTGTAATGTGGCACTACCACCCTGTCACAACACCCTATAATAACAATGCCTCATAGGGCCACAACATCATAGTAATAAATTATGGCCACACACGACCAAAACAGGAAGAGAAAGCATAGATACCTCAATATGTTGACGTCTCATCTTGAGTCTCCTCCGTGGGTGGGGATTGATACGTCTGCTTGGGCTTCGTACCCTCTTTCGTTTCCCAGTGCATCTCTTTTACTTCCACGTTCTTTTCTAAAATCTTCGTCAAGCTTACATTAGTTCTTCCCTTACCACTTTAACCCATTTAAAAACAACCAAATATTCTCATAAAATCTTTCAAGAATCTTCTCCTATTCCCTCGAATGTATCGGCCTTTAGGTGCTGGTAGAGAACTAAGCATTTTGACAAATTTTCATAGGTAGCTTATATGATTCCTTACACTGCCACGCTTATTTCAGCTCTAAATCCATCCTCATCCTTGACCAGTACCGCGGAATTGCCTCACACAAGTTTACTCCTTATTTCCTTCTTCATTCCCACTGCTCTCTTCCAGTTTCTCGTCTAAATCTATCTTACTACATTTACTGCGCTATGCGGTCTTAATTTTCCTTGCGTTTGAGTACCTTAAGCTTGAAATTCTTGCATAATCCATCAACTTTTTTTCTAAATGACCATACATATGTTTTCCTTTGAATGTAGGTTGCTACCATCTAGTATTTACACACTTTTAAATAATTCATTTCTATTTCGGCCCTCTCTTATTACTAGCGCCGCACCTTTCCATTGGCAAAGACATTACTAAATTATGAGTCAAGCACTCCGCCTTTAAGGCTTTCACTGTACAATACTTCTTAAATTGTTATGCGACATTGAAACTTCGCATCCATGTAAATTGCTCGCGCTGACTATTGCACATGATTTCCCATCTCAATCCATTATTCACTTCCCCCCTTTTAGTCAGAATCTTAACCTCGTCACTTGTAACTCCTCGCTATAAAATCATTCATATGAACCCTTATTATATGGAAACACTAGTTTATTCCTGTCTACCTTACGCTTGAGCTGAAGCCGGGATACTCACACGATGTATCTCCTTGGGATTAATGCTGCTCTTCCGTCATATGCACATCTATTAACTCTACCCCGTAATTTATTTATTATTGTACCACTTCCATGTTTGATTCTCCGCCCGTCTTACGTTCTACGGCCCATATCCTGTGTCATCTCATTCTTACGCCTTCGGCGGTCACATTGCCTCGGATAGTCGGAGGCTACTTCTTTGGTGGTCTCTGTTGGTTACCAGTTTATTGCCACCACTATCAACTATAAGGGGATTGCCTTTAGCCCTATGTTTATTTCATTACTTCTATCAACACCCATAGACCATCTTGTATTCTCTCCATTTCCACTAATATAACTCATATTCACTCTATACTCTCTACACCGTATCGTCCTCAACTTAGCCTCTCTTAACTCACCTTTTCCTCAAAAATCTTTCTTTAAAACTTTCACTGCATAACTCACCGAGGACGTGACTCCATTTTCTGTTGTCTTGACATATATATAAAGTCAATTCATTGATCGTTCACAATCAAACCTTGTTTCTTCTTTTGTCTTAATTCTCATCCTTTTTCTCAAATGATTTCATTCATAGGACAATAGTCCTAAACATTGAGTATCATTGACTCCCCTTTGATAAAGCTGCAATTTAAGATTCAACGTCGCTCTTTGCATAATCTCTTCTGATCAATTCACACTACCATAGAAGTGCTATACTTTACTACCTCAACATATTAATGGCAGGGTAATACATGGTCCTTTTAGAATTCTTCGAAAAGATGTTGTGTAAGGTCACCCTCCACATATAAGATATCTTACTCGATAGTTAGTTCCATACCTCGGGTCATAATTTAATTAGCCACACCACTCTCACGTCTTGATTAAAAGTTTCAATCGCTTCACGATACCTACTAACATTTCCTCGTAGTATTAGGGGATCCGCAGGGTTTGATTCTCTTCCATCCTCCGCTTATCGAGTTACCGCTCTAGTGGGCTTCCCTCCTATTGCCTAACTCCTACCCTTCCTTCCTTGTTTCTAACACTTCTACCACGTACATCACATATGCTGGGCGTTCGTCACTTGTCATCCTTTTGTTTTGCCGATCACTTTTATCTTATTTTCGCTTTTCCTCATATCTATAATAGCAATCCCTGCCGTAATATCATCTGAACAGATTCCTGGAGGTATAACTTAAACTATAACACTGAACATAACCGCGATCACAAGGTCAACCAGTTACTAGGCAAAGTGCTTTTGTGAACACATCTCTTCTAGTATCTTTTCTCAAAGTATCGCCAAGGTCATTAAGGTTAGCTTATAGTGACATGAAAGTTTCTCCCACTATATTCCTCAGGCGAAGCATAGCTTAATAATCTTATTCGGCGCATCGTGCATCGGCTTACACATACACATCAAGTTTATCTCATAACTTAAGATCTCCCAAAACGAAGGAAACTAACCAAACTTTCTAACTTACAACTTTTTCTGGAGTGCTTATCCCTTTAATCCTCCTTAGTATATAGAAATTATTTCTACCTCAAGCATACCATTCTCCCTTCCCATGTTCTTTATTCCATCCTAACCTATTCATCCTTTCCTTAGTATAACACATACTTGCTATGTCTATCCCACATTTTAGTCACTAGCTCCGTCCTCCATCACTCGTTGCTGGCCTTCTTTTCTTTTCATGGCAATTCTGTATACAGTTCCCACAATTTCCTTTAGATTCTTAGGAGAATTTTGGCAGAGTTTCTCTTGTAAACATAACAATCCCAAACCTGCACATAGCCTAGAGAACACGTCCTATTCCTTAATAGGACATATATCGGGACACACATAATATGCAACTCAGAAACACAAGATCACTTACCATTAAAGGATATAAATAATAAAGCTTGTCTCATAAGTTGTGCCTGCACACTCGGTCTAGAATTCCAATATATACACATACACATATTATTATATATATATATATTTTCTCACGCTGTCAATCAACTTACTCGTAAATCACAATTCTGGCTATCACTAGGTCACTAACAAATATAGTCATCTCAAATTGTTGGGTTGGCTCAGATTTTTCACCTCAACACAATCATCACATCAGGAGTAATATATGACAGTATAGGACCCGAATCAATCGGTGCATACATATCATAAGAGATTACTGAAAATATACCTGGGACAATATCAGAGGGGTACTCAAGATCCTGTCGCGCAGCTAATTCGTAGGTATGGCGCTGGGATCCACTCAGACTAGGCATTTCTCTTTGATCTCTATCACAACCTGCTACTATCTACGGCCTCCGCCTAGGAGGGCGTACTGATGATGAAGAGCTAGCTACCACTCCCGTAGACCGAACCTTATCTTTACCACGTAGCGATGGACAATCGCGCCTAAAACAGCCTGGCCGAGCACAGGCATAACAAACATCCGAAACCAAGCAGCACCGTCCAAAATGTAACTTTCTGCATTGACTACATCATGGTACAGGTAATCTTATCTGGCTTGAATCACCTCTAACCCAAGAACTGGGAACTCTTGAGACTCTGGGGAGGCCTAGAATAAGTAAATCCATCAAACCTGGGTCCAAGGAACCGTGGAGGAGCGCTAGTTGTTGAACGAACTGAGTGCCTGGAGAATTGTTGTCGCGGAGCGCCCCTATACTCATGATCAAACCCTGAAGAATTAACTCTCTTCCTCCGACCCCTGTTACCGTGGCCCACATCCTGTCGCTGAGCCTGAGCAGCTACTAACTAAGCCAGTAAAAGAATGGTCTGTCTCATCTCTTGGCCCGAGGCATCTGGTGGAGGGACTGGGGGTGCGGGAGCTAAAGTGGAGGCTCCCATCAGATCCTCTAAAGTGGGCGAGGTATGGGAAAATCGAGATAGGGCCTTATTTTGGGGTTCACTCTCCTCCATATCCGTAGATGGCCCCCGTTCAAGCCCTTCTACAATCACTGCCTTGCCCTTCTGGGCTGCAGTAGCTTTTCCTTTCATCAACTTTGCTGAAATCATAAAAGCACCATTAGGGAGGGGAAAGTCTTATAACATGGCTCTATAGCAAGATCTAGTAAGAAGAAGAACGGTCATTTTTCCTAAATGCCCTATAGCCTCCTGTTTATTAGTGTGGCGCACAACACACCATAAACAAGACTTTACTGGACACGGCTTGTAGACACTTCCTAGGACTGAACTGCTCTGATACCACTTTTGTCACGACCCGACTAGGGGCCATGATGGGTACCCGGGGCTAACCACCGAGCACCGCTTATACCGTTACCAATCGTACACATCAAGCGTTCATTCATTAATCTTATACTCAAATCATAGGAAAACCATTTCTCACTTTGAAACATAATTACCTTTATATACATAAGCCCTTTGGTTATCAAAATAATATATATACAAAATATATATGAAATCGTGAGACCATACTACCCACACATACGTATCTACGAGCCTCTACTAGAGTACTAGACATAGGGACGGGACAGGACCCCGTCGTGCCCAAAACATATATGTACACAAAATAGTAAATCAATGGCACCTCCGGAATAATGGAGTGCTCTCAAAAGTCTGCTAATCGGCTCCTATGAATCTGGGTCACCTCCTTGTCTACTTGTGGGCATGAACATAGCGTCCAAAGACAAGGATGTCAGTACGAGCATTGTACTGAGTATGTAAGGCGTGAATAAAACGAACATAATAGAGAAATCATAAGACATGAGATGAAGATATAACCTGCTTAACTTTTAAGAGTAAGTGCATTTTCATCATATCACATATACCATGAAATCACATATATCATCATATCACGTTTATCATATCACATATGTCCTCATCGTTAACCCGCGTCCGGGTAACCATCATATGCCGCCCACTAGTGGTGGTCATGTCCGGCCCGCGTCCGGTTAACCATCATACGCCGTCCACTAGTTGTGGTCATGTCCGGCCCTCTAGGCACGATGTACTCATACGCAGCCCACTAGCGGTGGTCATGTCTGGCCATTCAGGCATGGTGGAACCATAAGCAGCCCGCCCTAGCGGTGACATGTCTGGCCATCTAGGTGCGGTGGAATCATATCATCACATATATCTTATAACTTATCATGAACTTTTCATAGAGCATGCATTAGAATTTAAAGACAATCTATGAAAATCATATTATATTCGTATCATGAACTTCATAAAAAAAAAGAAATATCGTATGATAGGCTTATAATCTCTAAACGTAGGCTCATCATTATCATTATCTTATTTATGGCATATCTCTTACCTTTATCTCATATGAAATCCTCTATGAACATAGACTCGTAATTTTTCCAGAATATTTGTCATAGGACATGCGTTAGAGCTTATAGACAATCTATAACAATATCAGGGTGACATAAGGTTGAGAACCCCTGATTACATTATGGAGTGATCATATTCATGATATCTCACCTTGAAGGAACTAACATTTTAAGGTGAGTGTAACACAACGAGCAAACTCAAGGCATCGTAAATAGGGTCATTAGATTGTAGAAACATCATATCGTATTCATAGCAAGAACTTTATGGAATTAGCATATTATGAACTTTAGAACTTTTAGGCTCAACTCCTAGTCATCATCATCATGCTCACATCGTATCTCTTTTCTTTATCTTATGAAAAGCTCTTTATAACCATAGACTCATAATTTCCGATGTGTAGGAAAGTCATGGAAATATAGGAGAATTCATGCCATGGAATCATGCCTTTGAAATAAAGGACTAGCCTTACATACCTTTTCGTTTAGCTATTCTATCGCTTGTTTGTTCTCCTTCGACGCTCACGTTATTACCTTCAAGAGAGTTCGCATTAACATTAGCTAATCGATCACATGAACATGCTCAACTAAAGCTAGAGAAAATTGGGCAGCATTTTCTTTGTTTATACAACTTTACCCATATTGTATATCAACTGCCAAACATCTATAATAACATTCACAATATTATAACCAATAATCTTCATTCACTCTACCTTATTCACATTTCAAAATTTCACTTCAATCCCTCCATAATTATGGTCATAGTTCACTATTACATTTACTCGCATAGAATGCTTATCCCATGTCCTTAATATCATTTATAACATAATTATAATCACAACTTATCAAGAATCATGACTCATCCCAAGCTACTACTAAAAATCTCATTATTCTCATCTTTGTGACCCATTTCCTATTTCCTTTCACAATCTAAGTCTTTCAACCTCTCAATATCTCAAACAACATGGAATAAGCATAAAACTTACCTTAGATAGTGTGGGAATGAGCCTTGAGCGGAAATACATCACTTGAGCCAAAACCCTAGTTCACTTCCAATGGGATGTCTTGCCTTGGATGAACTCCAATGAGTTTCTTACACTTGATTTCCTTGGTTTGATGAGGTTGATCATGAATCTTTCTTAAGTTCTTGTGGAAGAAATGTGGAGAGTTTTCTAGAGGGTTCTTGAGGTGTGGAGTGAGAAAATGAAATGAAAATAATGAACATGGGTCCTCTTTATATCCACTTAAAATCTGTCCCGACACGAACATACGGACCAACATACGGTTCATATCTTTTATACTGGCCCTATGTCTGGCCGTGTGTTTGGTCCAGTGAAGGTCCCATTCTGGGTAGAACATATGGCCTAACATATGGCCAGTATGTTGGAGCGTATATTGCCCCCAACTTCCCGGAATTCGTTCTCGTCGGCTCGTTTGATCTCCAATCCTTATGGAACCTTCTTAACACTTGTTTAACACCTCATTAACAATCTAAGGGACATTATAACTCTTTTCCAAGACATCATTAATTCATCATTATCTTATTACTCATAAATCTTTCTCGATACATAATGTATACCTTGCCTTTCTTGTCTTTGAATTCACAATTAGGATCATCAAATGTTATTTCTTACTTATTGAAACATCGCATGCTTGGTGCCCTTCGTTAGTCTATTCACTGTGCATCAATGGAATATTTTGCGAGGTTTAACAATCCGTTGGGTGAATCTGTCTGAACATACAACTAGCCTAATGTTATGTGGTTCAGCTGTGAAGTCTGGATAGGTTCTATTAAAATGCTTCTAACCCTCACCATTGATGGATGACACATAACACCCGATTGTCTTATATTTTCACTATGCCATGTTATATGAGGAGCGAAGCTATTTGATGCATACAACTTCTTTAACCTTGGTATAAGAGGTAAATAATGCATCACCGTAACAAAAACTCTCTTCCCACTGCAAGTCTACTTAAAACGATCTCTACCACAAAACATACAAGTTTCTAGAACGACATCATCCTTACAGTATAACATGTAGCCATTTTCACAAAAATAAATCCTCACCGACGAGAGTCCTAACTTAGACACCAATCTCTTTGCCTTATAGTAATTATCGGGTATCTCTAGAGTCTGGTCAACTAATTCATGCATAAGGTCAATCACAAAATCCATTGCCCCTTGGGGAACATTCCAATCTTCTTTGATACTTAATAATCTAATAGCGCTAGACAATAGAGTGGGGACTCCCATCATGTAAAGGCCGGCTAGCTTGATTTAACTTTTCAAAAAGCATTTAGCTTCTTCATTGGCAAGTTCTTCAACATGGTCACCAGATTCAAAATCGGAATGCATGCCATAAGCATCCTAAACCATGTTGTGCATTCTAGAATTTTGGACATTAGGTTCCACCCCCGTACTACTTTCACCAACAACAAAGTTCTGAAATCTATCAAAACTACTATATGTTTCTCCATGACTAGTTCACAGCGTATAATCACTTTGGAAACTTTTTTCAAATAGATGAAGCCTAACAATCTCTGGTTTCTCGTAATTCATATATTCGCATTTCACACAAGGACACCTAATCACACCATGAATTGTAAAATCCTCAAGTGTCATTGCATAATCAACAAAAGCAATGACACCGGCTACAAATTCATCCCTCATCCCCCCTCGGCCAATATAAGACCTATCGTACATCCAACTACGAGATACCATCTGCACAAATAGCACAAAGTTTGGAATTGTTAAACGCTACATTGAATAATAATTGTACACTTACAACCAAAGTTAAAACTAACTTAATTAATAATAATCCTATGTTAATCTTATTTTATTTTATTGAAAGGAACTTTCTTGCTTATGACCATAAATTTCAATACCATTACCATAAAATTTTAAAATTCTTTACAAACATAGCCAAAAATACTACTTGAATTAGAGATGAGGAAAAAATTAAAGTTAGAGGGTAAGAAAATATTTTCTCCAAAGAATTCAACTACAAACTTAAGGTTCGATAATAAGAAATTAATTGGAATTTCAATTTCAATACAATTAATTTGGTCATTTGGATATGTCACGACCCAACTCCGTAGGCCGCGACTAGTGTCCGTGCTGGACACCCAAACGTACCCAATAACCGAAATTAGCAAACGATAGAATATTTTCAAATATAAAAGTCACTTGGCGTTAGTAGTGATCATAAATGAACCGACACAGTACTTGGAAGCCGGTGAGGCTGTCACAGATCATATCATACCCAAACATATGCAGAACCCACACAAGTATGTCTACAGACCTCTACAGATCATAACAGAATCATATGACAACACTGGCTATTAGGGTTCACCAATCAATCGACATCATCATAAATGGGGGGGGGGGGGGGGGGGGCTACACATACGTATATATATCACTGCCATTTCTTTTACAAGACATCTCCAATCATTTATTCAAATTTACTCTAATTTCAGAGCTGCGCTGCTTTTTCTTTCTTTTTAGCAATCCAATCCGTCTCAGCTCGTGTGACCCCTATAAAGTTTCTAGCCATTCCACATATCCTAATTCCCTTTTGGTTACCCAGAATTTCCTATTCGTCTCTCATATCTAGTTTTGCGAAAAGTTTGTACATTTCCCAGGGGGTCACCCATCCCAGAATTGCTCTGGCCCTAGCACGCTTAACCTTACAACTTTAATGAATTTAGGCACGTTAAGACCGGTATAATCACACCGATTGCCCCGCACAGCCTTTGTCACGTAATTTAAGACAAATCGGGGTCCTAACAGCCTTTTCAAAACGTTCTCGTAGCGGGTCCCGCCCTGACCTAGCGAGAATTCTTTTACTTTTCTGACTATATGGTTGCTGTGTCGCCCCTTGTACGTCTTCAATACTTACCTCCACGTATATATATAATTCTAGACAGCCCACGAGTTTAAATTTGTATCCCACAAATTCCATCTCCAATTAGTCGATGGAAACTAATAAAATGCTACTGCAAGGCATTTTACGATCATCAGCACGAGAAAGTTAAAGTCCGACGAACTTCACGGAATCTTTTAGTACTTAATTCACATAATTACCTCCATATTTATATATATGTGCCGTGGGCAAACCACTCAGTTCCCGCCTGTTTATCATACGCTTTGTATTCTTTCAATTAGAGGAAACTTGATCGTTGGACATTTTTGCCCTTCCACATATTTTTGCCCTTCACGTGGGCTATGCTAAAACAAAATGGGGTTAGAACATATTTCTGGTCCCTCCAATTAAATTACGAATTCGCTACTCGTATATGCTTTCTCGAGATAAAATTTTTCCGATAAGGGTAATGCTTCTTACAAATGACATGGAGGGTACCTCTTAAAATTTTAATCCACCATAATAGATTTATCCTATCGGTATCGACCTTCAAGACAGGTTAAAAATTTATATCTCATTTCCCTTTCCGTATTTCTAGAACAATTTGGGCAGAGGTTCCTCTGTATTTCTTACTATCCCAAAACCTGTACACAGGAAATACCAACCATGCCTCACAGGGCCAACACATATACGTATATCCATATCATATCACGTGGCATCACAACCACACGGGGCTAGCAATTCCAAATAAAAAGTATCAGAATGCCGAGGCTTACCTCACATGCCCAACTCGAACTGCACCTGCTACACTTTCCATGTTTGTTTCTCTTTTTAATGTTCGACTTTATGTTTTAATCGTACTTCAGAATACCTTACCCAGCATACGTCTTTCATACCATTGCTTACCGGAGTACTGTGTAGCTTCCAATATCAGCAGTCGCTGTCTTACGTCGATACCATTCTCCAGCTGCAATCAAGGGTTAGTAAAGAAAGAAACTCATTTCCTACAGCTGGCTCTATCGCAAGATCTAAGAATCAAAGAAAGGTAACACCCTAAATGTCCTGTAGCCTCCTGTTTATAGATGTGGTGCACAACACACCGATAAACAAGACTCTACTAGACATGGTCTGTAGACACTCCGAGGACGAACCGCTTTGATACCACTTTTGTCACGACCCAACTTCGTAGGCCGCGACTAGTGTCCGTGCTGGACACCCAAACGTACCCAATAACCCAAATTAGCAAACGATAGAATATTTTCAAATATAAAATTCACTTGGCGTTAGTAGTGATCATAAATGAACCGACACAGTACTTGGAAGTCGGTGAGGCTGTCACAGATCATATCATACCCAAACATATGCAGAACCCACACAAGTATGTCTACAGACCTCTACAGATCATAACAGAATCATAAGACGGGACAGGGCCCCGTCATACCCCTGAATCGCATACATATATATAATATAGCGGCAGACTGTACAAATATACCGGCCCTGAACAAAGAGCGCTCCCAATATAACAAAATAGATGTCCTAGGCAGGCGGTCAGCAAATTTGTCTTCTGTACCTGCGCGGCATGAAAACGCAGCCCCCGAAGAAAGGGGGTTAGTACGAAATATGTACTGAGTATGTAAAGCACAGAACGTAGTAAACCAAGTCATAATCAAAGCAGAAGGTACAGAAAATGGACAGAATATCCAGATTAGCAAAATACTGATCATAAAGCATAAATAGTATTTGTTGAAAACATATGTCGTACCTGGTCCCATTGCGGAACAAGATTTTAACCGAAACAGAACTTACAGAGAAGTGAGCGTGACATCCGAAGTATCAAATGCATATTTTCAAAACATGAGGAGTGTGTACAGAAACATATATCACATCATATCCGGCCCCTGCCAAGGGGCTCAGCAAACAGAACGTGGCCACCCCCCGACGCTGGTGCCACCATACATAAGGAACAGAGTAGGGGATAACCCCGTCACATAACATATCATATCAGATGGCCATATCAGATCATATCATATCAGAATATGTGTACATGGCACAACATACTCCAAAACCCATGTACATATATACCTGCCCCTCACATCGAGGCACGGCGAACAATGCAGTGGAATACGCTTGACAACATATCCTGGCCCGGGCTCAGTGTGGGAAACATTGAGGCATCCACGAATGGAGTAGTGAGAAACTAAATGCAATAAAAATATCATCGATTTCCAGAGACTCAGTGAGGCATATCGAATGACAAATCAAATCAATGAAGTCGGACGGAATCATAGTAAGTGTATGTCATATGTCATAATTAGTTGCGGAAGAATAATCCTCCTGAAATCATTTTCATATTCCAAAATAGCTTACCAAACTCGAGGGAATCACTAAAACAATTTCCTTTAGTAGTTGAAAGGATAGTTAAAACGTTTCATTTTATATTGTTCGAAAATAAGGCAATAGTACAAATAGAAGCTAAGCGGGAATAGTGGGAGACTAAATGCAACCCAACATATTGTACCTTTACATAGACTCAATAAAGTATTTAAGATAAGTATCATTAGTAGTTGGAAAAGTAGTTAGGACGTTTCCTTGAAAATCGCTTGAAATCAAGTCACAAATTACCATAAGGGTAAAATCGAAAATAGTGGGCCCACCTCGGGACAAACAAAGCGGCGGGCTCAAATTACGTATATTAAGCTTATGGGGTCACCTACAGAGGACTTAGGGGTATTCCATAGCTTTCTAGGCAGTTTGGAGAAGCTTGCATAATTTTTCAATAAAGCATGCTTAAGGGGTTCAATTCTATTGAACGAAAAAGGAGTATTTTCAAATGCGGAATCAGATGGGCAGAATGTCTTCCGAGGTGCAAATCCAATCCTAGTACACCTAGGACATGCCAAAAGAAGAATCGGGGTAGCTTTACATACCTTTCAAGCTCCTTATGCCTTTCCAAGCTCAATTCCCGTTTCGTCAAAAATCTGCAAATGGTCATATTTACCAATTGTGAGTTATAGATTCTACGAATTCAACTTAACTCATATTTTTCTACCGAAATTTCGGCAGCACCTCCCCTATACATATAGCACCCCCGAGAATTTAACTCGGCCAAAACAATCAACAACAACCCAACAACAACATCAACAACAACAACAATCACACTAAACACAATATAACACAACTAGCTATGTTTCCAACACAATGTCATAACCTTCACTTGAACCTTAATTTCCAAACTAATCTCAATGGTTTCACATTCATCATCAATCTAGAGCATCACAACATAATTTAGAAGCATTTCATATCGTTTCCTCAAATTATACACACGATATACATAATATACAAACTTTCCGCCAAAGTCATAATTCATCCAAAACTTCTAATCTTTGGCATACATATTCATAACATGTTTCCATCTTCCAAACGCATCAATGATCATCATAATTTGTACCCTAACAACTTCATTTTCATAATGTCATAAAATCGTACTAAAACGACATAAGCTTCTACATTCCATTTCAATGCAAACTTATATCATTTTATCTTCATTTACATTGCAAGCATCACAACAACACAACTACCACATTAAACAAAATTAATTCATTGGCATCCTACCAACACCATACCACACGGCCAAACACCTATTTTTCAACTTCAACCAAATTTATTCAACTTTCATTTCCAATGTGAATTCCACCATAACCACAACTAAAATACAACAAAAAAATTCAACACATTATAGGTATACACATACATGTACACACGGCTACATGCATATATATATATACCCACTTGGTAAACTTCCATATTTCCATAGTTTCTACTCATTTCTACATACTACAACACAAACAAGACTTCATAACACAATAAATAGGGATGAATTCTTACCTTTCTCTCCAATCTTCTTTACTCAAACATGTTGTCATATTGAAGAAACAAGTGCTCTATTCTCTCAAACAATTGCACCAAGTTGTAGAGGACACTCAATTTAGTATAAATACCACAAGAAAACAATTTTGGAAGCAAGATTTTAGGGGGGTAAAATGGGAGGGGCTGGCCAAAACCCCTCCTCACTTGCTCTTTCTTGTTCTCTTGTTTTTCTCCTTCTATTCTTTCTCTTTGTTTTTCTTGAATCTTCCATTCTATTTAAGCCAATTAATCACATGTGAATTTAATTAATTCCCATGGGCTTGGACCACCCTATATGGCCGGCCACCCTTGGCTTTGGGCCTTAATTTAGTTAAAAAATTTCCAAGCCCAATTGGTCAAAATTCTTATTTTGTAATTCCCGAAACTAATTCCCAAAATTCCAATTTTTCCCTTGGCCTTCCTCCGCATTTCCACATCAATACTTTTTCATGAACAACACACACATATATTAATTCAAATCAACATATGACCTTATTCCTTTCAAATCAAAATTATTTCGAATTTTCCCGAATACACGAAAATACAGGATATAACAGGATAACACACTTGAACTCACATTTTATGTTTGGAAAACCAAATGGGTATCTCAAAAAGATGACGAAAACAATAATTTCACCAAGAATAACAAGAAAACAACCAACTTCAAACACAAATGAAACACGAAAAACTCACAACAACATTCAATTTCAATACAACAACAACATTCAACTTCAATACAAAACCCTAAAATAAAGTTAACATCCTAAACCTTGAAAACTAATATTGAACAATAAATAAAGTTAACAAATTTACTTATTAAACTACAATTATAAAAAGTAATAAAACTAATAATGATAAAATTAGATTGAAAAAAAAAGATAAAAGAACTTACCTTTGCACTGTTTTGCAGGCGGCGATGGCGGCACTGGGGAGCGGGGTGGTGGTGCAGACTGGGAGTGGGGCGGTGGTGTGGTGCTGGGATTTGGGGTAAGAGTTAGAGAGAGAAAAGAGATAGAGAAAGAAGGAAAAGATCGGAGAAGGAGGAGCCTAATCTGGTCTCATATGATTTAATATTTTCAACCTCCTGAGGTCAAATATTTTAAGTCATGTTTGACCAACATTGACTAGAAATTTCGACCTCATGAGGTCGAAATATTAATTTTTTTTCAAATTTCGACAACATAAGGTCGCTAATTCTAATTTTTTGGGTGAAAATCATTCCCCCCCCCCCCCCCCCCCCCCGAACTTTGCTTTAAAGATCAAACTACCCCCAACTTTCAACAATAGATATCTCCCCCCCCCCCCCCCCTCCTTTAGCAATATCCAGTCATTGACCAGTAGCTTTAAAATATTGACCAATCACTAGAAAGGCAAAACGTAATTTCCTTGGTCTTCTAATTAATATTGCCCTTCAAATTTCACTGTGCAATCTCTCTGCCAAATTACGTCATGCTCTTCAGCACATCACCAAACACTCAGGTTCACTTTGTTCTTAGATTAAGTAGGTTTATTCTTTTTTCCATCTAATGCTTGTCTATTAGGATTAAGGGGAGGATTTGGTCAACATACCATTGGTGGTTGTTGTTACTGGGGACACCATGTTATCCTTAAATGATGTGCACATATATGTTGAGTTAATAGAATGATATCTTTATTAAATTTGGACTGATAGTTTATAGATATTGTTAATAACTTATCAAAGAGTATGATCATGAAAATCAGATACTAGAACTGTATTAATTAGAACACGGATGAGAATGCAGTTCACCAAGCAGGAGATACAGTTGCAACACTGCAATCTCCGAGAATTGCAGTATTACCAAAATAGCTGCACAAATAGCATTCCACAAGCATATAACTATTACTTTTCAATACTCAAATAGGTGACCCACAGACACAGCTGCAAAATCAATCTTTTTCCTCAACAAAGACGCATTACCGCTACCATAGCTAACATGAATCATGGCAAATGCATACAATTTATGCATTCAATGAAACATAAAGCTTATCCGCAAACAAATCATAATCGGCTCTGAAATCTGACTCAAATTGTTTCGCAATCCATCTTGAAGTTGCTTCATGACCTTTCATATCTTGGAGGCATATGTATGGACCACTTAATGTTTTAATCTTGTAAGTTATGCCATCGCCATAAGGGAAGCACAGATCTTCCAATCACATCTTTTATCTTCACAAATAGCAATAAACCTTCTCTTCTCATTCTTTATCTTTTCAATAGGAAAACCCTCTTGACGGATAAATTCTTCCATAACTTCTCTAATATGAGTCACATTATTAAATATTTGCCCCACTTTAAGTACAACTATCTCTTTCTTCAGTTTATCATCATAGATATATTTGAAAACCTCACCCTGTATTTTGTCACTTACGTTTGCCATTGGGTGATCAATTGCTTCATCATCATCACTAACACCTTCAAATACTCCATTTTCATGACATTCATAATTAGATAAACCATCATCGATATTTTTGTCATCTGAGTGAGCCTGCATATTCTCAATCACATTTTCATCTTCTTCATCGTCGGTCCACTGAAAAATTTCACCCTCAGCTTCATCAAGGATTTCATTCATTATAGTCAAATTTATGTGAACCTCTCTCTTTCCCAAATCCTTGTACATATTAAACAACATGTTTAAATCAACATCATTATCCAGTTTTATTAGAACACCAGTATTTGGATGAGTAGCTTCTAAACAAGTAGTTTTTTCCAACCAAGTAGAAGGACCTCCTGTTAAAGCATTATAAGCATCTTCTAGCAAATCCGAAATCCTATAACAATTATCATCCACATGAAAGACCTGATAGCACTTATCAAGACAAGGTAACGATAATGTGAATAACATCCCTGAAATAACACCAATTTAGATTAAGTGTAAGTTTGGTGTATCTTTTAAGGCAAAAAAAAAAATTATGTCTATGATAAAAAGGAAAGCTCCTACATTGTGCAAAACCAGGAAATCGAAAACAATTTTTTAAGTACACTTAATTAATATGTCACTTTCAAAATACAAAAGATGTAGTAGTCATGCTCCAGAAAATGACTAGCAAAATACAAAATCATATAAAATATGTAGTAGTCATGCTCCAGAACACAATGAAAAAATAGTTAGTAATCGAAAAGGCAAAACACAATGACAAAGTATGATTTTGTATCTGATAGTTCGTAATCGAAAAGGTAAAACACAAGGACAAAACAACTGGAGGCAAAAGAGTGAAGCTTGTCGAGATTGCTTACCTTCACTTTGCGCGGGTGAAGGTGAGCATAGTAGGTTATTGATCATTCTTCTCCAAACAACAAGAAATTGCACTGTAAAATTTGAAGGGTAGTATTTGTCACGACCCAACCCGAGGGCCATGACGGGCACCTGGAGCTAACCTACCGAGCACCTCAGAACATGCATCGCATAATTATTTCTTAGTGGACCACAAAGATAGCTCATGGGAATCATAATCTGTAAGGGAATATGTCACAACATAACGGCATATCTCTATATATTTATCAACAACTATGCCCATAATCACAAGCCGACAAGGCTGTTAAAATACTATACAACAATATGAACTGATAAGGTTATGGAACATCTAGCTATATACGTCTGTCTACCAGCCTCTATATAGAATACAGGAATCCATAAAGACAGGCAGGACTCCGCCATGCCCAAGTATATACACAAAAAGAGTAGTACCAATAAACTGCAGCTCCGAAGCAAATGGAGCGCTTCTGAGACTCCGCTGATGAAGCTCCTAGGAGTTGAATTCATCTCCCTGTCTACCTGCGGGCATGAGCGCAACATCCACAAGAAAGGACGTCAGTAAGAGCAATGTACTGAGTATGTAAGGCATGAATAATAACGTAACAAGAGATATGGAACATAACATGGAATAAAGAGATAATATGTACATCTGTTTGCCTCTTAAGGCGGATACCATGCATACTTAGCCTTTTTAAAGAAAACATTTTTTATACATATAAAACATAATAGTGTTGCGAAACATACAACCCAATCTATATATCATATCATCATTATGTATGCCACCGCGGAACGAATGGCCCAATCCATTTATCCATATATCCCGCATCCGGGCATCCCGTGTCCGAGACGATATCATAGTGCACCAGCTGATCAGGTGGTTATGCGTATATAACGCCTCGCCCTTTTCCCATATCCCATATATACATATATAACATAGATATATAATATAAGTAGCATGCATAAGAGCCTAAATAGAAGCTACTACTTTATCGGAGTGACGTAAGGTCGGTAACCTCCGATTTATATTATAAAACAATCATCATCGCTATATCTCACCTTGAAGGAACAAGTAACTTAAGGTGAGATCAACAGCAATGAATAAAATCAACAAAATCATGAAATAAATTCTATAATCTCATAATAGCATCAAAACTATAAGATTTGGAATCTCTAGAAATAGGATAATCCTCATCACCATTATCATCATTGATAACATTTATCTTTCACATCATAAAAACCTTGAGTATCATGAATTGCTAGAATTTTTGTCACGACCCATTTTTCTCAGGCCATGCGGAACTTACCTTCCCACCTCGGTAAGCGAACTCTCATCCCAACAACGAACTAATACATAAATTGAAGAAAGTTAAGTAGTGGAAGACAATAAAAACGTAAGTCTCACTATATATATAGATAGATAGTAGTAAAAAGTGCGGAAGACAACAAATACCCCCAGGGTCTAGTCTGAATAATACAAGAGCTTCTAAGAAGAATAATACAGTCCGGAAGCACTAATACATAATGTCTATGTCTCTGGAATAAAATTAAGACATGTTATAGAAAAGTCTTCAAGGTCAGCTTACACCATGCTCACCCTGGAAACTCGAGCGGGAGCTGAAGAGTCGATCAGCCACGGGTCAGAGAAGTAGATCCGACCTGGTACTACGCATTCATAAAAGAATGCAGCAAGTGTAGGTCAGTACAAACAACAGTACTGGTAGGCATCATCGGCTGACTAAGCATAGTTAACACAATTCAGAAAATAAAGCAGATAAGCAAATAAACCAACCAAGCATGAGACAATATAATCCGAGTATCCGTCATCACCTATGTAAGCATCTAAACCCAAATATGATAAGTCTGAGAATATTCGATCCTATCCAATCACCACAATGGAATCATCACAATCCAATCATCATAACAGAATCATCACAATCCCCTCATCACAACATCTCAATCAAGTCATAATGTAATGCAGTGCAATTGGTATGAATGCGAGGCCATGCTATGCAAATGAGGTGTACACATGTACTCCAGACGGAAATATCGACGTCTCGGTAGTGCTAACCCAGCGTGACTCGTGAAGTCAAAGTGCCACCTGTCCCAGATCTATGCCCAATAGATAGACGGGACCCTGGCTAATTGCTCACAATGAGAGTCTCACCGGCACCACCCTGGGGGACCCGTGGAGTCCATACACTAACAACGATTCCAGGATAACATCGGAATTGGCCATGCAACAACGATGCCCGAAACAGCTCATCGGACATCAGCCTCCTCACAGTCACTAAAATAATAGAGTCTGTCAAATATAAGTTTCACACAAATCAATGATTTCGGAGTTGAACCGCGGATATCGGCCTTCTCAAAATCACTCAAGTAAAAGAGTTCATCAAATATCAGTTTCATATAATCAACGATTCCGGAATTGATCTTCGGACATAGTCTTTTCACAATCACTCAAGTAAAAGATTTTATCAAATATCAGTTTCGCTCAATCAACGATACCGGATCATCACCGGGTATCGGCCATGCATGAACATGAGAGAATGCGTGCAATGCATAGGTCAATCATCAACAATCAGGTTCAATATCACTAGTACCACAACAGGGTATGCCAACACGTATCATATCACAATACCAGTAGTGGGTATGCCAACATATATCGAGTCAAGTACCATCAGTGGGTACGCTAACATACATCAATACTCGAGTACCAACAGTGGGTCCGGCAACATATATCGAGTACAAATACCAACAACGGGTATGTCAATTCTATCCAAATCAAGACGACAAAATAGAACTCGATATCTACTAACTACACATGGCATCAAGCCAACACAAATAAACAATCAAGCACAGATAACGGGGTGGCTAGTCCCAACACACATTAAGGCCCAACCTAAGGCAATATCCATCCTAACTTCATATCCGAAGGCTCACATTCTATCTCTGACATTATAATCTAAATATGTGACTCACTATACGAAGTCTCACCAAAGGTAAACCATAACCTACTTAGACTGCTGAATCGCAACACCAACAAGTCACTCTTTTTCCTTGCCCTTCCTCTGAAGCTCATAACCAAAGTAGTGTAAGAATAATCGAATTCTATATTAGAAATCATGAAGAATGCTATAAATATTTCTATGGTATCAATTAGGTCAACTTTAACCCTAGAATTTGGGAAAACAGGTCCACAGGGAAAAACAGGAAATTCAGGGGCAAAAGACCAAATTAAGTAATAGGTAATCATAACCCAACCACCAATTGTTGATTTAACTCAAGGATTGGACTACATCTGATTTCAAGGAAGAACCCCCAGATTGGGTATAAACCCTAAATCTCCAAATCTGAAATTCAATATTAAAATTGGAAGATACTTGATTAATAAGCTTAGATTCATCAAGTTTTAGCATAACTATCATCAATTTATCATTAATAATCTAGGCAAATGTTCTTCCAAAACCCTCTCTCAAATTCCATCTCTAAGGGATTGTTAAAGGGAATGGGGGGAAATCTTAAGATGATTGTGATTAAGGAAGGGTAAAGGATTAGGCAAGTTTTATCTCCAAGAATTTCTTCAAATTATCTCCATGAACAGTTTCTCCATGCTCAAATATCGAGATGAGAAATAATGAGGGTCTAGGACTTATTTAAGACACATTTAATGAAATTCAACTGCCCGTCACAGCCACAGCGGTAGAGATGTCGCTGCAGCGTCGCCGCTATGGCGGCTGGGATGCCGCCACAACGGTAGGGTTAACATCACACATGGCCGCCCCAGTGATCATGACACCGCCACAGCGGTGCCGCAGGGTTGGCTATGGTGCCGCCATGACGGGCACCAGACACCAGAAATCTCGACTTTTCTAAGTCTTCAACCGAAATCTCGAGTCATTCCAGAGGCCATCTGCTCACAAACCAAACACACAGACCCACACAAAAATACGCTGCGAACACGTTCGTGGTCTCAAAATTTCGAACAGAGGCCTCGTTGGCCGAGTCAACCCCCGATGCCTTAATTCCAATTTCAAATCCAAGTCCCGAAATGCATCCGAATGCATTGGGAACTGAATCAATTACTCATACAGGTTCTAAACGACCATCCAAACCTCTCGAAATTGATGGAATCCCGAAAAAGGTCCGTGTTCTCAAAGTCAACTTTAGGTTAACCATTTTTCACTTTAAGCCTGTATTTTTACCAAAGTTGCCTAAATTCGGTCTAGGCACCCCGAGAAGCATATCAACAATCACCTCGGGTCAAAAGCGAGCTAGTCAATGCTCGGGAACAAGCTAAAATACCGAAAGAACTATAACGACCAAACGGGTCGTTACATCATATACCAGTTGAACCGTTGCTTGTCCTCGAGCAAAGAAAAGAAGGAAAGTAGGGAAATACCTGAATCAGTGAACAACTGGGAATAACTGCTAAGCATATCAGACTCAGTCTCCCAGGTAGCCACCTCAATAGGACGGTGCTTCCATTGCTCCTTCATGGAAGCAATCTCCTTTAACCTCAACTTTCGAACCTGCCTATCTAAGATCGCAATAGGCTCCTCCTCATAAGTCAAATTCTCATCATGCAACATAGAATCCCAATAGACAATGTATGTACCATAGGCATGGTATTTCTTCAGCATCGAAACATGAAAGACTGGATGAACTCCCTCAAAGCCTGGCGGTAATGCTAACTCATAAGCTACATTGCCGATACAGTCCAGAATCTCAAATGGACCAATGTACCTGGGGCTCAACTTGCCCTTCTTACCAAACCTCATAACATCCTTCATGGGTAAAACCTTTAATAGAACTTCGTCACTAATAGCAAACTTCAAATCCCGAACCTTCTAGTTTGCATACATCTTCTGCCGACTCTGAGTTGCCACGAGCCTGGCCTGAATAACTCTCACTCTAACAAGGGACTCTCTCGATAGATCTGTGCTCCCAGGTCGAGCCTCGAACCAACCAATTGGAGATCTACACCTCCTACCATATAAGGCCTCAAAAGGTGCCATACTAATACTCGAATAATAACTGTTATTGTATGCAAACTCTATCGAGGGAAAGTGCTGATCCTAATGACCACCAAAGTCAATAACACATGCTCTCAACATGTCCTCGAGCCCCTGAATGATCCGCTTGAACTGGCCATCGGTCTGGGGATGGAAAGATGTATTGAAGTCCAATCGGGTACCCGATTCCTCATGAAAGGCTCTCCAGAATCGGGAAGTGAATATAGTACCCCAATCAGATACAACCGAAATAGGGTCCCATGTAATCTCACAATATCCCGAATATACATCTTGGCTAATTTCTTCATGGGATAGGAAACCTAAACCGGAACAAATTGTGCGGACTTAGTCAACCGATCCACTATCACCCAAATAGAATCAAACTTGCCAAGGGTCTTCGGAAGACCCGTGATAAAATCCATGGTAATCCTCTCCCACTTTCACTCAGGAATGGGCATCTTCCGAAGCACCCCACCGTGTCGCTGGTGTTTTTACTTTACCTGTTGACAATTTCCACACTTAACCACAAAATCAACTATCTCTCTCTTCATACGACGCCACCAATAGTGTTGTCTCAAATCACGGTACATCTTAGTCGCTCCCGGATGAATGGAATGGCGAGAGCTATGAGCCTCAGATAAGATCAACTGACTCAAATCACCAACACGAGGAAAGCACACACGTCCTCTAATCCTCAGAATCAATCACGATCTCCTTGGCCTCCCCTCTTGAAATCCTATCTCAGATCTTGCCGAACTGGGCATACTCAAACTGGTGAGCCTTGATCCGATCTAATAATGATGACCTCCCTTCTATACAAGCCAATATCCTACCCGGGGCTAAAATATCAAGACAGATGAAACTGTTGGGCAGAGTCTGAACCTCCATGGCCAATGTACGCTCGGAAACAATCAATCGAGCTAAACTCCCCATACTCACTACCTTGCGACTCTAGGCATCAGCCACCACATTGGCTTTACGAGGGTGATACAAAATAGAGATGTCATAGTCCTTTAGGAGATCCATCCATCGACGCTGCCTGGAATTAAGATCTCTCTAGGTAAACACATGCTGAAGGCTACGGTGATCAGTAAAAACATCACAATGGACACCGTACAAGTAGTGCCTCCAAAGCTTCAAAGCGAAAACTACAGCCAACAACTCCAAATCATGGGCAGGGTAATTCTTCTCATGAACTTTAACTAACTCGAAGCATAAGCTATCACTCTATCTTCCTGCATTAACACCGCAGCCAAACCCATACGGGAAGTACCACAATAGACAGCGACATCCTTGCCTTCCACAGGTAAGAAGAGTCGAGTGCTAAAACACGAAAGCTGAAGACTCAGATGAAGCAGCCTTGTCCACTGGTCTGGAGAACGAACTCTCAGGAGCTCTCTGCCTAGGTGGCTCACTAGAGAAACACGATAATGCTGAATGCACGGGATGACTGGAATAGGGCTGAGGTGGCCTTGAAAACTGACCGGCGCCCCTTGTACCAGAACCCCCAAAACTGCTAGTCTGACGTGGCCTCTTGTCACCACCACTAAAAGCACTATCCTTGGCGCCCTCAACCATAGAAGTATGCTCAATAATGGACTGAAAGGAAGCCCCCATAGACTCCATCTGAAGACATGGAATTTGTAGAGAGCCCACCAGTCCTCCAACAAAGCGCCTGATCCTATCAGCCTCAGTAGGGACCAACGGAGTAGAATAACGGGGCAAATAGAGGAAATGGGTCATGTAGGACTCTAAGGACATGCCCCTTTCCTCAAGGTGTAAAAACTACTCCCTATGAGCCTCTCTCAAAGACCAGGGCACATAGTTCTCAAGGAAGGCCCGGTAGAATTGAGTCTAAGTCAAAGGAGGAGAACCCTTAGGTGTTATATCCCGTACTTTTGTACATTGTATTTGTCGTAAGTTAATTGACATAAATTCGAGGACAATATTATTTTGACGTTATAAGTATTTATGCTATGTTTAACAAGTGATAGGTAAGTGTCATGGAGGTTAAACGTATCGGAGAAAATAGGTTTTGTCAAAGTTTAGAAATGGAACAGGTTATAACGAACTATATGGAATTTTGGTCTCATTTAAGTATGCAAATAAAGATATCGGGGTATAAAAGTTTGAGGTCCCAAAATAATTTAGGCCTTAACAAGTGTGACGACGGTGATTGGGAATAATATTTTATATGTGGAAAATGAGGGTATAGACAGTATATAAGTACCATTTTAATAGATTGAGATCAAGAAATTAATTACGTGTTTATTGGGATAAATATGGAGCATAGTGAAGATATTAATTAGGGGTGGACAAAGTGTTAATCCAACACTTCCACGTGGCCCATTTTGGCATACATACTATGGTGACTAAGGGAAAATTGCTGCATGCGTGTAAATGTATTCCTTGCCACGTTTTTGGTCCTTTCTTAAATGGAAATTTATCCATTAAGTAGGCCGTAGATATGATACTACTAGTAGCAGCTATATATGGTACTATATTCATAAAATAACCTTTCACCCTTCATTATTCTTTGGGCTGCTGAATACACATAAACCCCTTGTCCTTTGTGATGAAGGAAAAATGACAATTCGACTAGCAGCTCCCAAAAATACATTCACACGGCTTTATATATATTGAACAGTTAGTTTCATCACAAGAATTGTTATCAAGAGGCAGCAACATGACGTAAAATTATTTTCCTCAAGGGAAATATTCGAGTTTCACTCACTGCTTTGATCTCGTTATTCCATTTTGTGGTGTTGTTGAATCTGGGTTTTCTTCGTAGTGAAGTAAGGTCGAAGCAGATTATTTCTTGGAATATAAGGTAAGAATTCTCCTCTACAAGATATATTTAAATTCATCCAGGTCATAGTTAAATTGTGAGACGGGAACTACGAAATTAATTGCGGGAAATCGGGTAAATGGTTATTGTTATCATAAGGACTGTTTGGTGGTTATTATAAATTATTTAGTGAGCTGGAATATCGTGAAATGTGTTGTAGTTATTGTTATCCTGCTTGTTGTTATACAATGTATATACGAAAATAAAGAAGTGTATACAAGTGTCGATATAGGAATTGATGGAATAAACACGAACTTACGAATAGAATTGTCAATTGATATAGTTGGAATTGTGGGCTGTTTTTCTTGTTGTAAATATATGATATAAAACCGAGATTGGTGGTAAATGATGTCCTTATCATATTGAGAATATTTTTAAGGTTAAGAAGAAAACATACGAAAAGGTGCCATGGAGTATATGGATTGTAATTGGAGCTTGTCGCTCGTTATAGAGTATTATGAAGTTGTTATGGACATGCATGCTGTGTTTTTGGGATTTATTTATTGTTGGGCTGATATACCAAGTTGGGAGATGCTAATGATATAGAGGAGATGCTGCCCGTTTCGTTTAGAATTAAGTCATCAATTAATATATATGATATACGAAAGCCTTCTTAAGTCACGTGCGTATTCTTACGATTATAGGTTTATCATATTAATTGTGGAAGTTCTTGGATGGACTGAGCTCTTGAACGACGTGAGGTATGTAAAGCTTACCTTCCCTTCTTTTGGCATGACCTTTATGGAATGAACAAATAATGTATACGTATGCTTCTAAAGAAAATTCTATTCTTAGCGCCACTAGGATGGCCGATGTCTTTGATTTCCGTAAGTATTCCATGCGGTTTGATATGTATATATGATGTTCGAAAGTCCTCGTTGGTATATTTCCGAATGTGTTTGAAAGAAAATTGATATGACGTAAGTCTTTGATAAATATTTTGGTACGTATATATGGTTCCAAAGTCTCCATTTGGTTTGATCCATAATGATATTTGAAAGCTACCTAATATGTTTGTTACTTGAATTTCTAAATATGGCTTGTGGAATATTTTTAGAAGGTTCCGAACTTCCAAAGCTCGTAATTTTTGTATCCTAATTCCGATTGACCCGATACATGTTTCTGAGCTTCCTGATATCGGTATATACATATTTATTTATCGAGTCTCGAAATTTATTTACTTATATGCATATGATTTCCTCACTACTCCGCTCGTGCATACTACTATTATATCGTTCGCCGGATCTCGGGCCGGTTTTGTGATCGTGCGCACTATGATATATTCGGCAGTATATTGTGTTACGGTTCCCGAGACCTCGCCATAGGGCCGGGTTCCGTTTACGGAGTTATGTTGTGATATGGCTTATGATATGTTGTGATGATGTGTTATGTACGGGGTTGTACGGAGATTTGAAACCTTCTGGAGTTATGCTGTGTTGTGGCACCAGCGTCGGAGTGGTGACCACGTTCTTGAGCCTTATGCATGATTTCTGTTTGCATTATGTACATATGTCTTCAGTACAGGTTTTGATATATTGATCCGGTATTTTCTCTCTGTACCCTTCACTTCAGTTATGGTTTGGATTTCTGTACTTTATGCTTTACAAACTCAGTACATCTTTCGTACTGACCCCCTTTCTTCGGGGGGGCTGCGTTTCATGCCCGCAGGTACAGTGGTTCGAGATCCGCCAGTGTAGGCCACACATTCTGCTATTATAGAGTGCTCCTTTTGATCCGGGGCCCATATGTTGGTACACATCTTTTGTGACATATATGCTTTGTATATCTGACTATTTGGGATACGGCGGGCCCTGTCCCGTCATATGATTCGGTTGGTCTGTTTAGAGGTCTGTAGACGTATATGTGGGTCATGGGTCGTGTTTGTTCTATTATGTTTGTGATTTGTGCCTTAAGCGGTCCCGTTTGATATTATGGCCAAAACGGCCCATATGTTTATATATGTTTGTATATCTGGGCGATGTGTATTCCGCCAACCTTCCGGATTTGATATGATGTTTCTGTACGGGCGACCTCTTAAGATGATATTTGTTTTCAGTATATGTTTAAAAAGACGGATGATAAGTTTGAAGAAGTCTTTGATATGTCGATTTGGTAAGCGAATGGATTGGGTGTCCAAATAGGGCACCAGTCGCGGCCCACGGGGCTGGGTCTTGACAAAAGTGGTATCAGAGCAGTTCGTCCTCGGAGTGTCTACAGACCGTGTCTAGTAGATTCTTGTTTATCGGTGTGTTGTGCACCACATCTATAAACAGGAAGCTACAGGATATTTAGGATGTTACCTTTCTTTCATATCTAAGATCGTGTGATAGAGCTGAGTCATAGGAAATGAAATTCATTATACTAACCTTTGATTTCAGCAGAAGGACGACATCGACAGAAGGAAGTGACTGACGGTATTGGAAGTTACAAAGCACGCAGGTAAGCAAAGGTAAAGGTATATGATGGGTACGGTATTGAAGTATGATTGAAATGTAAAGTTGAAAATTTAAAGGAAAAGTAGACAGGAAAGTGTGACAGGTGCAGTTCGAGTTGGACATACGAGGTAAGTCCATCATTTTCATACCGTCGTTGATATTGGGAGCCCTGTGTGGCTGTGATATGATATGATATGAATATATATATATGTTGGCCCTGTGAGGCATTGTTGGTATTTCCTGCGTGCAGGTTTTGAGGTAGTAAGAAATATAGAGGAAACTCTGCTAAAATTTTTCTAGAAATAAAAAGGGAATGAGATATAAGTTCGTAATATGTCTTGAAAGGTTATGTCAACAGTAATGATAGGATTTGACCAAGTTGCAAGTCTGACTTCGAGAAATAAGTCAATTGTTGAATTGATGGTAATAGTAATTATGAGGTCAAGGTCAATATGGTAAAAAGGAAATGTTAAGACAATTTGGAAGGGCTTGTGATAATAAAAGATGATTTAGAAAGGGCATAATTCAATAAAAGAACTTTTAAGGAAGTACTAGGAGTGCAGGGCCAATTTAACATTCGAGGACGAATGTTCCAAAGGGGGGAATAATGTTATATCTCGTACTTTTGTACATTGTATTTGTCGTAAGTTAATCGACATAAATTCGAGGACAATATTACTTTTGACGTTATAAGTATTTATGCTATGTTTAACAAGTGATAGGTAAGTGTCATGGAGGTTAAACGAATCGGAGAAAATAGGTTTTGTCAAAGTTTAGAAATGGAACAGGTTATAGCGAACTATATGGAATTTTGGTCTCATTTAAGTATGCAAATAAAGATATCGGGGTATAAAAGTTTGAGGTCCCAAAATAATTTAGGCCTTAACAAGTGTGACGACGGTGATTGGGAATAATATTTTATATGTGGAAAATGAGAGTATGGACAGTATATAAGTACTATTTTAATAGATTGAGATCAAGAAATTAATTACGTGTGTATTGGGATAAATATGGAGCATAGTGAAGATATTAATTAGGGGTGGACAAAGTGTTAATCCAACACTTCCACGTGGCCCATTTTGGCATACATACTATGGTGACTAAGGGAAAATTGCTGCATGCGTGTAAATGTATTCCTTGCCACGTTTTTGGTCCTTTCTTAAATGGAAATTTATCCATTAAGTAGGCCGTAGATATGATACTACTAGTAGCAGCTATATATGGTACTATATTCATAAAATAACCTTTCACCCTTCATTATTCTTTGGGCTGCTGAATACACATAAACCCCTTGTCCTTTGTGATGAAGGAAAAATGACAATTCGACTAGCAGCTCCCAAAAATACATTCACACGGCTTTATATATATTGAACAGTCAGTTTCATCACAAGAATTGTTATCAAGAGGCAGCAACATGACGTAAAATTATTTTCCTCAAGGGAAATATTCGAGTTTCACTCACTGCTTTGATCTCGTTATTCCATTTTGTGGTGTTGTTGAATCTGGGTTTTCTTCGTACTGAAGTAAGGTGGAAGCAGATTATTTCTTGGAATATAAGGTAAGAATTCTCCTCTACAAGATATATTTAAATTCGTCCAGGTCATAGTTAAATTGTGAGACGGGAACTACGAAATTAATTGCGGGAAATCGGGTAAATGGTTATTGTTATCATACAGACTGTTTGGTGGTTATTATAAATTATTTAGTGAGCTGGAATATCGTGAAATGTGCTGTAGTTATTGTTATCCTGCTTGTTGTTATACAATGTATATACGAAAATAAAGAAGTGTATACAAGTGTCGATATAGGAATTGATGGAATAAACACGAACTTACGAATAGAATTGTCAATTGATATAGTTGGAATTGTGGGCTGTTTTTCTTGTTGTAAATATATGATATAAAACCGAGATTGGTGGTAAATGATGTCCTTATCATATTGAGAATATTTTTAAGGTTAAGAAGAAAACATACGAAAAGGTGCCATGGAGTATATGGATTGTAATTCGAACTTGTCGCTCGTTATAGAGTATTATGAAGTTGTTATGGACATGCATGTTGTGTTTTTGGGATTTATTTGTTGTTGGGCAGATATACCAAGTTGGGAGATGCTAATGATATAGAGGAGATGCTGCCCGTTTCGTTTAGAATTAAGTCATCAATTAATATATATGATATACGAAAGCCTTCTTAAGTCACGTGCGTATTCTTACGATTATAGGTTTATCATATTAATTGTGGAAGTTCTTGGATGGACTGAGCTCTTGAACGACGTGAGGTATGTAAAGCTTACCTTCCCTTCTTTTGGCATGACCTTTATGGAATGAACAAATAATGTATACGTATGCTTCTAAAGAAAATTCTATTCTTAGCGCCACTAGGATGGCCGATGTCTTTGATTTCCGTAAGTATTCCATGCGGTTTGATATGTATATATGATGTTCGAAAGTCCTCGTTGGTATATTTCCGAATGTGTTTGAAAGAAAATTGATATGACGTAAGTCTTTGATAAATATTTTGGTACGTATATATGGTTCCAAAGTCTCCATTTGGTTTGATCCATAATGATATTTGAAAGCTACCTAATTTGTTTGTTACTTGAATTTCTAAATATGGCTTGTGGAATATTTTTAGAAGGTTCCGAACTTCCAAAGCTCGTAATTTTTGTATCCTAATTCCGATTGACCCGATACATGTTTCTGAGCTTCCTGATATCGGTATATACATATTTATTTATCGAGTCTCGAAATTTATTTACTTATATGCATATGATTTCCTCACTACTCCGCTCGTGCATACTACTATTATATCGTTCGCCGGATCTCGGGCCGGTTTTGTGATCGTGCGCACTATGATATATTCGGCAGTATGTTGTGTTACGGTTCCCGAGACCTCGCCATAGGGCCGGGTTCCGTTTATGGAGTTATGCTGTGATATGGCTTATGATATGTTGTGATGATGTGTTATGTAGGGGGTTGTACGGAGATTTGAAACCTTCTGGAGTTATGCTGTGTTGTGGCACCAGCGTCGGAGTGGTGACCACGTTCTTGAGCCTTATGCATGATTTCTGTTTGCATTATGTACATATGTCTTCAGTACAGGTTTTGATATATTGATCCGGTATTTTCTCTCTGTACCCTTCACTTCAGTTATGGTTTGGATTTCTGTACTTTATGCTTTACAAACTCAGTACATCTTTCGTACTGACCCCCTTTCTTCGGGGGGGCTGCGTTTCATGCCCGCAGGTACAGTGGTTCGAGATCCGCCAGTGTAGGCCACACATTCTGCTATTATAGAGTGCTCCTTTTGATCCGGAGCCCATATGTTGGTACACATCTTTTGTGACATATATGCTTTGTATATCTGACTATTTGGGATACGGCGGGCCCTGTCCCGTCATATGATTCGGTTGGTCTGTTTAGAGGTCTGTAGACGTATATGTGGGTCATGGGTCGTGTTTGTTCTATTATGTTTGTGATTTGTGCCTTAAGCGGTCCCGTTTGATATTATGGCCAAAACGGCCCATATGTTTATATATGTTTGTATATCTGGGCGATGTGTATTCCGCCAACCTTCCGGATTTGATATGATGTTTCTGTACGGGCGACCTCTTAAGATGATATTTGTTTTCAGTATATGTTTAAAAAGACGAATGATAAGTTTGAAGAAGTCTTTGATATGTCGATTTGGTAAGCGAATGGATTGGGTGTCCAAATAGGGCACCAGTCGCGGCCCACGGGGCTGGGTCTTGACAAAAGTGGTATCAGAGCAGTTCGTCCTCGGAGTGTCTACAGACCGTGTCTAGTAGATTCTTGTTTATCGGTGTGTTGTGCACCACATCTATAAACAGGAAGCTACAGGATATTTAGGATGTTACCTTTCTTTCATATCTAAGATCGTGTGATAGAGCTGAGTCATAGGAAATGAAATTCATTATACTAACCTTTGATTTCAGCAGAAGGACGACATCGACAGAAGGAAGTGACTGACGGTATTGGAAGTTACAAAGCACGCAGGTAAGCAAAGGTAAAGGTATATGATGGGTACGGTATTGAAGTATGATTGAAATGTAAAGTTGAAAATTTAAAGGAAAAGTAGACAGGAAAGTGTGACAGGTGCAGTTCGAGTTGGACATACGAGGTAAGTCCATCATTTTCATACCGTCGTTGATATTGGGAGCCCTGTGTGGCTGTGATATGATATGATATGAATATATATATATGTTGGCCCTGTGAGGCATTGTTGGTATTTCCTGCGTGCAGGTTTTGAGGTAGTAAGAAATATAGAGGAAACTCTGCTAAAATTTTTCTAGAAATAAAAAGGGAATGAGATATAAGTTCGTAATATGTCTTGAAAGGTTATGTCAACAGTAATGATAGGATTTGACCAAGTTGCAAGTCTGACTTCGAGAAATAAGTCAATTGTTGAATTGATGGTAATAGTAATTATGAGGTCAAGGTCAATATGGTAAAAAGGAAATGTTAAGACAATTTGGAAGGGCTTGTGATAATAAAAGATGATTTAGAAAGGGCATAATTCAATAAAAGAACTTTTAAGGAAGTACTGGGAGTGCAGGGCCAATTTAACATTCGAGGACGAATGTTCCAAAGGGGGGAATAATGTTATATCTCGTACTTTTGTACATTGTATTTGTCGTAAGTTAATCGACATAAATTCGAGGACAATATTACTTTTGACGTTATAAGTATTTATGCTATGTTTAACAAGTGATAGGTAAGTGTCATGGAGGTTAAACGAATCGGAGAAAATAGGTTTTGTCAAAGTTTAGAAATGGAACAGGTTATAGCGAACTATATGGAATTTTGGTCTCATTTAAGTATGCAAATAAAGATATCGGGGTATAAAAGTTTGAGGTCCCAAAATAATTTAGGCCTTAACAAGTGTGACGACGGTGATTGGGAATAATATTTTATATGTGGAAAATGAGAGTATGGACAGTATATAAGTACTATTTTAATAGATTGAGATCAAGAAATTAATTACGTGTGTATTGGGATAAATATGGAGCATAGTGAAGATATTAATTAGGGGTGGACAAAGTGTTAATCCAACACTTCCACGTGGCCCATTTTGGCATACATACTATGGTGACTAAGGGAAAATTGCTGCATGCGTGTAAATGTATTCCTTGCCACGTTTTTGGTCCTTTCTTAAATGGAAATTTATCCATTAAGTAGGCCGTAGATATGATACTACTAGTAGCAGCTATATATGGTACTATATTCATAAAATAACCTTTCACCCTTCATTATTCTTTGGGCTGCTGAATACAAATAAACCCCTTGTCCTTTGTGATGAAGGAAAAATGACAATTCGACTAGCAGCTCCCAAAAATACATTCACACGGCTTTATATATATTGAACAGTCAGTTTCATCACAAGAATTGTTATCAAGAGGCAGCAACATGACGTAAAATTATTTTCCTCAAGGGAAATATTCGAGTTTCACTCACTGCTTTGATCTCGTTATTCCATTTTGTGGTGTTGTTGAATCTGGGTTTTCTTCGTACTGAAGTAAGGTGGAAGCAGATTATTTCTTGGAATATAAGGTAAGAATTCTCCTCTACAAGATATATTTAAATTCGTCCAGGTCATAGTTAAATTGTGAGACGGGAACTACGAAATTAATTGCGGGAAATCGGGTAAATGGTTATTGTTATCATACAGACTGTTTGGTGGTTATTATAAATTATTTAGTGAGCTGGAATATCGTGAAATGTGCTGTAGTTATTGTTATCCTGCTTGTTGTTATACAATGTATATACGAAAATAAAGAAGTGTATACAAGTGTCGATATAGGAATTGATGGAATAAACACGAACTTACGAATAGAATTGTCAATTGATATAGTTGGAATTGTGGGCTGTTTTTCTTGTTGTAAATATATGATATAAAACCGAGATTGGTGGTAAATGATGTCCTTATCATATTGAGAATATTTTTAAGGTTAAGAAGAAAACATACGAAAAGGTGCCATGGAGTATATGGATTGTAATTCGAACTTGTCGCTCGTTATAGAGTATTATGAAGTTGTTATGGACATGCATGTTGTGTTTTTGGGATTTATTTGTTGTTGGGCAGATATACCAAGTTGGGAGATGCTAATGATATAGAGGAGATGCTGCCCGTTTCGTTTAGAATTAAGTCATCAATTAATATATATGATATACGAAAGCCTTCTTAAGTCACGTGCGTATTCTTACGATTATAGGTTTATCATATTAATTGTGGAAGTTCTTGGATGGACTGAGCTCTTGAACGGCGTGAGGTATGTAAAGCTTACCTTCCCTTCTTTTGGCATGACCTTTATGGAATGAACAAATAATGTATACGTATGCTTTTAAAGAAAATTCTATTCTTAGCGCCACTAGGATGGCCGATGTCTTTGATTTCTGTAAGTATTCCATGCGGTTTGATATGTATATATGATGTTCGAAAGTCCTAGTTGGTATATTTCCGAATGTGTTTGAAAGAAAATTGATATGACGTAAGTCTTTGATAAATATTTTGGTGCGTATATATGGTTCCAAAGTCTCCATTTGGTTTGATCCATAATGATATTTGAAAGCTACCTAATATGTTTGTTACTTGAATTTCTAAATATGGCTTGTGTAATATTTTTAGAAGGTTCCGAACTTCAAAAGCTCGTAATTTTTGTATCCTAATTCCGATTGACCCGATACCTGTTTCTGAGCTTCCTGATATCGGTATATACATATTTATTTATCGAGTCTCGAAATTTATTTACTTATATGCATATGATTTCCTCACTACTCTGCTCGTGCATACTACTATTATATCGTTCGCCGGATCCCAGACCGATTTTGTGATCGTGCGCACTATGATATATTCGGCAGTATGCTGTGTTACGGTTCCCGAGACGTCGCCATAGGGCCGGGTTCCGTTTATGGAGTTATGCTGTGATATGGCTTATGATATGTTGTGATGATGTGTTATGTACGGGGTTGTACGGAGATTTGAAACCTTCTGGAGTTATGTTGTGTTGTGGCACCAGCGTCGGAGTGGTGACCACGTTCTTGAGCCATATGCATGATTTCTGTTTGCATTATGTACATATGTCTTCTGTACAGGTTTTGATATATTGATCCGGTATTTTCTCTCTGTACCCTTCACTTCAGTTATGGTTTGGATTTCTGTACTTTATGCTTTACATACTCAGTACATCTTTCGTACTGACCCCCTTTCTTCGGGGGGGCTGCGCTTCATGCCCGCAGGTACAGTGGTTCGAGATCCGCCAGTGTAGGCCACACATTCTGCTATTATAGAGTGCTCCTTTTGATCCGGAGCCCATATGTTGGTACACATCTTTTGTGACATATATGCTTTGTATATCTGACTATTTGGGATACGGAGGGGCCCTGTCCCGTCATATGATTTGGTTGGTCTGTTTAGAGGTCTGTAGATGTATATGTGGGTCATGGGTCGTGTTTGTTCTATTATGTTTGTGATTTGTGCCCTAAGCGGTCCCGTTTGATATTATGGCCAAAACGGCCCATATGTTTATATATGTTTGTATATCTGGGCGATGTGTATTCCGCCAACCTTCCGGATTTGATATGATGTTTCTGTACGGGCGACCGCTTAAGATGATATTTGTTTTCAGTATCTGTTTAAAAAGACGTATGATAAGTTTGAAGAAGTCTTTGATATGTCGATTTGGTAAGCGAATGGATTGGGTGTCCAAATAGGGCACCAGTCGCGGCCCACGGGGCTGGGTCGTGACATTAGGTCTGCACGCCACGAAATACCTCCACCATGTCTTCGCGTCGCTGTGAAACTGGTAGGACACATAATCAACGCCATGGGTCTCTACTATCCCCATATGATACAACAACTCATGCATATCAAGAATAAACTCATAGGCATCGTCACGCGGTACCAACAAACCTCGGTGGCTCTAACTTTCTGAATCTCCCAAACAGTTCCTGATCAGAAGCAGTGATAACAGTGCCCGCCATGGGCCTAATCTCATCACCAAGAGTGGGTATCACATTGATGCGAGGAGCCATAGCAGCAGCGGGATATGCTGCCCACGTAGGTCCCTCCTCAGGGGTCTGCGCCCCAACCTTAGTCTGTGAACCCCCTTCGGGTGTAGTAACACCGCCGACCACCTGCTGGGCATTAAGTTGAAGTAACCTCAGGTTGTGTTAGAGCTGGAGCCACTTCCTCGGGCTCAGGTGACGGAGATCGCTCTCGGCGCTACCTTACCATCAGAGCTCTACCCCTGCCTGGGGCAGCCCTGTGGCCTCTCGGTCTGCTGCGCCCTCTGGCTGTCGCTCGCCCTCCAGTGCCAGCCATAGCTGCGGGCTCTGGCACCTGACCTCGGGCCATAGTAGCCCGAGTCCTTACCATCTATGAGAGAAGAGATAAGAGCCAAATACCAATTTGATCTTTTCAGATACCAATTCGAATAAAGTGGCACGACGGAAAGAAAGAAAGCGAGATTTCCTAAATGTCTCATTGCCTCCCGCAGATAAGTACAGAGCTCATCATATTGATCCATGAGACACTACTAGACACGCTCTTGCATTAAGGACCGAGTAAGCTAGGGCTCTGATACTAACTTGTCACAACCCATTTTTCTCAGGCCGTGCGGGCACTTACCTTTCCATCTCGATAAGCGAACCATCATCCCAACAACGAACTAATAAATAAATTGAAGAAAATTAAGTAGCGGAAGACAATAAATACGTAAGTCTCACGATATATATAGATAGATAGTAGTAAAAAGTGCGGAAGACAACAAATACCCCCAGGGTCTAGTCTTAATAATACAAGAGCATCTAAGAAGAATAATGCAGTCTGGAAGTACTAATACATAATGTCTATATCTCTGGAATAAAAGTAAGACATGTAATAGGAAAGTCTTCAAGGTCAATGGACGCCATGCTCACCCAACTCGAGCAGGAGCTGAATAGTCGATCAGCCATAGGTCGGAGAAGTAGATCCGACCCGATACTCATAAAAGAATGCAGCAAGTGCAGGTCAGTACAAAAAACAGTACTGGTAGGCATCATTGACCGACTAAGCATAGTTAACACAATTCAGAAAATTAAGCAGATAAGCAAATAAACCAACCAAGCATGAGACAATATAATCGCGACCGAGTATCCGTCATCACCTATGTAAGCATCTAAACCCAAATATGATAAGTCTAAGTATATCCGATCCAATCCAATCACCACAATAGAATTATCACAATCCAATCATCACAACAGAATCATCACAATCCCATCATCACAACTTCTCAATCAAGTCATAATGCAATGCAATGCAATAATGGTATGAATGCGAGGCCATGCCATGCAAATGAGGTGTACACATGTACTCTGGACAGAAATATTGACATCTCGGTAGCACAACCCAGTGTGACTTGCGAAGTCCAAGTGCCACCCGTCTCGGATTTTTTCCCAACAAACAGACGGGACCGTGGCTAATTGCTCACAGGGGGAGTCTCACAGTCACCACCATGGGGGACACGCGGAGTCCATGCACTAATAACGATTCCGGGATAACATCGAAATTGGCCATGCAACAACGATGCCCGAAACAGGTCATTGGACATCGACCACCTCACCGTCACTCAAATAAAAGAGTCCATCAAATATCAGTTTCACACAAATCAACAATTTTGGAATTGAAGCTCAGACATCGGCCTTCTCAAAATCACTCAAATAAAAGAGTTCATCAAATATCAGTTTCATATAATCAACGATTCCGGAATGGATCTTCGGACATCAACCATTTCACAATCACTCAAGTAAAAGATTTTATCAAATATTAGTTTCGCTCAATCAACGATACTGGATCATTATCGCGTATCGGCCATGCATGAATATGAGAATGTGTATGCAATCATCAATAATCAGATTCAATATCACAAGTACCACAATGGGGTATGCCAACATGTATCATATCACAATTCCAGCAGTGGGTATGCCAACATATATCAAGTCAAGTACTATCAGTGGGTACGCTAACATACATCAACAACTAGAGTACTAACAGTGGGTAGGCCAACATATATCGAGTACAAATACCAAAACTGGGTATGTCAATTCTATCCAAATCAAGGCAACAAAATAGAACTCGATATCTACCAACTACACATGGCATCAAACCAACACAAATAAACAATCAAGCACATAACTGGGTGGCTAGTCCCAACACACATCAGGGCCAAACTTAAGGAAATATCCATCCCAACTTCATACCCGAAGGTTCACATGCTGTCTCTGACATTATAATCTAAATATGTGACTCACTATACAAAGTCTGACCAAAGGTAAACCATAACCTACCTGGACTGTCGAACCGCAACACCAACAAGTCACTTTTTTCCCTTGCCCTTCCTCTGAAGTTCAGAACCAAAGTAGACAAAGCATAATCGAATTCTATATTAGAAATCATGAAGAATGATACTAATATTGTTATGGTATCAATTAGGTCAACTTTAACCCTCAAATTTGGGGAAACGGCCCCATAAGGGCAAAACGGGAAATTCGGGGGAAAAATACCAAATTAAGTACTAGGTAATCATAACCCAACCACCAATTTTTGATTTTCCTCAAGGATTGGCCTAAATCTTATTTCAAGCAAGAACCCCCAAATTGGGTATAAACCCTAAATCTCCAAATCCGAAATTCAACGTTAAAAGTGGAAGACACGTGATTAATAAGCTTAGATTCATCAAGTTGTAGCATAACCATCATCAATTTATCATTAATAATCTAGGAAAACATTCTTCCAAAACCCTCTATCAAATTCTTTCTCTAAGGGATTGTTAACTAGAAGGGGGAAATCAAAGATGATTGTGATTAGGGAAGGGTAAAGGATTAGGCAGGTTTTACCTCTAAGAATTTCATCAAATTATCTCCAAGAACAGTTTCTCCACGCTCAAATATCGAGATGAGAAATAATAAGGGTCTAGGACTTATTTAATGAAATTTTACTGCCCGTCACCGCCACAGCGGTCGAGATGCCGTTGCGGCAGCGCTGCAACGGCACCTGGGATGCCGCCACAGAGGTAGGGCTAACATTACACATGGCTTCCCAACGGTCATGATACCGCCTCAGCAATGCTGCTGGGGCCGCTTTGGTGCCCCCATTGCGGGCACCAGACACCAGAAATCTCCAAATTTTCTAAGTCTTCAATCAAAATCCCGGGTCCTTCCCGAGAGCATCTACTCACAAACTAAACACACATACCCACACAAAACTTCACTGTAAACACGCTCGTGGTCTTGAAATTTCCAACAGAGGCGTCATTGGCCGAGTCAACCCCCGATGCCTTAATTCCAATTTACCATTTCAAGTCCGAAAATGCATCCGAATGCATTGGGAACTGAACCAATTACTCATACAGGTTCTAAATGACCATCCGGACCTCTCAGAATCGATGGTATTCCGAAAAAGGTCCGTTTGCCGAAAGTCAAATTTAGGTCAACCATTTTTCACTCTAAGCCTATATTTTTACCAAAGTTGTCCGAATTCGATCTAGGCACCTCGAGAAGCATATCAACGGTCCCTTTGGGTCAAACGCAAGCTAACCAATGCTCGGGAACGGGTGAAAATGCAGAAAGAACTATAATGACCAAACGGTTCGTTAAAAGTTTTAGGAGTAAGGGTATTTTGGATATCATGTATAAATTCGTAAAAAGAGAGTCATGCCTTTAGAAAGAAAGGGACGGCCTTAACATACCTTTTTGGTGTCCTTAACTACTTAACGCTTATCCTTCCAAGCTCGTAAATATACATTCAAGAGAATTCATACTATTGTTAGGCTTATCGTCATATGCTTGTCTTAAGCCTTCAAATTAAGTTCTTTTGGAATCTGCCGAAATTCGGGCAGCATCTCCCCTGTTTATATCCCTCGCCCGAAATCACAATACGAACAACCCATAATAACAACAACAATACTAACATCAACAACATCATCATCAATACCTAAATACTCCATAAAACATCCCACACGATGTTTATCCGATTTCTCAACCAACTACTTCATTATACGACCATTTAATAGCTCTATCTCCATAAATAAACCTAAATCAATATCAATAAGGAGAGATTCATACCTTGTTCCCACTAGAACTGCAATATCTTTAATATTCACCTTTAATCCAAGCCAAGATCCACTGCAAAACGATATTACAATCACAACTATACGTTGTCCGAACCTAAATCTCGAGGTTACACTTGATTTGAGCTAAAATTTATGGTTGGTGGTTGGGAGAATGTTCTAGGGGGTTTGGGATATGTTGAAGAGGTGAATGAGTGCAAATGAGGGGTAAAACCCCTTTTTATTTCATTTTGGAGTCGGTTTGCACCGATTTAATTTTTGCTCTTCTCGTTCGCGCCACCTTGGTTGCGTTCGCGAAGAGTTTTGCAGTTGTTTCCCTTAATGTTCGCGCCACCTTGGTCGCGTTCGTGCAGGGTTAGTCCCTGCTCTAGCAGTCCGTCTTAAAATGCTCATAATGTTTGATTCCGATGTCATATCAACGCGCGGTTTGTTGTGTTGGAAACTAGACTTCCTGAACTTCAATTTAGGCTTTGTTTCACTTCAAAACTCCTGATATACTAGGAGATATTCCCTTCTCAACTTAGACCAAAATTATCATATGAAACCTTGCCTATCTTTTCTCCATAGTTCGAAAAACTTACTTTCCTTAATTCACTTGTTCTCCAATCCTTCCATAACTTATTACATGAATTTAAACCCCCGTGACCGTAAGATAGTGCATATAATCTCTTATATCCTAGAAAATAACTCCAGTGTCTACAATTGAAAAACTAACACCTAACGAATCTCAACGAACAAAACTACGAGGTGTAACATTTTTCCCCCTTAAAAACATTCGTCCTCTAATGTTAACTCCCAGGAATTCTATTAAAATTTTGGCTGAGTTTCCCCTGTAACTACACTACTACCAACTGTCACACAACCCAAAATATACGATGCCTCATAGTGCTATAACATCAATACCCATATTGCCCACATACAACCAAGAAATTCTTCAAAGAAGCATTACATACCTGAGGGTACTGGTATCTCTGTCTGAAGCTCTTCTGGGGGTCGAAATAGAAGCGGATACCTGGACTTCATATCTTCCTCCTATATAAAGCTTCATACGGGACCATCTGAATACGAGAGTGGTAATTATTGTTGTATGTAAACTCAATAAATGGCAAATGATCATCCCAACTACCTCCAAAGTCTAATATGCACGCCCGTAGTATATCTTCAAGGGTCTGAATAGTGCGCTCAGCTTGCCCATCAGTCTGTGGATGAAACGCTGTGCTAAATCTTACCTGAGTTCCCAAACCTAAAGAAAATCATCAACCGGTGCAACTCCAGAAGAATTCTCAACTTATTTACAAGGCATGAATATACAAAAAAACTTGATGTACATATTTTCCATCTGAATTTGGCCCATCCTGCGCATAATCTCATGAAGTCTAAAGTGTTGGGGGTAAAGTTGTCTTCCTTATCAACTTTCATAAATCCCTTCAGAATGAAAATCTCAAACCATTTGATACTCTTCCATTCTTAGAGGGTTTCATACACGTCATATGAATATTGGAATGGTGACTAGAACACACTAACTGGTTGCCCCAACTTTCTTATAGTTATAATATCCATACTGATCATTCCTTCATTTCTCAACGACATATCCATATACTTTTCTCGGTCTTTCAGGCTTTCTATTTATTTATTAGCGGACTATGAACTCTATAATATTTCTCTTTTTTTTTTATCCACCAAAGTCATGATACATCTTTATTGCCTCTGAATAGATCATCTATCTTTGCTACATTTGATATAGATATCTTAGGAATCCACCTTACTAAGATACTTTTTCCTGAATACCTTTCATGCTTTAATTTAAATGATATACCATAACTAGGATACTATATCGTTACTTAATTTTTTCGACTTATATCATATTACTTTCCATTGCTATCCTCGACTACGCTACGCTTCACCAGTTGAAGCTCTATAATAATCTTGACAAGCTTCTCATATACTTGTATTATCTCTGTGATACATAATTCTATACCGTTCTGCTACCTCCCAGAATGAACGTATCCATCTTGGTGCTAGATTTATCCATATTCTTCTTAATACAACGAAGTCATTTTACATGATGTTATTCATTGTTATCCTTCTTCATTAACACTGCCAGCCTTTAGTTCCTCATTTAGGTCTATTGGTTCCATCTTACTTGCAATGTGACGTTAATTCCTTTACATCCTAGATCTTCTGTACTTAAGATTCTCGTACCATCTATAAGATTTTGTTTCCATGTTGTCATACCCAATCCTTCTTTGTTTCTTCATTACTGGACCTTTCGTACAATATTCGTCTTGGGACTTCGGGTAAGACTTCCCTTAAAAAAATTTCTCCCAGCCTTATCCTTTTTGAAGTGTTTCTCGATTCCTTTTTGTTGCTATCTTTCCAGCTTCTAACAAAGCATACTCCTGATCCCATACTTGTTTGTATCATCTTCCCCCCTTAGAGTGTTAGCCCATTATTCTATATTTAACATCCCATTAGTTCTCCTTTTTTCTTGCAAGTACATACTCTCAGCGAATCCGCAACTAATCTTAGTTGTGGCTATTCATCTCTTACACCCCGTATCTTCGAAGAAGCACTTATCAAATTTGAAACATAAGTACGTTGAGTTATGATTAAGTAAAACTACTTTGGAATATAAGGAGAAAGCATTATTAAGTAAATTTAATGAGTGAATGATGTATATAAGGTATACCAGAAGTTTTTATAAGGAAATGAGTGGAAGAAATGGAGTGGTACGACGTTGGACAAAGGATAGGTAAAGTTTCGTGTGAAAACTTTGGTCCAACTTGAGGGAAGAATATCTCTTAGCATATGAAGTGTTTTTAAGTGAAACAAAATCCTAAAATGAAGTTCGTTGAGTCTAGTTTCCAACACAACAAATCTCTCATTGATACGACACCGGAGTAGAGAATTATAGACGTTATAAGTTAGGCTGACAAAGCACAAATTCGTGCTACAGTAACTGCTACAGTGACCCCCGACTTTTGAACCTTATAAAAGGTATTGTGATTTAGGGCTAGGGATATAAACAGGGGAGATGCTGCCCGAATATCGGCAAATTTTAAGAGGATTTAATTTGAAGGCTTAACACAAGCATATGATAATGAGCCTAACAATAGTATGAAGGGCTTAATATGTAGATTACGGGACTACGAATGATCTTATGTAGATTGCAAGACAGAAAGTATATTGGAAAAGTCGAGAAGTAAGCTTCCAGGTATGTTAAGGCTCTTTTTCCTATGAACGCATACATGGACTCTATAATATCCTTGTTTCCAAAAAGCCCCAAGCTCATGATTCTCAAAGTGCTTATGATACTAAAGATGGATGTTTCTATGATGGTAAGAATGATGATGATTCCATTTCTTAAGATTCCTACTATTGATACCTTTTTGACTATTCGCACAAAGGTCTGCTATTCACGAAGATTATACTTGGATTACCATAACCCTAGTGTAGTACTCCTCTCTAGCTAAGAGCTAGTACAAGAATAGTTGAGTTATATGAGATGATTGAATGTCAGGAGGTATAATTAGTGGATATGTTGTTTATAGGCTATTATGTTGCCTTTGAGTTATCATTATATGTATACGCCTGGCCTACGGGTCATGGAGTTATCGCTTGGCCTACGGGTCATGGAGTTATCGCCTGGCCTACGGGTCATGGAGTTGTGGCCTGACCGACGGGTCACGGAGATGCGCATACCTGACCTACGGGTCATGGAGTTGATTATACCTGACCGACGGGTCATGAAGTTCCTTAAACCTGACCTACGGGTCATGGAGTTGATTATACCTGGCCTATGAGTCATGGAGTTTTATTTATGGAGTTATGTTATCTATCCCTGACCTTCGAGTCACGAAGTTATATCTATAGAGTGATGTTATCTTGCCTCAGATGAGAGGCAACCCAGGTAGAGCACCTCCAGATGCTTTTTTGAAATATCCAAAGTATAGTTTGTTATTTCGTTTCAGTTGTTATCTTGCCTTACATATTCAGTACATTATTCGTACTGACATCCTTTGTCTGGGGGCGCTGTGTTCATGCCCGCAGGTTCAGGTAATCGGACAGACGATTCAACTCAGTAGGCCTTCCACTCAGCCGCAGTCAGTGCCCTCCACTTGGTCCGGATTTGCAGTCCCTTTGGTGGTATGCTATTTTCACATGTATATATGGGTGTGACGGGGCCTTGTCCAGTCCTTTCTGCAGCTCGTGTTCCCTAGAGGTCTGTAGACAGTTGTATGTAGTTGGGATATTAAATAGCCATGTTGGCTCTTAGTTGTTTTTGTTCAGCCTACATAGCTGTTGAACCTCGTAGTTTCTGTACATTGAGATTCGTTAGATATTAGCTATACAATTGCAGATATCGAAGTTATTGTCGAGAAGATGCAAGATCATAGGTGCTCGTGTTACGATTATAAGAGTCCGAGTCTGCGTAACAGGTTATAGGGGGATTGAAAAATCAGTGAACTAAGGAGATTAAGCTTCCGAGGCGTTGAAGAAAAGCTGGGCAAGGTTAGGTACGAAAATTTTGGTCTAATTGGAAGAAAGAATATGTTTTAGTATATTAAGAGTTTTGAAGTGAAACAAAAGTCTAAAGTGAAGTTTGGGAAATTTAGTTTCCAACGCAACAAACCGATCCTCAATAGGACATCAGGGTAAGGAGATATGGACGTTACAAGTCAGGCTGGCAGACCACCAAAATGGTCTGCGCGAACACGCCAGGGAGTGGCGCGAACGCACAGAAGGCCAAGGGCCAACATAGCGCGAACGCGCTGAACAATTTTGAGGCCCGGGTTCGGGACGAAGGTTATATTACAAGGATGTATCAATAATAACTTATATATGACATTTGGAGACCATACGGTGTGAATTGGTTCATATGTCACGTGATGAAAAGCCTCGTTGTTGTACGCTAAGTGGGGCCCACATACCGGAGTTTTATAAAGGACATATGAAGAGATATATGAGTAATACATGGAAAGCTGAGCAAGTCCTAAGAAGGACCCTTAAGCCAAAAATGGGCATAAGCCCTCCAAAAGGACGATTTAAGGAAACGTTTTCGGATGATCTGACTTGGAGGGGCCAAAACGATATTATAATTTTGGAATTTGGAAAAACACCAAGAATGAAAGTTGTATATAATTGAATTATCTTTGCAATCATAGGTCGTGGGCCCTCACACGATATCGGGATCAAGAGTTATGACCTTTGTACTGAATGAAGGCGCAGTCAGAAAAATTAAGTCAGCGCGAAAGCGCTGAAGGAAAAGTAAGTCAGTCCAGGCAGAACCTGGACCGTTCTATAAAAGGGGGATACCCCCTCATTTAGTCCCAAACACACCAAAAACTCCTCAAATACTCCAGAAACTTCCCCAACATTCCAAAGACAGACCTTTTAGCCCGAAACCAGGTATAATTCCCAAATCCCGGTTCAGACGGTGTATAGTTGCAACCACAAAAGTGTGTATTGAGGCGTTGTGGATTAATTTCAAGGCGGAGGGGTGAATATATAGAATTATTATCGAGGTAAAGGTATGAATCTCTTTCTATTTGTGTTAATATCGGCTTATTTACGAAGAAAGCATGGTTAAATAATTGTATACTGAGTTGATTAGTTATGGAAGTTGGAAAACCGCGTATGGGCTGTTCTATGAAGTATTTTGGAGTTCAAAATATTATGGGTAATGTTGGTATTGTTGTGATTGTTGTTGGTTGTTGAATTGAGAATTCGGGCTAGGCATATAAACAGGGGAAATGTTGTCCGATTTTTGGCAGAATATAGAATAGTATAATTTGAAACTTGGAATAAGTGTGCAATAAAGAGGCTAACATTAGTTTAATCTTCTTAAATGTAGACTTGCGAGCTCGGACGCATAAGCGTAGCCAATAGGAGGTTGAACAGGTATGTAAGGCTCGTCCCTTTCTTTCAAAGGAATCATTCCTATGGTATGATTTCATAAATGTTCCCGTAACCTTCTTGTCTTCAAAAGCCAAAAGTCCACGGTTCTTAAAGTTTCTCATGATTTCTAGGATAAGAATGATTTTATGATGGTGACAACGATAAGGATGATTTTGTGTTTATGATTTCAAGCGAATATGAAAATGTGAAGCTACTTCTAGATGTTCTCAATTTTATCCACTGACGATGACTCTACTTTTAAATGCTCCAAACTGTATGTAAAGCTAACCCTTCCTTCTTTTTGGCATGATCTTTATGAAAGAAACAGACGACGTGTGTATGACTCCAAAGAAGCTCCAATTCTTAGAAACACTAGGATGGTTAATGTTCTTTATTCCCAGAACTTATTTTATTATGTCTTGATACGTGTCTATGATTTCGGGCATCCTATCTTGATATACTCCATTGTGACATTCGAAGGGTACTTGATGTGATTATTGTCTTGATTTTCAAATGATAAGTTCATTTTGATTATTCTATTGAGTCTCAGATATGATTTAGTTTGCATATGGTTGCTTACTACTCTGCTCATGCATGCCTCAATATATCTTTCACCGAGTCCCGGGCCGGGGTAAGTTCTCGTGGACAGTACATTCTCCGTACTGACCCCCTTTCTTCGGGGGCTGCATTTCATGCCCGCAGGTACAGATACTTAGTCCGGTGATCCTCCTGATTAGGACTGCTACTCACCTACTTTGGGAGCTCCATTGTCCCGGAGCTTGAGCCATTTGGTACAGATCCTTTGGTATATGTTTTGTTATACCCTTAGAGGTCTGTAGACAGATATCGGTTGTGTACTCATGTTTTGGTCAGCTATATCGATGTAGTTCGTTTTTGATATTCCCTTGTATAGTGGCAGCCTTGTCGGTTTGCGTATTTTGTTATGTTTGGTTAGCTGTGGCATCTCAAGAGACAGGTTCTTTTGATGTATGACGTGATGAGTTTACAGCGTGCTTGTACAGATTGTCATACTGTTTTCATATTGTTATAGATTGTCATATTGTGTTGCACGTTCCCATATTGGCCTTAGTTTCAGTCCGACTATATTTAGCCGGTTCGTATACGAGTATCCAACTCGGGCACTAGTCATGGTCCACGGGGTTGGGTCGTAAAAATAGCAGCCTCGTCGGCTTGCTCAGTTGTGTATATATATTTTGGGTGTGTGTGTGCCCAGTTCAGACGAGAGAGACAGCATTTGTTTATATATATCTAGATTATGGCCTCGCCGGCTGGTTGATATTATCGGTGTGCAGGTAGGCTTTAGCAAAGTTTCAGATTTAGAGTGGTTCGCTCGGGGCCTAGTTTGGCATCGAGTGCTGGTCATGCCGCTCCAAATTTGGGCCGTGACAAACTTGGTATCAGAGCAGTTCTATCCAAGGGTTGTATACAGACTGTGTGTTATACCCCATATAGTTATACGTCGAATTATTCGCAAGTAAATCGACTCAAGTTGGAGGCGGAATCATTTTCGGACACGAAATAGAAATCTTTAATTTTCAATTTTAATTATCACATAAATTGTTTATAAATTTTATTTAGCGTAGAAATATTATTGGGGATTAGGAACTAATTAATTATAATTAAATTATTAAGTAGGGATTTTTTATTAATTAAAATTAATTAACTTAATTATTATTGTTGGCCCCACACGATTTAAATAATAAAAAAAAGGAAGGATGATTCATGATAGGAGGGGCACGTGTTATGTGCTTAGGAAACACATACGTATCAACAAGTGATGACTAAACTTAGTCATTTAACACATTTTGATTTCAACCAAAGTAGAATAGAGAGAAAGAACATTTCATCTTAGTTCTTAAAATAGAAAGAGAGGTCACGGCCATGGCTGCTAGCTTCGTCCATGGCAGCCCCATTATTAAAAAAAAAAAAATTGTTCTTGTTAGATTAATTCTAAGGTGGTTTAAAAGTTCAAGGAAGTGATAGCAACATTGGATATTGAATCGAGGAAGAAGAAATTGCGAAATTGGAGCAATTAAGAGTAGAAAATCCTCCGAGAAAATTAAAGTAAGATTTTCTTGTTCTATGGAGTAATTGTGTTAATAGTGTTGTAATGGAGTTATTAAAATTGGATTGGACGAAATTGGAAGTAAGAAAATACATGAAATTGATATTATAGGAAATTGTGGGTTGAAATGGATTTAGAGAAGTTGTTGGGTTGTTGGAATTGTTATGGGCTGAATTGTGAGAATTTTATATGTATATCTCTGTTGTTGGTATTTCTGTGTTAGCAGGAAGATAATTGGAAATTCGGGTTAGGCGGATATATAGGGGAAATGCTGCCCGATTTTCGTTAAGTCCTTAAATAATGAAAAACCCTAATCGAGAAATTATAAGTTAAAGAACAAGTTCTATAAGCGATGGGCTACAGATTTACGAACTAGAAAGTATAGTTACTAACGATAACGTTACTTTTATATTAAATAGGCTAAAAGAGCGACGAGGCGAACGGGTTTACGAATAGTCGCTAACGGGTATGTAAAGTTGTCCCTTCTTTCTTTTGGCATGTCTTAGATTTAAGTGACGAATGATATGAGCTTTGGGGTAACTCTATTCATAAGTTCGAGTGTGATTCATGATTCTTATTTACTTCTTGATGCTAGAGCTATTAAGTGATTGGGTTTTCCCCTCGAGTCTTTTGTACGTTGGATAGTAGTTCATGCGTGAAAATTCCTATTCTTAAAGGATTTTGTAATGATTAGTGTCCTTGACTTCTATAAGCTATTTCACACTATATTGACATGTGTCTACGATTCCTAAGACTCTTTTGATATGAACTATAACGACATTCGAGGGATACTTGTTATAATTGTCGATACTGATACTCAGGTTTAATCTCTTCTTTTTATTCTGTTTGAGTCTTGATAATGATCTAAATTGCATATGGTTGCTCACTACTCTGCTCGTGCATGCCTCAATATGTCTTTCGCCAGGTCCCGGGCCGGGTATGTTATCGTGCACAGTTTCACTGCATTGCTCACCGAGTCCCTCACTAGAGGGCCGGGTACGGTATATATATGTATATGATGATATGATGATATGTTGTGGCGGCCAGGAGATCACATGATGACTGTATTCACCGAGTCCCTCACTAGAGGGCCGGGTACGGTATATATGTATATGATGATGATATGATTATGTCACCGAGTCCCATAATGGGCCGGGTATAATATATGATATTGACATGCATGATTTATATTTCAAAGGCAAGTGTTTTGGTATTCTGGACATTCTATTTGTTCTCTGTACTCCTTATTTCAGTTATGATCCTTTTTACTGTATTTCATGCTTTATATACTCAGTACATATTCCGTACTGACCCCCTTTCTTCGGGGGGCTGCGTTTCATGCCTGCAGGTACGGGTAGTCGGTTTGGCGACCCTTCAGCTTAGGACTTCTACTCAGCCGTTTTGGAGAGCTCCGTTGTTCCGGAGTCTAGACCTTTGGTTTGGATCTTATGATGTATATGTATATGTTTATCCAGGGATACGGCGGGGCCCTGTCCCATCATATTTCGCTATTCGTACTCTTAGAGGTCTGTAGACATATGTGTGGGTCGTGTATAAGTTCTGTTCAGCTGTGTTTATCCGATGTGCTATGATATGATGTATGTCTGTAGTGGCAGCCTTGTCGGCTTGCGTATCATTTTATGATTTGATCAGTTGTGACTCCTCAGGAGACAGTTTATCTCAATACACATATATGACGACGTTATGAACCGTTGGAGTTCTTTCGCAAGTTCCCATATTATTCATAGATTCAGTTTGATTATGTGTAACAGGTTCGTATACGGGTGTCCAGTTCGGGCACTAGTCATGGCTCACGGGGTTGGGTCGTGACAAAAGTGGTATCAGAGCAGTTCGTCCTCGGAGTGTCTACAGACCGTGTCTAGTAGAGTCTTGTTTATCGGTGTGTTGTGCACCACATCTATAAACAGGAAGCTACAGGACATTTAGGATGTTACCTTTCTTTCATCTCTAAGATCGTGCGATAGAGCCCAGCCATAGGAAATGAAATTCCTTGTACTAACCTTTGATTTCAGCTGAAGAATGACTTCGACAGAAGAAAGCGACTGATGATATTGGCAGTTACAAAGTACACAGGTAAGTAACGGTGCGAAAGAGGCATGTCAGATAAGGTAAGAATATTGAAATATGATTGAAATGTAAAGTTGGAGGATGAAAGAGAAGGTGGATAGGAAAGTATAACCGGATAGATCGTTAAAGGATCAGGTACGCCTCGAGATGCGACATGTGAGGTAAGTTCCGACACCTTTATACTTTTTACGGGAAATTGGGAGCCCTGTGTGGCTATGATACGATATGATATATGCGTATATATGTTGGCCCTGTGAGACATTGTTGGTATTTCCTGCGTGCAGGTTCTGGGATAGTAAGAAGTACAGAGGAAACTCTGCCCAAATTTTCCCAAAAATAGGAAAAAGAAGAGAATGAGATATACGTTCATAATATGTCTTGAAAGTTGATACCGATAGGGTAAATTTGTTATGTTGGACTAAAGCTTTAAGAGGTACCCTCCATGTCATCCGTAAGAGGCACCATTCTTATTTGGAAAATGTTAGAGAAAAGGACAGAAATGATCCCTTAACTATGATAGTAGGTTCAAAATAGTCCCTTAACTATGCACTTAACGGTTTTAGTCCTTTAAGTTTGTTACAAGTTAACAAAAACAGTCTCTTAACTATGAGAGTAGGTTCAAAATAGTCCCTTAACTATGCACTTAACGGTTTTGGTCCTTTAAGTTTGCCATAAGTTGACAGTTTTAGTCTCGACAAAATATTCATCGAACTCTATTTGTTAGATTTGACGAGAACTATGAAAAAAAGAGAAAAATTAGTAAGAACTCTAGATCGATGAAATAACTCGGGACAAAACCGACGGACGTTAGTCGGTTATAGTATGGACTTCCGCCCATTTTTCCTCAAAAATAACTGATGGACTTCCGTTGGTTTTCATAAAAAACAAAAAAAATAAAAATAAAAAATAATGTCCCTCGATTTTATCCATCGGTTTCCGTCCATCGTTTTTTTCGCTTGTTTTTGGTAGTGACAACTTTTTTAGTTTCTACTATTTCTAATTTATTTCTAAAGTCTAGTGTATTTTATTTAGTCGATGGATTCCATCAGTTTTAATCGATAGAGTCCGTCGGTCTTTGTGTTTCGAGACACCATTTTCTGACATTATCAAACCGTTAAGTGCATACTTAAGGGACTATTTTTAACCAACCCCCATAGTTAAGGGACCATTTTGTCAACTTATGGCAAACTTAAAGGACCAAAACCGTTAAGTGTATAGTTAAGGGACTATTTTGAACCTACTCTCATAGTTAAGGGACCATTTTTGTTAACTTGTAACAAACTTAAAGGACTAAAACCGTTAAGTGCATAGTTAAGGGACTATTTTGAACCTACTATCATAGTTAAGGGATCATTTTTGTCCTTTTCTCGAAAATGTTATTTCAAAAGCATATATGAGTAACAAAGTTTGGAATTTATATGAACGGACCAGAATACTTTCCAACCACATTTTACCTTAGAAAAAGGCTCACGTTGAAGGGCAAAAATGTCCAGCAATCAAGTTTCACTTTATTGGAAGAGTACTGTCACGACCCAACCCCGTGGGCCGCGACCAGTGCCCTAGCTGGGCACCTATACGTACCCGATACCCAAATTAGCATATTATCAGAATAATATTATAATAATATTAGTGGATGCCACATAATTTATCAGAAAAAGCAGACTTGGCACACATAGGCCGATAAGGCCATCATAGAACAAAGTATCCCAAACATATGTACAGAACCCACCCAGATGTATCCACAGACCTCTACAGAACATATCATAATCATAAGACGGGACAGGGCCCCGTCATACCCTGAACAAAGTACATATCCAGATAGCAGTGACAGACTGTACCAAAAGATGGGCTCTGTAGAAGAGAGCGCCCCAAAATAGCAGAAATGGGATCCTAAACGTGCGGATCAGCAAACCTGTCGTCCGTACCTGCGCGGCATGAAAACGCAGCCCCCGAAGAAAGGGGGTCAGTACGAAATATGTACTGAATATGTAAAGCGGAATCACAGAAGTCAAATCATAATGATTACAGAAAATGGGTACAAAATCCAGAGTGTCAAATGCATATTTCCAAATCAGACAGAATGTGTACAGAAACATATGTCATATCATATCCGATCCCTGCCACGGGACTCGGCACACAGAACGTGGTCACCCTCCCGACACTGGTGCCACAATACAGAGGAATCAGAAAAGGGGGCGTGGCCCCGTATCATAAAATGTCATATCAGAATGGCCATAACAGATCAGATCAGAATAGGCGGACATGGCACATCATACTCCACAGACCCATGTACGCGTATACCTGCCCCCTCACATCGGGGCGCGGCGAACAATGCAGAGAATTACGCTTGACAACATATCCTGGCCCGGGCTCAGTGTGGGAAACATTGGGACATCCACGAATGGAGTAGTGAGAGACTAATGCAATTTAAAAATATAATAAATGTTTTCAAAGACTCGATGAAGCGTATCAACGACAAACAAATTCAATGGGGTCGGACGGAATCATAATAAATGTATTTCGGATATCATAATAAATTACAGAAGTATAACTTTCCCGAAGTCATTCCGAGTGTCAAAATAATTTATAATATTTAACAGAATATTTAAAATAATATTCGTTAAGCGATTAGTAGGGTAATTAAAACATTTCTTTCAAAAATCGCTTAAAAAGGAAGCTTTAACACATTAGGGGCAAAACCGTAAATAGCGGGCCCGCCTTGGGACAAACAAGGCGGCGGGCTCAAATTGTGCCCTCTAAGCATATAGTATCACCTAAAAAGGTTATACAAACATTCTATGACTTTCTGAATAATTTAGAGCAAAATTGCATAATTTCAGAAAAAGCGTATCAAAATGGTTCAATTCTACTGAAGGAAAAACTGAAATTTTATCTTGCGGATTCCGAGGGCCAAGAGGTCCTTCGAGGCCCGGATCCGACCCTAACACACTAGGGGCATGCCAAGGGAAGAATTGGGGTTGCTTTACATACCTTTCGCGCTCCTTAAGCCTTTCCAAACTCACTTCCCGTTTCGTCGAAAAACTGCAATTGGTCAAGTTTACCAATTGTGAATTATTAATGCCATTATTTCAACTTTAAGCATATTTGGCTACCGAAATTTCGGCAGCACTTCCCCTATACATATGACACCCCGAGAATTCAACTCGGCTATAAATCATCAACAACAACCCAAACGACAACAACAATATCAACAATGAACATTAAAAACACAAATATCCTTCAACTAGTCATTTTTCTCACAAGTTGACATAATCTTCAATTCAACCCAACTTTCAACTAAGATCAATAATTTCATATTCAACAACCATCATGATCATCACCATATAGTTCTAGAAACATTTCATATCGTTTTCCTTAAGATATACACTCGATATACATGATATACAATCTTCCGCCAAAATCATAACTTATGCAAAACATCAAATCTTTGGCATACAACTTCATAACAAATTTCCAACTTCCAAATTCATCAACCATAATCATAATTCACATCTTAACAACTTCATTTCCATAATATCACAAAATTATTCTAAAGTGACATAATCATCTATATTCCAACTTCAACCAAAATTCATTCAACTTTCATTCCCAATATAATTTCCATCATAACCACAACTAGAATGCAACATAAAATTCAACTCATATATGTATACAACATATATACACCCATGGCTACATATATATATACATACCCACTTTGCAAACTTCCTTATTTCCATAATTTCTACTCATTTCCACATACCACAACATAAACAAACCTTCATAACATAAGAAAAAGGAATTGATTCTTACCTTTTTCTACAAACTTCTTCACTTGAACAAGTTGTCAACTTGAAGAAATAAGTGCTCCTTCTTCCAAAACAATTACACCAAGTTGTAGAGGACACTTAATTTAGTAGGAATTCAACAAGAAAATAATTTTAGAGGCAAGATTTTGAGGGGTGATTTTTCTATGGCCAAACCCGAAATGCCCTCTTTTTGTTCTTGTTTTTCTCTTGTTTTTCCTCCTATTCTTTCTCTTGAAAGTTCTATGGAATTTGGATGATTAAGTGGTCTTTTATTCATTGACCACATGACTTAATTCCATGGGCTTGGATCCTTTTTATGGACCATGGCCGAATGGCTCCTCACTTGGGCCTGAATTTTTTTTCATTTTTTTGGGCCAACTCGGTTGGTCCCGAGTTGGGCCTAGCCCACTGACCTTTCGACCTTAAAACGTTCATATCTCCTTGTACCGACGTCACCTGGGAACCCACGACCTATGGATGGAAAGCTAATTCAATTATCTACAACTTCTATTTCAAGGTATTTTCGAAATTCCAAACTTACAATACAGTTTTTGCCCCCCAAAGTCAGGTCACCCGAAAACGTTTTCTTAAAAATATTCGTTTGGAGGGTCTCCACTTTGATTTGGTCCAAAGGTACTTCATGAGTTGTGTTTAACTTTACATATGTGATTCATATGACTTTTCAGATGTTCCAAAAAAAATCTCGGTATGTGGGCCACACCCCAGCAGATGCTCCGAGGTTCAAAAATACGGGATATAACAAGTACAAAGCCCACAACAAGTAGTTTGTGATCTAAATAATTCATTCACGACTCAAGAATAAACCTGGAGGTAAACCATGTGAATCAAGCACTAGAAGTCCTGTGGTGCTTGTCGGATCCTAGTTTCCTTTTGATGGTGGTTGGAGAATGCTTCATGGTGACATTTTATTGGTTCTTAATCAACTAATTGGGGATAGAATTTGTGGAAAGAAAGCTCAAACTTGTGGGCTGTCTGAGATCATGTGTTTCATGTGTTATTGATGAAATGCTTGGATGATTCGGAAGGGCTTGTGATACTAAGGGATGATTTAGAAAAGGCTGGCAAATCTTAATAGAGTATTATATTGAGGTAACACTGAGTTGACAAGCAGGGATAAATTATGACGAGTTTATAGTTAGAAGAAATAACAGTATGATTGAGACAAGAGTACAGAGGAGGAAGAATTATGACAAATTATGAAGGTATTGATAAGACAACATGTGAGATATTGTGGGTAAGATTGATCAGAAAGGGTGAAGGGTTAAGTACGCCTAGTCCACGGAGTGTAATTAAAAACATAGTAAGAATCGTGAATAAGATTAAGAAGTGTTACGTTATAGGATGGATTACGAACAGGATGTACTGTGAATACCATAAGGATTGCTATAGAAATGAGTAAAGCCTAGCAAGGAAGTAACTAAAGAATACGATGTGATTAGTGTGAAACGGAAAAGCAAATGTAGAACGAATAAGAAAGACTTACAAAGTTCTATAGGGAATGTTCGGAATAAAAGTCAAGTGGTAACGAAAGTGAGAGAGAGCACAGGAAGAGGAGGAGTTAATAGAAGGGAGGAGATAAGAAGAAAGCAAGTGGGATTACAGTGTAGCGATGCGTTACGACATGTATAGCTTGGAAAACGAGTAAAATAAGCGACAGAATTGTGAAAGACCAACCTAAAGGAAGATGTGCAACGAGACAAAATTAAGGCCAGAAATGACTGGTATGATAAGGACAAATAGGGATGAACAAGATATGTTTGGAAATGAGAAAGGGGTTATGTAGAAATAGTATTTACCGAAGGATATAGGAGTAGCATGAAATTCCTTGTGCATAAAATAAAAGATGGGCATAGACTGGAGAAATGAAAGGAATACTAAAGGAAGAACCCAAGACAGACGTAATGAATTGAGTATGAGTATAGAATAAAAGGGAAATATATAGCTACAAACTTAAGGTGTAGTACGACGAGAAGGTGATAAGACAAGACCACTATTAAGACGACTTTGATATGATTTTGAGTAATTTAGAAGTTAGCGTTGGGTATAAAACAAGAATGTAAGAGCATGAGGCATAAAGGAGTACTGCGTGTATGTGACTTCACCTCGAAAAACAGTGGAATCCTTAAGGGACAGGGATTGTAGATTTGCGAAACAACTGGTGTAATGTGAGGTTATTAGAGGAAACAGGTGATATCCGTCGGGAAAAAAATAGTGTTATAGGAAAGCTTGGAACACTTATCATCAGAATATAAGTGCTACCTAATGGAGAATTTGAAACGACTATAAGCACTAGCTAATCACTAATTGGAATGAATGGAATGCGACTTTGGATAAATTGCTACATTAATTATATTACTCGAGTAGCAACCATAAAACGAGATTTTGTACTATATATCGAGAGTTCTCATCGCCTCGTGATTGTGTTGGAGTTTCATACATGGGTAATCTAAATTATAGATGATATAAAGTAAGACATGGATATGGTGCAGTATACCAAATATATTGGAAAGAATCATATGAATTTGAAGATTGGAAATGGGGACATAGAGTAGAATATAAATAGATAATGATGTGGGTACACCCTAAAGGGGGGAAGCAGATGAGAGAAATGCAAGTGTAAGATGAAATCAACTGACACCGCAACACGTTTATTGTGAATACTTAAACTTCAAGTGAGATCCCCTGTTGAAACAAGTTGGTAAGATCTGAAAGCCAGCGATAAATGGATAAAAGCCAAGATGGTATTTGAGACAGTGCTGAGAATTATTGGAAACGATCTTGGATAATATGACACCAGAAGATGGATGCTTATAAAAAGGGAGAATACGACAAGAGAATGGTAACGAGTAACTTAAAAGATATTATAAAGGATAGCAAGGCTATACTGGATTAGAGATTAAGATGTTGGCAACAGAGTTATTGGCTAATGATATTGTGACATATAAGTAGCAAAGGAGAAAGGATAGGAAATCTCTCCTATAGTAGAATATGAGAAAACCAAAGGGTGAATAGAGGAAGGGAAAAGAGTATGACAAAAAGGCTACAAATGAGTTTTAGCACGGATATGTAAAGCAGAATGGACCAGGAAAAGGGAAGACTCTGACTAAAGATTAGAAACACTTTATACAAATGGTACAAGAATAGTTATGAAACCTACGAATATTTGTATACTAAGAATGAGACAAAGTGAGTACCTGATAAGAGGAGTAAGAATTCAGTAACAACAATGTGGTTACGATATTTTGGATACATCAGAGAAAGGTATAAAATGGTTTAAGGCAAAACTACAAAGATATAATTAGTACTGAGGGCAAAAGCCATAGTTAAGCCTTGATATCAATTGAAAGATATAAGAGAAGAATATAGGGTTTGCATAAATACTAGCGAGGCGACGCGAAGGTATTTTCTGGACTGATTTGAGCACCTACACATACTCGTGTAAAGATTGCAATAAGATGCGTGATAGGAGAGCTAAGAGCAAATTGGGGAAAAGGGGCAATAGAAGAGTTGAGTCAAAAATAGGGTAACGACATGAGATAATACGCCTAAAGTATTGCCAGTTAGGGTAAAGGAAATTGCGAAATGATCTAACCGAGACAATCAGAACAAGCGGGTTACTAGGTACTGGATGACAGTAAAGTTATAATATGGGGGGACCCTAGCGCTAATTGCTAGCCAAACATAAAGATCAAGATCAAGGGGTAAAAGCAAGTGATAGTTAAAGACCTTTAAAAGAAAGTCAGAAAGTGACACATGATGCTGAGAATTCCAGAATAGGGACTGTCACAGCGGAGTAAAGCAAGGATATTGGAGTACAAAAATGTTACCCTCTGGGAAATTTCATTTTACTCATAGAACCTGCGAAGGGTCCACAGGTTACCAGAGGCATGCGATACTCCAGGGATATTAAAGTCTAATGAACCGACGAAAAACGTCTGTGCGTTATAAAAATCATATTTAAAGATTGAGAGGTAAGATGAAGGAAACGATATCTTAAGGGAATTATCACCTTGGGAAGCAACAGAAAGAGGAGATATTACAGGAATGACTATGTAGGGGCCTGGAATGCATTATAATGAATTATAATGAATCGACCAATGGAAGAGGTATGTTAAGGGCATAATTAAATAAGAGAACACTTGAGAAAGTATTGAGAATTCAGGATCCGTTTAACATTCGAGGATGAATGTTATATAGGGGGGAAGGATGTTATACCCCATATAGTTATACGTCGAATTATTCGCAAGTAAATCGACTCAAGTTGAAGGCGGAATCATTTCGGACACGAAATAGAAATCTTTAATTTTCAATTTTAATTATTACATAAATTATTTATAAATTTTATTTAGTGTAGAAATATTATTGGGGATTAGGAACTAATTAATTTCAATTAAATTATTGAGTAGGTATTTTTGATTAATTAACTTAATTATTATTGTGGGCCCCACCCGATTTAAATAATAATAACAAAAAAAAGGTAGGATGATTCACGATGGGAGGGGCACGTGTTATGTGCTTAGGTAACACATAAGTATCAACAAGTGATGACTAAACTTAGTCATTTAACACATTTTGATTTCAACCAAAGTTGAATAGAGAGAACGAACATTTCATCTTCTTTCTTAAAATAGAAAGAGAGGTCACGGCCATGGCTGCTAGCTTCGGCCATGGCAGCCCCATTATAAAAAAAAATTGTTCTTGTTATATTAATTCTAAGGTGGTTTGCAAGTTCAAGGAGGTGATAGCAATATTGGATATTGAATCGAGGAAGAAGAAATTGCGAAATTGGAGCAATTAAGAGTAGAAAATCCTCCGAGAAAACTAAGGTATTATTTTCTTGTTCTATGGTGTAATTGTGTTAATAGTGTTGTAATGGAGTTATTAAAATTTGATTGGACGAAATTGGAAGTAAGAAAATGCATGAAATTGATATTATAGGAAATTGTGGGTTGAAATGGATTTAGAGAAGTTGTTGGGTTGTTGGAATTGTTATGGGCTGAATTGTGAGAATTTTATATGTATATCTCTGTTGTTGGTATTTCTGTGTTAGCAGGAAGATAATTGGAAATTCGGGTTAGGCGAATATATAGGGGAAATGCTGCCCGATTTTCGTTAAGTCCTTAAATAATGAAAAACCCTAATCGAGAATTATAAGTTAAAGAACGAGTTCTATAAACGATGGGCTACAGATTTACGAACTAGAAAGTATAGTTACTAACGATAACGTTACATTTATATTAAATAGGTTAAAAGAGCGACGAGGCGAACGGGTTTACGAATAGTCGCTAACAGGTATGTAAAGCAGTCCCTTCTTTCTTTTGGCATGTCTTAGATTTAAGTGACGAATGATATGAGCTTTGGGGTAACTCTATTCATAAGTTTCGAGTGTGATTCATGATTCTTATTTACTTCTTGATGCTAGAGCTATTAAGTGATTGGGTTTTCCCCTCGAGTCCTTTGTACGTTGGATAGTAGTTGATGCGTGAAAATTCCTATTCTTAAAGGATTTTGTAATGATTAGTGTCCTTGACTTCTATATGATATTTTACACTATATTGACATGTGTCTACGATTCCTAAGACTCTTTTGATATGAACTATAATGACATTCGAGGGATACTTGCTATAATTGTCGATACTGATACTCAGGTGTTAATCTCTTCTTTTTATTCTGTTTGAATCTTGATAATGATCTAAATTGAAAATGGTTGCTCACTACTCTGCTCGTGCATGCCTCAATATGTCTTTCACCAGGTCCCGGGCCGGGTATGTTATCGTGCACAGTTTCACTGCATTGTTCACCGAGTCCCTCACTATAGGGCCGGGTACGGTATATATATATATATATATATATATATATATATATATATATATATATATATATATATATATATATATGATATGATGATATGTTGTGGCGGCTAGGAGGGCACATGATGACTTTATTCACCGAGTCCCTCACTAGAGGGCCGGGTACGGTATATATGTATATGATGATGATATGATTATGTCACCGAGTCCCATAATGGGCCGGGTATGATATATGATATTAACATGCATTATTTATGTTTCAAAGGCAAGTGTTTTGGTATTCTGGAAATTGTACTTGTTTTCTGTACTCCTTATTTCAGTTATGATCCTTTTTACTGTATTTCATGCTTTATATACTCAGTACATATTCCTTACTGACCCCCTTTCTTCATGGGGCTGCGTTTCATGCTCGCAGGTACAGGTAGTCGGTTTGGTGACCCTTCAGCTTAGGACTTCTACTTAGCCGTTTTGGAGAGCTCCGTTGTTCCGGAGTCTAGACCTTTGGTTCGGATCTTATGATGTATATGTATATGTTTATCCAGGGGTATGGCGGGGCCCTGTCCCGTCATGTTTCGCTATTCGTACTTTTAGGGGTCTGTAGACATATGTGTGGGTCGTGTATAAGTTCTGTTCAGCTGTGTTTATCCGATGTGCTATGATATGATGTCCGTCTGTAGTGGCAGCCTTGTCGGCTTGCATATGACATGATGTTGATATGTAGTGGCAGCCTTGTCGGTTTGCGTATCATTTTATGATTTGATCAGTTGTGACTCCTCAGGAGACAGTTTATCTGAATACACATATATGACAACGTTATGAACCGTTGGAGTTCTTTCGCAAGTTCCCATATTATTCATAGATTCAGTTTTAATTATGTGTAACAGGTTCGTATACGGGTGTCCAGTTCGGGCACTAGTCATGGTCCACGGGGTTAGGTCGTGACACCGTGTCCAGTAGAGTCTTGTTTATGGGTGTGAAGCGCGCCACATTTATAAACGGGAAGCTACAGGGCCTTTAGGATGGTTACTCTTCTTTCTTATCTTAGATCGTGCTGCAGAGCTAAGCCATAGGATATGAAGTCCCTGATTCTAACTCTAAATATTTTGGGTTATGGATGAGCAGTTGATTATACAGTTTGGAGAAATTGATGAGAATTAAAGTTTGTTGACCCGAAAGGTATGTTCTCTACTTTATTGATATTGATGTATATGGACGACTAGTACATGAGCGGGATCCTACGTGTATTTGTGATTGCTCTAAGAGGCATTGAATGTGTTTTCTTGGTTGTGTACAGGGTCGAGGTAGTAAGAATTATAGAGGAAACTCTGCCAAATTTTTTACAAATTTAATTGTTTGAATGTCTATGCCATAGAGAAAGAGTAAAGGGAAATGTCATAACCAGACGTTTGGTAAGCTATGAGTGAATAAACAATTATGAGACGCTTTTAAAGAGGAGTTTTAGAACGATTCTAATTTGATTTAAGGGATGAACCCCGGAGGGAAAATGATTAGTAGCTAGAGAAACTGGAATGAGTTGCATTCGAGATTTTAGAGGATTGAGACTTATTGAAGATATAAGGAAAGTTGACAGTAAGAACTCAAGTACAGTACTACGATTCATGGATTGACAAGTAAGAGATAACAAAGAGATATTGATATGGAAAAAGGAAGTTAATGAGTAGGGGAAGGTTTTATTTTGGAAGTATATATATATATATATATATATATATATATATATATATATATATATATATATCGGATCAGGACGGGTTGATGATAGACACATGGACTCATTTTATTGAACTTCCCTATATGATGTAAGTTTGCTTTGAGATTCAAAAGTCTCTAGTTATTTAACTTCAAGAGGACTCTGAGTATTCGATAATTGGTACTATTCTGAGAATCATTATGACCAAGTTACTTCTGATTTTAACGACGACCTCGGATCCAGCTATGAGAAATCGGAATAGCCGAGGGAAATTAGGAGCATATGAGACTTACGATTAGAATTTTGAAATGATTATAAGGTAGGAGTCTGCTGGCTGGTCAAAAAGAGAGGAAATGTAATGAGTCACAAACTCAGGAAAGAGTTAAAAAGCAAAGGGAGTATTTTGTAAGTAAGATATTGAGAAGCGATTTTAACGATAATTCATGTGTGGCCACATTAATAGTCATGCGTGCCCTTATGATTGGTCTTGCGATATGCTAAAAGTATTGATTTGAGCTGGGTAATGAAGTTAAGGTAGCAAGTGCTACAGGGCAGATTGATACTATTTCTCCGAATGTTAAGGTTGGATGGTCATGATGCAACAATATCAAGAAGAAGGAAAATATGTTTACATAAGAGTAAGAAGATTGTGATGTCATGAGATGAAGATAAGTGTAAGCAAGGGAAGTATGTTGCTAGTAAGGGTCAAGTAAAGTTTCCAAGGAAAGGGTAAGGCGCCAGTAGAGGCGAAGGGCTATTCGGATAATTTTTTTAAAGTAAATAAGAAGGAGGGGTAGAATATGGCAACACATGGTAAAGGGCGAATGCGAAGATCCCAGAAATAGATCTCGATAAATAGGATTGAAGTATAATAACGATGGGTATGGATGTAACCTGAGAAAGCATAATCAGATTTTATGGAAGATTAATAAGATAAGAAGTTTGGCCAAGCCAAAAGGTAAAACATAGATAGCATGGGAAAAGAGTTTTGATAGGGAGTACAGAGGTTTGATTATAAAGGAAATAGGACGAATATACGAGGGGTATGTATGAATGTGAACAAGTCATGGAATCAAAAGGAAAGATAAGAAAGAGATGAAAAGAGGAAGAAAAGGATATATTTTATAAGTATTTATGAGTAGGACAAGGATCGACAAGATATCGGAAGAACTATAACCCCTGACTATGGTACAACCACTTAGTAAAGAAGAACTACAGAATAGTATGAGCGGGGCAAATGAAAGAGCGGGTCATGGGAAACCGATGCCATAGTAAATTAACTTATGATGGTATTGAAAAAAAAAAGACCAGATTTGGTTGGCTAAAGGATAAGGTCATTGTAAGAGAGAAAACAGAAAAAAGACTTAAATCGCAAAGGTAAACAGAGAAAATGAGTATCTAAGAACTTCGGATATCTATGCGACTGATAAACTCAACAACAAATATGGTATGCCAGACTATGGGGAAGACTTATCAGGTAAAAATTAAGCGAAGGCCAAGAATCAACGAAGAACCTCAAAGGAGGTAATAAAGAAATGATGCGTCTGATTGGAACAAAGCTAGCGACAGTGAACTCTCATAGAACAAGCAAAATAATGGTTCTTCTAGAAAGGAAATGTCTATGATTGAAAACTGCAGACAACGGAAAAAGTGAAATGATTTGAATTCGCTGCGTGATAAGGAGCCTGGTTCACATTGCGACAAATTTCCAAATTATCCCTAATTATCAGCCAGATTAAGGGATTAGCAACCTTAAGAATAAGTTGAAAGAAAGGATCCTTGAAGAAATGATTTAAGATATTCTTGATAGGCACAGTAATTACCGATAGCCAGACCGAGCATAAGAAGCCTTATCAAGAACAAGAGAGGATCAAGTAAAGTATATGGATGAAAGAAAATGTCGGCGTGACATTAGCTAGAAGATAAAATACTGCAAGGATCGATTCAGTTGCTACAGGAAAGCCAGGGATACTACATTATCAGTTTCTGAGGTTATCCTTAAGGGGGAAGAATAAGTTAAATCCCAAGAAGATGAGGGCACAAAACATCTGTGAAGCGTAAGAAGGATACGTGGAGATCAAAAGAAACAAGATTTTCTGGTATATTGGGATAAAAGGGAAGATAAGACCAAACTTGGATAAAAGTATATGATAAGTATTGGATAAACGAGTATATGAAGATGTAAATGACAGAAGTTGAAGAGACAATGAGGATGATAAAGTATGAGGAGCTAGTCGGCAGATGAGTGATACGAAAAAGAGACGACCGTGAGTACAAACATAAATTTTAGCCGCAAAAGGAGGAGAATAATATCCAAGAATTGATTGGGCAAGGAATTCGGTGAACTCGAGAATACACCCATTGATAGCAAATCAACAGTAGTCAAGAAACACCAAAGGAATTGTGAAAGCATGGATATAGAGTTTACATATACGTAAGGATGATTAGCTAGTAATTGCACAAGGAAGAACTGTATATGTGAAGAAGAAACCATGTTATTGCTCATACAAAGGAACCAAGGAATCCAAGGAAGATTAATCATCAGATATTGAGGCACTTCAGTATAAGGAATTATCGAGTACTACTACAGTAAGACTGGAAATGCCACAGATTCAGTGTAAGAAAATCCAAAAGGCGTAAGGAATATTAACTAGTGGAGCAGAATCAATCAATACCGACATAGCTGAAAGGTATACAGACAAGAGATAGAGTACATTAAAGAAAGAGAGGATTGTCGCTCCAACAAATCAATATAGCATCATAAGTCTATAAATTATGGTTACGACTTATTAACTTAAGGTGTATATCCTCCAAGACACCGCGAAGAGGATCATAAGTTGCAAATAAGTTCAGTTCGGAATGAGTGAATATCACTGCAAGTAAGTAAAGTAAATACCAGCAAATGCCAGTGAGAATATTGACATCAATGTCAGAACGAGCTCTCCTACCACATTCGAGGACGAATGTTTTTAAGGGGGAAGGATGTTACACCCCGTATCTTCGAAGAAGCACTTATCAAATTTGAAACATAAGTACGTTGAGTTATGGTTAAGTAAAACCACTTTGGAATATAAGGAGCAAGCTTTATTAAGTATATTTTATGAGTGAAGGATGTATATAAGGTATATCGGAAGTTTTTATAAGGAAATGAGCGGAAGAAATGGAGTGGTACGACTTTGGACAAAGGAAAGGTAAAGTTTCATGTGAAAATTTTGGTCCAACTTGAGGGAAGAATATCTCTTAGCATATGAAGTGTTTTTAAGTGAAACAAAAGCCTAAAATGAAGTTCGTCGAGTCTAGGTTCCAACACAACAAATTTCTCATTGATACAACACCGGAGTAGAAAATTATAGACATTACAAGTTAGGCTGACAAATAAGAAACGCGTGCTACAGTAATTGCTACAGTAACCGACTTACTGCAGTACTGCTACAGTGACCCCCGACTTTTGAACCTTATAAAAGGAGCAAAACCCAATATTTTTCACCCAAAATGAGATTTTAAAGCTCATCAACATAAAGGGAAATTATGTCATGAAAGGTTGAGGGTTTGAGTGATTTTCAAGTGGCGGAGTATTAATCGAAGCTCGGATAACGCATAGATGTAATTCTAGTATGGTTTTGCGGTGGATTCGAGATGGATATTGAAGATATCGCTGTTTTAACAAAAATAAGGTATCCATCTCTCCTTATTAATAATACTTTTGGTTTATTTACGAAGATAGAGTGATTAAATGGTTTCATAATAAAGTTGTTGGTTTAGAAATTGGAAAACATCGCATGGGATGTTTTATTGAATATTTTAGTATGGATAATGATGTTGTTGATGTTGGTGCTGTTGTAGTTGTTGTTTTGTTGGTATTGTGATTTCGGGCTAGGGATATAAACAGGGGAGATGCTGCCCAAATTTTGGCAAATTTTAAGAGGATTTAATTTGAAGGCTTAACACAAGCATATGATAATGAGCCTAACAATAGTATGAAGGGATTTATATGTAGATTACGGGACTACGAATGATCTTATGTAGATTGCAAGACAGAAAGTAAGTTGGAAAAGTCGAGAAGTAAGCTTCCAGGTATGTTAAGGCTACTTCCTTTCTTTCTAAAGGCATGATTCTTTTTCCTATGAACGCATACATGGATTCTATAATATCCTTATTTCCAAAAAGCCCGAAGCTCACGATTCTCAAAGAGCTTATGATGCTAAAGATGGATGTTTCTATGATGGTAACAATGATGATGATTCCATTTCTTAAGGTTCCTACTATTGAGACCTTTTTGACTATTCGCACAAAGGTCTGCTATTCACGAAGATTATACTTGGGTTACCATAACCCTAGTGTAGTACTCCTCTCTAGCTAAGAGCTAGTATAAGAATAGTTGAGTTATATGAGATGATTGAATGTCAGGAGGTATAATTAGTGGATATGTTGTTTATAGGCTATTATGTTGCCTTCGAGTTATCATTATATGTATATGCCTGACCTACGGGTCATTGAGTTAGCGTCTGACCTACGGGTCATGGAGTTATCGCCTGGCCTACGGGTCATAGAGTTATTGCCTGATCGAGGGGTCACGGAGATGCGGGTTATGGAGTTGATTATACCTGACCGACGGGTCACGGAGTTCCTTAAACCTAACCTACGGGTCATGGAGTTGATTATACCTGGCCTATGAGTCACGGAGTTTTATTTATGGAGTTATGTTATCTATCCCTGACCTTCGAGTCACGAATTTATATCTATAGAGTGATGTTATCTTGCCTCAGATGAAGGGCAACCCAGGTAGAGCACCTCCAGATGCTTTCTTGAAATATCCAGAGTATAGTTTGTTATTTCATTTCAGTTGTTATCTTACCTTACATATTCAGTACATTATTCGTACTGACGTCCCTTTTTCTGGGGGCACTGCGTTCATGCCCGCAGGGTTAGGTAATCGGACAGACGATTCAACTCAGTAGGCCTTCCACTCAGCCGCAGTTAGTGCACTCCACTTGGTCCGGAGCTGTAGTCCTTTTGGTGGTATACTATTTTGACATGTATATATGGGTGTGACGGGGCCTTATCCTGTCCTTTCTGCAGCTCGTGTTCCCTAGAGGTCTGTAGATAGTTCTATGTGGTTGGGATATTATATAGCTCTCAGTATTAGCTCTCAGTTTTTTTTTGTTCAGCCTACATAGCAGCCTCGTCGGCTTGCTCAGTTGTGTATATATATTTTGGGTGTGTGTGTGCCCAGTTCAGATGAGTCAGACAACATTTGTTTATATATATCTTGATTACGGCCTCGCCGGCCGGTTGATATTGTCGGTGTGCAGGTAGGCCTTAGCAGAGTTTTAGATTTAGAGTGGTTCACTCGGGGCCTAGTTTGGCATCGAGTGCCGGTCACGCCACTCCAAATTTGGGTCGTGACATCATCGTCTGACTTTATCTAGTCAGTTGCAAGTATTTGTAATGAATCTCATATTCCCGTAGACGCACTGGCCCTGGATGGGCCTATTCTTTCATCAAAAGGATCTTCATAGTTTCTTTACTGTTCTTCCAAAATCACCTTTCTTCTATTACTCGCTTTTCCATTTAATCACCGTGTTGGTAACTAGCGCAAATTTTATTCTCAAAGTCTGCCCTGATTGTTAATATTCCTCCCTTTTTTGTTTTCGCTACATAAACACTCGCTCTTTAGACAAGCCTCTTTTAAACTACAAATTCATCTCATTAATGAAAGCACACCTTATATCAACTCACAACTTCAAACTCATTCATCTACCATCATAAAACTAATTCATTCAAAGTATCATTCACATCCTCCATTAGCTATTCAGCCTTATATTACTAACTCAATAATCTTGTGACAAGAGAAATTCTGAAAAATAACTTTTCTGTACCTTAGTACTACCTTTGTCTTATATTCATATATCCTTATACTCGTACCTCCGCACAACATCCTTGCCAATATATTTTATACAATAAAAAGACCCTTGTCGATATCTGGCTCTTTTAGTAACGTACATCGTTCTCTTATCTCTTCTACCTCTTTGTATTCTTAAATTATTAGCATATTTATACTCAGGGGTCATGCATAAACATATACTTATCCCTTCCACTTCTTACTTCAAGAAGAAGTTACAACTCCCATCTAATCATACTGACGTCTCATTAATGAAACACTTTGAAAGGTTTAATCCACTCAAGTTTCGCCCCAATCCGACCAACAACATAAGGAGTAATATATGACAAGGTAGAGCCCGGGTCGATTAATCCATGTACCTCATGAGAGGATACTGAGAATATACATGTGACAACATTGGGGGAAGACTCAAGGTCCTGTCGCCCAGCTAGTGCATAAGTATGATACTGAGGATCGCTCGAACTGGACGCTCCTCCTCGATCTCTACCATGACTTGCTGGTGTCTGTTAGCTTTTCCCTGGAGGGCGTACAAATGACGAAAAACCATTTGTTGATCTTGTGGGATGGACCTTACCTTTACCACGTATCCATGGACAGTCACGCCTGATATGGCCTGGCCGAGCACAAGCATAACAAAGATCTAACCCTAATCGGCACAGTCCCGTATGCAACTTACCACACTGAGTACAACATGGTATAGGTGGTCTCGTCTGACTGGAACATATCCTAATCTAAGAACTGGAAACTCTGAACTGGCCCAGAATAGGTGGGTCTATCAAACCTGGGTCCAGGAAACGGTGGAGGCGCACTAGTTGCTGAATGAGCAAAGCGTTTAGAGAATGGCTGCCTTGGGCCACTTCTGAACTCACTGTCAAACCTTGAAGACCTGACCCTCTTTCTCTGACCCCTATTACGATGGCCCTGTTACACTCCGTAGTTTCGTATGTTGAGATTTGGGCTACCTTTCAGGAGGTATGTGTTATATCCCATATTTTCATACATTGGGACGTTTTAAACTAAACGCGACAAGTTAAAGACAAGACTATTTTAAGATACGAAGTAGAAACTTTAACTTCCGGTTTCGTTTCAAGTCACAAGTTACCTACAAATTTCGTTTGGTATAGAAGCATTAATGGAAAATTGGGATTAAATTAACCATGGTTAGATTATTAAGTGGGATTGGGAAACAAAAATCAGTCCACTAAACAAGCCAAAGTGGCCGTGTAAGTATCGTGGAATGGTCAAAGAATATTTGACCCAAATATTGAGTGGGACACTTGTCCAACCCTTGCAACTCATATATAAGGCAAAATTATGATTCATTATCAACTAACTAGCTCATTTCAACATTTACAAAGTGTAGAAAATATAGTGATAGAGAGAGAGGCTCTCGGCTACAAGCTGGCCGAGAACACCCTCCTCCAAGTTGATCCAAAAAAATCAGTTTTCAAGCAATTCAACTCCCTTATAGGTGCATAATAACGTGTAGCATTCATTGGGGTAGCAAGAACAAGTGTTAAAATTCAAGAAGTGAAAGTGAAGGGCTAGCCGATTGAAGTGTTGAGTTACAAAGTAAGAATTGATCCCTTCTCATATGTTTTGTGGTGAATTGAATGTTTATGATGTTGCATGTTGGTATTGGACTGTTTTTCTTGAAGTTGAAGTGGGTCGTGTGTTGTAGACTTAAATGGGATGATGCTTAATCTTCTTGTACATGTATTGGGAATGAATTGAATGTGATGTAGTGTGGATAAATGGATGAAAATCATGAAGTTGTTGTAGTTGTGTTGAAGCCGTGTCGGGGGCTGTTTTAGAGGAATTTATGGACTATTTTGTGTCATGTTTTGATTGTTGTTGTTATGGAAATTGTGGTGTATTGTATGCATTATGAATATGTGAATTGAGGTGTTAAAGAAATAAATCATGTTGAAGGGGGAAAACAGTCCAAACCGTGGACTGTTTTAATGTTAGGAGTGAATTAGTGTATGTTGAATGTTGATTATTGTTATGAACGTATAGTGAAAGTGAAGTTTAATGATTCAAGTTGAAATTGAAATGGTTTGTGGGCTGTTGTAAGAGTTAATATGATGCTAAAACAGTTCCAATAATCGTATAAGTAATGTTGTAAACGTGTTGTTGTCGTTGTAGTTGAAGTTGGAAAATTGCGAAGCGAAAATGGTAATGTTGTGTGTGTTGTTTGGCCATGGATAAGGGCCTGTTTTAAATGATGTACGGACTGTCCAAAGTTCCCTTAAGTCGTGTTTAAACAAGTTCGGATTGATACATGAAAGAATGACTAACAATATTAGCTTGTAGTACCAGTTGGTTTGAATGCGAACGAAACGTCGTCTAAATGTTGGAAAGGGATTGTTAACGTTAAAATACATATTGAATTCCCTCGTAGACTAATTGTCGCTCTTGATATCTTGATATAGGATAAGTACTATTGGGCAGCAAGTACAAGTTATAATACGACTAAACGCTAAAGGTATGTAAAGCCTATTCCTTCTTTCTTTTGGCATGTCCTAGACGTAAGTAAGAAATGATATGAACCTTGGGGTAAATTCTACTCTCTAGTTCCAAGCATGACTTATGATTCTATTCATTCCGTAATGTTATGGTCACGAGCCTACTATATGATTGACTAATGAATGATGTATAGAAGTTCCTACTCTTAAATAATTGCATAATTAGAGGCATACTTGACTATCAAAAGTTACACCATGTCAAATTGATACATGTACATGAAATCTGAAACGTTCCTTGCTATAACTTGTAATGAGATTTAAAAAGAACTGAATATGATTATTATCCTGACACTTTAGAGATGGTTAGTTACTTATCTATTGAGTCTCAAAAGATGATTTGCATGTATGTGGTTGCTTATTATTCTGCTCGTGCTTACCGCTATATCCTTCACTGAGTCCCGGGCCAGGACACGTTTTCGTGCGCATATTTACTATATTACTCACCGAGCCCCTCACTAGAGGGCCGGGACACGTTATATATATATGATGATATGATGACATAATGATATGGAGATGACGGCCAGGAGGGCATATATTCCTTATTACCGAGTCCCTCACTAGAGGGCCGGGACACGTATATGTTTATGTTATGATGCTATGATTATAATTACCGAGTCCCTCACTAAAGGGCCGGGACACGTTATATATGTTATATACAGAATGATTATTCAGCCTTGGTTATAAAACTCTATATTGATATTGATATGAGAACGATACAGATGAAATATGTTCAAAGGCAAGTTTTATGAAATTCTGTGTGTTGCATTGGGTCCTACATACCTTGTCTCAGTATGAGTCTATTACTATATTTCATGCTTTACATGCTCAGTACATATTCCGTACTGACCCCCTTTTCTTCGAGGGGCTGCGTTCATGCCCGCAGGTACAGACGCTCGTTTCGGAGATCCGCCAGCCTAGGATATCTATTCAGCTACTTTGGAGTGCTCCTTTGTTCCGAAGCCTAGCTTGTGGTATAACTCCCTTTTGTTGTATATATATGTGTTTATTCGGGGTACGGCGGGGCCCTGTCCCGTCATATGATACTGTCATTACTCTTAGAGGTCTGTGGACACATGTGTGGGTCTGTATATAGTTGTTGTTTCGTTGTGTGGATATGACTTATGTTTGGGGCGTACCCATTCGTAATGGTAGCCTTGTCGGCTTGCATATATATATATATATATGTTTGGGATGTTGCGTGTAGTGGCAGCCTTGTCGGCTTGCGTAGATATATATATGTTGTTGTTAAAGATCGTAACTCCTCAGGAGACAGGTTCCTATGACATACAGAATTGTGACAACTTTAAAATAACGTCCTGCCTTTTTGCAAATAAGTTCACGAAATGCTAGCTGTAGATAATTATCGTTAACAGGTGATATGAGTGTCCAACTCGGGCACTAGTCACGGCCTACGGGGTTGGGTCGTGACAAAAGTGGTATAAGAGCAGTTCAATCCTCGGAGTGTCTACAGACCGTGTCGAGTAGAGTCTTGTTTATAGATGTGTTGTGCACCACATTTATAAACAGGAAGCTACAGGACATTTAGGGTGTCATCTTTCTTTCTCATTCTAGATCATGCGATAGAGCTGTATTATCAGGATAATCTTTCCATAACAGATTGTTATGTTTACAGCGATGCCTCCAAAGAAGGTGACAGCCGCCCAGAAGGGCAAGTCGGTAGTTGGAGAGACCAGTGAGACCCGGAGGATTACTAGGGCTTATTCCCAATATGTGCCTGAGATTAGGCTTCAGTCAGCGAGCTCCGCTACACCACCATTATCAGAGGAGCCTAGGGCAGCAGCAGCTGCAGGTCAGGAGACAGATTTACCACCAGCTCCTGAGGTTCCAGCACCTGAGCCTCCAGCTCCCCAGCCAGGGGTGGAGGATAGGGCTATACGTGACGCAGTACAGTTATTGACCAGGTTGGTATCGGGAAAGGCTCGTAGACGCAGGTTAGGAGGTGATTATGCGGACAGACACGATAGTTTGAGGGTCCGTCATTTCTTGACTTGTAACCCCCAGAATTTTATGGGTCGAAGCCCGCGGAGGATGCACAGGAGTTTATTCGACAGATGCTGCGTACGTTGCGGGTGACTAAAGCTTCCGAGACTGAGTCGGTTGAATTGGCTTCATATCGGTTGCGTGATGTGGCAGTTAATTGGTATGAGTCCTGGGAGTTGTCCAGGGGTGAGGATGCTCCACCAGCAGTATGGGATGAGTTCGTGGAGGCTTTTCTGGGTCACTTTCTGCCTCCGTAGATGAGGCGAGCTAGAGTTGACAGATTTCTACACCTGAGGCATAATGGTAGAAGTGTTCGAGATTATAGCCTCGAGTTTGATTCACTGGCTAAGTACGCGCCCACTATTGTAGCTGACATGGCAGATAGGGTGCATCGTTACGTAATGGGGCTGGATAATTACTTGATTGATAGCTGTATGGCAATGGCTTCTTAAACCGGTATGGATGTCGCTCGAGTGCAGGCATATGCACAGGGGGTTGAGGAACGACAGAGAGGGCGTCAATTTAATAGGGAGTAGGACAGGGGTCAGCATAAGAGAGTTAGATCAGCTGGGTACTTTTCTGGTGACTCTCGGGGCAGGCAGCCCCAATAGCAGTATTGTAGATATCCTTCCCAGCCGGCACGGAGTGCACCTCCACGATCTACTGGTAGGAGGTTTGATAGCACGGGGTATTCGGGGGCTGGTCAAAGCTCCATGACTTCAGGTTTCCAGATGCACAGGAATACAGGCCAGATGAGACTACCTATACCTCCGTGTCCTCTATGTGGCAGACGCCATCCAGGGGAATGCCGTTTCATTACTGGTGCTTGTTTCTCTTGCGGCCGTCAGGGCCATACTATGAGGGAGTGTCAATTTAGGGGAGGTATGTGTCGCCTCTACTGTGTATGTGCAGTACTATCTCCCTACATATTATACCTGCAGAAAAAACACCACTCTGGAACCTGAGCATATTCCTATCTTTCCAAATCAGATACACCATTATACTTTAGACACTATCGACAATAGCCCAATACTTAGACTTCTTCCTTGCTCTCTGTCAATCCAGGATACCTCAAATGACCAGTCAGAAATGGTTCTAGGATGACCAAGCCAACCTAGTAATCTGGACAAGATGTACTTAACAATAGGACAAATAAAAACGCAAATGCTCAAACACTTCATCAACTAAGGCACAGAAAACACGGGTTTGAGGAAACAATAATGCCAAATTTTAAAAGTTTGTTGACAGTAGCAATTATCCTTTGTGCAGCAAGCCAAATGTTAAACTTATATCTAGGGTGTAGATGTGGTTGTAATATCATATGATTCCAAGGGACCCTGTGATACTGAGGACTCAACATGCGATATATCTTCTTAATGCTAAATACTCCCTCCACCTTTTGCAGCTGAAGCAAGTTGCTCATCAGGTCACCTTACATGCCCTGAAGCCTAGTTATGAGGCTCCTACTTCCTAATATTTTCCTGACCACCCAAGCAACATTCTTGGGTATAGGCATGTATTCCAAGGTATTATTCCTTATATAAAAGAAATCAATCCATTTGATCCACAAACAATCCTTCTTCATAGCAATAGCCCACAGATGTTTAGCCACAACAGCCTTATTCCAGAAGTATATATTCATAACATTAAACCCCCTAGCAGCTTGGGGCATGCATATCTTCTCCCATGAAACTAAGACTTTATTAAAGATAGCATAGTCTCTTGTCCATAGAAATGTCATGGCTCAAACCCGACCCTAGACGTAACAAGTATCTGATACTATGAACAACACCAGAAGGCCCTTATGAGTAATTAAACATCAAGTCCCTTTCTAAAATCTTTCATCATTTAATTAAACAATTTATCAATAATTAAGTAAAGATCATGATCACCATTTACGAAATAAAGTCAGTAGAAGTCTATAATAAATAAGTTGTCAAAACGTAGCAACACCCATGAGTGTTGAACAACGACTTCACGACTACCCACAAAATCAACAACTATCCATGGAGCCTCTAATAAGATAAAAGAAATAGTCTAAATTTAGGACGCAACCTGGAAACTAAAAGCAATAATAAAGGTATAAGGCACCCCACGAACAAGGTGTGGGCTCACCAAAAGACCGAAAGGAGCAAGCTCTCCTAGTCTGCACGCGTATCAAGAAATTGCTCCTCAACGTTACCTAACACACCATAAAAAACAACAATGGTACACTTGAGTACTGGGTATTCAGTGAGTGTTTCCGAGATAATAGTTAATGTAAAATAATATAATATAAAGCAAAAAACAATGTAACTAAAGCAGTTTGAAATCCAAAGATAAAACAGGTTGTTAGTAGAATCCGTTAAGAGAGAAATAAATCACCTTCAATCCACATGCCATTTTATCAGAATTACTTTTCCATTTATAAACTAAAGATTTCCATCAAATCACTCACGACCAATCAAAATCATGCCCATATAGGCCAAATCAATAAAATAAAGGGATGAACACTTAAGATTCCCTAAACCCGCATAGAAGCACCACATCGGGGTTGGTTACCCTTGATGGCTATCCTTCCTCCCAAATAGCTAGGCAAAACCACATTGGGGTTATGAACCCTCGATGTCCACTCTTCCTCCCAAATACATAGGCAAACCCCACTAGGATCTATAGTGACTATCATTCCTCCCGAGTAGCTAAGCCAAACACAAACAACATAAATCATGGCAAAATAGCCAATTCACAATCACAGCATAAAAGCCGAATCACTCATTTTGGATTATGTTCATCATCCCGTTAGTAGGGGTACCTCAAATCATAAATGGGTTTAGAAAACAAAATTCAACTCATTAAATTAGTTTCAAAAACCCCCGATTCCATTATGGGGTAGTCATGATCATCATGCCTCACCTTGAAGGAACTAGCATTATAAGGCGAGGGTATCAACAATGAATAGCATCAAGGAATCATGTCAAGATCACTAGCATCATAATAGCATCATATCATTATCATGGAACATATCTCATCTCTATCTCGTGGGAAACTGTTAATACTCTTTAGCTTTCATCTTTTGGAATGTAACAAGGTCATGGAAATTACCGGAAAGGAATCACCATATATATAAGAATCATGCCTTTGGAAAAAAGGGACTAGCCTCACATATCATTATATCTCTTCAACTCTATCGTCTAATTGCGTGCCCCTCAAGCTTGTGGTTCTACCTTCAAGGGAATTCGTACTAAGATTAGATAATACCACATCATATTTATTCCTCACATAACATTTCCTCAACATCATTAGCATCATCTATATCGAGATTATATTCATCTCATACTAAGAATTATGATTCACATTAACTTACTACCCAACATACCATTATTTCCATATTTAAGCTCATATTCCACTTTCTTCCATAATCCAAGTCTTTTAACAACTCAATATTCTCAATAACATGAAATACAAATTAAACTCACGTTAATCACTTGGGAACAATCCTTAAGTCAATCTACTCCATTAGAATAAAATCTCCCACTTGAATACCAAAGAAATTCTTACTCTTCACAAACCCTAATAGGCTTCCTAGTACATGAATCTCTTAATCTTTGCTTTTGATCTTGGTTTCTTGGTATAGATTTGTTGTAGAATTAGAGGAGGGTTTTGGAGAGTTCTAGAGAGATGTAGGATCTTTTTTTTTGGGAGAATATTGGAATAAAAACGTGGGAGCTTATATTTATAATCAGGGCTGGAAAATGCCATATCCATCGGTCCACGAGCAGGGTCGACGGTCCGTAGACATGCCCCGTCGAACTGCCACCTGAGATGTCTGATTACAGAACCCTATTGACAGTGCCAAGTGACGGCTCGTCGACGTGTTGACGGTCGTCCTTTGGACTTCCCAAACCTTCTTGAAAGAACTTCTAGAATTTAGCATTAAATTGTGCTCCTCTATCTGTGATAATAGATGCTTGGATACCATGAAATCGCACTATCTCCTTAAGATATAACCTTGCATAATCTTCTGCTGAATATGTGATTCTGACTGGAAGAAAATGAGTTGATTTCATGACTCTGTCAACAATCACCCATATGGAGTCATATTTTTGCCGAGAACGAGGAAAACCTACAATGAAATCAATATTGATCACCTCCCATTTCCAGGCTAGAATTTCCATGGCTTGTAACAATCCTCTTGGCTTTTGATGCTCAATTTTCACTTGTTGATAATTTGGATATTGAGCTAGAAACTCTGCTATGTCTTTCTTCATTCCATCCCACCAATACATCAACTTGAGATCATGATACATCTTTGTCGCTCCTGGGTGAATGGAATACCGAGAATAATGAGCTTTTTCTAGATTCCGATGATGTAGTCCTGCAACATTGGAACACATAGCCTGTCTTGGTATCTAAGAACTCCATCTGCAGAAATTTCAAGTGGAGACTTCTCTTTCTCAGGAAATATATCTCTATAATGACTCAACTGGGAGTCTTCTTATTGGCGCTCTCTCACCTCCATATCTAAAGACGTCATAGCTGGGTTGTGAGTACTAATTCCTGTATTGCCTGAATCAATTAGATGAACTCCGAGACTGGCTAGCTGGTGAAGCTCATGAGTTAATTCTTTTTTTCTCCAGAGGAACCTCACATAGACTACCCATTGATTTGCGGCTAAGTGTATCAGTTACTACATTCGCCTTTCCGGGGTGGTATAAAATACTCACATCGTAATCCTTTAATAATTTTAACCATCGCCTCTATCGTAGATTTAAGTCCTTATTTTTGAAAATATATTGAAGACTCTTGTGATCTGTATAAATATCAACATGTATGCCATACAAGTAATGTCTCCACATTTTTAGTGCATGAATAACCGCGGCCAATTCCAGATCATGGGTGGGTCGGATAGTTCTTTTCTTGTTTTCGCAACTGTCGGGAACCATAGGCAATGCGTTTACCATGCTGCATCAACACGCAGTCTAACCCAACACTAGAGGCATCACAATACACAACATAACCATCGGGTCCTTCTGGAAGTGTCAGAACTGGGGCTGAAGTTAATCTATCCTTCAATTCCTGGAAATCGCGTTCACTAGCATCGGTCCACTGGAATTTTGTCAATTTCTGTGTTAGCTTCGTTAATGGTGCTGAAATGGAAGAAAATCCTTCCACAAACTTTCTATAATAACTCGCCAATCCGAGAAAGCTCCGAACCTCTGTAGGCGTTGTAGGCCTTGACCAAGTTTTCACAGCCTCTATTTTCTGAGTATTGACTCGAATGTCGTCAGCTGAAATGATATGGCCCAGAAAAGTAACAAAATTTATCCAGAAATCACATTTTGAAAATTTAGCATACAACTCACGTGTCCGAAGAATTCCAAGGACAATACGCAAATGGTCTGCATGCTCTGCTTCTATCCGAAAGTATGCTAAAATATCATTAATGAACACGATCATGGATGGATATAAGAGATGCCTGAATACATTATTCATCAGATTCATAAATACCGCCAGAGCATTATTCAACCCAAATGACATCACCCAAAACTCATAATGGTCGTATCTTGTTCTGAAAGCCATTTTGGGAATATCTTCTTCTCTAACTCTCACTTGGTGATGCCCCGATCTAAGATCAATTTTGGAAAAACATTTGGCACCCTGTAATTGGTCAAACAAATCATTGATTCTTGGAAGCGGATATTTATTCTTTATCGTCACCTTGTTCAGCAGCCTATAATCAATGCACATCTGTAAGGAACCATCTTTCTTTCTTACAAATAAGGCGGGTGCTCCCCACGGTGATGAACTGGGCCTGATAAATCCTTTCTCAAGCAAATCTTTCAATTGCGCCTTCAGCTCCTTCAACTCTGCAGGAGCCATTCGGTAAGGAGGAATATATATAGGCTTGGTGTCCGGCAACACATCAATAGCAAAATCAATCTCTCTTTCCGGAGGAAGGCCTGGGAGTTCATCTGGAAATACATCCAGAAATTCATTCACTACTGGGACGGATCGAAAAGTCGGCGGCTTTGCTTCGGTGTCATGAAATCGGACTAGGTGATAAATATAGCCTTTAGCTATCATCCTCCTGGCCTTAAGGTAGGAAATAAACCTACCCCTGGGAGACGTTGTATTACCTTTCCATTCAAGCACGGGTTCTCTCGGGAATTGAAATCGAACTATCTTTGTTCTACAATCCATATTAGCATAACAAGAGGCCAACTAATCCATGCCCATAATCACATCAAAATATAACATTTCTAGTTCAATCAAATTAGTTGTAGTCTGGCGATCACATACCACAAGCACACAATTTTTATACACTTGCCTCGCTATTACGGGATCACCAACCGGAGTAGACACTTCGAAAGGTTTAATTGGCTCGAGTTTCACCATAATATGGTAAGCAATATAAGGAGTAATATAAGACAACGTGGAACTCGGATCAATCAATGCATAAACGTCACGAGAGAATATGGATAGTATACCTGTAACCATACCCGGGGAGGACTCAAGCTCCTGATGTCCGGCTAAAGCATAAATACGGGGCTGGGTACCACATGAACTGGATGCTCCCCATCTGCCCTACCACGACCTGCTGGAGTCTGGGAAGTCTGCTTCACGGGGCGCACAGATGAAGATGAACCGGCTACTGATCCTGTGGGCTGAACCCTACCTCTACCATACCTCGAGGAACAACCACGCATCACGTGGCCAGTCTGTCCACAAACATAAAAAGCATTTGAAGCTTGGCAACACGGCCCCGAATGTAACATTCTGCACTGACTACATCGTGGGATGGTGGTCTCCTCTGACTATAATCACCTCCAAACTAGAAACCCGAAGCTCTCGAGCTCTGACCCTGTCCTGAATGAATGGAGCGGTCAAATCTCCTACCTACAAACTGAGGAGGTGCACTAGTCGCGAACTGGCCCGAGTACCTGGAATATTGTTATTAGGCCCCCCTATACTCACTACTAGCAGATCTGGCCCTCTTACTCTGCCCTCTATCAATATCGCGCTCACCCCTTGGCGGATATTGCTGCTCTTCTAAATTCTGGGCGTGAGCCTGAATACGGGAAATATCCATCCCCTCTTGCAATGAAGCTGTCAGGCAATCTTTGAACAAATGTGGCCCTAAGTCACTCACAAATTTGTGTACTCTATATCCCATGTCAGCCACCATAGTCAGAGCATACCTAGCCAATGAATTAAAGTGAAGGCTATACTCCCAGGTACGCAATTTACTACTAATTTTTGGACATCCTTTCAGGAAGGTTTGGGAACTAGAGTGAAATTGAGCACTGCCTTTCATCCTCAAACTGACGGGAAAGCGGAGAGAACTATTTAAACTTTTGAAGATATGCTACGAGCCTGTGCAATCGATTTTGGAGGAAGTTGGGATGAACACCTACCTTTGGTGAAATTCGCGTACAACAATAGCTATCAAGCGAGTATTCAGATGGCTCCTTTTGAGGCTCTTTATGGAAGGTGTTGTCAGTCTTCAATTGGTTGGTTTGAACTAACGGGAGTAGAGTTGTTAGGCCCTGATTTAGTTCATGAGGCTATCGAGAAGGTAAATCTTATTGTGCAGCGATTGAAGACCGCACAGAGTAGACAAAAGTCTTATACGGACAGGAGGCATAGGGAATTGGAACTTGCTGTTGGTGACAAGGTTTTCTGGAAAGTGTCACCTATGAAGGGGGTAATGCGTTTTTGCAGAAAAGGCAAGCTTAGTCCTCGCTATATTGGTCCTTAGGAGATTACGAAAAGGGTTGGGAAGGTAGCGTACGAGTTGAGATTACCGGCTGAGATGTCCATGGTTCATCCGGTGTTTAACATTTTGATGTTGAGATTGTACAAACCTGATCCTTCCCATATCTTGAATCATGAACAGATTGAAATTAATGAGGCATTGTCTTATGAAGAAGAGCCAGTTCAGATTTTAGATCGTCAAGTTAGAAGGTTGAGAACAAAGGATGTAGTATTGGTTAAAGTGTTATGGTGAAACCATAACACTGAGGAAGCTACTTGGGAAGCGGAGGAGGACCTGAAGAAAAGATATCCTCACTTGTTCCCTACTACAGGTATATGTTGAACCTTTCGGATGTATTTTCCTGTGAAAGTTTAGAGTGAAGTATAAATCTCACAATTGTGTTTAGTCTTGAATGATGCATTCGTTATATGTTTAGTCGTATGTTATCTCTGAGGATGTTTCACCTTGCTAGAAGAACTCTTGAAATTCTGAAATTTGAGGTTTAGTAAAGAATCCTAGGCCATGACTTTCATTCCGGGACGAATGATTTTAAGGGGGGGGGGGGGGGGGAGAATGTAACATCCCGTAAATCTGAGTTAGGTGTGAATGTATAAAAATCTAGTGTTAAGATGATATTATACCTATATGAATCCATTCTTGATGAATTCGGGTGGAAGATGGTTGTTTTGTACTCAAACCAACAATTGAAGTTCTTAAGGGCTCTTAAATTCGCCTAAGTTTTGGTAGGTCTGTCTTCTGGGAGATTTTCACGAAAATGTGTTGCGAATTTGGAAAAACTTCCTTGATAAAAGTTGTAGATCTTTGAAATATCTTTCCAATGGTAGGACGCCCAGCACAAGAAAAGTTATGTACAAAAATTTATTATCGTTTTATTGAGTGAATGACAATTGTCGAAAGAATAAATACGCTGGGCCCGCGTGGCGGACCTAGCACGGAAGAATTCAGCTGCAGACCAAAATAAAAACATGATCAGGTACTGAGCCCGTGACGCGGAATCAGCACATATCGGGGGATATTTTCTGGATTCGAATTTTCTTTAAGTCCTACTTCGTTGTGTTATTTCCCACTTCGTTTCAAATCAACATTTCTGAGGAAAAGAACCTTAGAAAGGTCTCTCTAACCCTAAGGTAATTCCTCATTCAATATTGATCATTCCCACACCATATCCACCCCCTCTTGATAGCAAATCATCTCTCTAAAACCCTAAGTTCTTGTATTCTCAAGAAGAAGAAGATAGGAGTGTGTGGAATTCGTCTAAGGGTGTGATTGTGAACCTTGGGAATTCTGTTTAGTAGCTTTTTGCGGGATTAAGGTACGTCTAATTTTAAAATCATTGTTTACTATAAAGGTGATTTGTATGTCTCTCTTTCGAACACTTATTCTGAATGAAAATCACTTTTTGAAACTATTTTGGAAGTATAAATTTTATTCAAGATTCTTTAATGAATGAAAGGAAAACTGATCTTTTCATGTTTCTTGAACTCTAATTCATGTCTAAATGGTGGTTAATGCGTGTATGGGGACAAACCCACATTAAACCTAGATAGTAACAAACCCTATATATGTATAAGATATTATGAATGTTTTCCTCTATGAGGGATACTTAATAATGATGGTTAAGAGTTGGTAATGACAATCTCATTGATGAATAGGGACATGAAAATCTTTTGTAAAGAAGTTATACTTTTTTAAAACATTGATTGGAATGACTTATTCTTTTGATTGGCATAATAAACTTTAATGTTATTGATGGTGTGACTACTTTGAGACAAATTGTGAATCGGCTTCGACGCCATTGGACTTTGTTGTTATGTTTTCCTTGCTATTCGGGAGGAAGAGTATCCACTATAGATCCTAGTGTATTAATTGCCTAGCCATTCGGGGGGAAGAGTGGCCACTTTCGGGTTCGCTACCTGGGGTGTATTAATGGCCTTGCTATTCGGGAGGAAGAGTAGCCACCGTGAATCCATATTCCGGTGTACTGCGCAGTGTTGTTGATATTGAGTTGGGCCTATATGGGCGATTGTGATATCCATCTTTATTATGGAACTACTATTATGACTGATTGATTTAAAGCATAATGGAAACTGGGACTTTCAAAGGGATTGTAAACTGTTTAAAAAATGATGTTAAGAATCACAAAGTGAAATAAATGTTTCTTTTTATACTATCTTTTCTGGACTGATTTCTTTATGTATTACTATAATTTATTTTCGTATTACTTGTTGTCCCCGAGACACTCAATGAGTACGAAGTACTCAAGCATACCATTGTTGTTTTTTATGGTATGTTAGGTAACAGAGAAAAACAGGTTCTTGATACTTCAGGCGCTTAGGAAGGACTTGCTGTTGCTGCTGATTTGGTGAGCCCACACGTTTATTCGTGGGACACCCTATTTATTCGTTCAATAATTATTAGTTTTTGGGCTGCGCCCCAATGAGTCAAACTATTATTTCTTTATCCTAGAAGCTCCATAGCATGCATTCTTGTGGGTAGTTGTTGAGTTATTGATTAACTCTCAGGCACATTGTTGTGTTTGACAAGTATTGATTACTAAAGACTTCCACTAAATTAATTCATATATGCATGATTTATTTACCTTTATTGTATAAACTGTTGGAGGCGAAGGTTGAACCTGGCGGGTTCAAGTATTATTATTGTGTTGTTTAGGTTCTTCCGATGTTGTTCATGACGTCGGATGCTGGTCACAGCTAGGGTGGGTTTTGGGTCGTGACAACGTCATATACCGTAACTCAAAAAACACCAGCACGCAGAAAAGGCCCAGCATAGAAATATCCGATAATCCAACATATCTGTATATATGCGAGCCGGCAAGGTCGCTACAACATCGCGAGTATCATAAAGCCGACAAGGCTCAAACGAAAGTATCAATGACCAAAACAAGGCTATCGTGACCATACACAATAGATACATACCCCACTATGTCTACCAGCCTCTCAAAGTGTACATGTGAACATATATTACACTTGCAGAAAAGTACCAAAAGACAGCAAGTCCGGGGTAGTGGCACTTGCTGATACTGCTGAACTTGGAAAATCCTACTGTGGTCGCTCCTTAATAACCCTATCAGAGCCTGTAGCACAAAATTCAGCGTCCTGTGCAATGGGACATCAGTACGGATAAAAGTACTGAGTATGTATGGCTGGAATCAACAACATAAGTAGGACGCAGATATAAAGAGAATAGAAGTAACTTGCCATCTGAGATCGTACAAGATACAATGCATGAGTTTAAAAATCATATGCAAACATATGCATGTATATAATTAGTATAATCATCATAACGTACCCGGCCTTTTTAGGACTCGGTGTAAAACGTACCCGGCCCTTTCGGGACTCGGTATGTAACGTACCCGGCCCTTTTCGGGACTCGATATGTAATACGAACTGATCAGTGGTTGCACAATAGGTGTCGTACCCGACTGACTTTGGCGCGGCTCCGTGTAGTAAAATAGTGCATATATATATTTATACTATATATAAGTGCCAATCTCAATTTTTGGTCGTCCTCACATTGCAAAAGATGAATTTTGATTGGTTGCTTACTTACACATGTCTGTTACTTCTTGCCTGTTCCATTTTTGACACACACATCTATTTTTCTTCAGCCCACGTGAGGTGGGCCCTACAATATTTTGTCTATTTTGTTTTAGCCCCTTGCTCCCTTTAATTTATATTATGAGTATCATATTTTTAACTTTTATATTTAGTTCAAACAAATAGTAATTTTTACATAATCAAAAGAATATTAATGGAGTAGCTTTTTTCCTTCTTTCAAATTTACCCTTATTTAGATAAAAAAAAAATTAGCATGACCAAGAAATTATATTAAATTGGTACTATTTAATTAAGGATAATTTAGCGAAATCGTTCCTCACTCTCTCGGGATAAGTATTTATTTAAGGGGTGTGTCCTAGCTAATAACACCATATCATATGAACCGAGTGGAGTTTTAGTTTATCCTTTACATTATTTATCATTATACATTTTAGTAAAATTCAGTCAACTGTGGAGCCACATTTTGGTATCTTACGGGAGCATTATTAGATCTTATTGATTACTCTCTCTTCATTTCAATTTATGTGGGACTTTTCATTTTCCGAGAGTTAATTTGATTAATCTTTGAAGCTAAATTAAATTACAGCCAGCTCATACCCAAAATCAATTTAATATTTTATGTTAAACTAAGATATTTAAAAATTATACAAAAGTACTATAATTACAATTTTAACTGGTGATTAATATTTTTAAGTATAAACTATATATGGAGAACCAAATTGATTCTTGAGGTTCATTTAATGAATTTAATATTTTCCTTAATTTCATCTAACACTAAACTTAAATCACCACATTTAACTAACATAAACTCTTGCGGCATGAAGTATCATGAGTGAAATTAAAACCTTATAAATACCAAAAAAATCTATTTCAATCTATAAATAAGGAAATCATATAGCCAGAAATTCATAAAAACGTCAAAAAATTCAATTGATGATTTTCATCAAGTTGTAATTATTGTATATAATTTAGATCATGTTACTTTACAAAATGTTGAGTCGCTTGCATGTCTTTGATAATTCTCCTGCCAGACTTCCTTCCCCATAAAATAAATTTTGTTTAAAAATTATCTAATTAAGAGAAACTTTAAAAATTTAAAAGACTTATCCTGTTATATCCCGGGTTTTCGCACATTTGGAAAATTAGAAATAATCTTGACTTGTAAGAAATAAAGTCATAATTGATTCCATCTAACGCATGAGTTGTTTTTGAAAGAATATTAATGTGAAAGGGTCGAGGGAGGCTAAGGGAAAAACGTGGAATTTTGGAAATTAGTTTCGGGAATTACAAAAATAAAATTTGTAGCCAATTGGGCTTGTAAAATAAGAAGCAAATGAGGCCCAAATCAAGGGGGGGGGGGGGGGGGGTGGCCGGCCAACATGGCCTTGGCCCAAACCCATTTAAGTAGTCATGTGCTTGGTCAGGTGACAAACAAGACAAAAGGGGATAAGTCTTCATCTCTTCAAGAAAATTCAAGAAAAATATCAAACAAGCAAAGAGAGAGCAAAGAGTAGAGGGTTCGGCCATGTCCATGATTTTTCACCCCTCAAAAATCTTGTTCTAAAAATTGTTGTCTTGTGATTTTCCTACTAAACTAAGTGCCCTCTTCAACTTGGTGTAGTTGTCTTGGAGGAAGAAGCACTTGGATCCTCAATTTGATCACCTATTCAAGTGAAGAAGACTAGGGAAAAAGGTAAGAAATTATCCCTTGTTCTTGTGTTATGAAGTCATGTTTATGTTGTAGTATGTAGGAATGAATTGATTGTATGGAAATATGGAAGTTTTCAAAGTTGGTAGGAGATATAGTATATGGCCGTGTGTGTATATATGTTGTATAATTATGGTGAGTTTAAATTATGTCATATTCTAGTAGTGATTGTGGTAAAATGCATATTGGGAATGAAAGTTGAATGAAATTAATAGAAGTGGTTAGTGGGGTGTTTGGCCGTGTGGTTTGGAGTGTGTGGAATGGAAATGGATTAAGTTTGTTTAATGTGTTATTATGATACTTGCAATGAATATGGAGATAAAATGATATAAGTTTGTATCGAAATGGAATATTGAAGCTTATGTCGTTTTAGTGCGATTTTACGACATTATGACGATGAAGTCATTAGGTTGCTAATTATGACAAGTATTAATGAACTGGGAAGAAGGAAACATGTTATGAATGCGTATGCCAAAGATTAGGAGTTTTGGATAAATTATGACTTTGGCGGAAAGTTTGTATATTATGTATATCGTGTGTATAATTTGAGGAAAACGATATGAAATGCTTATAAACTATGTTGTGGTGATCTAGATTGATAATGAATGTGAAATCGTTGAGATTAGTTTGAAAGTTAAGGTTAAAGTAAAGGTTAGGGCAATATGTCGGCAAGTAGAACTAGTTGTGCCATATTGTGTTTCTGGTGTTTGTTGTTGATGTTGATGTTGTTGTTTGGATTGTTGTTAATGATTGTGAGCCGAGTTGAATTCTCGGGGGTGCTATATGTATAGGGGAAGTGCTGCCGAAATTTCGGTAGACAAATATGAGTTGAATTGAATTCGTAGCATCTATAGCTTACAATTGGTAAATGTGACCATTTGCAGATTTTCGACGAAACGGAGAGTGAGCTTGGATAGGCTTAAAAAGCTCAAAAGGTATGTAAAGCTACCCCGATCCTTCTTTTGGCATGCCTAAGTGTATTAGGATCGAATTCGGGCCTCGAAAGACTTTCTGCCCCTTGGAATCCGCAAGTGAAAATATCATTTTTTCTTTCAGTAAGATTGAACTCTTTTGGTATGTTTTCTTGGAAATTATGCAAACCTTCTCTAAACTCCTTGGAAAGCTACAGAATGTTCGTAGAACCTTTATAGGTGATCCCATAAGCTTAAAGGGCGTAATTTGGACCCATCGTCTTGCTTGTCCCGAGGTGGGCCCACTATTCCCGGTTTTGCCCTTAATGTACTTAAGTCTTCTTTTCGAATAGTTCTTAAAAGAAACGTTTTGACTACCATTCTAATTACCTAACAAACATTGTTTTAAATATTCCATTAAGTCTGATAAATTGTTTTGATACTCGAAACTCATTTACTATGATTCCTTCCGACATCATTGGATCGGTTTGTCTTTGATATGCCTCATCGAGTCTATGGAAACATTCATGATATTTTAATTGCATTAGTCTCTCACTACTCCATTCGTGGATGCCCCAATGTTTCGCACACTGAGCCCGGGCCAGGATATGTTGTCAAGCGTGATCCTTTGCATTGTTCGCCGTGCCTCGATGTGAGGGGGCAGGTATACGCGTACATGGGTTTGTGGAGTATGCTGTGCCATGTACGCTTGTTCTGATATGATTTACTATGGCCATCTGATATGACATATTATGTTACGGGGTTATGCCCCTATTCTGATTCTTCTGTGTTGTGGCACCAGCGTCGGGAGGGTGGCCACGTTCTGTCTGCCGAGTCCCTTGGCAGGGGCCGGATTGGATATGACATATGTTTCTGTACACACTCCGCATGTTTTGAAAATATATATCTGATACTTTGTATTTTCTGTTTACTTTTTGTACGTTCTATACCAGTTATGATTTTGTTTCTGCAACTCAGGCTTTACATATTCAGTACATATTTCGTACTGACCCCCTTTCCTCGGGGGCTGCGTTTTCATGCCGCGCAGGTACCGACGACAGGTTTGCTGATCCGTCCGCTTAGGATCTCATTCTGCTATTTTTGGAGCGCTCTTTTATTCAGAGCCATCTTTTGGTATAGTCTGTCACTTCTATATATGTATATTCTCGTTCATGGGTACGGCGGGGCCCTGTCCCGTCATATGATTCTGTCGGTCTGTTAGAGGTCTGTGGACATGTTTGTGGGTTGGGATCTTTCTGTACAGCTGTGTGTATATGTTGTGTTTGGGCGATTCCATTCGCCGCGGCGGCCGGTCCGCATATATTTAAATGTTACTCTGTTGGCCCTGTGTGGCCTTTGTTGGTATTTTCTGCGTGCAGGGTATATGGGATGGTCCGTAAAACAAAGGAAACTCTGCCGAAATTTTTCTGGAGATTATCTAAATTGGAACTAAAGCCTTGTCGGCTTCTGCTATATACTAGAATGTGATTGAGTGCCCAGATCGGGCACTAGTCACGGCCTACGGGGTTGGGTCGTGACATATCCACAATACATATTTAACATGCCACTGGATTATATTAAATATGCAGTAAAAAAATATGACACAAATTATACTTCTTTAAAAAAAAATTACTATTTTTATATTTTAATTTTGGGCCCGGGTTAGCACGGGCATCGTGTAACTAGTATATATATATATATATATATATATATATATATATATATATATATATATATATATATATATATATATATATATATATATAGACAATGCATAATAAGACAATGAAGTAACAACGGCGTTTCGGAGTGACATAAGGTTGTAACCTCCAAACAATTTATGGAACCCGTATCGAATCAAAGAAATAACTAAATGACAATAGACATGATAAGATTTTCAGAATCAATCAAATAATTATGACATTAAGGTTTGAAATACAAAGCATAAGAATGGAGTGAATTTCCTATGGCCGCTCATGTTCATGTTCTAGTTGGATTCGTGCCAAAGAAAGAGAGAAACGAATACCTTACATACCTTATTCGTCCAGTCACCACTTAAAGGATCCTTTAATCCGATGCTCGCCCTTCACCCGAACCTATATAGCGAGAAATACATCTTTAATCATACTTTCATCATATTTCCCTTCAGCTTATATGTACTAGTTATCGAAGACTAATTTGGGTTACGAATATTTGGGCAGCATCTCCCCTATATTATCTACTTTCTCCAAATACAAAAATAACTCCCAAACAATACCAACAACATCAACAACAATATCATCAATATTCTACAAGATAAATATGTACAATTCTATCCAAAACTCCCTTCAAACTTCAATCCATAAGCCAACAACACCAACACAATAATTATAACTCTTATCCTCATAAATATTCCTAAATCAACATTAATAAATAGTGATTCATACCTTATCCTTATTAGAATAGAAAGATCTTCAATATTACTTTAGGTCCAAGCCAACTCCAATGCAAAATGAAACTATAATCGCGACTACACGCTATCCGGATCTCGATTAGTACTCTGTCACTCAAAATTTCTCAAAATCCTCACTTTGTGGTGTATATAAGCTCTCATATGTTTGATGAGCTTTTTGGATTATTTGGGGAAATTATTATGCAGGAAAATTGGGTTTTTACCCTTTATATAGTGGATTAGAGTCGGTTGGCACCGACTCTACGCGCTGCCTTGGGGCGCGTTCATGCAGAGTTAGCAAGTGCTACTCTTTGCGTTCGCACCACCCTTTGGCACGCTCACGCAGGGGTAAGTCCTGCACTGGCAGTCCGTCTTAAAATGCACATAATTCTCTATTCCGATGTCGGATCGACGCGCGATTTGTTGCGTTGGAAACTAGACTTCCCGAGCTTCATTTTAGGCTTTTATTTTGCTTCAAAACTTCTCATATACCTTAAGATACTCCTTCCTCAAATAGGGAAAAAATTACCCCTCCTATTTCCTCCAAAATCCAATAAACTTCATTTCCTTTATTCACTTGCCCTCCAATCCTTCCGCAGCTTATTATATGGACTTAAACCCTCATAAACATAAAATAAGTCCATCTAATCTCATGTATCCTTGGAGGTAACACCAATGTCCATACTTAAAACAACTAACACCTACGAATTTCAACGTACCAAACTATGGGGTGTAACATTCTCCCCCCCCCCCCCCCTTAAAAACATTCATCCTCGAATGTTGGAATACTTAAGGTATAATCATACATTTCAAATTTTATGAAACTTTAGTAAAGTATCTTTTGCAATTGGAGCACTGCTAATTTTCTGCTTATTACAATTCCAATTTATATGTCTTGTAGGATACCGTACTCGACGACACATAACATGCAGTACTTAGAATAATATTTCCCATCATATTGACTCTCAAGAGGTTAAATATGACTTTTACCTTGTAAGTGAATTGTGGGTAAAGCAGAATCTTGCAAGGATTCCTCCGGAATAGTGTCATCTGTGGTAGGGAATAAATGGGGATACTTGGACTTCATTTTTGCTTTAGCTTCCCACATCATCTCTTCCCTATCTTTACTCCTCCATAGAACCTTTACTGAAGCCACATCTTTATTTCTGAGTAGGCAGACTTGTCAATCAAGAATAACAATTGTTCTTCCTCGTATGTCAATTTTTCTGTAACTTGTATATCATCAACAGGTACCATTCTGGAGGGATCTCCAATACATTTCCTCAGCATGGACACATGAAAAACTGGATGAACCGCTTGCAGTTTTGATGGTAGCTCCAATTCATAAGCTACCTGGCCTACCTTTCGGACAATCTTATAAGGTCCGATATATCAGGGACTGAGCTTCCCTTTCTTACCAAATCGCATCACGCCCTTCATAGGTGATATTTTCAGAAACACCCAATCACCTACCTGAAACTCCAATTCTCGTCGTTGTACATCGGCATAAGATTTTTGACGACTCTGAGCTGTGCATAACCGTTCCTGAATAAGCTTTACCTTTTCAATATCCTGATGAACAATGTCTGGCCCAAATAAGTTTGCTTCTCCGACTTCAAACCATCCGGCAGGTGACCTGCATTTCCTGCCATATAAAGCCTCATATGGAGCCATCTTGATACTGGCATGATAGCTATTGTTATAAGCAAACTCTATCAGAGGCAAATGATCATCCCAACTCCCTTGGAAATCCAGTGCACAGGCTCGTAATATATCTTCCAAAGTATGAATAGTCCGCTCAGCCTGCCCGTCTGACTGTGGATGGAAAGCCATACTAATATTTACTCAAGTTCCAAGGCTTTCCTGAAAATATTTCCAGAAATTTGTCGTAAACTGAGCGCCCCTGTCAGAAATAATGGACACTGGAATGCCGTGAAGACGCACAATCTCTTTAAGATAAAAGTTAGCATAGTCTTCAGCAACATAAGTGGTTCTTACTGGCAAGAAATGGGTTGATTTAGTTAACCTATCAACTATCACCCAAATAGAATCGAATTTGTGACGAGAACGGGGCACTCCTGTGATAAAATCCATATTAATCACTTCCCACTTCCACATTGGGATCTCCATTTCTTGTGATAAGCCACTGGGTTTCTGATGTTCGATCTTTACCTATTGGCAAGTGGGGCATTGAGCTACGAAGTTTGCAATATCATTCTTCATACCATTCCACCAATAGAAGCCCTTGAGGTCATGATACATCTTGGTGGATCCGGGATGAATTGAATACCGGGAGTAATGAAATTCTAACATGATCCTGTCTCGAAGCCCGGTTACATTTGGAACGCACAAACGGCCTCGATATTTGAGAATCCCATTTGAATCCAGTTCAAAGGCTAAGATGCAATTTTGTTTCATTCCTTCCTTAGTGCTAGCTAAAAATGGATCCTCACTCTTGTTACACCCCGTAGTTTCGTATGTTGAGATTCGAGCTACCTTTCAGGAGGTGTGTGAGCTTATATGTGTTAAACTTATGGTTATAAGGATTCAAGTTCATATAATAAGCTATGAAAGGATTGAAGGGCAAGTGAATTAAGGAAATTAAATTTGTCGGACTTTGGAGAAAATATGAGGAGCAATTTGGTCCAACTTGGGGGACGAATATCTCTTAGCATATGAAGTGTTTTAAGGTGAAACAAAAGCCCAAAATGAATTTCTTCAAGTCTAGTTTCCAACACAATAAACAGCTCATCGATTGGACTTCGGAGTAGAGAATTATGGACGTTACAAGTTCAGCTGACAGAGCGGAAACTCATGCTACAGTACTGCTACAGTACCGACTTGCTACAGTACTGCTACAATGACCCGACCCGAATTTGACCCACTATTTTAGGACCAAATCTGATCCAAAACCTCATTTTTCAGCCAAGAATTCTCCAAATATTTCCCAAACCTTCTAGAAAATCCTCCCAACTTCTATCCATTAGATTTTAACGCGAATTAAGTATAATCTCTGGATTTAAGGTTGGACAGCGCGTAGTTGCGATTATACTATCGTATTGCGGTGAAACTTGGCTTGGATTAAAGGTGATAATCGAATATATTGCAATTCTAGCGGCTGAAATGTATGAATCTTTCCTTATTAGTATTGATTTAAGCTTACCTACGGTGGAAAAGTTACTAAATGAGCATATAATGAATTTATGGGTCGAGAAATTGGATGAAACATCGTGTGAGATGTTCATGGAATATTTTGGTGTTGATAATATTATTTTTGATATTGGTATTGTTGTTGTTGTTGTTGGTTGCTAAATTGAGATTTCGGGTTAGGCATATAAACAGGTGAGATGTTGCTCGAATTTCGGCAGATTCTAAAGGGATTTTAATTAAAGGCTTAAGAAAACTGTATGATGGTGAGCCTAATAATAGTATAAACGATTTTATATGTAGATTACAAGTCAGGAGATAAGTGGGAAGGTCAAGGAGCAAGATTCCAGGTATGTTAAGGCTAGAACCTTTCTTTCTAAAGGCATGATTCCTTGTTGTAAACCTTTGTACTATATCCATAATATTGTTGCTTCCACAAATGCTAGAAGCCTATGAATCTCATGATCCTTATGATATTATTGAGCTTATTCATGACCTTTGGAATTAGTCATTGTGATTGATCTCACCATATGATACTTGTTCCTTCAAGGTGAGAGATAGTGATGACGATAGTTCTAACAATCCAACGAGTTTAGGAAGGTGTCTTAAGGAATGTTTTATAAGAAATGAATAGGGTGCTAGCACAGGATCTCTAATGAGGTATTTAGTGTTCGAAGAGAGGTTTAGGATGTACCTTAACACTTGGTTAATGTTTAGTCAAGCGGGAAGAAGTACTATTGACCTGAGTTGTGCTTATAAGTTTTATGTGATTATGTAGACCCTACGGTTAAGTGATGACCCTGGGAAGGGCATAGAGATTACTAGAAGATGTTTAGTAATGATGTTGATTATAATTACCATTGGTCTACGACCAGTCGGGTAGATGTTACCACCGGGCTATGGCCGGTTGGGCAGATATGTGTTTACCACCAGGCTACGGCTGGTTGGGCAGTTATTACCACTGTGCTACGGCCGGTTGGGCAGATGTATATATTTACCACTGGACTGCAGCCAGTCAGGCAGTTACCACCATGCTACGGCCGGTCGGGCAGTTACCGCTGATCAGTCGAGCAGTTGCGCTTTACCGTCGGGCGATAATCGGATGGGCGATTACCACCGGACTGCAGTCGGTCGGGCATTTAGCACTGATCAGTTGGGAAGTTAGTATAGGATGATTAGTAAAATAAAGGCACAGTACTGTACATAGATATGGTTAAGCATGCGAGAGTATAGAGAGAGACATGTATCATATATGGATCGGGTTGCACGCCGCAACACATATTCAGATAATGTTTGATGATGAGGTAACCAGGACTATGGTAGGGTATACAGACCTAGTAAAGATTGCAAGAAGATGAAGAGGTATGTATACATATGCTAGATTTCGATCGGTAGTTCAGAAATGCCAGGTTGATTCTTATTCTTCTCATCTTTAGTATATGGCTATTTTGTTTCACTTTCTGCCTTGCATACTCAGTACATTGCTCTTACTGACGTCCCTTTGTTGGGGGCGCTGCGTTTCATGCCCGCAGGTCTTGAAATATAGCTTGACGGATCTTTTAGTAAGGATACCAGCTCAGCAGGCAGAGTCGTGGCACTCCACTTGCTTCGGAGTTGCCCTGTGAGTCAGCATGGCTGCATATGCATTTGCATAGGTATGGCGGGGCCCTGTTCCGGCCACTTGATGTCATGTATTCCTGTAGAGGCTCGTAGACAGATATGCACAGTTAGATATCTTATAATTATCTCGACTTGTACTATGTTGTATACTTATTATGGATAGCCTTACCGGCACATGCACTCGAGATTAGTTTGAAGACGTAAGTATGTTATCTTTTGGGCTTGTGCCCCTATGGCTTATAGTACCTTGGTCTTATGTTGCCTTTTGAGATACAAAAAACATGAGTTACAGTCGGTTCGCTCGGTTGCCGTAAGGTGCCGAGTGCCAGTCACGCCTTACCATGGTTGGGGTGTGACAACTCTGTTCAGTCTTTACATCTGAGGCAAGAGTTGATTGGGATATGCTCTGTAAGATAATCCCAGTGTCTTCTGAATCCAGCAGGAGAGCTCCCAGATTTGCTAAGCGATAAAATTCTCTAGTCATTTAAACTTTTCCGCTAGCACATACAATAGGCTACCCATTGACTTGCGACTTAGTGCATCAGCAACAACATTAGCTTTGCCAGGGTGATACAAAATCACAGTATCATAATCCTTTAACTGTTCGAGCCACCTTCGTTGCCTCAAATTTAGTTCCTTTTGTTTGAATAGATATTGAAGGCTTTTATGGTCTGTATAGATATCAACATGGACTCTATATAATTAATGCCACCATATTTTCGTAGCGTGAATCACTGTTGCCAATTCCATATCATGGGTTTGATAATTTTGCTCATGTTTCCGTAACTGTTAAGAGGCATAAGCGATCATCTTACCATTTTGCATTAGTACACACCCCAGGCCTGTGCGTGACGCATCACAGTAGACAATGTAACCCTCGATGCCATCTGGAAGGGTAATGTTACACCTCGAAAAAATTCATGTCGTCATGTGATAGATAGACTAACACAGGCTGAGATGTATACGATGTCCCTACAAGTAAGAAAGGTTACTTGGTGATTCTAATTAAGATTCCAAAGACATTCGAGGCAAGAGAAGAAAGTTCGTTGAGGAAGGTTATAAGTCGTGTTTTGGGAAGGCTTTGCAAAGTACCAAGCTAATGTTGATTTAAAATTGTCTTGGGGAAGAGTTATAATGCTCCTTAGATTGCTAATGAAGAGTTAAATAAGTGTTAAGAAGGTTCCATAAGGATTGGAGATCAAACGAAACGACAAGGACAAGTTCAAAAAAGAGGTAAGTTATACGACCCATGATGTGGTCCGTATATCTTTATACGGTCAGTATAGTGGTCCGTATAACCATCACAGTGAGGGGTGTTCACTGGGAGTATTATACGATCACTTATATAGACCGTATAAAATTATACGGACCGTATGAGGTACCGTATAATGGTTGCAGAAAGGATGATTGCTGGTGCAATTTCACGGTCACTTATACGGACCGTATACGTTTATACAGACCGTATAAGTGTCCGTATAATCCATGACGGGTCAGATTTTCCCAATTATAAATATCAGACCCCAAGTTATTATTTTAATTTCTCATTTCCTCCACACTTCTTGAAATCTCTAGAACACTCCATATATCTTATAAACACAAATTCAAGAGAGATCAAAAATCAAATGCCAAAATTAGTGAAATCAAGTGCAAGGATGCTAACTAGGGTTGATGGAAGCTAGAAATTTCTTCGGAATTGAAGTTAGGGTTTTCTCCAAGTGAAGCATTTCTGTCCAAAACCCATTTCTACACAATCAAAGGTGAGTTTTATGTTCATTTCATGCTATTAAGAGTATTGAATGATTGAAAGACATGGATTATGGAAGGGAGTAGAAAATGGAGTACAAATATGAGAATAGTGGAATTCTTGAATGGTAACTTGGCTTGAATCATAGTTCTTGACATGTTATGAGTATAATATTGATATGAATGATATTAAGAGTGTTGAAGAAGCATTATATGTGAATGAATACGACGTTAGGTGATAACCATCGTTAAGGATGACTTGAAGAGGGAGTTTTGAGAATTGAAAAATATCTAGCTTAACAAGTTTATTGATCATGATATTGTAGATGTTGTTGTTGATGTTTGGGAGTTGTTATATTATATGGAGGAAGTTGTAGAAACAAAGGAAATGCTACCAAATTTCACTAGCTTTTAGTAGCTTTAGCTTAAGCTTAAGTATATTATCGATTATCTAATCTTAGTATGAATTCTCTTGAATGTAGAATCGCCAGCTTCGAAGGAAACCATTTAGTCGATAGAGCTAAGGAGATGAAAAGGTATGTAAGGCTAGTCCCTTCTCCTCTAAGGCATGATTCCTACAACATGACTTCCTTTATCTTTTCATGACTCTCTAATATTCCGGAAACTATAAGTCTATGAGTATTAAGAGTTTCTCATGAGATAAAGACAAGAGATGTGTTATGAATATGACAATAATGATGATGAATCTAAGTCTAGAGACTCTAAAGCTTATGATATGGTAGTCTTATGAAGCTAATGATCCTTATATGATTCCTTGATGTTATTCATTGTTGTTAAGCTCACCTTATAATGCTCGTTCCTTCAAGGTGAGATATGGTGACCATGACTACTCCATAATGGAATCGGGGGTTCTCGCCCTTACGTCACCCCAGTAAAGTTGTAACTTTTACTTGATTTCTTATGCATGCTTTATGATGAGTATATAATGATGAGATTACACCATACCTACATGGCCAGGCAGACACCGCTAAGGCGGGCGGCTTATACACCATGTCTAGATGGCTTGGGCAGACACCACTAGTGGGCGGCATGAGATGTTTACCCCGGACGCGGGCTAATGATGATTACACCGTACCTATATGGTCGGGCAGTTACATACATATGTTTACATGATATGATGTTGTTTATTATATAAGTTAGCATGCATGACTCCGCCTTAAGAGGCAATCCGTTACAGGTTACCTCTTTACCTTATATTCTCGCATCTCTTTATCATGTTATTGTGTATGCCTTACATACTCAGTACATTGTTCGTATAGACATCCTTTTCTTTCTATGGATGTTGTTTTCATGCCCATAGGTAGACAGGGAGGAGGCCCAGATATTTTGGAGCTATCCGGCCGATTCACAGGAGCACTCCACTATTTCGGAGGTACCACTTGTTGATACATTCTTTTGTGTACATATTTGGGCACGATGAGGTCCTGTCCCGTCCTTATGTCTCACTACTCTAGTAGAGGCTCGTAGATACGTATGCGTGGGTAGTAGTTGTCTCAAGAATACATCAGTGTATATTTTTGTACATCATTTTTGCAGCGGTGAGGGCTTATGTATGTATATGTATTGCCTTGGAGATTATGTGTGTTCAGGTTGAGTATGATAATTACCCTAATGAGTGGTGCTCGGTAGTTTGCCCCGGGTACCCATCATGGCCCCGGAGCGGATGTCAACTTATCTTTCAATTTCTGGAAACTCCGTTCACATGCTTCTAACCATTGAAACTTGGCCCCCTTTTGAGTTAATTTTGTAAGGGGAGCTGCTATAGAAAAAACTCCCTCTACAAATCTTCGATAATACCCAGCAAGACCTAAGAAACTTCGAACTGTCAAAGCAGTTGTTGGTTGGGGCCAGCTCTTAACGGCCTCGATCTTCCGATCATCAACTTTTATACCTTCATCGAACACAATATGGCCTAGAAAAGCCACTGAAGTTAGCCAAAATTCACATTTGGAAAATTTGGTATTGCCTTTGATCTCGCAATGTTCGCAACACCTTTCGGAGGTGATCAGCATGTTCCATCTCCGAACGAGAATGCACCAAGATATCGTCAGTGAATACTATTACAAAAACATCCAAGAAGGGTCGGAATACTGTGTTCATTAATGCCATAAATGCCGCAAGAGCATTTGTCAATCCGAAAGACATAACTAAGAATTTGAAATTCCTATATCTAGTTCGGAAAACCTTCTTTAAAATGTCTTCCCCTTTCACTCGTAGTTGATGATACCCTGGCCTTAAGTCAATCTTCGAGAAACATTTGGCACCCTGTAGCTGGTCGAACAAGTCATCAATTCTAGGCAACGGATATTTGTTCTTAATTGTCACCTTATTCAATTGTCGATAGTCAATACACGTTCTTAGTGAGCCATCCTTCTTGCGCACAAATAATGCCGGTGCTCCCCACAGAGACGTGTTGGGTCTAATGAAGCCCTTATCTAGCAAGTTCTGCAATTGCACCTTTAATTCCTACAATTCAGCAGGGGACATGCGATAGGGTGGAATAGAGATGGGTTGAGTGTCCGAATACACATTGATAGCAAATTCAATTTCCCTTTCGGGAGGAAGACCTGGTAATTCATCGGGGAATACATCCTGAAATGCATTACCTACAAGAACGGATTGCAAAGTTGGCGGTTCGGATTCAGTGCTCCTAACTCGAACCAAATGATAAATATAGCCTTTGGAAATCATCTTCTGCGCCTTAAGGTAGGAAATAAACCTACTCCTAGGAGCCAGAGTGTTACCTCTCCATTTAAGAACCGGTTCAGTCGGAAACTTAAATTTCATAGTTTGGGACCAACATTCCACATTAGCGTCAAAGTCCACCATTTCTAACTCTACTAAATCAGCAAAAGTTTCATGGCCACATATCATAACCACACACTTACGATAAATTCGTCTCGCAACAACAGGTTCTCTGACCAGAGTAGAAACTAAAAAAGGCTTGGTCAAAGATTCAGGCTTAATGCTAAACTTATCGGCAACATAAGGAGTGATATAAGATAGTGTGGAACCCGGATCAATCAATGCATAGATATCATAAGAACAAATGGATAAGATACTGGTCACAACATCCAGGGACGACTTAAGATCGTACCTCCCTGTGAGTGCATAAATACGATTTTGGCTACTGCCGGAACCAGACATCTGACCTCTTCCCCGACCTCTACTGGTTGGGACTGAAGAAGAACCTTGCCCAAGAGGGCGAATAGAAGATGAAAAACCTGCGATCGAACATGTCGGCTGAGTCGGGCCTCCTCTATCGCGAGATGGATAGTTTCCTATAACGTAACCAGGCTGCAAAAAGAGTAACACACCCCTACGCCTGGCGGCACTGGCAAAAGTGGCTTTTACCGCACTGATCACAACGGGGCAGTGGGGGGCCTTGCCTAGCTTGATTCTCCCCTATAGAAGGAACTAGTGCTCTCAAACTCTGACTCAGTCCAGAATAAGTGGGTCGATCATAACGTTACCTCAAAAACATAAAGGGGGCCTTAACTGCTGAAGGAGCTAATCTTCTGTAAGAATAGGGCCTATAACCTTCGTCATAAGCAATTAAATAACCTGCGGATCTGGCTCGCTTATACCGACCCTATTTGGGTCTTGCTCAGTCCGCTGGTCCTCCAAATTTTGAGCATATGCCTAGATACGAGCAATATCTATGCCACCCTATAATGCGGCTGTCACGACCCAACCCCGTGGGCCATGACTAGTGCCCGACCTGGACACTCGTATACGTACCTATTAGATATAGTCAACTGAAGCTAAAATCAATATGGAAACTTGCAAAAGAACTCCAAAGGTTCATAACATCATCATATATAAATACATCCAAATAACCGGTCTCCTGGGGAGTCAACTCTGATCAGAACATAATATGATGCGCAAGCCGACAAGGCTGCCACAATATATCAACATGATACGCAAGCCGACAAGGCTGCCATTTCAGAAGAGCATATCCATAGCACATCCTACAGACACAGCTGAACAAACTTATACACAACCCACACATATGTCTACAGACCTCTAAGAGCATCGATAGTGAAATATGACGGGACAGGGCCCCGCCGTACCCCTGGGTAAACATATATATATACACCATAAGATCTGTACCAAAAGTGTAGGCTCCGGAACAACGAATATCTCCAAGACAGCTGAGTAGAAGTCCTATGCTGAAGGGTCACCAAACTGACTATCTATACTTGCGGGCATGAAACGCAACCCCCCGAAGAAAGGGGGTCAGTACGGAATATGTACTGAGTATATAAAGCATAAGAACATCATGTAAGAGGAATCATAAAAACCAGTCTCAATAATTGAATGCATCTGCGGCTAACATCGTAGAATATCTGCGTAACCCGGTATGACTGAAATTGACTCTATGGCGTATGATAGGCATAGATTACAATATAACTGATAGTGCTGTGGAACGTACATCCCGATCCATATAATATAATAGTGCCGAGGAACGTATGGCCCGATCCATATATGATATAATAGTGCCGAGGAACGTACGGCCCGATCCATAAATATAACATGTTAGTGCCGAGGAACGTACGGCCCGATCCATATATAATATAATATGTTAGTGCCGAGGAACGTACGGCCCGATCCATAAATATAATATGTTAGTGCCGAGGAACGTACGACCTGATCCATAAATATAATATGTTAGTGCCGAGGAACGTACGACCCGATCCATAAATATAATATGTTAGTGCCGAGGAACGAACGACCCCATCCATATATAATATAATACATATAAATGCATGTAAGACTCGAAAAAGGATACTCTGAACTCCTCAGGTGAGATAAGAAGCTAGTATGAAAAGTCTCTGGGAGTCATGGACATAAAACATAGGAGGCCAACAATACAAATATCTCTGCACTCTCTAAGAATAGAGTCTTTGGAACTCGCTTGCTCACTGTGTCCGTTCATATGATAAGGATCATGCCAAAAAGAAAGAAGGGATAACTTTACATACCTTTAACGCTTATTTAAATGTCCAACGTCTACTTCTCGAGCTCGCAGGTCTAAAATTAAGATAACATAAGCCACAGTTAGATCATCCACATCACTTACTAACCAATCCAAGTACGAATGAAACATAGCGAAATTCGGGCAGCATTTCCCCTGAAAACTTAACAATCCTCGAGTTTCCAATTTAGCCAAACATCAATCAAAATACCAACAACAACAACACCAACAATTTCATATCAAACTAGGATTAAATCCATTCTTAAATCACTTCCAAAACAGCCCAATATACATTTGTATACCAATGCTTGTATACACTTCTTTATTTTCGTATATCTATAGTGTAACAACAAACACAACAACAACAACAACTACAGCCAATCCCACGATATTCCAGCCCACAAACAATTCATAACAACCACCAAACAGCCCCAAAATATTGTCACAAAACAGCCACGAAAATCATATAAAAACAGCCCGGTATACACTTTGTATATGATATCTTCATACACTTTATTCTCCCAAATTCAAGAACAGCAACTTGTGAACAACATCAACAATTATTATACATCATAACTCAGCTAATTCCATCCATTTAATCCAACTAAAATAGCCCCCGATCCATAAATCTCAACAAAACAACAAACGAATTTATAACGCTATTTTCTCCGTTCTAATCCGTTAAAACTCTAAATAAACTTATTAATAACATAAAAGGAATCTTATACATACCTTAGCAGCAACTCAACCACGAAAATATCCTCCCCCAGGATCAATATTTAGCTTAAAACGACGATGATAACTCGCACTACACTTTATCCTTCACGAGCCTCGGGATTCGAGGCCTCGAACTTGATCGATTCTCCACTTCCTCTCTCTCTCTCTCTCTCTCTCTCTCTCTCAATTGTTCTGGATTTTTCTGGTGTAAAAATGAGGCTAAAGGCTGAAAATTTCCCTTAAATAGCAAGGAAAATGGGCCTGACCCTACTTGGAATCGGGTTGGGCCCATTTCACTGCCCAGCTTGACCTTTCTGCCTTAAAAAGTCCATAACTCTTTATCCCGATGTCACATACAGGCTCACGACCTATGGTTGGAACGATATTTCAATTATCTACAACTTTAATTTTAGGAGTTTTCCCAAATTCCCAAATAATGATGGGGTTTTGGCCTCCCGACGTCAGATCACCCGAAAACGTAACTTAAAAACATCTTTTTGGAAGGCTTACACTTGGATTTGGCTCAAGGGTCCTTCTAGAGTTGTATTTAACTTCACATATATTATCCATATAACTTGTCATATGTATATTCTTTTTAAAAAAATAAAAAAATCTCGACATGTGGACCGCAGCTCAGCTTACGAATAATCCAACATACAAAAATACGAGGTATAACATCCTTCCCCCCTTTGGAACATTCTTCCTCGAATGTTAAACTGGTCCTGAACTCCCAATACTTCCTCAAGTGTTTCCTTATTTAATTATGCCATTCACATGCCTTTTTCATTGGTCGATTCCCTTTAATTCACTATAACGCATTCCAGGTCTCTAAGTAACCATTCCTGTAATATTTCCTCTTTCTCTCGCCTCGCGAGGTAATAATTCCACGTCTTTGTCTTTACTCTCGTCCTTATTTCGCAGTCGGTTGTCAATTGTATTGCGAGCGCTTCTGCTGAAATGCTACTATCTCTCTTGGTGCACGTAGTCTTAACTCGACTCTTTCTTCTTCTATAGTTACTCCTTTAAGACGTATCGTTCACTTCATCTTACCTCTCACGCGTAGACGTCCCTCATCGATTTATTAGACTTTATTCCAAAGGTTCATAACATCATCATATATACATACGTCCAAATAACTGGTCTCCTGGGGAGTCAACTCTGATCAGAACATAATATCATACGCAAGCCGACAAGGCTGCCACAATATATCAACATGATACGCAAGCCGACAAGGCTGCCATTACAGAAGAGCATATCTATAGCACATCGTACAGACACAGCTGAACAAACTTATACACAACCCACACATATGTCTACAGACCTCTAAGAGCATCGATAGTGAAATATGACGGGACAGGGCCCCGCCGTACCCCTGGGTAAACATATATATATATACACCATAAGAGTTGTACCAAAAGTCTAGGCTCCGGAACAACGGAGCTCTCCAAGACAGCTAAGTAGAAGTCCTATGCTGAAGGGTCTCCAAACCGACTATCTGTACCTGCGGGCATGAAACGCAGCCCCCCGAAGAAAGGGGGTCAGTACGGAATATGTACTGAGTATATAAAGCATAAGAACATCATGTAAGATGAATCATAAAAACCAGTCTTAATAATTGAATGCATCTGTGGCTAACATCTGAGAATATCTGCGTAACCTGGTATGACTGAAACTGACTCTACGACGTATGATAGGCATAGATTACAATATAACTGATAGTGTTGTGGAACGTACAGCCCGATCCATATAATATAATAGTGCCGAGGAACGTACGGCCCGATCCATATATGATATAATATGTTAGTGCCAAGGAACGTACGACCTGATCCATAAATATAATATGTTAGTGCCGAGGAACGTACAACCCGATCAATAAATATAATATGTTAGTGTCGAGGAACGTACGGCCCGATCCATAAATATAATATGTTAGTGCCGAGGAGCGTACGGCCCGATCCATAAATATAATATGTTAGTGTCAAGGAACGTACGACCCGATCCATAAATATAATATGTTAGTGCCGGGGAACGTACGACCCGATCCATATATAATATAATAAATATAAATGCATGTAAGACTCGGAAAATGATGCTCTGAACTCCTATGGTGAGATAAGAAGCTAGTATGATAAGTCTCTAGGAGTTATGGACATAAAACATAGGTGGCCAACGATACAAATATCTCTGCACTCTCTAAGAATAGAGTCTTTGGAACTCGCTTGCTCACTGTGTCCATTCATATGATAAGGATCATGCCAAAAACAAAGAAGGGATAACTTTACATACCTTTAACGCTTATTTAAATGTCCAACGTCTACTTCTCGAGCTCGTTGGTCTAAAATTAAGATAACATAAGCCACAGTTAGATCATCCACATCACTTACTAACCAATCCAAGTATGAATGAAACTTAACGAAATTCGGGCAGCATTTCCCCTGAAAACATAACAATCCTCTAGATTCCAATTTAGCGAAACATCAATAAAAATACCAACAACAACAACACCAACAATTTCATATCAAACTAGGATTAAATCTATTCTTAAATCACTTCCAAAACAACCCAATATACATTCGTATACCAATGCTTGTATACACTTCTTTATTTTCGTATATCTATAGTATAACAACAACTACTACTACAGCCAATCCCACGATATTCCAGCCCACAAAACAATTCATAACAACCACCAAATAGCCCCAAAATATTGTCACAAAACAACCACGAAAATCATATAAAAACAGCCCGGTATACGCTTTCTATATGATATCTTCATACACTTTATTCTCCCAAATTCAAGAACAGCAACTTGTCAACAACATCAACAATTATTATACATCATAACTCAGCTAATTCCATCCATTTAATCCAACTAAAACAGACCCCGATCCATAAATCTCAACAAACAAATTTATAACGCTATTTTCTCCGTTCTAATCCGTTAAAACTCTAAATAAACTTATTAATAACATAAAAGGAATCTTATACATACCTTAGAAGCAACTCAACCACGAAAATATCCTCCCCCAGGATCAATATTTAGCTTAAAACGACGATGATAACTCGCACTACACTTTATCCTTCACGAGCCTCGGGATTCGGGGCCTCGAACTTGATCGATTCTCCACTTCCTCTCTCTAACTCTCCTCTCTCTCTCTCTCTCTCTCTCTCTCTCTCTCTCTCTCTCTCGCCATCTCTCAATTGTTCTGGATTTTCTGGTGTAAAAATGAGGCTAAAGGCTGAAAATTTCCCTTAAATAGCAAGGGAAATGGGCCTGACACAACTTGGAATCGGGTTGGGCCCGTTTCACTGCCCAGCTTGACCTTTCTGCCTTAAAACATTCATAAATCTTTATCCCTATGTCACATATAGTCCCACGACCTATGGTTGGAAAGGTATTCCAATTATCTACAACTTTCATTTTATGAGTTTTCCCAAATTCCCAAATAATGATGGGGTTATGGCCTCCCGAAGTCAGATCACCCGAAAACATCACTTAAAAACATCTTTTTGGAGGGCTTACACTTGGATTTGGCTCAAGGGTCCTTCTTGAGTTGTGTTTAACTTCACATATATTATCCATATAACTTGTCATATGTATATTTGTTTTTAAAAAAAAAAAATCGCAACATGTGGACCCCACCTCAGCTTACGAATAATCCAACGTACAAAAATACGGGGTATAACAGAGGTCGTCATACAATACTTAATCATGTGAGGTCCAAGTCCAGTCACAAAACGGTGTACCCTATCTTTCATGTCAGCCACCATTGTCGGAGCATATCTAGACAAGGAGTTGAACTTCAAACTATATTCCCGGACGCTCATATTTGTCTAGCGAAGTAATAGGAACTCATCATCCCTAGCCCGGCGAAACTCAGCAGGTAGATAATGATCTAAACAAGCCCTGGTGAATTCGGAGCATATCGCTGGAGGTGCATTCTGCCCTCTCGACTGTTGCTAGTACTCATACCATACTGCGGCCACATCCCACAGTCTATAAGAAGCTAGCTCCACTGATTCTATATCAGAAGCATGCATTACCCTCAAAGCGCGGCCCATTCGATCTACAATGTTCTGAGGATCAACCTTCGGGTTTGTCCTCATGAAAATCGGAGGGTCTAAAGTAAGAAAGTCACGCATGCGGGAACTAACAGCCATGTCTGGAAGGCCCACCTGCCGCTGAGTCTACTGGACTGCATCTCGCAAGTCCTGATCTGGATTAGCAAGGGGAGGAGCTGGAGGCTGAGGAGCCGGAGGGTCTGGAGCTCTATCATGCTCTTTAGCAACTGATGGAGTAAAGGTAGCATCCGAGGGAGTAGCGCTATAAGCCTCGCCATTCCCTAACTTGGCTGGGGATACTCGGCTCAGGCCTTCCCCCATCGCGTCCCGTATTTTGCTGGCCTTCTTCTTTTTCCGAGGCATCGCTGAAATTTAAACAGGAAAAGATTAGATAATGTCATCCTTACTTGGCTCTATCGCACGATCTAGATCATGAAGAAAAGTTTCTTCCTAAATGCCCAGTAGCCTCCTGGCTATAGATATGGTGCATGACATACCAATAACCAGGACTATACTGGACACTGCTCATAGACATCCTAGGACTGAACTGCTCTAATACCAATTTTTCACACCCCGACGAGGAGTATGACGGCCTCCGCCCCGTAGGCCGGAAATCTCCTGACTTAACAGTTACTTTGAACGTCATATACCGTAACTCAAAGAACACCTACACGCAGAAAAGGCCCAGTATAGAAATATTCGATAATCCAACATATCTGTACATATGCGAACCGGCAAGGTCGCTACAACGTCGCGAGTATCATAAAGCCGGCAAAGCTCACAGGAAAGTATCACAGAGCAAAACAAGGCTAACGTGACCATACACAATATATATACATACCTCACTATGTCTATGAGCCTCTAAGAGTGTACATGTGAACATATATTACACTAGCAGAAAAGTACCAAAAGATAGCAAGTTCAGGGTAGTGGCACTTGCTGACACCGCTGAAGCTGGAAAATCCTACTGTGGTCGCTCCTCAATAACCCTATCAGAGCCTGCAGCACGAAATGCAGCATCCTGTATAATGGGACTTCTGTACGGTTAAAAGTACTGAGTATATAAGGCTGGAATCAACAACATAAGTAGGATAGAGATATAAAGAGAATAGAAGTAACCTGCCATCTGAGATCATACAATATATAATGCATGAGTTTAGAAATCATATGCAAACATATGCATGTATATAATTAGTATCATCATCATAACATACCTGGCCTTTTCAGGATTAGGTGTATAACGTACCCGTCCCTTTCGGGACTCAGTGTGTAACATACCTAGCCTTTGTGGGGACTCGGTGTGTAATACCAACTGATCAGTGGTTGCACAATAGGTGTCGTACTCGGCTGACTATGGCGCGGCTCTGTATAGTAATATAGTGCATAATAAGCCAATGAAGTAACAATGGAGTTCGGAGTGACATAAGGTTCATAACCTCCGAACAATTTATGGAACCCATATCGAATCAAAGCAATAACTAAATGACGATAGACATGATTACATTTTCAGAATCAATCAAATAATTAAGACATTAAGGTTTTTTTAATATAAAGCATAATAATGGAGTGAATTTCCTATGGACGCTCATGTTCATGTTCTAGTTGGATTCGTGCCAAAGAAAGAGAGAAACGAACACTTTACATACCTTTTTTTTATATAGAAAAGCCACCAGAAAGGTGGTAATTTATTGATAAAGAAAATATGTACATATCAATCCAAAAGTGATTGATCAAATAACAAGAACAACAGAAAGAAAAATGAACAAGTGGAAAATGGAAATACAGATTTTGGTTTAAGACAGACTAGTAACAACTATTAATCCAAGGGCCTTGACTTGAAAACATCTATCACACCTTCAAAGTCTCACAGGTGGCATGTTTCAAATCAGTTGAATCATTCTTCAAGCCACTTAAATATAGTTATGATCTTCTGAACAAACCATCATCTGTATGGAAGTAAAACCACTTTCAAACGTTGTACTATTGTCCAAAGAGCATGAATCCTAGCCTGGACATATGTAGCATATAAATACTGTAACTGTCCATACTATTTCATGTAGCATTTGAATATGATTCTTGTAAATATCTTGCTTATCAGCCTGGTGATCCTTCAAAAGCTGTAATATTCTTTCAATGTTCAACCTGTCCCTAGCTTAATCCTTTGCATGAAACCAGGTCTCTATGATACTTGATCCTTGGTTAGTACAATCTGCTATCTAGATCATGAGCATCACACCATTTGTACTAAGGAATGAGCATGCCTAGCACACTGATACCACCCTAATACAGATGCTGCAAATACTCACCATCCGTTGGCAAACTGTACTCAGTAATAGTGGAAATTATAATGTCAGTCTAGTGCTTTGTCTTGAATGGTTTTTATTCTCAAGTTTGGAATTCCTCTCTTCTCCATATTCAGAATCCTCTTAGCTTGACTTGGCAATTCCTGAAAATTATGAAACTGAACTGGACCTGCAAAATCAAAAACCAAGTTAGTTAAAAAATCTGCAAGGCCATTGCCTTCTCTATGTATATGTTCCACAGATACTGTTTGATCATCCATCATTCTCTTGATATCATCCACCAGCATTGAAATGCTCCAAGGGACCTTCCATTCAGCCTTTAAAATCATCTTCATGGTCATGGAATCAGTCTCTAAGATCAATGGAAAAAGCTGCTTTTCCACACAGTACCTCATTCCCATCCTAATAGCCTCAGCCTCAGCAACAATATTTGTTCCATCTATCAAATTTTTAGCAGCTGCATACACCAAATCTCCCTCATAATTTCTTAAACAAAAAGCAGCAGAACTTGGACCTGGATTTCCTTTAGCAGCTCCATCAGTATTACACTTGTAAACTCCAGATGCAGGTCTCCTCCATTTAATAATTCTGCATATAATAGTAGGCTTATATCCTTCAAAGAACTGAACAATCTTATGCCATATAGTTTGAATATTCAACCCAGCAAACTAAACTTTACATAACATATGAATGTTCATATTTATGTCATATAGTACTCTATTCAGATTCATTGTACCACCATGAAGCCTATTATTTCTCCACTTCCATATTTGCCACACAATAAAAGCAGGCACTGCTTTATATATGGTCTTCATTTTGAAATGGCATTTTTCTTCCCACCAACATCTTATAGCATGTTTGACCTGAACACAATTCATGCTCAATCCAGCCCCCATATTGAAGTATCTCCATACCTTTGTAGCCAAATCTCCACACAGAAACATATGGTTTATTGTCTCCATCTGAGCATTATGACAGCAACAACACTTTGAAGCTAATGGAATGCCAATACTTGCCACCACTTCATCAATTGGGACTTTAAACTTCCACAATATCCACAGGAAGAATGAAATTTTAAAAGGCACACCTTTGATCCACATATTCTGAAATGGCACTGTTACATTAGCTTTTTGTCTCAGTAACTGCCATACACTACTTACTGTAAACTTGCCTGAACTTGTCATCATCCACCAAGGCCTATCCCATTCATTTGATGCATATTTAATGTCAATTTCCTATATTATATGTTGCACAATATCTACAGGAAACAGCTGCATGAGTTTGCTGATATTCCATCCTCCATCTGTTATAAGTTCAGAAACATCTTCAGCATGCTCATTGATTTGCCAAGACTGGGGAACCACATAACTAAGAGCACCTAGCTTAGTCCAATTGTCAAACCAAATGTTTGAACTTCCAATCTTTGGCTCCCACCAGATTTCTTGTTCTATATTTTCCCTTGCTTCTAATATCATCTTCCAGACTTGTGACCCTCCCTTCCATTGAACCACCTAAGGAATTTTTTTTTACAGTATTTATTCCACATAAAATTAGCCCAGAGATAACTAGTGGTTCTAAACTTTCACCAGAGTTTAGCACGTAAAGCTTTGGATGTGTCATAGACAGACCTGAAACCCAAACCTCCTTCATGTTTGGGAATGCACATGTTAAGCCAAGCTGCCCATTGTCTGCATCTTCCTTCCTCCTTATTATTCCAAAAGAATCTGGCAAAGATCCTGTGTAGTTCCTTTATAACACATTTAGGAGGCCTTATAGCAGATTAAACATGAATTGGAATACTTTGAAGGACACTTGTAATCAACACTGCTTTTCCTCTATAAGACAGCAACTTGCCTTTCCAGGTTTGTAATCTGTCTTTGACTTTCTTCAATAATGCAGTATAATCCACTTTCCTTTTCCTGGCATGAGTAATTCGTACTCCAAGATATGTAAAAGGAAAATGACCTCTCACAAATCCTATTATTGTTGCAACTTGCTGACTTAACTCCTGTGATACTTTGCTGAACATATAAAAGGAACTTTTCCTCTTGTTTATCAGCTGTCCAGATACCTTCTCATATTCCTGAAGAGTATCCATGATCATCTGTAATGATTGGTTATCTGCTGTAGAAAAAATGTTTATATCATCTGCATATGCCAGATGATTCAAATCAGCACTCCACTTTGGCATCCCATATCCAATAAAACCAGGCTGATCAAATAAAGAATTTAATGCCCTTAAAAGGACTTCTGCAGCAATAATGAAAAGAGCAGGGGAGAGTGGATCCCCTTGCTTGACACCCCTGGTAGAATGAAAGAAACCATGAGCCTGGCCATTTAGGAGAACAGAATACCAATTATTTTCCAACAACCTCCAAATCAGTTCAATGAAAAATGGAGAAAATCCCATCTTTCCCATCACTTTACATAGGTATAACCATGAGACCTTATCATATGCTTTTGCCATATCCAATTTAATCACAACATTTGCTGATTTTCCTTTCCTCTTTATATCAGTTACAATTTCTTGTGTCAACAACACATTCTCAATTATATTCCTACCCTTAACAAAACCAGATTGATTTGGAGAGATCACCCTTGTAAGCAGCTTATCAAGTCTGTCATGAACTACTCTTGATATGACCTTATTGATAAAGTTGCTAAGACTTATAGGTCTCATATCAGAAAATGCCTCAGCAACAGTCTTCTTTGGTAGTAAACCAGATTTGTGTGAGTGATTGACTTGGGAAGAGTATATCCTTCAAAGAAAGCTTTAACAACCCCATATACATCAGCCTTTATCACCTCCCAACACTTCTGATAAAATATACCAGAAAATCCATCAAGGCCACAGGTACTATCCCCATTTAATTCAAATACTGCCTTCTGTACTTCCTCCATAATAGGTTGTTCAGCAAGTAGTATATTATCCTCTTCTCAGATCAGATCTTGAATATGATTAAAAATTGGAGAATCTTCACTAACCTCTTCATGAGTAAATTGTTTCTGGAAAAAGTTGACAGCTTGAGCAGCAACACTATCAACATCCTCAAGCCAATTACCAGCATCATCTTTAATCCTCATAATTTGGATTCTTTTTCTTCTTCCTTTTACCAGACTATGGAAGTATCTAGTATTCTTATCACCTTCAGAAAAACAGTCCATCCTGGCTTTTTGCCTCCAGAATTCCTCCTCATAATGAAGATACAACTTAAGTTCTACTTGTGCCCTCTGCATGACCATTCTATTTTCTTCAGATGGATTTGCCTCAAACAGCTGCTCCTTAATCTTAACTATTTTCTCTCTGATAACAAGTTGTTTAAAAATGTCACCAAAAGTAGTCTTACTCCACGTACTTAAAGCAGTTTTCAGTTTCTTCATCTTGAGCTTAAATGACAGAAATACATCATCAGTTAAGACTGTTTCCCATTGCTGCTTAACCAAATCAAGAAAAGTGTCATGTTTTACCCAAAATTTGAGAAATCTGAATGGTTTTACAAACTTTTACACTTGATCTCCACATGATACCAGTAATGGTGTATGATCAGAACTAGTCCTTGACAAATGTTCCACCTCTAAGTGTCCAAACCAATTCTAAAATATATCATTATGTAAAATCTTGTCCAATCTCTTAAAAATACAGTCATTAGCAGCCCTACCATTCCACCAGGTAAAAGGACTCCCTTTGAAAGGCATCTCATGCAACTCACAGGAATTTAGACAAAAAGCAAAATCCTCATATTCTTGTGGCAAAACTGGTAAACCTCCTATTTTTTCTTCTTCATTCATTATAACATTAAAATCTCCACCAACCAGCCAAAGAGATGTCATATTACTAGTCAAGAGGTATAAACTGTCCCATAACTGCAGTCTCTCCACTTCTGAACATGTAACTACCATATCTTTATTGAAATCTTGAAACTTCAGCTTTACAGTAATAGATTTCTCAGTATCCAATAGAACCTCAACATCAACATTGTGTTGCACAAAGAACCAAATTTTTCATTACAGTTGGAATTAGCATACGACATTCCAAGTTTCCTTCTATATTGCTGAATTTGTCTCTGATGCTGAAAAGGTTCCATCAAAGCTATCAAAAAGAACTTGTGGTGCTTATTTAACATTTGAACTCTATGAAATTCTTATTGGGACTTCACTGATCTTATGTTCCAGAATAAAGTTTTAACAATCATTTAACAGATTTCTTAAAGTTACTCCTTGTTGAATACCTCACAGTTTGTGGAACCTCAGAATTTTGCTTTCTTCCTTTTCTTGGCCCTTTGCTTTGTGATTTTGGAGATACTCCTGCCTCTACACACAACTGCTGTAGTTTCAGATCAATAGCAGCACATCAGCATCATCCTTCTGATTATTGATCAAATTTAAATTATCAGGTTCCTCCTGTAACTTGTGAGAGACTACATCATGTAAAGCTTTGTTAGGTGATACCCTTACAGCAACATTCAGAGGCTGCATATCTCTAATATCAGGAATAATGGCCAAAGCTAAATTCCTTTGTTCTGCATCAACAACTTTTTCTGGATAATAGCTAACCAACTGCAAGTTACAGTTAGAGATATGTACCTCCTCATCAGCAATATTCTTCAGCATTAGTGCCTGAGCAGACTCCTCCTCATCCATGGAACCAGTCATATCTTGTATCTTCTCAACACAACCATCATTCAAATACAGATCACCTGCTTGAGTACATTCAGACATCTGATTTACTTCAGAGACCTCATTTCCATAATGACTCCTGTTGCTATCAGTATTTTGATAAGCAACTTCATCTGCATCCCTACTACCCCTATATTCAACTCCTAGTTCCTGATCATCTTTATCAACTCTTCTTTGCACCATTTCAGACTTTTGATCATCTGCATATAATTCAGTATTCTCATGTTCTTGATAGTCATGAGACTTCTCTGAACCATAAGCCTCATTAACCTCCAGAAAGTCTGCTTTGATATCCAGCTGTCGACTATTAATGCCTTTTTTACCAGGATCATTATTAGGCTGCTTTATTTTGGCATTAGCAACTATAGTATGATTATCAGCTTCACTATTGTGCACCTTAGCAGTTTCATTCTCATAAACTTCACCCTCTTTCAGAGACTGGACTCCATATGGAGCCTGATGTTTATCTAAGAACAAGCTTGTGGAATCCACACCAGCATGCACCTGATTATGCTCCTTCTTGCCATCTATACATTCAGCTGCAACCCCTTCTTCTATAAACACACCTTCCTCAGTGACATGCTTCTCCTGACTATCATTGAGCCTACTAACATCAACATCCTGTACTCCTTGGTACAATATCTCAAATTTGTTTGATACCTTTGTCACACCCCGATCTTACTAGGGTGTGATGGGCACCCGACCCATATTCAGAGCCGAGCGAACCCTCTGACTCTTATTACATACATACTCTTTTCGGACATTCAAATAAAATAAGCATAAAACTCATAATAAGGTTTTCAGAAACTTTCTTTCTATCGGTCTCAGATCAAACAAAATCTGTAATCATATGGGGTTTATCACATAACACAGACTGACACATCGGCTGATGGGGCCGCTTACAAACTGACATTCTATACCCGCGACTCTGTCTGCAAAGTCTCTAACTTCGAACAAGACATCATAGCATAGTACTCTGACCCGGCAACACTCCAGAACAAATGGAGCTTGCTAATTCCGCTGAAACGTCTTCTATCATAGCTTCTACTCATCTGGGAATACCTGCGCGGCATGAAACACAGCCCCCGAAGAAAGGGGGTCAGTACGAGCAATGTACTGAGTATGTAAGGCATAAATAGTAACATAGTAAGGGATATAAATATGAATAATAACAGAATGGAAATATAGAGCATATCATGAGGTGAAAGAGTAACCTGTACATCTGAGTGCCTGTTAGGGCGGATGCCATGCATGCTTGGCTTTCTTTGAAAATATTTCTTCTTCATATATATAGAAAATAGAACATGTAATAGCGCCGAGCAACGTCGGCTCCCCCACATATGTCCCGCGTCCGGGCATCCCGCGTCCGAGTTGATAAATTACGCCAACTGACCAGGTGGCAATGCGTCTATAGCGCAACATATGGCTCTTTTCCCCATATCCCCCATATACATATACATATACCATATACATATATCATATAAGCAGCATGCATGAGAGCCCAAAGAAAGTCATGTATCCATCGGAGTGACGTAAGGTCGGTAACCTCCGATTACATTATGGAATAACCATGGCCGCTTTGTCTCACCTTGAAGGAACAATTATTATAAGATGAGACGAGCAACGAATAACAACATACATAAACTGACCCTGAAGGCTCAGAAACAAGTTTCAGGTCAATCCGATTTAGTATAAGGAAGTTATGAGCGTTTGAAGTACAGAACCTTTCGCGAACATTTCAGAAGTGATTTTTGGAAAATCATCCTTATCATATTCATCATAGAAATATTCTCATCTTTGACATCATCATTGTCATCGTGAAACATATCCATCATTATGGTCATAAAAACATACAAATCATAAACCTCTGTTTTGATAGAGTACGGGCACTTTGGAAAAAAACATTTACGAGTTATCAGGAAGAGAATCATGCCTTGGAATCATAAACATCTAACTTTTGAGAACAAGGAAATATGGAAGCAATTATGAGATCATAACATCGGAATCATGCCTTGAAAGAAAGGGACGAGCCTTAACATACCTGCTCTACGTCCTATTAGCTACGCTTAATTGTCCAAGCTCGTTATCGCTAGTCTACATCCAAGAAGATTTACATAATCATTAGATTCATCGTCACACACACTTGTCTTAGTCTTTCAAATAAATTCCTTTATGATCTGCCAAAATTTCGACAGCATCTCCCCTGTAAATAGACCATCCCCGAGAATCTAACTCGGCCCAAATCATCAATCAACAACCCGAGAATTCAACTCGGCCAAACTATCAACAACAATACCAATAATCATGCCAACAACATCAACAACCAATTCAAGACGCATTCTAACATTAACAACCTTTGTCATACAATTCAACGACATTTCATTTATATTCAATTCAATCGCATATAATCAATCTAACACCAATGATCCCACATTCAAGTATTAATCCGAAATCTTTCTAACATGATTCAAGAATACTTCAAACAATACACATAACATTCAAACAACCCAACTAACCTACTACTTCACCCGAAACCTTCCAATTCCAACAAGAACAATAACAACCTAATTCCTTCTTTCAAATTCAATCACAACAACCCAACTTACAATCTTCCAAACAAATGTCTCACTTCCAAATTAATGAATTCCACCAACATTTTACATTAACAACTTCATTTATACAAACATAAGAATTCATGCTAGTGTCACATTAGCTTCCACAATGACAACACAACGGTTACAACTTCATTTCAAGCCATTAAATCCTCATTTTACATCATGGAATCCACAACACAACAATCGAACTACTAAATAAAATCAATTCATCACATCTCACCCACCTAGCTACTATTCGGCCAACACCCACACACATATATATTACATGAATTTCATCCATTTCTTCATACAACAACATGCATAAACCACCCATAATATATGTAAAAGAGGATTGAACACATACCTTTCTCACCCAACTTCTTTACTCGGCTAGGGCTTGTGAACTACACAAATAAAGGCTTTTCTTGCTCCAACAAATCCTTCATGTTAATGAGGGCCTTCAAATTAGTTGGAATACTAGAAGAAAATAATTTTTCTTGATCAATTCCATGGACTCAAAATTTTGGCACCTTGGCCGAACACTGCTATATTTCTCTTCTTTCTTTTTCTTCTTCTCCAAACTTCTTGCCTTGAAAGACGATTATGTCTTATTTGCCCCCACTTGTTTATATATATACTTAGCCCTTCCAATACCAAATGGCCACCTACCCTTCTTCTTGAAGCTTCTTTAAATTAAAATAAAGATGACTAATGTCTTGCCTTATAAGCTTTGGTCTATACACATAATTTAGCTCCACCAAATAAAAATATGGACACATATTCCCTCACATGTCACACGGCCCTAGTAACTTCATGACCGTTTTTTTTTTGAAATTCCCCATTTTGCCCCTAGCCTTCCACAATATTACCATGAACCATTTTGTGAATTTTCCTTTTTACCCTTAGCCTTTCTCAATATTTCCATACTAATAACAACTTATACATTGAAATACTTTGGAACATAGTCTTGCCCTTAACCTACCACGTCCACTTTGAAATATCCGAATGTACGAAATACGGGATATAACATCCTCCCCCCATTTAGAACATTCGTCCTCGAATGTTCAACTGATCTCACAGGGTGTTATAATACTTCGGGAGGGTCCCTTCTATAGTTGTCCTTTTCTTCATGCCCATTCCTTATCCTTTACCTTATTTTCTTTATCATCGAACTCCTCAGTCCTTACATGAGTCCTCGTTCCGTGTCATTGGTTTCCTAATCCATTGCGCCAACTTATTATCCTTGTCCTTCCCAGGTCATCTTTTGACACAAGTATACTTGTCTTTGATTTCTTTGTATTGACGCTCGTTTCGTCCATCGTTATTTCTTGTTGTCTCTCCGGTGTGGATTCCCTACAAACATGATTGAGTATCGCTTCACGTCGATGATTCATACAATTCCATAGCGTACATTCTCATGCTTCATACAATTAATGGTCCATGAACTATTCTCTAGTGTCCGATGAACTCTTTTGTTTCATTCATAGGCACTACGTTCTTTCTTTCTTTAAAAAATTCTCAGACTACCAATTATTGATACTTTCGTTATAATAGTTGTCGTCGTTCGAAACATTCTTTACTTACTGAGGTTTCTTACCTTTCACCTTCTTCCGACACTTGATCCCTTTATTTTCCATCTACTCACTCACTTTCTTTCCCAAATATCATTGCAGTAGAATTTTCCAATCTTAGCCTGTAATGAAAGTGACATCAATTTACCTTGTAACACTTATATCATTTATTCTTGCTGTCACTCGATCTTCGGTACCCTTACTTGATTAATGCCTTCCTTACAGTAGCGCCGGTTGCTGGAACTCACATGTCCGCTGATACAATCATATGTGGGATATCCTACACATTCATATATATATATATATATATATATATATATATATATATATATATATATATATATATATATATATATTTACTATCAACTAGCTCACAAAATACTTCCAAACGCTATTCAAGCCTATCCAAATTTCCAGAGTTGTGGCGCACTTTCTGTCTCTTCTCCAGTCTAGCCTACCTTGTCTTACGCGACCTCTTAAGGTTTCCAGCCATTCATATACTCTAGCTTATCCTTGGGTTACTCTAGCTTCTCATTTGTGTCTTATGTCTGGATATATAGAATTTCTTGCATACTTCCCAGGGGGTCACCCATCCTAAAATTTTTCTCACCTCAGCATGCTTAACCTTGAATCTTCGATGAAATCTGGTGCCTTAATGCTGATATAATCGCGTCCACCTCCTCGCATGACCTTTATTACATGATCTGGAGCAAATTGAAGTCTTACGGATTCCGAGACATTTTCATAACACGTCTTTCCCTTTACAATTACTATTTCATCCTTTTCAATCCTCAATATTCACCCTTCACCTTCGTGTATAACTACCATTCGTCCTAGATTTCCAGATTCCCGATGGTAGCACATATACCTTCATCGCCGTTACTTATGCATACTCGATTATCAGCCTATTTGAATTTCCACTTCACCACCCTTACATAATAGTCTACACAAAACCGATTGTCGACTTTCTGAATCATCCAACAGACCTTGTTCCTACTAAACCTCGAATGTTATCCATTTTAATCCTCTGGGCTGCTAATTGTCTTCCTCGCTATTATTCTTCGTGTCATACCAAATCCATAACCTTTCTGAAACAACTCATCCCACTTATCGTCCGTTTACGATATTTCCTTTCCACGCTTCCTTCTGTTAGGCGTACTTAACTAAATGACCTGATTTTTAAACAATTCTGGCAGAATCTCCTTTGCAATCCTTACTATTACAAATCTGTACGCAGCAGATATCGACAATACCTTACAGGGCATACATATGTATACGACACATCTCAGCCATCCAGAGCCTCCAGTTTCAGGTAACAGGACATAATATCAATACTTACCCCTGTGACTTTCCATATCACTTCTCACCTTCTTCCGTCGTAGGTAAGGCTTGTATAAGGAATTCCATATTCCTATGACTTGGCTCTATCGCACGAACTAAGACAGAAAGAAGGTCAACAATTCCTAGATGCCCCGCAGCCTCCTGTTTATAAATGTGGCCGGCTTCACACCCATAAACAGGACTCTACTGGACACGACTTTGCAGACAACCCCTAGGACAACCTGCTTTGATACCACTTTGTCACACCCCGATATTACTAGGGTGTGATGGGCACCCGACCTCATATTCGGAGCCGAGCGAACCCTCTGACTCTTATTACATACATACTTTTTTCGGACTTTCAAATAAAATAAGCATAAAACTCATAATAAGGTTTTCAGAAACTTTCTTTCTATCGGTCTCAGATCAAACAAAATCTGTAATCATATGGGGTTTATCACATAACACAGACTGACACATCGGCTGATGGGGCCGCTTACAAACTGACATTCTATACCCGCGACTCTGTCTGCAAAGTCTCTAACTTCGAACAAGACATCATAGCATAGTACTCTAACCTGGCAATACTCCAGAACAAATGGAGCTTGCTAACTCCGCTGGAACGTCTTCTATCATAGCTTCTACTCATCTGGGTGTACCTGCGCGGCATGAAACGCAGCCCCCGAAGAAAGGGGGTCAATACGAGCAATGTACTGAGTATGTAACATATGAATAGTAACATAGTAAGGGATATAAATATGAATAATAACAGAATGGAAATATAGAGCATATCATGAGGTAAAAGAGTAACCTGTACATTTGAGTGCCTCTTAGGGCAGATGCCATGCATGCTTGGCTTTCTTTGAAAACATTTCTTCTTCATATATATAGAAAATAGAACATGTCATAGCGCCGAGCAATGTCGGCTCCCCCATATATGTCCCGCGTCCGGGATGATAAATTACGCCAACTGACCAGGTGGAAATGCGTCTATAGCGCAACATATGGCCCTTTTCCCCATATCCCCCATATACATATACATATACCATATACATATATCATTTAAGCAGCATGCATGAGAGCCCAAAGAAAGTCATGTATCCATCGGAGTGACGTAAGGTCGGTAACCTCCGATTACATTATGTATCATCGTCACACACACTTTTCTTAGTCTTTCAAATAAATTCCTTTATGATCTGCCGAAATTTCGGCAGCATCTCCCCTGTAAATACACCATCCCCGAGAATATAACTCGGTCCAAATCATCAATCAACAATCCGAGAATTCAACTCGGCCAAACTATCAACAACAATACCAATAATCATGACAAAAACATCAACAACCAATTCAAGACGCAGTCTAACATTAACAACCTTTGTCATACAATTCAACGACATTTCATTTATATTCAATTCAATCGCATATAATCAAGCTAACACCAATGATCCCATATTCAAGTATTAATCCGAAATCATTCTAACATGATTCAAGAATACTTCAAACAATTCACATAACATTCAAACAACCCAACTAACCTACTACTTCACCCGAAACCTTCCAATTCCAACAAGAACAATAACAACCTATTTCCTTCTTTCAAATTCACTCACAACAACCCAACTTACAATCTTCCAAACAAATGTCTCACTTCCAAATTCATGAATTCAACTAACATTTTACATTAACAACTTCATTTATACAAACATAAGAATTCATGCTAGTGTCACATTAGCTTCCACAACGACACCACAACGGTTACAACTTCATTTCAAGCCATTAAATCCTCATTTTACATCATGGAATCCACAACACAACAATCAAACTACTAAATAAAATCAATTCATCACATCTCACCCACCTAGCTACTATTCGGCCAACACCCACACACATATATATTACATGAATTTCATCCATTTCTTCATACAACAACATGCATAAACCACTCATAACATATGTAAAAGAGGATTGAACACATACCTTTCTCACCCAACTTCTTTACTCGGCTAGGGCTTGTGAACTACACAAATAAAGGCTTTGCTTGCTCCAACAAATCCTTCATGTTAATGAGGGCCTTCAAATTAGTTGGAATACTAGAAGAAAATAATTTTTCTTGATCAATTCCATGGACTCAAATTTTTGGCACCTTGGCCGAACACTGCTATATTTCTCTTCTTTCTTTTTCTTCTTCTCCAAACTTCTTGTCTTGAAAGATGATTATGTCTTATTTGCCCCCACTTGTTTATATATATACTTAGCCCTTCCAATACCAAGTGGCCACCTACCCTTCTTCTTGAAGCTTCTTTAAATTAAAATAAAGATGACTAATGTCTTGCCTTATAAGCTTTGGTCTATACACATAATTTAGCTCCACCAAATAAAAATATGGACACATATTCCCTCACATGTCACACGGCCCTAGTAACTTCATGGCCATTTTTTTTTAAATTCCCCATTTTGCCCCTAGCCTTCCACAATATTACCATGAACCATTTTGTGAATTTCCCTTTTTACCCTTAGCCTTTCTCAATATTTCCATACTAATAACAACTTATACATTGAAATACTTTGGAACATAGTCTTTCCCTTAACCTACCACGTCCACCTTGAAATATCCGAATGTACGAAATACGGGATATAACACCTTAACTTTTTTGTTTCCATCATCCCTTCTAGGTGGAGTCACATTGTTCTTGTACTGCCCTTTGTTTCCAGGGTAAGTTACCACAGTACCACTAGATAATACTTTTGGTAAATATTGTTGCACTGGTTTTTTCCACCCCTTATTTCTTCTATATCTTCCTTGTTGGATTTGCCCTTGTTTACTAGTTCCAGGCTCATCAACTACAACTGCAGCCTTTCCTTTGTTCTGTGACCCTACCCCATTATCTGCCACCTCATTTTCCAACTGTTCTGGATGTAGCACCCAACATTCATCATTGGAATGACTTTCCAACAGGCACTTTGTGCAATACTTTGGTAAGTAATCATATTGAATATTAACTTTAATCGACCTGATATCCTTTGTAACATCATCTTCAATCTCCATCCACACATACTTAGGCAAGTCTGCAAGCAAATCTACCTGCACTTTCACTCTTGCACAGTTTGGCCTGGTCTTATTGATAGTAGCAACATCCAACTGGATTGGCTTACCCACAGCAGAAGCTAACGTAAACAAGGATTCCTTGACAAAAAAGGTAGGAAGAAGGTTTGGAAACGAAATCCAAGCCATAGCAATTTAAGTTTCCTTATCCACACTAAATCTGGAATCATATATTAATGGCCTCATTTGATATGAATGGCCATCTTTTGACTTCAACCAAAAGAAACTTTTTGATGATAGGTTAATTAAATCTTCCCTTATATCACATCTTATCAAAACATGCCTATCTCTCAAAAAACCTACACGAACATTACCCTTTATGCCACACTGATGAGGAATAATAGATTGCAACTCTTCTATTTCAGGCAATCCATACAAAAACTTACCAACAGTGGCATAATGTAGGTTTTCAATCCTTTCCATTCGTAATACTTCTGAAGAGGACCATCTAACAACGTGTTTACCATCTATAATCTCAACCATCTTCATAGGAATGGATTCACATGTTTGCATGGAATTTTTACCAGTTTCATGCATTAGGGTTTGACGATAATTCTGTGTTGTGGACGTAGGGATTATTGTTTGTGGTTGTTGAGCATTGCTGGACTAAGATAGAGGAGGGAGGAGGGAGAGGGGAGGGAAATCTTGAGGAGGTAATGACTGACCAACCACCAGATGCGGTGGCTGGCCAGTGGCCGGAGTGGCCATAGCACTGTTAGGGTTTCAAACTAGGGTTTGTATGGGAGGAGAGGGAGAAGAGAGCCTTTTTTTTCAGTTTGTTAACACCTTACATACCTTATTCGTCAAGCCACCACTTAAAGGATCCTTTATTCTGATGCTCGCCTTTCACCCGAACCTATATAGCGAGAAATACATCTTTAATCATACTTTCATCATATTTCCCTTCAGCTTATATGTACTAGTTATCGAAGACTAATTTGGGTTACGAAAATTTGGGCAACATCTCCCCTATATTATCTACTTCTTCCAGATACCAAAACAACTCCCAAAACAATACCAACAACATCAACAATAATATCATTAATATTCTACAGGATAAATATGTACAATTCTATCCAAAATTCCCTTCAAACTTCAATCCATAAGCCAAAAACACCAAAACAATAATTATAACACTTATCCTCATAAATATTCCTAAATCAATGTTAATAAAGAGTGATTCATACCTTATCCTTATTAGAATAGCAAGATCTTCAATATTACTTTAGGTCCAAGCCAACTCCAACGCAAAACGAAACTATAATCGCGACTACATGCTATCCGGACCTCAATTAGTATTCCGTCACTCAAAATTACTCAAAATCCTCACTTTGTGGTGTATATAAGCTCTCATAAGTTTGCCGAGCTTTCTGGAATATTTGGGGATATTATTATGGAAGAAAAATAGGGTTTTTACCCCTTATATAGTGGATTAGAGTCGGTTGGCACCGACTCTATAATCCTTCTGCGCTTTTGCGTTGCCTTGGGGTGCGTTTACACAGAGTTGGCCAGTGCTAATCTGTGCATTCATGCCAATCTTCAACGCGTTTGGGCAGGGTTAACTCCTGCACTGGCAGTCCGTCTTAAAATTCTCATAATTCTCTATTCTGATGTTAGATCGACGCGCGATTTGTTGCGTTGGAAACTAGACTTCCCGAGCTTCAATTTAGGCTTTTGTTTCACTTCAAAACTCCTCATATACCATAAGATATTCCTTATGAGTAGGAGCATAATTATTCCTCCTATTTCCTCTAAAATCCAACAAACTTAATTTCCTTGATTCACTTGCTCTCCAATCCTTCCACAGCTTATTATATGGACTTAAACCCCCATAAAAATAAAATAAGTGCATTTAATCTCACGTATCCTTTTAGGTAACTCCCATGTCCATACTTAAAACAGCCAACACCTATAAGTTTCAACGTACCAAACTACGGGGTGTAACACGCATCTGATAGATGAATGCACCAAGACATCTTTGAATGATAAGACAAATATTTCACGTATTCAGGCCTTCGCTCATAACTTAGAGGAGCATAGAAAGCAACAACAAATAGGACAAGTTTGGGGTGAACATCAAGGTAAGATGAATCAAGTAAGTAGTGAGTATGGAGAGCCATCAAGTAGATCCTAGAAGAAGTTAGCAAGAAGGGACCAGTTCGTAGCCCAAATGGGAGGTAGTTCATTCGAATATAAGGGGTCAAGATACGACTAGAGTGGCCGTCAGGGCAAGTTGTGGATCGAGGGCATAAGAAGTGTAGGATCAGGAAAGTGCTAGAAAGATAAGGTCGTCTCCACCATGTTGTCAGTAGCACAGGAGAAGATATACTGGGCCATGCCTACGAGGCTATGATGTTTATTTTAGATGTGGGACTCCGGGACACATAACACGAGATTTCCTGATGTTTGTGCAGGGAGACAGAAGTACTTAAGTCAAGATCCTGAGTTAGCGCCGGAAAGGTACTTAGATATGTTATCATTTTCAGCATATAAGATTGTGTATTGATAAAGTATTCATATATTATACTATTATCTAAGAATCAGAGAGTATAACGGGAATATTAACAGTTCAAAAAGGTATATGAGGTTAGAATGTTACCCTTAAGATGAATTGCGATGAGGTAGCGTAGAAGGGCATAGATTTATTTATACATGTAAGATAAGTAAGGCGAAAGTAACTTTAAGTCGAATAGTAGACCTCGGTAATGATAAACCGAAGTAAGAGTTATGATATGGTGTGAAATACCTAGATGTAGCAAAGCCCTAAGGATAGATAAATTAGTCTACGAAGCAGAATAGAGCAATAGTCGTAAGTTCGACAAATTACCAAGCAAGGAGCTTTAGTATACATATAGATGCCAAGAGAAACAACTGGTTATAGTCCTATTTATATTCACAAAGTGAGGCCTAGAACTTGGATATAAGAGTTAAAAGGAAAGAGTTGACAGAAGGCAATAATAGTCATATGCTCGGACGAGTCCCAAAATCAGTTCTAATGAATGGAAAAAGCCTAAAGGGACGAATTCCTTGAGTTCTAAATTGGTTTATAGAACGATTGCCTAGATGGGATAGACTGTACTAAAGTGTTCATACGAGCCGATAACATATAAGGCCAGTAAATGCATTAGTTCTACACTCGAGGATGAATGTTCCAAAGAGGGGAATGATGTTACGTCTCACATTTTCATGAGTCAAGTACAGCGTAAGTCAATTGACTTAAGCTTGGAAATAGATAATCTTTGAAATTATATAAAGTAAGCTAGTCACGATACCTTGGAGGTTACAAAGATTTATGATCATGATCAGCAAGTACCAAGAGGGTTGGAAGGTTTAGAAGTTAAACGAATTTAAGAAAATAAGTTTCGTCCAAAGTTGGCAAGATTGGGAATTTTATAACCCGTACATTTGGGGTAATACTAGGAGCGCTTAACAAGCTAACAAGGTCATGTTATGAGGTACTTGAATCATATAATAGTGGTACATTAAGTTTTGAAGTCAAGGGAGTTGTAAAACGAAAGTCGACAAAAGTCGTCACAAGTTACGTTCATAAGTTTTGCTAAAATTTAGGTCAGATATCACTGAGCATTTCTCCCAATCTACTAGAAGTTATGGGGTGATCCACCCACCAAATTCAATTTCTCCAAGTTTAGTTTCCAATGCATCAAATCATTCATTGATAAGACGTCTGAGTAGAGAGAAATTTGAGTTTTTGCAAGACTGTTCAAGCAGCTCCCTTTGGGACCCACATAGGCAGTGGCCGACTTAACTTTTTATCAAATGAATTGAGGGCTCAATTCTCATCATTTTCTTCCGAAACTTCATCCCCATACCCCTCATAAACCCTTTTAGCAATTCTTACAGATCCAAAGGTGAAACTGAGTGTTTATAACCAAGTTCTACACCAAAAGTTAGCGGAAGGTAAAGGGTAACTCTTGTATGAAGTTGTTGTGGTGTTGAGGGTGATTCCAGGTGAAAGAAGACTTGGATATCAAGTTTTTCTTGCTGTATAAGGTAAGTAAATCATTTTCTTGGTTGTTCTTAGGTTTATGTAAGTATATTTAAGTGAGTTGAAGAAGAAGAAGTCATAAAACTATATAAAGGTCGCTTTTGTTGTTGTTACAAAATTGTTGGAATATTTTCTGGTTTTCTGTGATGGATGTAAGGCTAGAAATATGATTAGGAACATGGGAGATATGTTTTTGTTGCTTTTTATGGGCTGGAAGTCAAAACGAAAAAATGAAAACATGATAAGATGTTGTTTGGTTAAGAAGTTATGAGGTAAAGGTTAGAAATCGTATTTAAGATGTTGCATTGTATTAGATTGTTTTGAAGTCATGTTTATGATGTGTTGTGGCTGGAAAATTTGATGGATATACTTGTCATCATGTTATAGATATTGTTGAGTTAAAGTAAGAAATTCATAAGGGGTGACAAGTGTTATATGGGTTCCAATCTGAGCTTGCCGCTCGTCATGATATGTTGATGACTTGTTAATGATATATTATACCTTGTTGTTGGTGTTGTTCTTGTTGTATTGCTCTAGTTGTTGTTGATGATGTGTGGAGTTGGAGGAAGTCAATGTTATAGGGGGAGATGCTGCCCAAATTTATATAGACATCTTACTAACTTAGAGATTCAAACTAAGTTCCTTCTTGGCATTAATCATGGACCTTGTTGTATTAATGTAGATTGAGTTGTATTGTGGGATTCTTTGAAAGTATTGAGGAGACTAGGAGATCGAGGTATGTTAAGGCTAAACTCTTCCTTCTTTTGGCATGTTTCAAGTAAATGAAACGTAAACGAAAGTCTTATCAATATGACTCCATTCATGTTAAGTTAAAGATGTTCTTGACTCTTTTTTGTCCCGAGTTGGGATTACTGTCATGTCATAAAGATTTGTCCTTCATGTCTATTGTGATACTTTTTGGACTGAGAATGTAACACATGATCGCTTGATAGTACATAACTATAATCGGAGGTGTAACGACCTTATGTCACTCCGACAGGTTCAGAAATGTATTCTTATTAGTCTCATGCATTAGATATGTACCAATAGGTGATCAAATTACATTTTATACGCATATACGGTATTTGTAGAGACATGGTTACGGTACTCTTATCTTAACACCGAGCTACGGACGGTCGAGTAGTTATGTATCCCTATTTACCACCGAGCTAAAGCCAGTCAGGCAGTTATGTATTTACCACCGATCTATGGCCAATCGGGTAGTTATGTATTTACCACTGAGCTATGACCAGTCAGGAAGTTATGTATTTACCACTGAGCTACGGTCGGTCGGGCAGTTATGTATTCGCTACGGAGCTACTACTAGTCGGGCAGTTATGCATTTAACACCTAGCTATGGCCGGTGGGGCAGTTACCACTAATCTGTTGAGCAGTCGAGTAGTTAGAGTTACGACGTGGATATAGTCTCATAGAGTGACATTATAGATAAGTATGATCATTGTGCATATCAGGGCCCTCAGTGGCACTTCAGAGGTTGAGGTTGACTCGTAACTCTCTCCTTTATGATGTCTTACTATTATATTTTATTTCCTCTTTATGTACTCGGTACATTATCTGTACTGATGTCCATTTTCTTGGGTATGTTTTGTTTCATGCCACGCAGGTTTAGATAGACTGGTAGAGGACTCTCCACGGTACGCTGCCTCCAGATATCAACTTTTGTTGGTGAGCTCCATTTCCTCTCAGAGCATTACCGAGTCAGGGTTATGTATGTGTTTTTTGTCTTATGGGTATGTTGGGGGCCCTGTCCTGACTTATGTATAACGACTAGGTTTTCTTAGAAGCTTTACAGACTGTGTCCTGTGTGTACCTATTGTTATGATAGCCTTGTAGGCTCAATTAAGTAGTTGGTCTATCACGATGGCCTTATTGGCCAAAATATATGTATATATCCTTTTGGATTGTCTTTCATGAGTTAAGATTTGATATTCACTTTATTGATGTTCATTGACATGGCCTTATCGGCTTATGACAAGTCTAACGATAATACATAGTAAAGTATGTTGGCGCTTGATTGAGTAAGGTACCGGGTGCCGGTCGTAACCTTCCGATTTGTGTCGTCACATATACCTGGTGATAGGGTTATGGAAATTGATTCGGAATCAAAAGAGTTATGGAAACGGTTTGCAATGGAAAGAAAGAGAAAGATCAAAGTAACATGTGATTATTTCTATGATTTAAGGTTTAAACCAGATATGTTGATAAAGCCACGACTTGTAGTCCGTCCGGGGTGGCTAGCATATGGACTCCATGGGTCCCCCATCGGTCATGACTATTGAAGTGACGAATGCTTATAGCATATGTGTACAGAGTGAGATATTGGTCATTGCATTGCACGACATTTGCATCTCATTTGCATTGCATCCTTCATTATCGTATCATATATTCTCTTATCATTTTAATTAGTTTTGTACTTGAGTTTTGATCTATAGATGAGGTATTTCTTTGAACTTGGCAGACTCATGGTTTAGGAGCTTCACCTAGGCTATTGTTACACCTCGTAGTTTCGTCCGTTAAGATTCGTTAGGAGTTAGTTGTCCTAATCGCGAAAACGGGAGTTACCTTAGGATATATGAGATTACATGTTCCCATATTATGGTTGTAGGGGTTTAAGACCATGAAATGAGCTATGGAAGGATTTAAGAACAAACAAAAAAGGAATGGAGTTTGTGGGAACTTTGGTAAAACGTTGCAAAATTTTCAGACAGGATTTTCGTCCAAATTGGTGGGGGAATATCTCCTATAATATAAGGAGTTTTGGTGTGTTTATTTTTCCCAAATTTAAGTTCATCGAGTCTAGTTTCCAATGCAACAAACTGCTCGTCAATGTGACATCTGAGTAAAAAGACATGTCTATTCAACGACAGACTGTCTGAGCAGAAAATTTCTGCGAACCATTTGACGGCCCGCAGGAATTTTGACGCCCAGCAGAAAATTCTGCGGTCCGTCAAATTGACACAGTCCAGTGTCAAATGGTCACAGTGACCCATATTTGACTGGGCAGTTCTACAGACCATTTTGACGGTCCGTAGGAATTTATACGGCCCGTCAAAATGGGCGCAGAATTGCCCGACGGGAGTTTAAGTTTCGCTTTATATATTTCGTTCCACTTCATTTGGACATATTATTTTACCAAAACCAATCCAAAGGCTCTCTAAAACCCTCCCTTCCACTCTATAAACTAATCCAAGCAAAAATCCAAGAGATTAAATATCAATAAGCAAGAATCAAGATACCCATGTGCTAGAGGTCTTGCTAGGGTTAATAAACTCCAAGAATTCTTTGAATATTGAAGCTAGGGTTTTCATATTTGTTGATAGCTTGCTCCAAAGTTCATTCTTATGAGATAAAAGGTTAGTTTTCATACTTATTTCATATTATCAAGAATGCTTATTTGTTGAACAACTTGGGTAGAAGGAAAAAGTGGAAGATGAGTTCTAAATGTAGTTTCTATGAGTTTTTTAAGTAGTAAGCTAACTTGAGTTATGATTCTTAGTATAATATGGGTATGATATTGCTAGGGAAAGTAATAATGGTGATGAAGAAGCATTATATGAAAATGTGCTAAAATGGGTATGAAGTTGCTAGCATAAATTGAACACAAGGATGAATTTTGAAGGCTAGATCAAATATGAATACTTGATTATGATATTGTTGATATTATTGTGGTTGTTTGGGAGTTGTTTTGGGATTTAGTGGGAGTTGACGAAATAGTGGAAATGCTGCCTAATTTTCATTAGAACATGAATTATTCTAGTTTGAATTGAAGAGTGTCATTAAGGCTTTACCATGGTATGAATCCTTCTAAATATAGATTATTCAAGCTTCAACGGTGAACGCTAAATAGTTAAGAAGTCGGAGCGGTATGTAAGGCTAACCCTTCTTTCATTAAGGCATGGTTCCCTTGCTATGTGTATCCTTTCATGAGCTCCATAATGTCTTCCAAATGACTCTATCTCTAATATTACCAAAGCTTACGATTCTCGATACGTTCACGATTCTATTGCCTCTTTTATATGATAGTTAATCCTCTAAGCATAAATATAACGAAAATGATGATGTCAATGATGACGATGATACTCACGAACTCCTGTGTATACGGATTTAAGTATGTATGACTATTATGTAACACTGAGTTTATATGGTCGGGTATGATACCTATCGCGCTCACACCACTGCAGTTGGGTACGGATAACACTGAGCCTTTGTAGGGCCAGGTATGTATGACATCGAGCCTTGTCATGGCCGGGTATATGAAGCCACCGGACCTTCATGGTCGGGTATGTTATGGATACGAATATGTATATGAATATGGATATGAATATGTATATGAATATGAATATGGATATGGATATGGATACTTGTATATGTATATATGTATGTACACGAGCACGCACTAGAAATGGAAGGTCCCTATGAAAGACAAGTAAGTAATTACGATGATGGCTATTATCTCCTGATTCTCCCATCTTATGCTATTTCTTATGTTGTCTCTTATGCTCTTATTGTGATGTTGATTATGCTCTACATACTCAGTACATTATTCGTACTGACGTCTTTTTATTTGTGGGCGCAGCGTCATGCCCACAGGTGGACAGGGAGACAGGCTTGATCCATAGATATCTTGTTTAGGGACTACATAGCGAAGCTCCATTTCATTCGGAGCTACAACTTTTGGTATTTATTCTTTTGTGTACATACCTATGGGCATGGCGGGGTCCTGTCCCGCCTATATGATGTGACATACTCTTCTTATAGGCTCGTAGACAGTTGTATATGATTATATGTCCTTAGCCTTGTCGGCTCATATTTTGTATATCATTTTGATAGCCTCATCGGCTTGTGTATATGGATATGGGCATTATTATTGATGATGATATAAATGTGTTGTTACTGAACGAGATTAGCACTGTTGATGCATATAAATTATAAGTAAGCCATGTGGCTCACCTAGATGTGAATATGAGAGTACGATAAGAGGTGTCCGGGTGGGTTAGCACCGGGTACCCATCATGGCCCTCCGGTTGGATCGTGAGAAAGGTGGTATCAGAGCAATTCTGTCCTAGGGTGTGTCTACGAGCAGTGTCCAGTAGAGTCTTATTTATGGGTGTGTTGCGCGCCACACTTATAAACATGAGGCTGCGGGCATTTTTGGAATGAATGACCTTCTTTCTTCATAAGATCGTGCGATAGAGCCATGATATAAGGATTTCTTTTTCCCTAACCGTGTATTATGTATTTCATAAATGCCTGTAAAGAGAAAAGCTACGACAGCCTAAAAGGTCAAGACAGTGGCAGGAAAGCGGGCTGAAAGAGCACCGCCAACGGTTGTAGAGGAAAGTGAGTTCCAGAATGCGGTTCAATCTCAGTCCTCCCACTCAGTGCCTATTTCTGAGGAGCATGATAGAGCCTCATCCCCAGCTCCAGCACCTCCACCGGATGCATCGAGCAAAGATGTAAAAGAGGCCATTCATTTACTTACTCAGTTGGTTGCCACCCAGACTCAACAGCAAGGAACAGGGTAAGGTGATAGGGCTGTTAGTGCAAGGGCCTGAGATTTTATTAGCTTTAACCCTCCGAAATTCTTCGGGTCGAAGCCGGATGAGGACCTTCAGAATTTTATTGATGGGATGTGGAGAACACTTCGGTTAATGCATGTTTCGGACATTGAATAGGTAGAGTTAGCATCCTATAGATTGAGGGATGTCGCGGTTCATTGGTATACAGTTTGGATAGCTTCACGATGAGTCAATGCACCTCCCCAGTATGGCAAGAATTTGTGGATGCCTTCCTCTGACATTACTTACCTCTAGAGGTTCGGCGAGATAGAGCCGATAAGTTCTTAAATCATAGACAAGGAGGTAGGAGTGCTTTAGAGTATAGTCTCCGCTTTAATTCTTTGGCTAGGTATGCTTCAGCTATGGTAGAGGATATGGGTGACCGAGTGCACCAATTTGTGAGAGGCCTAGGGCCACATTTGATGGATAGGTGCTTGAATGCGTCCCTTCAGGACAACATGGATATTTCACGGATTCAAGCCCATGCCCAGAATTTGGAAGAAAGCCAACAACAGCAAATAAGTGAGCGTGAGCATGATATAGGGTATAACAAGAGGGCTAGATATTTGGGTCCAACAAGTGAGTTTAGAGGTGGGCCAAGACAGTAGTTTTCTAGGCATTCAGGCCATTCTATGACTTGTGCGCCTTCACGGTTTATAGGACAAATATTTGATAGATCTACTTATTCCGGGCTGAGTTAGAGTTTCAGAGCTTCGGGTTCTCAATTCTGGGGTGATTCGGGTCAGGCTAGGCCACGATGTTCCCAGTATGGGAAGTTACATTGGGGCCAGTGTCGACTAGGTTCAGAGGTTTGTTATACATGCGGTCGGCCAGGCCATATCATGCGTGATTGCCCCTCGATAGGTGGTAGGGGTAGAGTTCAGCCTTCAGGCTCGGCAGCTGGGTCTTCATCATCGATACACCCTATGGGGCAAGGTTCACAGGCGCCGGTCAGCCATGGTAGAGGTAGAGGGAGAGCATCCAATTCTAGCGGTCCTCAACACTGTATTTATGCCTTGGCTAGACACCAAGATCTTGAGTCATCTCCCGATGTCGTCACAGGTATATTATTGGTATTTTCTCATGATGTATATGCTTTGATAGATCCGGGCTCCACATTTTCATATGTTACTCCATTATTATGGGTCAGTTTGGGGTCAAACCGGAGTCAATCAAACCTTTTGATGTATCTACACCCGTTGGTGAACCGGTAATAGCTAGCCGGGTATATAGAAATTGTGTAGTCGTGATTTGTGACCATCGTACTATGGTTTATTTACATGAGTTAAAAATGGTGGACTTTGATGTTATAATGGGCATGGATTGGTTGGCTTCTTGCTATACTAATGTCGATTGTAGAATGAAAATGGTTGACTTCTAATTTCTGGGAGAACCAGTTTTAGAATGGAAAGAAAATACTGCGTCCCCAAAAGGTAGGTTTATTTCCTATCTCAAGGCAAGGAAAATGATCGCCAAAGGTTGTATTTACCATCGAGTTTGGGTTCATGATGTAGAAGCTGAATCGCCAACTCTTCAGTCTGTCCCCGTGGTGAATGAGTTTCCTGTTATGTTCCTGGAAGAGCTTCCAGGTCTCCCTCCAGAACGGGAGATTGATTTTGCTATAGGTGTGCTACTGGATACAAGGCCCATATCTATTCCTCCTTACAGAATGGCTCCCACAGAGTTGAAAGAGTTGAAGGAACAATTGAAGGACTTTCTTGAGAAAGGCTTTATTAGGCCTAGTTCATCCCCGTAGGGAGCACCCGTGTTGTTTGTGCGAAATAAAGATGGCTCCTTGCGAATGTGCATCGACTATCGGTAGCTAAATAAGGTAACAATCAAGCATAAATATCCGCTTCTAAGGATTGATGATTTATTTGACCGATTGCAAGGCGCCAAATGGTTTTCAAAGATAGTTTGAGATCCGGGTATTATCAAGTGCAAGTTAGGGAGAAAGATATTCCTAAGACAGCCTTAAGAACCAGATACGTCCATTTTGAGTTCCGGGTAATGTCATTCGGGCTAACTAATGCACCAACAGTATTTATGGATTTGATGAACAATGTGTTCAGGACCTTCTTTGATTTATTTGTGATTGTGTTCAGCGACGATATCCTGGTATATTCTAGGTTCGAGGCAGAACATGCGGATCATTTACGTACCGTTCTTTGAGTTCTCCAAACCCGAGAGTTATTTGCCAAATTTTCTTAGTGTTAATTTTGGTTCAACTCAGTGACCTTTTTAGGGCATCTTATTTCAGCTGATGGTATTCGGGTAGATACCCAAAAGATTGAAGCAGTGAAGACTTGGCCAAGGCCAACAACACCTACGGAGGTCTGTAGTTTTTTGGGCTTAGCAGGTTATTACAGGAGATTTGTAGAAGGATTTTCTTCTATTTCTGCACCACTCATGAAGCTGACCCAGAAATTAGCTAAGTTTCAATGGACAAATGCTTGTGAACGTAGTTTTCAAGAGCTAAAGGATAGATTAATTTCTACCCCAGTCCTGACACTTCCAGAGGGATCGGAAGGTTATGTTGTCTATTGTGGTGCTTTAGGCATTGGGTTAGGTTGTGTGTTGATGCAACATGGTAAGGTGATTGTGTATGCTTCAAGACAGTTGCAGAAACATGAGAAAAATTATCCGCCCCATGATCTTGAATTGGCTGCAGTAATGCATGCATTGAAGATGTGGAGACATTATTTGTATGGCGTCCATGTTCATATTTATACAGATCATAAGAGCCTTCAGTATATCCTCAAGCAAAAAGTGTTAAATTTAAGGCAACGATGATGGTTGGAATTGTTGAAAGACTATGATGTTGACATCCTGTATCATCCCGGGAAAGCAAATGTAGTGGCTGATGCTCTTAGCCGTAGATCTATGGGAAGTTTATGTGATGTTTAGCAAGAGAAAATAGAGATGGCTCGTGAGCTCCATCATTTAGCTAGCCTAGGAGTTCAGGAGTGGACTCAGGAAGTATGAGAGCTATCATTCAAAATGCGGCGGTCTTGTCACTAGTAGTGGAAGTGAAAGAGCGTCAATACGAGGATCCTATGCTAGTTCATTACAGAAATACACTCCCTTAGAAGGAGAAGTCATCATTTGAGATTTCTGGAGATGGAGTTCTCCAATGCCGAGGCAGGTTATGTGTTCCTGATGTTGCAGGATTACGCCACCAAATATTGAGAGAAGCCCATTGTTTCTGTTATTCTGTTCACCCAAGAGCAACGAAAATGTATCATGACCTTAAATCTATATATTAGTGGAATGGGATGAAGAAAGATATAGCAGAATTCGTAGCTCAATGTCCTAACTGTCAGCAAGTGAAAATTGAGCACCAAAAGTCAAGTGGATTGTTGCAAGCTATAGAAATTCCAACTTGGAAATGGGAAGTAATTAACATAGACTTCATTACAGGCTTACCCCGTTCTCGACTTAAGTATGATTCTATATGGGTGATTGTGGATAGACTCACGAAGACAGCTCATTTCTTACCAGTCAGAACTACATATGTAGCAGAAGATTATACAAAGTTTTATGTTAAAGAGATAGTGCGACTTCACGGTGTTCCAGTTTCTATTATCTCCGATAGAGGGACTCAATTTACAACCAATTTTTGGAAGTCTTTCCAAGAAGGTTTGGGGACTCAGGTGAGCCTTAGCACGACATTTCACCCACAGACGGATGGGCAAGCTGAACGTACCATTCAGACTCTTGAGGATATGTTACGAGCATGTGTATTGGATTTTGGAGGTAGTTGGGATGATCACTTACCACTTATTGAATTTGCTTATAATAATAGTTATCATTCTAGCATCTAAATGGCCCCGTATGAGGCTTTATATGGGTGAAAGTGTAGATCTCCAATTGGGTGGTTCGAAGTAGGAGAGACCAAATTGATAGGGCCATACTTGGTCCAGCAAGCTATAGAGAAAGTCAAGCTTATACAAGATCGATTATTAAAAGCTCAGAGTCCATAGAAATCCTACGTAGAGAATCGTCGAAGAGACTTAGAATTCCAAGTGAAAGATTGGGTATTCTTGAAGGTGTCGCCAAAGAAGGGTGTCATGAGATTTGGAAAAAAGGGCAAGCTTAGTCCCCGGTACATTGGACCATATGAGATTGTACACAAGGCAGGCCAAGTGGCTTATAAAGTAGACCTACGTACGGATTTGGAGTCAGTCCATCCAATTTTCCATGTATTGAAGCTTCGTAAGTGTATTAGAGATCCTTCTAGAATTTTGCCAATAGATAATGTCCAAGTTACTAAACAATTGTCTTACGAAGAAGTCCCCATTACCATTTTAGATAGGCAAGTGCGAAAGCTCAGAACCAAAGAGGTAGCTTTCAGTTAAAGTTGTATGGAAAAATAATAATAGAGAGGAAATGACTTGGGAAGCCGAAGAGGACATGAAGTCCAGGTACCCACATTTATTTTCACCTTCAGAAGAGATTCACGTAGAGACTCCATTAACCATAGGTATGTAAAGCTTTTCTTGATGTTTACTTGGTCGTGTGTGGCCATGGTTATTGTCGTGTGGTTATAGCCCTGTGAGGCGATGTATTTTGGGTTGCTGTGCAGGATGGTAGTGCCATATTATAGGGGAAACTCTGGCGAAAGTTTTGTATAATCTTCAAGAATCTATCATTCGAGGACGAATGTTTCTAAGAGGGGGAGAATGTTACACCTCGTAGTTTCGTCCGTTGAGATTCATTAGGAGTTAGTTATCCTAATCGCGAAAACGGGAGTTACCTTAGGATATATGAGATTACATGTTCCCATATTATGGTTGTAGGGGTTTAAGCCCGTGAAATGATCTATGGAAGGATTTAAGAACAAACAAAAAAGGAATGGAGTTTGTGGGAACTTTGGTAAAACGTTGCAAAATTTTCGGACAGGATTTTCGTCCAAATTGGTGGGGGAATATCTCCTATAATATGAGGAGTTTTGGTGTGTTTATTTTTCCCAAATTTAAGTTCATCTAGTCTAGTTTCCAATGCAACAAACTGCTCGTCAATGTGACATCTGAGTAAAAAGATATGTCTATTCAACGACAGACTGTCTGAGCAGAAAATTTCTGCGGACCATTTGACGGCCCGCAGGAATTTTGACGCCCAGCAGAAAATTCTGCGATTCGTCAAATTGACACAGCCCAGCGTCAAATGGTTACAGTGACCCATATTTGACTGGGCAGTTCTACGGACCATTTTGACGGTCCGTACGAATTTATACGGCCCGTCAAAATGGGCGCAGAATTGCCCGACGGGAGTTTAAGTTTCGCTTTATATATTTCGTTCCAATTCATTTGGACATATTATTTTACCAAACCCGATCCAAAGGCTCTCTAAAACCCTCCCTCCACTCTATAAACTAATCCAAGCCAAAATCCAAGAGAGATTAAATACCAATAAGCAATAATCAAGATACCCATGTGCTAGACGTCTTGGTAGGGTTAATAAACTCCAAGAATTATTTGGATATTGAAGCTAGGGCTTTCATATAAGTTGATAGCTTGATCCAAAGCTCATTTTTATGAGATAAAAGGTTAGTTTTCATACTTATTTCATATTATCAAGAATGTTTATTTGTTGAACAACTTGGGTAGAAGGAAAAAGTGGAAGATGAGTTCTAAATGTAGTTTCTATGAGGTTTTAAAGTAGTAAGCTAACTTGAGTTATGATTCTTAGTATAATATGGGTATGATATTGCTAGGGAAAGTAATAATGGTGATGAAGAAGCATTATATGAAAATGTGCTAAAATGGGTATGAAGTTGCTAGCATAAGTTGAACACAGGGATGAATTTTGAAGGATAGATCAAATGTGAATACTTAATTATGACATTGTGGATATTATTGTGGTTGTTTGGGAGTTGTTTTGGGATATAGTGGAAGTTGACGAAATAGGTGAAATGCTGCCCAATTTCATTAGAACATGAATTATTCTAGAATGAATTGAAGAGTGTCATTAAGGCTTAACCATGGTATGAATCCATCTAAATGTAGATTATTCAAGATTCAACGGTGAACACTAAATAGTTAAGAAGTCAGAGAGGTATGTAAGGCTAACCCTTCTTTCATTAAGGCATAGTTCCCTTGCTATGTGTATCCTTTCATGAGCTCTATAATGTCTTCCAAATGACTCTATCTCTAATATTACCAAAGCTTATGATTCTCGAAACGTTCACGATTCTATTGCCTCTTTTATATGACAGTTGATCCTCTACGGATAAATATAACAAACTGATGATGTTAATGATGACGATGATACTCACGAACTCCTATGTATACGGATTTAAGTATGTATGACTATTATGTAACACCGAGCTTATATGGCCGGGTATGATACCTATCACGCACACACCACTGCAGTTAGGTGCGGATAACACTGAGCCTTGGTAGGGCCAGGTACGTATGACACCGAGCCTTGTAATGGCCGGGTATGTGAAACCACCGGACCTTCATGGTCGGGTATGTTATGGATACGAATATGTATATGAATATGGATACGAATATGTATATGAATATGGATATGGATATGTATATGAATATGGATACGGATATGGATATTTGTATATGTATGTACACGAGCACGCACTAGAAATGTAATGTCCCTATGAAAGACAAGTAAGTAATTATGATGATGGCTATTATCTCCTGATTCTCCCATCTTATGCTATTTCTTATGCTGTCTCTTATGCTCTTATTATGATGTTGATTATGCTTTACATACTCAGTACATTATTCGTACTGACGTCCTTTTGTTTATGGACGCTGCGTCCTGCCCGCAGTTGGACAGGGAGACAGGCTTGATCCATAGATATCTTGTTGAGGGACTCCATAGCGGAGCTCCATTTCATCCGCAGCTACAGCTTTTGGTATTTTTTTTTTGTGTACATACTTATGGGCATATCGGTATCCCGTCCAGCCTATATGATGTGGTATACTCTTCTTAGAGGCTCGTAGACAGTTGTATATGATTAGATGTCCTTAGCCTTGTCGGCTCATATTTGGTATATAATTTTGATAACCCGGTCGGCTTGTGTATATGGATATGGGCATTGTTATTGATGATGATATAAATGTGTTGTTACCCAACGATATTAGCACTATTGATGCATATAAATTATAAGTAAGCCATGTGGCTCACCTAGATGTGAATATGAGAGTAAGATAAGAGGTGTCCGAGTGGGTTAGCACCGGGTACCCGTCGGCCCTCCGGTTGGGTCATGATAGCTATGTCTTGAGGATTTCGGCAAATTCATTGTTTGTTGATTGTTTGATGACCATATTTGTCTTCCTATTGATTTCTATATTTCATATAGGTTATCTAGTCTTAGTCGACCTATGATGCTTATCAATACGTGTGTTGTACTGATACTACTCTTGCTGCACTTTTTCTGAGTCTAGAGTTTGAGACAGGATCTATATCGAAGCCTCAAGTTTAGCCTCGAGGCTTCTTATCTCGAGATTGGAGGGTGAGCCACCTATTAGCCCCCAGCTCCAGATCTGTTCTCTTATTGTCTATTTCTTATTCCGTTAGATAGTATTCCCTTGTGATCAGACATTTATTTTATTTCTAGACTTTTATTTGGATTGGTCGTTGTGCACTGTGATTTCACGTCCTTGGAGAGATGTATTTTACTTAGTAATTTTGCACTTTATGTGTATGTATGATTTAAGACTTGTTGTTGTTGGCGTTATTTATTTTCGGTTATTTATTTTATTGACTAAGTATTGATTGAGGGGAGGGTTCGCCCACCAGGGGGGGTTAGTGTGGGTGCCATCATGACCATGATTTCGGTCGTGACAAGTTGGTATCATAGCTTGAGGTTCACCGATCTCACAGTACAAGAACATGTCCAGTACAGTCTTGCGGATTGGTGCGGACACATCTGTACTTATCTTCGAGAGGTTATAGGACACAAGGAAAACTCCATTCATTCATTCCTTTCGCGCTACTTTGTTCTAATTGGTACATAGTTCATTCAAATTGGTATCTGATTACTCCAATTCTCTCAAAGATGGTGAGGACGCTTGCTAGAGCTGCGATTGATGAGGTACTAGTACCGGCCGTCGAGGCTGCGACACATGGTTGGGGCCAACTAGAGGTCGTGGTAGTGGCAGAGTTAGAGAGGCAGCACTAGTTAGGGGCAGGGCACCCGTGGCTGGTGAGGCCCGAGCTAGATCTATGTCTCTCAAGCCATAAGCGGGTCATCAAGATGAGGTCTTTGAGGAGGAGGGCCTGGGACCAGCACCAGCTCAGCCCGATATTATTGCTACTCCAGTTCTGTCTGAGGCCTCGGTTTGAGTGTTGAACCTTCTTGGGGGGTTGACTCAGGTAGGTGTTTTACCAGCTACGCCTGATGGCCAGAGACTTAGATTGGATGATCATATCCCAGAGAGGTTCCGTGCTCCAGGGGCACAACTAGCTGCAGGCTGTGGCTCCCAGTATAGATAAGGTTCCTGAACCAGATTTCCTTCCTAGAGCCATGGCAGGTCAAGTCATGACCCACGAGGAGCAGGACTTGTTGGGAAGATTCACCAAAATGAAGCCTCCCTATTTCTACGATACTCCACAAGAGGACGCATGTGAGTTTATTATAGATTGTTATGACAGGGTCCACAAGTTAGGGGTGGTGGAGAGGTACGAAGTTGATTATGTGTCCTTCCAGTTGATGGGTAATGTTAAGCTTTGGTGGAAGTCGTATATCTAATTTTAGGCCAACTAGGTCGCCTCCGTTGTCATGGACTAGGTTTTATCATATCTTCTCGGAGAAGTACGTTTTGCGTACTTTGAGGGATAAGAGACGTGACAAGTTCAGTCACCTGGACCAGAGAAGGTCATTCGTTGCTGAGTATGAGGTTCGCTTTCATTCCTTGATGGATATTCATTTCAGTTGCTTCCTATAGAGACGGAGAGAGTTAGGAGATTTTTCAAAGGGTTGAATACTCCGTTGAAGTTGGCGGCTTTCATATTATTTGAGCGGGGTTTGACTTTCTCTTATGTGTCTACATATTTCTTTATGAGTTTGAATATGGTTTGTGATCTACTTGACATACATATTTATTTATCTACTCCGGTCGAAGATTTTGTAGTGGTCGGTCGAGACTATCGGTCTTGTACAGTTACGTTTATGAGTTATGGTACGTGGGTAGACTTGGTAGTACTTCATATGGTAGACTTTTGATATTATACTGGGCATGAGTTGGTTGTCTCCTTATCATGCGATTTTGGACTGTCACGGCAAGACAGTCACGCTTGCTATGCTGGGTATTCCAAGACTCGAGTGGAAGGGTACTCCTAGTCCCTCTCCAAAGAAGATTATCTTATTTCTTAGAGCCAGGAAGCTAGTTGATAGAGGATGTCTGACCTACTTGTCCCATGTTCGTGATACCTGTGCTAACACTCCGTCACTTGAGCCTGTGCCTATTGTGAGCGAATTCGCGGTGGTGTTGTCTACGGACTTGCCGGGTATGCCACCCGACTGTGATATCGACTTCTGCATTGATCTAGAGCCGGGTACTTGTCCTATTTCTATTCTTCCATATCGGATGGCACCGACTGAGTTGAGAAAGTTGAAAGAACAGCTACAAGATCTTCTTAGCAAGGGTTTCATTATATCAAGCATCTCCCCTTGAGGCGCTCCCGTGCTTTTTTAAAAGAAGAAGGATGGGTCGATGCGGATGTGTATTAGTTATCATCAGTTGAACAAGGTTACCATACGGAACAAGTATCTAATTCCTCGTATCGATGATTTGTTTGACAGCTTCAGGGAGCATTAGTATTTTCCAAGATTGATTAATGTTCGGGCTATCCCCAGTTGAAGATCAGGGCCGAGGATATTCCCAAAACGGCCTTCAGGACTCATCATGGTCATTACGATTTTCTAGTTATGTCTTTCGAGGTGACCAATGTCTCGGCAACTTTTATGGACCTGATGACTTGGATTTTCAAGCCATACTTAGACTCTTTCGTCATAGTCTTCATTGATGACATCTTGCTGTATTCGCGAAGAAACGATGATCATGAGAAGCATTCGAGGATTGTAATTGGATTGTTGAAGGAAAGAGAGCTTTATTCGAAATTTTCTGAGTGTGAGTTTTGGTTAAATTCTGTGGCATTCTTGGGACATGTTGTGTCTTAGGATGGGATTAAGGTAGATCCTGAAATTGGGCTAGACCTACTTCAGTGACCTAAATCTAGAGTTTTGTGGGCTTGCCAGATATTATCGTTGATTTATTTAAGGGTTCTCTTCGATTTCTTCCTATTGGACTCATTTGACTCAAAAGAATATGCCTTTTCAGTGGTTCGATGAGTGTGAAGAGGGCTTTCAAAAGCTCCAGACTTTGTTGACTACGTTCCTATTTTTTCTCTACCGGTCGAGGGGAAGGATTTCACTGTGTATTTTGATGTTTTGCGTATAGGTTTGGGTTTTGTGTTGATGTAAGAGGGTAAGGTGGTTGCCTATGCTTTGAGGCAATTGAAGGTGCATGAAAATAACTACCCCACTCATGATTTGAAGTTGGTGGTTGTGTATTTATTTTGAATATTTGGAGGCACTACTTGTATGGGGTTCATTGTGAAGTTTTCATCGATCATCATAGTCTTCAGCATTTGGTCAATCAGAGGAATTTGAATTCCAGACAGCACAGATAGATGGAGGTGCTCAAGGATTATGACATGACTATTTTGTATCATCCGAGCAAAGCTAATGTTGTGGCGGATGCGTTGAGCTGGAATGCAGTGAGTCTGGGTAGTTTGGCAAGATTTGTTGTAGGGGAGAGACCATTGGCCAGAGTGTTTCAAACTTTGGCAAATGGGATGGTGAGGCTAGTTATTTTGGATTGTATTGAGGAGAAGTCGCCTTTTTGGAGCAGATTAAGGCACAACAGTTTGAGGAGGTGAAATTGTGAAAAATTCGTGTTAAAGTGTTGAGTGGGGAGGCCAAGGAGGAAATTCTAGATAGTGAGGGGGTATTGAGGATTAACGGGCGTGCTTGAATTCCTCGGGTTGGTGGCTTGATCAAGATGATTTTATAGGAGGCTCACAGTTCTAGATATTCCATTCACAGTGCTACCGAGATGTACCGTGATTTTAGATAGCACATTGGTGGGGCAGGATAAAGCGTGATATTGTTGAGTTCATTTCTCAGTGTTTGAATTGCCAGTAGGTTAAGTACGGGCACCAAAATCTGGAGGGTTTGATTCAGAGGATGTCCATTCGAGAATGAAAGTGGGAGAGGATAGCCATGGACTTTGTGGTTGGTCTAACGAAGACTTTGGGTAAGTTTGATGCTATTTGAGTTATCGTGGATAGGTTGACCAAGTCCTCACACTTCATTCTAGTTCAGACTACCTACAACGCAGAGATGTTAGCAAAGATCTACATGAAAGAGATTATTCGATTGCATGGGGTGCCCATTTCCATTATCTCCGACAGAGGCAACCAGTTCACATCCCATTTCTGAAGGACTTTGCAGAAGGAGATGGGAACTCAGTAGGAATTTAGTACCGTTTTCACCCGCAGACTGATGGTCAGTCTGAGTGGATGATTCAGGTTTTAGAGTATATGCTCCAAGCATGTGTGATCGAGTTTGGTGGTCATTGGGACCAGTTCTTACCATTGGCAGAGTTTGCGTATAACAATAGCTATCATTCGAATATTGACATGGTACCTTTCGAGGCCTTATATGGGAGGAGATGTTGATCTTCTATTGGCTAGTTTGATGCGTTTGAGGTGAGACCTTGGGGTACCGATCTGTTGAGGTAATCGTTGGATAAGGTGAAGTTGATTCAAGAAAAGCTTCCAGTGACTCAGGGTAGGAAAAAGGTATATGCGGACCAAAAGGTTCATGATTTGGAGTTTATGGTTGGTGATCAGGTTCTATTGAAGGTTTCACCCATGAAGGGTGTGATGAGATTTAGGAAGAAGGGCAAGCTTAGCTCGAGGTTCATTGGCGTATTTGAGATCCTTCATTGTGTTGGAGATGCAGCTTATGAGTTGGCGCTACCTCCGGGTTTTTTGGGTGTTCACCCAATGTTTTATCTGTCCATACTAAAGAAATATCATTCGGGCGGGTCTTATATCATCCAGTGGGACTCGGTCCTATTCGATCAGAATATGTCCCTTGAAGAGGAGTCGTTATCCATCTTAGAAAGGGAGGTTCAAAAGTTGAGTCAAAAGGAGATAGCTTCAGTGAAAGTTCAATGGAAGCACCAGCTAGTCGAAGAGGCTATGTGGGAGACCGAGACCGATATGCATAGTAGATATCCCTAGCTTTTCACTGAGTCACGTACCTTCCCTTCGTTTTATTTCTTTTCGATCGAGGATGAACGGTTATTTAATTAGTATCTGATGTAACGACCCATTTGGTCATTTAGACCTTTTGACCCTTCCCCTGGTACCGTTAGAGCCTGTTTCGTGGGTATAGGTAAGGTAGTTCAATAGGCGATCCATATTAGTTTTGAGGGAATTAGAGGTTTAAAGTGAAAAACCATTGACCAATTGTTGACTTTTGGGTAAACGAACCTTTTTGGAAATTTTGTCAATTCCACGAGGATCAGAGGGTTGTTTATAACTGGGTGGGCTGATTGATTTGGTTCCTGAGGCACTCAGGAGCGCTTTGGGTCTTTGGTTGGAAACTTGACTTTGGGGTTTTGAGGGTTGACCGAGTCAAATAGACCTCCTTTTGGAATTTTTGGGCATGGGAGAGTTCATAGCATGTTTTTACATTGATTTGCATATTTTGTTTGTTTCCGGGGTGTTCCGAGGGTGTTTTGGTTTTCAAAACAAAGTACGGTGATCACTAGAAACATTTGGTATTCTGTTGCTGGTGTCTTTCTTCGCGGTCATGAAGAAGGAAGTCGTGATCGTGAGCTGAAGGGTGATAAGCCTTGGCGATCACATTGGAGAAAGTGTGAGAGATGGTCAGTCGCGGTGCTATGCAATTACTGGCCATAGTCTTGCAACCGTGATGACTTCGTCGGAGCGGGTCAGATTTCCTTATCACGATCGCGTGGTCTCAGAACGCGATCGGAAAGGCATCACTGTAGCAACAGTGGATATAAATCCCAAACCGAGTGTTCTTCCTCATTCACAAATTCTAAGTTCTGGAGTTGGTTTTGCAGAGTTTTCAAGAGGCTTTTGCTAATCTAGACTTTGAGGTAAGTTCCTAATCCTAGTTACATGATTTTCAATTGATTCTTATCATTATTTTAGTGGTTGTAATCATGTTTGGTTGAGGATTAGAGATTTAAAAGGCCTAGGTTAAAATTGGGGATGGGATATTAATGAAATTGGAGGCCCAAATGTGATTAGAATTCCACGTAATTGAGGTTGGATTATCTAGAGTATGGGTAACGTAATTTTACTCTTTATTTTTGGCTTTACCCTCGTGGCCCCGGGTAACTTTTAGGGTTATTTTGTTGTTTTTCCTAAAGCATAGCAATATTTATTTCGTTAGAATCATAGTCTGATGTAGATCATTTAATTGCTACACTTTGATGGAGTCCGCCTACAAGTCCACGGCCACTACTCATGCCGCTCTCCGAGATGATTTTGATAAGGAGAAGGAATTACACACCTAAGGGTAAGTTGACGGTGAAAATGTGGAGGGGCATCAGGGCGATATTCAAGCGGGCAAATTCGAAGAAGAGGTTCCCGATCGAGAATGCTGATGATGATGAGGAGTACTCAGTCCTGTCAGAGGATGATGTCTTCATTGATGATAATGCTAATGGAGATGAGATGCTGGTGGCAGTGGCGGTGTTAGTGATCATTACCGGACCCAGAGCTTGCCTCAGTAGCCATCATCCACCTTATCCCCTAGTTTTTTGATTTGTTGTGGTTTTTGAGGATGTTTCAGACAATGCTTGCTTTTTTTTATTTTTTTTTACCAGATGGATTTGTACCCTTGCCAGGCCTTTATCATGCAAAAAGTTGTGCCCTGGTTGGGCTTTGTTACATGCAGGGATGTTGGCTTGAATGGTTGATTTAGAGTCAGAAGCAAAGTTTTGAAACAGGAAAAAGGCCACTGTTTTCTGTCCAGTGGCTTCGCAGGTGGGAATCTGCCTCTGCGAAAAATAACTCGCATTTGTGGCTTTTGTATTACCAATCCAGGCCCGCATCTGCGGATGTAGTCCGTAGAGGCAGCCTCGCATCTGAGGACAATATCGTGTAGGCACGACCTCTAGCCTTCCCAATCCATGTCGCATCTGCGGCCCACCTTAGGCAGGCGCGGCTTGGCAAGTGAGGCACTATTCTAGCAGGCGCGAGACGCCTGAAACCAGAAATGAAATCCGCTAAGTCAAAGGTTCCAACGCTGCACCCAAAACTCATTCCAACCTTCCGGACATACCCAACATGCGCTCCATACTAAAACACATTATGCCAAGGTACTAATCTAAACGATGTTCCACGAAATGAACGAAAGAACGGAAATTTCCTAGATGTCCAATAGCCTCTTGAGGATAGGTACAGATGTCTACGTACCAATGCATAAGACTCTACAAGACACTGCTTTTGTACACATGAGACTGGTAAACCTAAAGCTCTAATACTAATATGTCACAACCGAAATCGCGGGCCATTATGGCACCTACTTAATCCCACCTATAGGCAAACCACCCCCAAAATAGTTATGTTAACTCCATTTAAAGTTAAAAGTTAAATATCAATCCCTCATTAAAATCCAACAGGTTTATACAAGTAATAAAAGGAATGCGGAAAGAAATTCAATTTCAATGTTTCCCCAAAACCTGGCCTTAAGTGTACAAAACCACTAATAGCATGCACTCATTACCAAATGAACAGATACAATTCTATTGGAGGGAAATGATAGAATATGTGAAATAGAAGAGAAATCCAGGGCCACACGTCTGGACAATAGCTCACCCTGAAGTTCTCGAATATGTAGTCCTAATCAATCTCGAGACACCGAACTGGAACAAGGGACAAGTCTGCATAAAAAGGATGCAGCAAGTGTAGCATGAGTACAAAAACAACAGGTACACAGAAGCATCGTCGACCGACCATAGATAGAACGGATACGAGGGTTGGTCGCCGATTATACTACTACACTTAATCGCCACTAGTCCAAGAATACATAATAATAACATCAAGAACTTGTATTTAACCACAAAAAGACAATAAACAATACAAAACAATTTAGTCAACAAGAATCATCAAACACAGTTAAAGTATGAATGCATGAGTGTAATGCAAGGCGTTTGTCCACCACCAGTACACACACGTCCGAACATTAACGAATTGTGAACCATGGGGACTCTCGAGGTCCATATACCCCCCAGAATATTTGATCTTCCAGATCACATCGGGTCCTTAGCCACATTAGGCTCCAAATCTCATAACTTAGCCACATTAGGCTCCATATACCCGTCGCTTAGCTGATCGGCTCAAAATCATCATCACTCTATCCGGAACTAGTTTTTCCATGGACGCACAATTTTATCCTTAATACTAATAGGCATGAGATAGCAAATAAACATGAATATGATATGCAACACAATAAGAAACAGAAATATTCATCAAAGACTCCATTTAGACTATTATAAGTCTTAAAGGTCCCACCTTAGCTTCTTATTCACTTTTAACGAGTATTGTAGGAGTGAGGTATAGCACACATAGCAAATAAGACAAGCATACAATCAAAAGACAGAAAGTACGGGCTTCAGACCCTACTTATAGATCCATAGGATCGTACTAACTACCAGTTAGTGCCCAAAGTACGACATTCAGACCATATCATGGCATCGGTACACGGTACGAGTGCTCGTTACCTAATGAGTATTGGGACCCCCTTAGTAACCTCATTATCCCTCATACTTAGGTTCATTTTGACCAACCACGACGCTCTATATAAGGTACAAAATCTCAACTTTCCTGGAATTAGGAGTCCGTCATCACAAGTAGTCTTGCCCCTTTGAAAAATCTTTGAACGATTTCAATCTGCCCAAATATAGATTATACACGAGAATGTGAGTCAAACGATACCCATATTAGCCTATAAAGATTTGGTTTTTTAAGGTCAACTCAAAAACCCCATCCAAAACTTGAAAGGTCAAAATCATAATTTCACAAAAAGATCGAGTTCTATAGGCTCAAATTATTATTCTGGGATATTGTATGAATCTAATGACACCCTTAAAAGCATACTTTAAATCGAACCCATAAAATTACCCGAAATAAGATTCCAAGCCTAAGAGGGCAAAATGGGAAATTTGTTCCACAATTAGCCTACCCTAGGTTTAAGGAGTCGAAGTACCAAAAATCAGCTCAATCCAACAATAAATTCATGAATATTTGAAGAATTCCTTGCCTCTGAATTTAGGGTTCATAAACCCGCAAAACCCTCATCCTAACACATGATTTCTAGCATGAGATCTCATGACAATCGAAGGTATAATCAAAATAAGGTGATAAGAGGATTACCCAATTGAAAATCCTTTCCAAAACTCTTAGAAACAACCTAAGACCGAGCTCCCAAGTACAAAATATAAAGATGAAATGAGCTAAAATGAAATAGGGACATTTATTCAGATTTGTTCAGCGACTCTCGCACCTGCGCTCCATTTCTCACAGGTGCGACGTCGCACAAGTATCCCAAATCTGGCATTTGCGAGTTTTCATTAAATCCTTTAGGTCCGCAGGTGGGAACAAAACCTCTCATGTGTGGTCTCGCGAGTGCAAGCCTAATCTCGCGGGTGCGAGACACCAGGCACCAGAAAAATCATGAAATTTCTAAGTTTTGTCCCAATACCTGAAACTCATCCGAGACCTCCCAGATAAAAATCAAATATGCAAACCATTCCTAAAATGCGCTATGAACTCACCCGCGCCCTCAGAATTTCCAAAAGAGGTCACTTGGACCCGGTCAACCCCGAACGCCTTAAAATTACTCCTCCATCTAAAAGACCAAAATGCCCCAAGTCCCTCGGGAACTAACCCAATTGTCTTACCAAGTCATAGTTAACCTTCCAAAATTAACGGAATCTCCAAAAAGTATCATTTAACTCTGGTGTTGACTTTGGTCGACAAAACACTTATGAAATTCCAAAACTCCATTTCCTTGGTCCAAGCACATCCGAATGAATCGAGGATCACGTCACCCCTCCCCAGAAGTCAAAAAAACTCCATAGAGGCAAAGGGGAAATGTCAACATGGTAAAATTTACGAAATGGTCAAAACAACCTGACGGGTCGTTATAATGAAGTTTATCATGTTTGGGTGACTAGCGCGGGTTGACAAATATGAAAGAATTAAAGTCTAAGGTATAGTTTGTTGGTATTCAATTGATGACTTAGGAAAATTTTATCTTTTGAGGTTTGAAACGACAGCACGAGGTTGAGGATTTAGGAACAACCGGTTAGTATGCATCACCGTAGACTTATGAGAGGCGTATCACTTATTTTTATATAGATTAAGAAAAAATTCCGGTGACATTTTTTTTGTAGTAATCAGGTAATGCTGCCTTCTATATCGGTTCAGATCTATTCATTTAAGGCCAGGTGACTTATGGATATTACCAGAGGTGTTTATGGTTATTCTATTAACCCATCACTTTAGATTTGATGGAATTCTATTCAGGATCGAGGTATGGCAGGTTTACCGAGCGTTGTTGGAGTTCACAAGGGGAATTGATGATTTCTTTCATGGTAGCGATACGGAAAAATTTCAATGGTCAGCGAAGATATTTGGTGATCTTTTTGAGGGGGTACAAGTGGATATAGGATGACTTTGAAGTGATGAGGTTACTTTTATGGAATTGGCACAACAAGATAAACACTGGGATGACGTGCATAGTATGTTATTCGAAGGATTAAGAGGATTTGGATGGTGAGGTTTGACTCAGTGGTTTTGGATCCTCAAAACAAGGCTGTAAGAATTGAAATTTGCATAACCGGGCTTGGATAAGGTCAGTTTTGATGGGAATGCTTCGAGTGGTTTAGTACAAGCACAAATCCTATTCTCGTCAGATGGAGTCATGATTTGGACTCGTGGTGTGGGACAACGTGATTTCTCTAGATTCTTGGTACTAAGGATGACTTTCGGAGGTGTGGAAGAGAGATAGTGGAATTGGAGTACTTTACGGGTACTGTAGACAGTGGGTCATGGTTTCAGTCAAAGGATTGTGGCAACCATGATATAATTGTGGAATCAACCAATTGTGTTCAGAGTTATGATTATAATGAAATCAGGGATTTCAGGTAAAGCCAGATCAAATGTGTGAGGATTTGACTATTGGGCTAAGTTAAAGGAAGATTTAGTAGATTAACCAGAGAAGCAAATTGCTATGGACTTATGGTAGTATTACTATGGTAGATGGGGAAATTTAATGCTATTTGATTCGTTCTGGACCGATTGACTAAGTTGACTCATTTTGTTCCAATTCAGAGAAGTTGGACAGAATTTACATGCAAGAATTAGTTCGTTTGCATGGTGTACCTATTTCTACCATTCGGATCGAGGCACTCAGTTGACATCCCATCTCTGGCGGACCATGCAGAAGGAGTTGGTTACACGAGTGGAGCTTAGTATATCATTTCATCCTCAAACTGACGGTCAGTTTGAGCATATAATTCTTGTTCTTAACAATATGTTACGGGCCAGTGTGATTGATTTTAGTGGTCATTGGGATCAGTTCTTGCCTTTGGCGGAGTTTTCTTAGAACAACAGTTACCATTCGAGCATTGAGATGGCACCATTCGAGGCATTGTATGGTAGGAGGTGTCGTTCTCCAGTTGGTTGGTTTGATGCATTTGATGTGAGGCCTTGGGGCACAGACTTGTTACGGGATTCTTTGGACAAGGTCAAATTGATTCAGGAGAGACTTCTTACAACTTAGGGTAGATAGAGGAGTTATGTGGTCAGAAGTTTCATGACTTGGAGTTCATGGTGGGTGACTGAGTTCTACTGAAGGTTTCACCGTGAATGGTGTGACAAGGTTGGAGAAGAAGGGAGATTTAAGCCCTAGGTACATTGGTCCGCTTGATATTCTTCAGCTTTTTGGCGAGGTAGCCAATGAGTTAGCTTTGCCTCCTGGCTCATCGGGTGTCCACCCAGTGTTTCATATTTCTATGCTCAAGAAGTACCATTCAGATGGTTCTCATGTGATTCAGTGGGACTTAGTGTTACTTGATCAGAACTTGACTTTTGAGGAGGAGCCAATTGCTATTCTAGATAGACAAATCCAGAAGTTAAGGTCCAAAGAGATTGCTTCAGTAAAGGTTCAATGGAGGCATCGTGCGGTCGAGGAGGCTACTTGAAAGATCGAGTTGGACATGTGGAGTGGATATCCCCAGCTTTTTGGCGATTCAGGTACTTGTTTCTATTTTATGTTCGAGGACGAACATGTTTTTAGTGGTGGATGATGTAATGACCCGTTAGGTGATTTTCGGCGTTTAATCCCCATTTTATCATTATACCTTTGATTTTTAGGGAATTTCATCCTGGAAATCATGATTTGAGATAAGAAAATTGGGGTTTATGAACGCTATATTTAAAATAAAGATCTCTTCAATTAATCATGGAATTGATGTTGGATTATATTGATTTTTGATATCAAGACTCCTTAGATCATGGGTAAGCTAATTATGAGTTGAATTTATGGTTTTACCCTTAAGGGCTCAGAATCCTATTTTGGGTTAATTTTGGGTTCGGTTTTAAAGTATTGCTTTATGGGTATCATTTGCTTCGTATGGCTTATGGGTATCACTTGATTCGTATGGCTTCATAGAGTAATAATTTGACCCTATGAAATTCAATTTTGCAATGAAATTATAGTTTTGACCTTCGGGGTTTAGAATGGGATTTTTGGGTTGACTTTCTAGGCCCGAATCATTTATAGGGCAATATGGGTATCGATTGACTCCTATTCTTATGTATAATATGTGTTTGAATAGATTGGGATCGTTCAGAGGCTCTACGAAAGGGCAAGGCTTCATTATGATTGTTAGACTCCTATTCCAGGCATGTTGAGACTATGAACCCTAACTTAAGTGTCATGGTTGGTTAAAATTGAACTAATAACAGGGGACAATGGGGTAACGAAAGGGGGTTCCGATACTTGTGTGCTGACGAGCACTTGTATTGGATACCGGTGTCATGACAAGGGTATTTGCTTAATTTTATTATAGAGTCTGATCTAAATGACATGCTTTGGGCATTAGCGGATAGCATAGATTGATTTGTGTCTATGATTGGGATATGAGGTCTCTTATTTACTGCTTCTACTCTTTTACCATTTTCATTGTAACTATGTGTTCTCATCACTCCTAAATACTCGTTTAAAAGTGGAAAAGAGCTAAAGATTGAGTCTTTATTGCTTAGCTTGGTTGTTTATTATGTTGCACGTCATATTCACGATGATGATAGTATCTCATGTGCATATGAGGATACTTGTGAAAGGTTCTGGGAACTGATTCCGAACGGAGTGATGATGGTATTTGTGCCAGATTGGCTATATGACAGGTAATGTAGGCCTAAGGGCCGAGTATTGTGATTGGAAGCCTTAAATGGCTGGGACCTAACGTGATCTAGGAGATCTAAGAGTGTAGGATTGGTATATGGACCTCGCGAGTCCCTTATGGGTCACGATTCATTAATGTTCGAACGTGTGTGTACCGGGAGATGGAAAAAGGCCTTGCATTGCATTTCATTTCATATCATTAGATATCATTTTTTACCTCATTGATTACTATGGTTGTGATTTGCTTGAGTTGTTGTCTGATTTACCTTAAAGGCCTACTTGGAGACTTGAAGGACATGTGGATTAGACGCTTTCACCTATGCTCATAACCTGATATTGTTGAGATTATTGTGAATATTGTTTTGTGGACTAATAGCGGTTAAGTGTGGAAGTAGTAATCATAGGAGAAACCTCGTCTCCTTTTTGGTTAGGGTCGGTCGACGATGCTGCTGAGTACACATTGTTTCCCGTACTCAGGCTACACTTGCTGCACCTTTGTGTGCAAATTCTATTCCTAGCACGAGTGGATCTCGAGATGCTATCGGCTGTTAAGGAGACCATCTAGATGATTCGGGGCGAGCCATTAGTGTGATCCATGGCACCGAATCTGCTTCAGCTATTCTTACTTTCTGTCTTTTATTTTTGGACAGCTATGTATTTTCGGTATGTATTCCAGGTTTATACTCCATCTTAGTCCGTTTTGTAGTAGTGACACCATATTCGAGGATGGTTGTACTTTTATTTTCTGTATTTGTGCTGTTAAAGATATTTAAGACTTGAAAATTGAGTTGTGGATAGCTTACTGACTCGGGAGAGTCGCTGCCTTCACGACTTATGAAATTGGGTCGTGACATGGGGTGGTTTTTACAGTGGGTATGTAGCGAGTAAGGACAAGAGCATCAATTGGTCTTGGAAAGCAAACATGCTCATTGACCTTGCCATTTCTGACAACTGTGACACAACAAAGAGAGAGAGAGCGTGGGGTTTGCCCTTGAAGGTAAATCTGGTAAATGAAAGAAACAAAGGGGTTTAACCCCTATTTGACTCGTGGCTGGGTCGGGTTCAACTGAAAATGTTGGGCCTCGGACCAATTTCGAGTTGAAAGAAAATGATTTGGCTCATTTTTTCAAAAGCGGTTATAACCACAATTTAAAAATTAATCAAACTATTTCAATTGTGACTGTACTTAAAGTATAGAAATCTACTGAGTATTCAAATTATAACTGTAATTAACATAGAAATCAATTTGGCTTTTTAATTTTAACCAATTTTAGAAGTAATTGCAATTAAGCCGAATAAATTGCAAAATTGAGATGTAATTGAGCATTCATTTATTTAATCAAATTTCTTGGTTTAAACGGATAAAAATATTTATCAATTAATCCTTAATAGTTTAAACAATTCATTAAATAATTGTTTTCACTGTTTCGAATTAAATTTTTTGTAATTATATGTAAAATCTTAAGAAATATACAAAGTATGCAAGACGATATAAAATAATATACTTGACGATATTTTTCCAATTGAATGGAAAAATGTCATAAAAATAATTTTGTAAAATCAATTTCGACTCTTAAAATGTATACTTCACTCCGTTTATGACTCAGGATATTTGAATAATTCAATAAAATTATTGGAGGGAAAAATTAGGTGTCAATAATTGCCCCTTCATTGTTCGAGGATGGCGAAGCCGTATCCAAGAAGCAAAATTTGACAAACCCTGATTTTTTACTGACACAATCAAAATACTTCTCTCTTTTTATGCAATTTTCAAAAATTATGGCTGAACCCTGCTCGTTGGGGCTTCAGGCCTTTTGTAGTTCTAATGCGTTGGTTTTTCTAAAATAATTCCTGAACCTTTCATTGTTGAAACTGAGAGATCCAGGAGAGATCTGATGGAACGTAACTGACCCTCTAGTATTGAGTCTGCCTACATATCTCTGGTCTCAGAAATAAAGTCACTTGTAGTTCGACTCAATTGGCTGAAAAGAATATCCTTTATGCGAGAATGCCTTGGTTTCAGACTTTATGACAGATGAAATTTGAATAGAAAATAGGCTTGTACGCTCTAAACCTTTAAATGTGGTGCACTTCACACCCATGGGTGAGATGTACATGGTCATAATTCTCAAAGACTTCGAACGTCTCATTGTCCGGCTTTGGTAAAACCTTCTGGTGTGAGCCAGACTGGTTGGGGGATTTTTGAAAGGAAAGCCAAAAAAAATAATTTAAAGGTCAATTGTTTTGGCTGAGTGTGGTGTGGAGAGATCCTGAATTCTGTCTAGAGAGATTGACTCTCATTGTTACCCTATCTCGACCAGCTACCTAAGACAAAAGTTCCATGTTTGCTCCACCTGCATCTGGATCTGGTCTGATCATCCTGATCCTTTCTTTGGCGGCCTCCAATATGCTTCTATCTACTGGGTAGCGACATGGTTGACCCTCTCGATCTGTATATTCCCGTTTTACCACTCCTGTGTGGTTTTGTTATCATAACTCTCTTGGTTTAACCTTATAAGTGGGTGACCCTCTCATCACCATTTGACTCGTATGACTCTCTCAGTCATTGTTCATATAACCCTTTTGGCTGATGTATTCCCCCTTTTACCACTCCTGCATGGTTTTAACAGTTGGCCCTTTCAGCTAATCTTATAAATAGGTGACCCTCCCGCCACCATTCAACTCGTATGACTCCCTCGGTCATTGTTTTTAGGGCCCTCTCGGCGAAGTTAATGCGCAATAGCCCTTACGGCCAATTTTATATGAAATGACCCACATGGCAAAGTTTATATGAAATGGTCCTCACGGAAATGTTTGAATGAAATAACCCTCACGACAATGTTTGCATGAAATATCCCTCATGGCAATATTTGTTTGAATGAACCTCACGGCAAAGTTTGTACGAAATGTCCCTGCCAATAATGTTTGAATGAAATGGACCTCACAACAATGTTCGAATGAAATGGCCCTCACGGAAATGTTCGAATGAATGGCCCTCATGGCAATGTTCGAATGAATGGCCCTCACGACAATGTTTGTTTGAATGACCCTCACGGCAATGTTCGAATGAATGGCCCTTACGACAATGTTTGAATGAATGGCCCTCACGACAATGTTTGTTTGAATGACCCTCACGTCAATGTTAGTATGAAATGGCCGTCACAACAATGTTTGTATGAAATGACCCTCACGGCAATGTTTGAATGAATGGCCCTCACGGTAAAGTTTGGGATTTCCCTAGAAAGACTGCATCTTGCCTGTCTTTCACTATGAACAAACCGGTTAGAAAGTAGATGGTCGTCATCCTGACGATAGTGGAGGACCTGCATTCACCAAAAGAGGGTTAGTATTAATGAGGTCGATTCGGGTCATCGACTCCTGTCACGTTGCCCCTTCATTCGGTTAGTTGTTTGCTCCACTCCGATTCGACTTGGACTCGGTAGGAATAGAGATGAATTTTTAAAGTAGTAAAATTTCAAAATGTTAGTCATAAAATAAAGATAGACTTTCGAAACAATTTTTTATTATTGTCATGACATGCGCATTTTGAGCGACAATCTTTGGTTACTCGGGACGTCCTGTGGCAAGATCCTTCTTTTGTCTGGAAGAGTTTTTGAGACCTCCACAAAAATTCTCCCCTAGTTGAGGTTTGTGCCAGCGAATTCTCGTGCCGAATTTGGTAAAGGAATTTTTGAGCTCCCCACAAAAATTCTACCCCAGTTGAAGACTTTTGTTGGCTGACTCTTGTGCCGAATTTTGGCGAAGGAATATTTGAGGTCCTCTCTAAATTTATGCCCTAATCAAAGATTTGTGTCAGCTGACTCTTGTGCCGAATTTGGATAAAGAAATTTTTGAGGTCCCCTAAAAAATTTTGCTCAGTAGAAGACTTGTGTCGGCTGACTCTTGTGCAGAATTTTGGCGAACGAATTTTTGAGGTCCTCTAGAAAATTCGTCCCCAGTCGAAAACTTGTGTCGGCTGACTCCTGTACCTAATTTGGGTAAAGGAATTTTTAAGGTCCTCTAAAAAATGCCCCAGTGGCTTCCTAAGGGTTTCTTGGTTTTTTCGATTGGTACGACTGATCTTGGGGAGCCCCTACTTAATTTGTCTCAGCTGGAGTCAGGTCAAACGTAGTTCGGACATGAAATAGATTTTTTTTCGTAATAATGTGAGCGAATTCTACATGGGCTTCCTATGTATCCCACCTTGGGAAATCAGGTCAGCACGTAGTTCATATTTCAAGGAATAACATTTGGGCTTTCTGCCCTAAGAGATAGGTCAAATGCAGTACTTACAAACAATATGATTACATTTTGAAAACGTGTCTTCACGCATAGTATCTCTTGCATGCATCTGAATTGATAGCTTTTGGCCACTCTTTGCTGTCCATTTCTACTAAAATCACAGCTCCTTCAGAGGGTACGTTGCGGACCACATATGATCATTGTGTCACGACCCAACCAGAGGGGCAAGACGGGTACCCGGAGATGGCCTACCGAGCACCACATGACATACTTCTTCCTATTTATCTTGGTGGACCACTTTGCTAATTATCAAATAACACAACCTGAATAAATGCCATTCTAAAAATAAAACTCGTTACGAGGCATTCTTCAATTCCACCTCAAACATATACATGAACAAGCCTTCAAGGCTACAAAACGATATATAGAATGTACACTAATAAGGCCATGAAGCATCTACTATCCGCACATGTCTACGAGCCTCTAACTGGAGTACTGAAGATCATAAGGACGGGACAGGACCCCGCCATGCCCCAAATATAAACACAAAAAAATATACCAATAAACTGCAACTCCAGAGTAGGGGAGTGCTCCTATATATCCGCTGATAAAGCTCCTAGGGATCTGGACCATTTCCCTGTCTACCTACGGGCATGAACGCAGCATCCATAAAACAAATAACGTCAGTACGAACAATGTACTGAGTATGTAAGGCATGAATAGTAACATAATAAAGAGATAAAGAAACACAAGATAAAGAGATAAACTGTAACTAACTGCCTCTTAACGCGGAACCATGCATGCTAACTTTTACTTTTAAAACAACATCATAACATATATATATATATATATATATATATATATATATATATATATATATATATATATATATATATATATATATATATATATATATATAAACTGCTTGACCATATAGGTACGGTGTAATCATCATTAGCACGCGTACAGGGTAACCATCTCATGCCGCCCATTAGTGGTGACTGCCCGGGCATATAGGCACGGTGTTATTATCATATCCATAAGCCGCCCACTACGCCCATCGTAGGGGTGTCTTCCCGGCCAACTAGGCCCGTTGTAATCATACATAACATAAGCATGTGTGTGAGCTCAATCAAAAGCTATGACTCTATCGGAATGACGTAAGGTCGGTAACCTCTGATTATCTTATTGAACAATTTTCACCACTATGTCTCACCATGGAGGAACAATCATCATGAGGTAAGATCCACAATAATGAATGAAGTGAAGAAAAGTCATGAAATAAACTCAAAAATATCAAAATAGCGTCACAACTATAAACTTTGAAATCTCTAGAAATATGATCATCATCATCTTTATCATCATAAAAACATACTCATCTTTAGCATCATAAGAACTCAAAGAATCATGGATCTCTAGCTTTTGGAAATAAGGACATTACGCAAACATGTATGGGTTTACAAGAAAGAAATCATGCCTTTGAAAGAAAGGGAGCAGCCTTAACATACCTTTTGTCTTCTTAACGACTAAACGTTCTCTTCCCAAGCTCGCGACTCTACATTCAAGAGAATTCGTACTAAGGTTAGGTTTTGAATGCATGATTAAGTTTAAACTTTAGGCAACTAGGGGCTAACGGAATTTGGGCAGAATTTCCTTTGTTTCAATGACTTTCTCCATATAATAGAAAACTTCCAAACATCAATAGCAACATCCATAATATCATAATCAAGAGGCTTGTTTCAAGTTAAGCATTGTCCAATCCTCAAAACTCCTTTTTAAGATCATTCATAACAATAGCTCCATCACAACACCATATTCAATTACATACAATACTTCCTCATCATTATTGGTACCACCCACAAAAAGATTATACTCATGGAATACTAAGAATTACGACTCAAGTTAATTTATTACTCAAAAATATCTTTAAATCCATATTTGAGCTTCATCTTCCACTTTCTTCCCTCATCCAAGTTATTCAACAACCAAATACTCTTAATAACATGGAATAGATGTAAAACTCACCTTTTATTGAATAATGATGAACTTTGGGTTGATGTATTCCACTTGAATGAAACTCCAACTTCAATACCAATGGGGATCTTGAATTCTACAAACCCTAGGGAGTCTCCTCACACTTGATTTTCTCGATTCTTGCTATTTAATATTTGATTTCTCTTGGGTTTGGGTTAATATGAGAGGGGGAATGTTCTATAGCTTTCAAGAGTTTGGGGAGAAGTGGGAAATGAATTAAATGAACAAGGGTCATCTATATATAAAAAGAGAAAAAAGTGACCCGACCCGATTATACGGCCACTTATATGGGCCGTACGGTCCATATAATTGGACCGTATAATCCCACCATGGGATAACCCCTCTCTATAATGGTTATACGGACCATTATATGGACCGTACAAGTTATACGGATAGTATAAGTGGTCGTACGGGCCCCATTTTTTCCGAACTTGTACCCGTTGATTCATTTAACTCCCAATCCTTATGGAACCTTCTTGGCACTTATATGACACTTCATTAAACATATAAGGAGCCCTATATCTCTTTTGACGAATTTATTTCCACCGAGTCATGAGACTTCAAAATCTTGTAGTACGCACTTAGAGCCATCAAATAATCCCTTTAACTTCATAAGGACCTCATGTTTACCTTATCCTTGCGTTAGTCTATATATAGCACAACAACTCAAAATTCCCGAGATGTAACATTCTCCCCCCCTTAGGAACATTTGTCCTCGAAGGTTAGGCTCTTCGGGATTCTACAAAAAAAAATCCAGAGTTTCCCCTATAATATGGCACTACCATCCTATCACAGCAACCCAAAATATATCGCCTCACAGGGCTATACCAACAACATCAACAATCATGGCTACACACAACCAACAAAGCATCAAAGAAAGTATTACATACCTGGGGACAATGGCGTCTCTTCTTGAGCCTCTTCTAGGGGTGGAAATAAATGTGGATATCTGGACTTCATATCTTCTTTTTCTTCCCAAGTCATTTCCTCTGTGTTATTGTTTCTCTACAGGACCTTAACTGAGGCTACATCTTTGGTTCTGAGTCTCCGCACCTGCCTATCTAGTATGGAAATGGGTACTTCGTTATAAGACAATTTCTTAGTAACCTGGAAATCATCTACGGGCACGATTCTGGAAGAGTCTCTAAAACACTTACAAAGTATCGACACATGGAAAATCGATTGGACTGACTCCAAATCCGAAGGCAGGTCTAATTCATAGGCCACTTGGCCTACCTTGCGCACAATTTTGTAAGACCTAATATACCGGGGACTAAGATTTCCCTTCTTGCCGAATCTAATTCCCAATTTTTAACTTGGAATTCCAAGTCTCGTCGACAATTGTCCACATAAGATTTTTGACGACTCTGAGCTGTTAACAACTGGTCTCAGATAAGCTTGATATTTTTTATTGCTTGCTAGCCTATTAGTTGTGTCTCTCCTAGATCAAACCATCCAATTGGTGATCTACTCTTTCTCCGGTATAGAGCCTCATACAGGGCCATCTGGATACTGGAATGATAGCTGTTGTTATATGCAAATTCTATAAGTGGCAGATGATCATCCCAATTACCTCTGATGTATAATACACATGCCCGCAGCATATCTTCCAAGGTCTGAATAGTGCGTTCAGCTTGCCCATCAGTTTGTGGATGAAAGGCTATGTAAAGTCTCACTTGAGTTCCAAAACCTTCTTAGAAGGACTTCCAGAAATTAGCTGTAAATTGAGCTCCCTTATCTGTGATGATGGATAGTGGGACACCATGAAGTCACACTATCTCTTTAAGATACAGCTTTTCATAATCTTCTGTTGAGTATGTTGTTCTGACCGGTAGAAAATGACCTGACTTCATAAGTCAGTCAACAATTACTCATATAGAGTCATACTTACGCCAAGAACGAGGCAAGCCTACAATAAAATCCATGTTGATCACTGCTCATTTCCAAGTTGGAATTTCCATAACTTGCAACAATCCTTCTGGCTTTTGATGCTCGATTTTCACTTGTTGACAATTCGGACACTGAACTATAAACTCCGCTATATCTTTCTTCATTTTGTCCCACCAATACATTGACTTGAGATCATTGTACATCTTTGCCGCACCTGGATGAACAGAATAACGGGAGTAATGGGCTTCTTCCAGAATTTGACGACGTAATCTTGCAACATCTGGGACACACAGCCTGCTCGATACTTGAGAACTCCATCTGCAGAAATCTCAAATAGTGACTTCTCTTTCTGAGGAAGTGTATCTTTGTAATAACTCAATTTGGGGTCTTCATATTGGTGCTTTTTCACCTCCACAACTAAGGATGAAACAGCTGGGTTATGAATAGCAATTCCTGCGTCCCCCGAATCCATTAACCGAAATCTTAGGCTAGCTAGCTATTGAAGTTCGCGGGCTAATTCACTTTTCTCTGGCTGAGTATCACATAAACTGCCCATGGATTTACGGCTAAGAGCATCAGCCATCACATTCATTCTTACTCCATAGTGTTTCAATAGCTCTAACCACCGCCTCTATCGTCGATTTAACTCCTTCTGCTTGAACATATACTGGAGAATCTTGTGATTTGTATAATTATCAACATGAACACCATACAAGTAATTTCTCCACATCTTTAGGGCATGAACAACCGCAACTAGTTCAAGATCATGGGTCGGATAGTTCTTCTCGTGTTTCCGCAACTACCGTGAAGCATAAGAAATAACCTTACTGTACTGCATCAACACACAACCCAATCCTACACTAGAGGCATCACAATAAACAACATAGCCTCCTGATCCTTCTGGAATGGTCAGGACTCGGACTGAAGTCAGTATATCTTTCAATTCCTTGAAACTATGCTCACAAGCATTGGTCCATTGAAATTTTGCAGATTTCTGAGTTTAGCTTCGTCAATGGTGCAGAAATAGAAGAAAATCCTTCTACAAATCTTCTATAATAGCCTGCTAATCTTAGAAAGCTACGGACCTCTGTAGGTGTTGTGCGCCTTAGCCAAGTCTTCACAGCCTCAATCTTCTAAATATCTACCCGAATGTTGTTAGCTGATATAATATGGCCCAGAAAAGTTAAAAAATTCAACTAGAACTCTGACTTTGAAAACTTGGTGTATAATTCTCAAGTTCGAAGAATTCCAAGGACAGTACGTAAATGATCTACATGCTCTGCTTCTGATCGATAGTATACCAGAATGTCATCGATGAACACAATTAGAAATAGATCTAGAAAAGGCCTGAACACATTATCCATCAAATTCGTGAATACTTCCGGGGTGTTAGTCAGTCCAAACGACATTACCCGAAATTCGTAATGACTATATCTAGTTTGAAAAGTTGTCTTCTGAATGTCCTCTTCCTTGAATCTCACTTGATGGTATCCTGACCTTAAATCTATCTTCGAAAACCACTTGGTACCCTGCAATTGATCAAACAAATCATCGATTCTCGGAAGTGGATATTTATTCTTTATTGTCACCTTGTTCAACTACCTATAGTCAATACAAATTCACAAGGAACTATTTTTCTTTCTTACGAACAAGACAGGTACTCCCCACAGGGATGAACTGGCCTAATAAATCCCTTCTCGAGCAAATCCTTCAGTTATGCTTTTAGCTCTTTCAATTCTGTAGGATCCATTCCATAAGGAGGAATGGATATAGGATTTGTATCCGGTAACACGTCAATAGCAAAATAAATCTCCCGTTCTGGTGGAAGGCCTGGGAGCTCATCTAGAATACATCTGAAAATTCATTTACTACCGTAACCGATTGAAGAGTTGGTGGCTTTGCTTCGGTGTCATGAACCCGAACTAAATGATAAATATATCCTTTTGCAATCATCTTCCTCGCTTTGAGATAGGAAATCAACCTACCTCTTGGGGATGCTATAATACCTTTCCATTAAAGCACTGGTTCTCCCGAAAATTGGAATCGAACAACTTTGGTTCTACAATCCACATTAGCATAACAGGAAGCCAGCTAATCCATGCCCATAATCACATCAAAATCTAACATTTCTAGCTCGATCAAATCCGCTACCGTATGACAACCACACACCAAAATCACACCGTCCCTATATATTCGTCTAGCTGTTACCGGGTCACCAACAGGAGTAGACACCTCAAAAGGTTTGATTGGCTCGAGTTTAACCCCAATATGATCAGCAATATAAGGAGTAATATACGATAAAGTAGAACCCAGATCAATCAATGCATAAACATCATGAGAGGATACTAATAATATACATGTGACAGCATCAGGGGAGGACTCAAGATCCTGTCGATCGGCTAATGTATAAATATGGGGCTGAGGGCCACTTGAACTGGATGCTCCCCCTCTGCCCTTACCACGACCTGGTAGGGCTTTTGAGCCTTGCCCCATAGGGCATACAGACGAAGAAGAGTCGACTACTGATCCTGTGGGCTGAGTCCCACCTGTACCACTCATCGATAGAAAATCACGCATCATATGCCCTGTCTGACCACAGGCATAACAAGCATCTGAGCCCCGGCGGCATTGACCAGCATGTACTCTACCATACTGACTGTATCGTGGTATATGTGGTCTCCTCTGAATAGGATCGCCTCCAAAATAGAAACCTGAAACTCTCGAGCTCTGACTCAGTCTAGAATAAATTGGGCGGTCAAATCTCTTGCCCGCAAATCGAGGAGGTGCACTAGCCGTGGATTGGCCTAAATACCTAGAATACTGTTGCCTTTAACTCCCTCTATACTCACTGCTAGCACCTGCAGATTTGGCTCTCTAACTATGCCCCATGTCAGAATCACGCTCCCCCTGTGTGGCTGTTGTTGCTCTTCCAAATTTTGAGCATGAGATTTAATGCGCAAAATATCCATCCCTTCCTAGAGTGAAGCTATCAAGCAGTCTTTAATCAAATGTGGCCCTAATCCACTCACAAACTGATGCACCCAGTCTCCTATATCGGCTACCATAGCCAATGAATTAAAGTGGAGACTATATTCCCGAGCACTCATATTTCCTTGCCTTAGATTCAAAAACCTATTAGCTCAGGCCTATCGAACCTCGGGTGGCAAATGATGGCAGATGAAGGAATCTATGAACTCCTACCATACCGAGGAAGGTGTATTTTCCCTGCTCGAAGATATCCAGTTATTGTACCAAAGAACGGCCACATCCCGTAGTCTATAGAGAGCCAACTCCACTGACTCAGTATCAGAAGCATGTATTATCCTCAACGTTCTCAGCATATCATCTATAAAGCCCTGCGGGTCTTCATCCGGCTTTGATCCAAGAAATTCTGGAGGATTCAAGCTAATAAAATCACAGGCTCTTGCACTAACCGCTCAGTCACCTGGACCCGAACTATGCCGTTGAGCCTGAGCGGCAACTAACTGGGTCAGTAATTGAATAGCCTCTGTCATTTGTTAGCTGAAGGCACCTGGAGGATGAACTGGAGGCATTGGAGCTGGAGCTGAGGCTTCTTCATGCTCCTCTAAAATAGGCGGAGTGTGAGAGGTCCGAGATGGAGCCTCATTATGGGACTTACCCTCCTCTATATTTACCGGTGGCTCCCGTGCAGTCCGCCTTCATGCCGCTGTCTTGCCCTTCTGGGTAGCTATTGCTTTCCTCTTCATAGGCATTGCTGAAATCATAACACACAATTAGAAAAAGGAGAACTCTTATATCATGGCTCTATCGCACGATCTGTGAAGAAGAAGGAAGGTCATTATTCCTAAATGCCCCGCCACCTCTTGTTTATAAGGGTTGCGCGTTTCACGCTCATAAACAAGACTCTACCGGACATAGCTCGTAGACACACCCTAGGACGGAACTGCTCTGATACCAATTTTGTCATGACCCAACCAGAGGAGCATGACGGGTTTCCGGAGCTAGCCTACCGAGCACCACTTGTCATACATCTTCCAATCTATCTTGGTGGACCACTTTTCTAATTATCAAATAACACAACCTAAATAAATGCCATTCTAAAAAATAAAACTCGTTACGAGGCATTCTTCGATTCCACCTCAAACATATATATGAACAAGCCTGCAACACTACAAAAGAATATACAGAATGTACACTAATAAGGTCATGAAGAATCTACTATCCACATATGTCTATGAGCCTCTAACTGGAGTACTGAAGATCATAAGGCAGGACAGGACCCCGCCATGCCCCAAATATAACACAAAAGAATATACCAATAAACCGCAACTCCGGAGTAGGGGAGTGCTTCTGTATATCCGTTTATAAAGATCCTAGGAATCTGGACCCTCTCCCTGTCTACCTGCAGGCATGAACACAGCGTCCATAAAAGAAAGGACGTCAGTAGGAACAATGTACTGAGTATTTAAGGCATGAATAATAATATAATAAAGAGATAAGGAAACATAAGATAAAGAGATAACCTATAATTGACTGCCTCTTAAGGCAAACCATGCATGCTAAATTTTACTTTTAAAACATCATATATATATATATATATATAAACTGCTTGACCATGTAGGTACGGTGTAATCATCATTAGCTCGCGTCCAGGCCTCTCGTATCCGGGGTAGCCGTCTCATGCCGCCCATTAGTGGTGACGGCCCGGCCATATAGGCATGGTGTTATTATCATATCCATAAGCTGCACACTACGCCTATCGTAGTGATGTCTTCCCAGCCAACTAGGCTCGGTGTAATCGTACATAACATAAGCATGAATGTGAGCTCAATCAAAATCTATAACTCTATTGGAGTGACATAAGGTCGGTAACCTCCGATTATCTTATGGAATAATTTTCACCACTATGTCTCACCTTGGAGGAACAATCATCATGAGGTGAGATCCACAATAATGAATGAAGTCAAAAAAAGTCATGAAATAAGCTTAACAATATCATAATAGCATCACAACCATAAACTTTGAAATCTCTAAAAATGTGTTCATCATGATCTTTATCATCATAAAAACATACTCATCTTTCCTATCATAAGAAATCTAAGAATCATGAATCTCTAGCTTCTGGGAATAAGCACACTATGGAAACGTGTAAGGGTTTAGAAGAAAGGACTCATGCCTTTGAAAGAAAGGGACTAGCCTTAACATACCTTTTGTCTTCTTAATGATTAAACGTTCTCTTCCCAAGCCCGCGACTCTACATTGAAGAGAATTAGTACTAAGGTTAGGTTATTGAATGCATGCTTAAGTTTAAACTTAAGGAAACTAGGGGCTAACGGAATTTGGGCAGTATTTCCTTTGTTTCAATGACTTACTCCATATAACAGAAAACTCCCAAACATCAATAGCAACATCAATAATATCATAATCAAGAGGCTTCTTTCAAGTTAAGCATTGTCCAATCCTCAAAACTCCCTTTTAAGATCATTCATAACAATAGCTATAACACAATACCATATTCACTTACACACAATACTTCCTCAACATCATTAGTATCACCCACAACAAGATTATACTCATGGCATACTAAGAATCATCACTCAAGTTAATTTACTACTCAAAAATATCATTAAATCCATACTTGTGCTTCATCTTCCACTTTTTTCCCTCATCCAAGTTATTCAACAACCAAATACTTTTAATAACATTGAATAGATGTAAAAATCACCTTTTATTGCATAAGGATGAACTTTGGGTTGATGTATTCCACTTGAATGAAACATCAACTTCAATACCAATGGGGATCTTGAATTCTACAAACCCTAGGTAGTCTCCTCACACTTGATTTTATTGATTCTTGCTATTTAATCTTTGATTTCTCTTGGGTTTGGGTTAATATGAGATAGCGAATGTTCTAGAGCTTTCAAGAGTTTTGGGAGAAGTGGGAAATGAATTAAATGAACAAGGGTCATCTATATATAAAAAGAGAAAAAAGTGACCCGACTCTATTATACGGCCATTTATACGGGCTGTATAAATTATACGGTCCATATAATTAGACCGTATAATCCCACCATGGGATAACCCCTCTCTGGAATGGTTATACGGACCATTATACGGACAGTATAAGTGGTCTTACAACCCCATTTTTTCCAAACTTGCTCACGTTGATTCATTTGACTTCCAATCCATATGGAACCTTCTTGGCACTTATATGACACTTCATTAAACATATGAGGAGCCCTATATCTCATTCTCAAGACAATCCTAAATAAACATTAGCTCGATTGATGCGAAATCTTCCCAAACACAACTTACATTTCACCTCCTTTGACGAATTTAGTTCCACCGAATCATGCGAATTCAAAATCTTGTAGTACGCGCTTAAAGTCATCAAATGCTCCACTTTACTTCATAAGGAACTCATGTTTACCTTATCCTTGTGTTAGTATATTTATAGTGCAACAACTCAAAATTCCCGAGATGTAACACCTTCCAGTTGGGTGCAAACTTTGCTTTGTACTCATCTCGGTTTGGGAACACGCGTTTGAGTACCAGTTGTCCTATCTGTAAGAGTCGAGCTCTGATCCTTTTGCTGAAGGCACGGGCCATTCTTTGTTGATATAATTTTCCTAGCATACGGCGATCATCCTTTTCTCATCGATTAAGGCCAATTGGTTGTTCGGTTTTGAACCCATTCGGCACTATCCAATTCTCCCTCTTGGATGATTCTAAGCGATGGTATTTCTACTTCAGCAGGTATGACTACTTCGGTTCCATAGATGAGCAAGTGCGGAGTTGCCTTATTGAAGTATGAATTGTCGTTGGATACCCTGGCAATGCATAAGGCAAATTTTCATGCCATCATTTTTAGTTGTCCATCATTTTCCTTAATATTCTCTTGTTGTTTTTGTTTCCTGCTTCCACAGCTCTATTTGTTTATAGCCGATAGGCAGTGGAAATTCGGTAGGTTATTAGAAATCGCTCACAGATGTCCTTCATCATGTGGCTGTTCAAATTATCCACAATATCAGTTATGATGGATTCTGGTATACCGAACCGACATATGATATTGTTTCATACGAAGTCGGCTTCCACTTTCTTCATCATTGACTTATGTAATGTGGCTTCCACCCATTTAGTGAAGTAGTCTATGGCGAATAGAATAAATCGATGTCCGTTGGATGCGGCCGGCTCAATGGGTCCAATAAAATCCATGCCTCAGGCGACGAATAGCCAAGGAGATCTAATGGCATTGAGTTCACTTGGTGGGACTCTGATCAAATCTTTGTGGATCTGACATTGGTGTAATCTCTGCATGAACTTATTGTAGTCGGTTTCCGTTCTCATCCAGTAGTGGCCTTCTCGTAGGATCTTCTTGACCAGGATGACCCATTCATGTGAGCCCACAAGTCCCAGTGTGTACCTCCTTTAGAAATTTCGTGGCTTCTATAGCATCCACACATCTGATAATCCGAGTTCTATAGTTCTTCTGTAGAGCACTTTCTTGTTCAGGAAGAATCCATTAGCCTTTCTCCAGATGGTTTTCTTTTGATTGCTCGTGGTGCCCTCAGGATACTCCTACTTTTCAAATACAACTTCATGTCGCCATACCATGGCTTGCCATCATGTTTTTCCTCCACATAAGAACAATTAGCATGTTCCTCTCTCAGGCTTATCTCAAGTGGGTTAATGTGGATGATTTCTGGATGTTGTATCATGGTTGTTATGGTAGCGAAATGATTGGCGAATTTGTTCTGGGCCCTTGGTGTGTGCTTGAATTCAATTTTCTTAAATCTTTTGCAAAATATCTGTGCGAGGTTTACATATGGTAGGATCTGGGCATTCTTTGTAGCCCATTCTCATTGTACCTGATGAATTAACAGATTTGAATTACCTATTACCAATAGTTATGTATGTCCATATCAAGGAGCATTCGAGACAGAGGATGTAGGCCTCATATTCCGCCACATTGTTGGTACATAAGAATTTTAGCTTTGCAGCCATCTGGTAGTGTCGTCCAGTCTCTAATACCAGTATTCCTCTTATCTCAGAACCATTGTAATTGGCTGCACTGTCGAAAAACATTCTCCATCTCAGATAGGGCTCAATTATGTCTTCGTCCACTATTAGTACTTCCTCGTCTAAAAAGTAAGTTCTGAGCGGTTCGAAGACTTTTTCGACTGAGCTTTCTGCGAGGATATTAGCCAACGCTTGTTGTTAGCTTGCACGTCCTACGCCCTATCCTAAACAATATCCAATTTTCGCCTAAGGATGGAACACGTTACCATACCTATTCTATGTTAGCGTCTCGCGGAATATAAACAGCAGGTATGTAAAGAACATAGGAATTTTACATGGAAACCACCCAGCTCACAAGGGCAATAAATACCACAACCTACACCTCTGTAGGACTTTCCCCAAAACTCCACTACAATAGCAAGCCTCTACAAATTAAAGTTACAAACTCTGTAACCTAGGAACTAAATTCTAACCCTATCTTACTAATCAACCTCAGACAAATAAGAACCCTTTAATTTACAACATTTTTGTACCCAATTGACAGCTTCTAATAAAGCAAATAACGTACAGCTCGATAGCCCAACCTAATACAAGTTTTCTAGACTTAAGAACTGTAAAGCACAAACCCTCTTTGACAGCTTCTTCAATAATCATCTCGTACTAGGGACGAACACCTAGATTCTGAATATTCTTGATATCTTCGTTGATCACTCAATATTCTGAAATCTCTGTTTGTGGGTGCGCAAACCTTCTTCTTGGTAAGACATGGATCTATATAGCATTGAGTGCACAGCAAGTCGGAAAACACAAAACCTTCTTCGAGTAAGACCATGAGATATAATAGGGTTTGTGTTGAATTGGGATTCTTTCCTTTTTAATCGACTTCATTGTCCTTGCAGGAGTTTTAAGAACCTTATTTAATTATGGCAAGGAATTCTATAATCTTTGTTATATCCCGCAATTTTGCATATTGAAAAATTTGAAATAATTGTGACAAGTTAAAGACAAGGCCATATTTTGATTTTGTTCAACATATAAGTTGTTCATGGAAAATATTGGTGCGGAAATATGGAAGGAGGCCAAGGGCAAAATTGGAATTTTGGGAATTAGTTTCGGGAATTACAAGACAAGATTTGTAGCCAATTGGGCTAAAAAAATGAGAAAATTTAAGGCCCATTTTAAAGGATGGTCGGCCATACACTTATGGCCCAAGCCCATTTAATTGTTTCATATGACAAATAAATAAGAGGGACATTTGTTCATGACTAGAACATTCAAGACACAAAAAAAAAAAAAAAAAAAAAAAAGGAGAGGAGAGCAAGACCAAAGGGTTCGGCCATAGCTTGCAATTTTGAGTTCAAGAAATCTCATCCCAAAAATTTGTTTCTTCATGTATTTCCACTAATTTGAAGGCCCTCTTCAACATGGTATGATTGATGGAAGGAGAGAATCACTCTTTGGAACAAAATTTCAACCCTAGTTAGGTGAAGAAGTTGTGAAGAAAGGTAAGATTTCATCCCCTTTTATATGTTGTGAAGGCTTTGTTTATGTTGTGGTGTGTAGAAACGGATAGAATTCATGAGAATATGGAAGTTTGCATCGTAGGTATGCATGTGTGTATGAGCCGTGTATGTGCAATGTTGTATAGCTAAAATGAGTTGAATTTTATGTTGTAATCTAGTTGTGGTTATGGTGGAATTTATATTGGAAGTGAAGGTTGAATGAATTTGGTTGAAATGGGTTGTGTGTTGTTATGGGGAATTTATGTGATTTTCATATGATTTTCGTATAATTGTGAAAATAAGAAATTAAATGTGAACTTTGGTAGTTGTTGTTGCATTCGTTGAAGTTTCGGATGGAATATGGAATCGGTGGAAATACTTGAATTCGTGAATATTGTTTGGAATGTCATTGAAATATGTTTGAATAACCTTGAGTTAGTAAATGAGTATGAGAATAATGATATTAGCTTGATATGGTGAAGTTGGAATGGAAAGTGTCGCCTTATGTAAAAAGAGGACTATTTATGTTATAGTGCGTTTTATGATAATTGTTGATGTTGTTGGGTTGTTGATATATTAAGCCGAGATGTGTTCTCGGGGCGGCGAAATTATAGGGGAAATGCTGCCCAAATTTTTGTAGACAAGTGATGAGTTAATGATTTGAATGCTAAAAGTCTTACTATTGACAATTGGTAAACATGACCATTTGTAGATTTGAGCAAAACGGGAATTGAATCTGGACGAGCGTAAGGCGCAACTAAGGTATGTAAAGTCCTTCCCTTCATTCTTTGGCATGTTCTAAACATGATAGGCTCGGACCCGAGCCTTAGACACGACCCTGTTCCTAGAAATCCGAGATTGAAATTGGCTCCATTTCATTCAATGAGATTGAATTGGTCTCTTATTATTATTTCGTCGGCAAAATGACCTATATGTATGCAGCCTTCACAAATGAAGTCGGAATGCCCTAAAACTCTCATGGATGACTCCATATGACCTATGATCCATAAATTTACGTACGCCACCTCGGTTCGGCCCAAGGTGGCCCACAAATCCTGATACTTTCTGTATGGCTTTAGCTAACTCAATTCTGTCAGGAATTCACGGGTAGCTTTTGGTTATTATTCTGTTTACTATGCAATAAGTGTTATGATTACCTTTATGAGTCTTATAAAATATTTTTGACATCTAGAACGTTTTTGGAAATCTTATTCTGATATTCTGGATAAGCTAAGTACCTTTTGTATTTTTCGGATATACGATTTTGGCATATATGAATCTTGTGTGATGCATGATCCTGGCATGTGTGATTTATGTTCAGAAAGTAATAAATTTGGCATTCTGTTATTACCTCCTTTGCCAAGTCCCGAGCCGGTTATAGTATTGTACGCACTATGTGATATTGACCGCTGGATTCTTGACCGCGGTGTGTGCGACATTGACCGCTGGATTCTTGACCGCGGTATGCCGCATTTGTGATGTTGACTGTTGGATTCTTGACCGCGGTGTGTGCGACATTGACCGCTGGATTCTTGACCGCGGCATGCCGCATTTGTGATATTGACCGCTGGACTCCTGACCGCGGTATCTGCGACATTGACCGCTGGACCCCTGACCGCGGTATGTCGGGTTTGGGATGTTAACCGCTGGATACTTGGCTGCGGTATGTTTGATAGTGACCGCTGGACTTTTGGCCGCGGCAATTGTGTATTTGATTTTCTATATGTATGAGACGGAAATGTTTTTCAAAAATAAATAAATAAAGCAGTTTGGCATTCTGATTGCCGTATTTGTCTTTCGGGATCTGATATATATGTTATCTTTATCTGTATATGCTTATGACTCTGCATGCAAGATTCTGTCTGTTACGCTTCTGTATGTCTGATCTGGATTATGACTCTGTCTGTTACACTTCTGGAAGTCTGATTCGGATAATGATCCTATCTGCTTCACTCCCGTATGTCTGATTCAGACTATGATTCAGTCTGTTACGCTGCTGTACCTCTGACTCTGATTACGATTATGTCAGCCATATTCTGTGCCCCAATCCGTATGGTGATTCTGCTCGCTGTATCTCTGTACTTCTGGTTCAGACTATGATTATATTTGTTGTACTTCCGCTTTACATACTCAGTACATTTTCCGTACTGACCCCCTCTTCTTCGGGGGCTGCATTTCATGCCGCGCAGGTACTCCCAGGTGAGTTGAAAACCATATAGAAGATGTTCCAGTGCAGATGGCAAGCTCCATTTGTTCCCGGAGTGCTGCCGAGTCAGAGTTTGTATGTTATGCTTTCTGGATTACGTTAGAGACTTTGCAGACGGCGTCGTGGGTATTGGTTGTCAGTCTGTAAGCGGCTTCGTCAGCCGATACGTCGGTTTGTGTTATGTACTGAATTTTGTATGATCATAGGTTTGTTCGGCTTGAAAGCTACAAGAAAGAATATTTCAGAAAAAAAATTTCTATGTATTTTATCTTATTTGTTTTAAAAAGTTTGACGTGATTGTGTGTGCAGCAGGAGTCTGAGGGTTCGCTCGGCCCTAAGTAAGGGTCGGGTGCCCATCACACCCTAGGGATATTGGGGTGTGACAAAGTGGTATCAAAGCAGGTCTGTCCTAGGGGTTGTCTGCAAAGTCGTATCCGGTAGAGTCCTGTTTATGGTGTGTAGCGCGCCACATTATAAACAGGAGGCTACGGGGCATCTAGGGATTGTTGACCTTCTTTTTGTCATAGATCGTGCGATAGAGCCAAGTTATAGGGAAACGAAACTCCTTCTGTAAGCCTTACCTACAATGGAAAAAGGTAAGTGACGATATGAAAAGGTCACAAGGGTGAGTATGGATGTATTTGTTCTGTCACCCGAAATTGGCAGTTCCGGATGGCTAGAATGTGGTAATTAGCCGTATGATCTGTAAGGCATTGTTGATATCTGTTGTGTACATATTTTGAAAAGAAATAATGGTATAAGAAGTAAAAGAACCAAGTCTATTGAAGGACTCAGAGAAAGTTGACAAGCAGTTGCTGTAAATTATTATGTACGAATGGTGAGTGGAAATTCAAACAGGTTGGTGACCGTGTATGTATGAGCAATGGTGATGAAGGCACATTTTGTTATCGATGGGACCCTAAGAATCCATGATGGAAGATAACTATTCACAAAAGTGAAAGGTGAATATTAAGGGTCACAAAGGACAAAACGGTAATTGTAAAAGAAAGGACGTGTTACGAAAATGTTTCGGAATCGATAAGACCGCGACTAGCCCCAAATCATGTAATAAGGGCCATACGAGGAAGTGGACGTGATTATACCAGTGTTAAGGCACCGAAACCCACCAAGGTTTCGAGGTTAAGCGTGCCAAGGTGGGAGGATGGGTGACCCCCTTGGGAAGTATGTCAGAATTTTATGTATTCCGATATAAGAGACGAATGGAAAGCTAAAATAGCCTGAGTGAAATTAGAATATACGAGATGGTTGGAGACCATAAAAGGCCACACAGCACGCAATCGGTTAGATTAGAGAAGAGATAGAGAGAACACTACAGCTTTGGAATCAGAATAGACTTGAACGACGTTTGGAGGTAATGTGTGGCCTAGTTGGAAATAATTATGTATACACATATGAATGTGTATGATGCCTTATTTGTGATTGTACTGGGGAACACGTGTGTCCCCGCGATCGGTGCTATAATGTGGAAGGCACCAATCGAATAAGGGTACCGAGCTCCAAGTAGCAATAACAAAGGTAAATGGTGCAAATGTTATAAGGTAGGCTGTTGTTATTTTCTCTATCTGTTAAGATTGGAAAGTTCTAGTATAATGATACTTGGAAAGGAAAGAGAGTAAGTAAGGGAAAAGCAAAAAGGTCAAACATTGGAAGGAAGAGAAAGGTAAGAAACATGACCGAGCAGAACCTCCAGAAAAGGAACGACGGGTAAAGCACGGGACTATTTGAGTAAACTGCAAGCATGGACACGTGAAAAAGGATAAAGTGTGGTTATATGAAACGAGGGAAAAGTGTGTGAGGTTTGGAAATTAACTTAAGCAGGCGAGGCCAAAAGAATCGTGACCACGACAAGAATTATGAAGTAAGAAATGGAACGATAAAGCCCTGTGACAATGTTAGGAAATTTAAACTCCCGAAAGGTATGTAAGGAAATAGATGGCGGGGTTAAGAAGAATCATGAGTAAGTGAGCCAAATAAGTGAAAAGGTTAATAGTGTAGGGATGAGGTGTAGGGATATTGACAAGAATGATGGTGTAGACATAACTAATGGTAAGAAGATTCGGTATGTTATGCGTAGAGTTGGGAAGAAAGACGAGGAATGCAATATAATCGAAAACAAGGATACTCGAAGATTGTGACATATGAAGAACCCCTTAAACATATCGGCACATTAAGAGAATAATGGAGAGAATGATAAGGACTTAAAGGATATTTCGGATGACGACGACTATTGTATCTATGTTTGGGTTGGAATTTCTTGAAATAAAGAAGGAACACAGCGTCTGTGAAAGAGCGAAAAGGATTCGTCGGTTACTAGAAGATAGTTCATGGCCCAGTGACTGTGTGGAATATGAGAAAATACGCTATGAAAGTATATGAATCATCGACGTGAAGCGATACTCAATCATGTTTGTAAAGAATCCACATCGGAGAGTCAACAAAGGATAACTATAAAAAGAACCCTCCCGAAGTATTGTGACGCCCCATAAGATTAGTTGAACATTCAAGGACGAATGTTCTAAAGGGGGGGAGGATGTTATATCCCGCAATTTTGCATATTGAAAAATTTGAAATAACTGTGACAAGTTAAAGACAAGGCCATATTTTGATTTTGTTCAACATATAAGTTGTTCATGGAAAATATTGGTGCGGAAATATGGAAGGAGGCCAAGGGCAAAATTGGAATTTTGGGAATTAGTTTCGGGAATTACAAGACAAGATTTGTAGCCAATTGGGCTAAAAAAAATGAGAAAATTTAAGGCCCATTTTAAAGGATGGTCGGCCATACACTTATGGCCCAAGCCCATTTAATTGTTTCATATGACAAATAAATAAGAGGGACATTTGTTCATGACTAGAACATTCAAGACACAAAAAAAAAAAAAAAAAAGGAGAGGAGAGCAAGACCAAGGGGTTCGGCCATAGCTTGCAATTTTGAGTTCAAGAAATCTCATCCCAAAAATTTGTTTCTTCATGTATTTCCACTAATTTGAAGGCCCTCTTCAACATGGTATGATTGATGGAAGGAGAGAATCACTATTTGGAACAAAATTTCAACCCTAGTTAGGTGAAGAAGTTGTGAAGAAAGGTAAGATTTCATCCCCTTTTATATGTTGTGAAGGCTTTGTTTATGTTGTGGTGTGTAGAAACGGATAGAATTCATGAGAATATGGATGTTTGCATGGTAGGTATGTATGTGTGTATGAGCCGTGTATGTGCAATGTTGTATAGATAATATGAGTTGAATTTTATGTTGTAATCTAGTTGTGGTTATGGTGGAATTTATATTGGAAGTGAAGGTTGAATGAATTTAGTTGAAATGGGTTGTGTGTTGTTATGGGGAATTTATGTGATTTTCATATGATTTTCGTATAATTGTGAAAATAAGAAATTAAATGTGAACTTTGGTAGTTGTTGTTGCATTTGTTGAAGTTTCGGATGGAATATGGAATCGGTGGAAATACTTGAATTCGTGAATATTGTTTGGAATGTCATTGAAATATGTTTGAATAACCTTGAGTTAGTAAATGAGTATGAGAATAATGATATTAGCTTGATATGGTGAAGTTGGAATGGAAAGTGTCGCCTTATGTAAAAAGAGGACTATTTATGTTATAGTGTGTTTTATGATAATTGTTGATGTTGTTGGGTTGTTGATATATTGAGCCGAGATGTATTCTCGGGGCGGCGAAATTATAGGGGAAATGCTGCCCAAATTTTTGTAGACAAGTGATGAGTTAAACATTTGAATGCTAAAAGTCTTACTATTGACAATTGGTAAACATGACCATTTGTAGATTTGAGCGAAACGGGAATTGAATCTGGACGAGCGTAAGGCGCAACTAAGGTATGTAAAGTCCTTCCCTTCATTCTTTGACATGTTCTAAACATGATAGGCTCGGACCCGAGCCTTAGACACGACCCTGTTCCTAGAAATCCGAGATTGAAATTGGCTCCATTTCATTCAATGAGATTGAATTGGTCTCTTAATATTTCGTCGGCAAAATGACTTATATGTATTCAGCCTTCACAAATGAAGTCAGAATGCCCTAAAACTCTCATGGATGACTCCATATGACCTATGATCCATAAATTTACGTACGCCACCTCGCTTCGGCCCAAGGGGGAGCCCACAAATCCTGATACTTTCTGTATGGCTTTAGCTAACTCAATTCTGTCCGGAATTCACGGGTAGCTTTTGGTTATTATTCTGTTTACTATGCGATAAGTGTTATGACTACCTCTATGAGTCTTATAAAATATTTTTGACATCTGGAACGTTTTTGGAAATCTTATTCTGATATTTTGGTTAAGCTAAGTACCTTTTGTATTTTTCGGATATACGATTTTGGCATACATGAATCTTGTGTGATGCATGATCCAGGCATGTGTGATTTATGTTCAGAAAGTAATAAATTTGGCATTCTGTTATTACCTCCTTTGCCAAGTCCCGAGCCTGTTATAGTATTGTGCGCACTCTGTGATATTGACCGCTGGATTCTTGACCGCGGTGTGTGCGACATTGACCGCTGGATTCTTGACCGCGGTATGCCGCATTTGTGATGTTGACCGCTGGATTCTTGACCGCGGTGTGTGCGACATTGACCGCTGGATTCTTGACCGCGGCATGACGCATTTATGATATTGACCGCTGGACTCCTGACCGCGGTATATGCGACATTGATCGCTGGACCCCTGACCGCGGTATGTCGGGTTTGGGATGTTAACCGCTGGATACTTGGCCGCGGTATGTGTGATAGTGACTGCTGGACTTTTGGCCGCGGCAATTGTGTGTTTGATTTTCTATGTGTATGAGACGGAAATGTTTTTCAAAAAAAATAAATAAAGTAGTTTGGCATTCTGATTGCCGTATTTGTCTTCCGGGATCTGATATATATGCTATCTATATCTGTATATGCTTATGACTCTGCATGCAAGATTCTGTCTGTTACGCTTCTGTATGTCTGATCTGGATTATGACTCTGTCTGTTACACTTCTGGAAGTCTGATTCGGATAATGATCCTGTCTGCTTCACTCCCGTATGTCTGATTCAGACTATGATTCAGTCTGTTACGCTGCTGTACCTCTGACTCTGATTACGATTATGTCAGCCATATTTTGTGCCCCGATCCGTATGGTGATTCTGCTCGCTGTATCTCTGTACTTCTGGTTCAGACTATGATTATATTTGTTGTATTTCCGCTTTACATACTCAGTACATTTTCCGTACTGACCCCCTCTTCTTCGAGGGCTGCGTCTCATGCCGCGCAGGTACTCCCAGGTGAGTTGAAGACAGTATAGAAGATGTTCCAGTGCAGATGGCAAGCTCCATTTGTTCCCGGAGTGCTGCCGAGTCAGAGTTTGTATGTTATGCTTTCTGGATTACGTTAGAGACTTTGCAGACGGCGTCGTGGGTATTGGTTGTCAGTCTGTAAGCAGCTCCGTCAGCCGATACGTCGGTTTGTGTTATGTACTGAATTTTGTATGATCATAGGTTTGTTCGGCTTGGAAGCTACAAGAAAGAATATTTCAGAAAAAAATTTACTATGTATTTTATCTTATTTGTTTTAAAAAGTTTGACGTGATTGTGTGTGCAGCAGGAGTCTGAGGGTTCGCTCGGCCCTAAGTAAGGGTCGGGTGCCCATCACACCCTAGGGATATTGGGGTGTGACAATCTCGACCGCCAAGTCTTTACCATAAAACTGCAAATCCCGGTTGTTGTAGCACTTGTGCTGTAACATATTCACGAACCTATTTCATTAACCTGGTTCGTCCGCCTCTGAATCTATGCACTGTCTGAGTTGGTACATGTTCACGAACCTAGTTCATCATCCCCTTCATATTCAGTGTTCACGAACCTGTTTCATCATCCCCTTCTCTTTGATTCCTCAAACTCTATCTTGTGCCTGTTTTTGTGATGGATGATGGAACCTGTTGACAGACCTATTTCATAGCATCATGCTCTTTGTTCTGTGTTTGTATTCTCTTAACTCATCTTCTTTTGATAAAACATTTCTAGGAACCTGGTTCATTTACCATGTGTGCATATTTTATCAATCATCAAAACTTAAGCATGCCAAAATATTCCCCCTTTTTGATGATGACAAACTCCTCCATGTTCTTCAGACCACGGTCTAATATGTTTTGAGTAGATGAAGACTAAGATTGAACCAGGTTAGCATACTAGGGTCATAAGCATTACATAGGATACTTCTGCCCCATTTTGACATCATTAAACATTTGCTTCAGTTCAGTTAAGCATAAATTGAATATAGCAATATTAAACTCATGGCTGCTGGGGTTCTCACATATGCTCATGATAGGATAACTTTCTCAATATTATATCTATTTAGATTGTTCAGATCACACACAATTCCATAAATTGAATAAACAAGCAATTATTACTAACACTTTAAAATACATATTCAACCATTGATCACATAAGACAGTACAGGTCATTTATGTCACGACCCAGCCCCGTGGGCCGCGACTGGTGTCCTTCCGGGACACCCCAAACGAACTCACACCCAGATCATCGTAATCAGACTCGACCAAACTCAACGTACGTTATTCGAACTCATCATCGTAATCAGACATCTACCGAACACTTATCCTAAGCAGTCGCCCGTACAGATCAGACAAATCACAAATCAGAAAGGAGGCGGAATATACATCGCCAAATTTCACACACACACATCAGAAGGGTGGCGGAATGCACATCGCCCCCAAGTACATACACATACATACAAACTCAGAGGCCGACTTGGCCATAGCAGCGTACGGGCCGCTTATGAATGCAAAACAGACTCACATGCAAACACACCGGACCCACGACCCACAAATCTGACTACAGGCCTCTAGACAAAACAGAACATAAGAACATAGGACGGGACAGGGCCCCGCCGTACCCACTCATCCAAATATACAGAATACAGACACAACAAAAGATATGTACCAAAAGTAGGCTCCGGATCAAGGGGAGCTTTCCAACACAGCATAATGAGTAGCCTAAACTGGAGGACCACCCAAACGAGCTTCTGTACCTGCGGGCATGAAACACAGCCCCCGAAGAAACGGGGGTCAGTACGGGAGAAGTACTGAGTATGTAAAGCAGAAGGTACAGAAATCACAAACATAGCTGGAGTCAGAAAGAACAAACACACCAACATCACAAACAAAGCAAACCTGTGCGGGAGGCGAACGTACAAATGCAAATCAAATCATGTGTAGGGTTTAGGAACGTGGTCACCCCCCGACGCTGGTGCCACAACACATCATAACTCCAGAAGTTTTCAAATCTCCGTACAGTCTCCAGACACATCATATCACACACACATCACATCATCAGAACATATCAAATGCCATATCACATCATAACTCCATAAACGGTAACCGGCCCTATGGCGAGGCCTCGGAAACCGTAACACATCATAACTCCCGAATATATTATAGCGCGCACGATCACAAAGTCGGCCCGGGTACCGACGAACGAAGTCATAGCAGACAGCACGAACAGAGTAGTGCCGAAACCATATGCACATTAAAAATAATTTGTCGGACTCAACATATCGTTTACATATAGGCAGATACTGACGCCAGAAGGCTCGGAGTAGGAATCGAATTGATAAAAGTAGGCATATAAAGGTTACGAAGTTCCAAACTGTCAAATTCGTAAGAAAACTGTTCATAAGTCATTTTTCCGGAATTCTCACATCATCCCAGAGTACAGAACATGCATTAGTGGCATAGGAAGTTTCAAACACATCCTTGAGTCATAAACAGAAGATTGCGAATCATAACAGACACAAGCGAATCAAACAAACCGAATAAGGGGAGCCTCGGGGCTCGCGGGCCCACCTCGGGTCAAATTGAGGCGGCGGACACAAATCACAGACTTTCGGCTCCATAGAGCCATCTACGAAAGTTTCGAAGGGTTTCAGACACAACAGCACAAGTTATGGAGGTACGAACATTCTTTTAACCAAAAGTGACAAAAAGGGGTTCAATCGCGCTGAGTGAATAGTGCTCGAACTTGAACTTCGATTTCCAAGAGCAGGGTTATTCCCGAGATTCCGAAATTTACCTAGTGGGTCTAGGACATGCCAAAAGAATGAGAGGTAGGCTTTACATACCTGGTTGGCGCCTTACGCTCGTCAAATCGCGATTCCCGTTTCGTCCAGAAACTGCAAATGGTCACTTTTACCAGTTACTATTCATGAGAGTTAGCATTTTCATCTTTGGGGCTATACTTGGCTACCGAAATTTCGGCAGCATTTCCCCTATAAACCTAACATCCCCGAGACTTGGCTCGGCTCAAAATACAACAACAACAACAACCCAAACATCATTACACAATACAAACCACAATCAAACCACACTAGCTTCAAAATTTCACCTTAATACATAAGTTGGTAATCCTATATTCAAACTTCACAATTCTAACTCATGTCCACATTATTGTATTCATTTATTCAAGATTATTCCTCCACATAACATACAAGTTCCAAACCATATACAAAGTTTCTCAAAATCCATTTCTTTCCCTATTTCATTTCAACCACCAAAAGTTACGACGAATATTCTAACTTGCGTCGTTTCATTCCAAATTCATCAACATCAACTATAAATCATATTTAAAGTCCTTAGTATCATAAATATACTATGATATATACAAATATACCAAATGTATACACTTTCCGATAACGTTCGAAATTATTTTCTAACACCAACTCAATTCCTTAATCAATCCTTTACAACATAATGACCACAACAACACATCATTCAAGCTAAATAAGATCAAATTCCTATGCCTTAAACCTTATAAAACCCACGGCCAAACACACTCTCTTTGCACACACACGCCATGCACAAACACAACACCATTCTAAAATCTTCATGCCAATTCAATCACTAACACATATGTATCCATTTCATAGCATTAAAACATAAAGATCTTACCTTTTTCTTGAATTTCCGATTTGCCGCAAACGAGCACCTTACGCCAATCTAATTGTATCACAACGAAGAGCACCTCGAACTCATCAATCATTACAAAAGAAACTAGGTGTTTGGATTAGAAACAAGGCCAAGGAATTCTTTTTTTTTTTTTCTCCTTGTTCGGCCGAAACCCCCTTTCTCTTGATCTTGTATTTTTTTTTTTTGATTAACTTCTTGATAATTACCAAGTGCTTGATATATATCCACTCATAGGTCATGTGCATAGCACATGACCTTAATGAAATGGACTTGGGCTTGCTCCCCCCCCCCCCCCCTTGGCCGGCCACTTAACTCAATTGGGCCTCAATTTTTGTATCCCATTTTCTTAGCCCAATGCATAAAATGTCCCGTTTTGTAATTCCCGGAACTAATTTCTAAAATTCCAAATTTACCCTCGGCCTTCCCCGAGGTCTTAACATTAATAACTCCATAACCAACATATTCATATTCACCAAAATCAAAATATTTCCTCAACACACAAGTCTTCTTTATTTCTTGATTTCCCGTTATACGAAAATACGGGACATAACATTCTCCCCCCCTTAAGAACATTCGTCCTCGAATGTTGAATCGAACTCATGGGTGTCGTACTACTCCGGGAGGGTTCTCTTGATGGTTGTCCTTTATTGATTTCTCCGACATGTCTTCTTTACCAATACTAGGGTAGATTTTTCACATCACTGACTCAAATACCTTCATAATACCTTTTCTCATACTCTACGTAACCACCGAACTCTGCACTATATTCTTGTAAGGGACGGACACTTTCCAGACATCATCGTCAATATCATCTTCTTTTCACACTCCTGAGTTTCCTTACCGCATCGTCGTACTCTCACTTTACTTCATATCAGACACTTCATGCCAAACAGATTCAGAACTAAAACCGAACGGATTCGTAATCGGAGGCAGACATACTCAACTATGGCGGATGGATTCGTAGTCGAAGTCAGAGGTACAAAAGTGGGTCAACCCAATCTGAGATCAGGGTCAGACATACAAAGGCGTATCAGACGAATTCGTAAGCAGAATCAAACACACGAAGGTATACCAAACAGATTCACAATCAAAGTCAGACGTACGGACTCATATCGGACAGATCCGAAATCAGAATCAAGTATACAGGATTGTTTCATACAAAGTCGTGACCAGTCAAACCGAAGTGTATCGAACACACACGCGGTCAAAATCAAAAGCACCGAAGCATATCAGACGGATTTATGTCCAGAGTCAGACCCACGGAGGTGTGCCAGACAGAAACAGATTCAGAATCAAACGCACAAAAGGTTCATCGAACAGGAACGTAGTCGAACTTAAAAATATAGAGGCGTACAAGGTAGAGCCTCATCGGCATCGGAAGTGCAGAAGCACTATGGATAGAATGTCAATTTAGAATCAAATCATTCATATTAAGGCTCCAATAATTCATGAGAATTCCCCTTGATTTGCAAACTCACTCACCAAGCCGTCACACAATTTACCTGGCGTCTTACGTATCGATTCCTTCAAATTTCCAATTACTCACACTGCTTATCTTTTATTTATCACAACATTAGTCGCCGGGCTCAGCTCTTAGCCCTCCTAGGCACCAAATGAGAATCATACACACACATACACATACATATACACCTACACACGTTTACTCATACCTTACCGGCGAACATCTCTGGCTATTATTCAAATTCGTTCAATTTCCCAAGAGGTGTTGTATCCTTTCCTTTTCGCCCATTTAGTCCGCCTCGTTCCGCGCGACTCTCGAAAGGGCACTAATTATTCTCCACACATTCTATTCACCTTTGGTTACCCCAAATTCCCATTTACGTTAATCATACTTACACTTATGAAAAACTTTGCATTACTTCCCAGGGGGTCACCCATCCCAGAATTGCTCTGGCTTGAGCACGCTTAACCCCGAAACTTTCACGCATTTTGATGCGTTAGGGCTGATATAATTCCCTCAATTGCCTCGCACGACCTTTGTCACGTAATTTTAGGCCAAACGGGGTCTTACCAAATTTTTCGGAAATTTTTCGTAGCGGGTCCCACTCTGTCCCAAAGAGGTCGTTAGCTTTTCGGGCTGTGAGGTCTATCGTTCTAGTTTTCCAATCCCATATATTTTCCTCCCACATGCACAGATAACTGCCTCGGATATTTTCATTAATTCGGATTCTTACCTTACCTTTACTGACACACACAAAAAGTATATCGCATAATACTGAGGTACAAACCTACCATTGCACATATTCATTAAACAAAAAGGTTAGTAATATACCTGGGTCTGTGTCTGGGAGTGCCTCTGGGTCCCGACGACCGGTCAAAGCGTAGATGCGGTTCGAGGGACCGCTAGAATCTGAAGCCCCACCACGGCCTCTACCGCGGCCCGCTGGTGCTGGCATACCTCGCCCCGTAGAGCGCGTGGCCGAAGGGGTAGATGACGAACCAGCAACGGATCTCATCGGCGGTGCTGCGCTGCCGGAACCGCCTGCCCACGGACAATCCCGCATGATATGGCCCTGGCGGCCGCAAGCAAAACAGGCCCCCGTGGCCCTGAAGCACTCCCCTGGGTGCGATCTTCCGCAATACGAACACTGGGGTATGGGTGGCCTAGACTGACTGGGACCCCTGCTCGACTGAGGACCTGGGGCTCTGGAACTCTGGTCTGCCCTGGACGGTCCTGCTCCATCAAACCTCTTACCAACAGACTGTGTGTCCCGGCCTGACGGAGGAAAGTACCCGCTGGACTGATACTGAGGCTGCCCGCTCCGGGAATCTCCAGAATACCCCGCTGATCTGGCCCTCTTGGGCCGTCTCCCATCATACTCTCGGCTGGGCCGATCTGCTCGGTGCCGGTTCTCCATCCCCTGGGCGTAGGCCTGTAGACGGGCAATGTCCATATCTGTCTGCAATGACACCGCCATACACCCGTCAATCAAGTAACGATCCAGCCCCATAACATATCTATGCATCTGATCTGTCATATCTGCCACCACGGCAGGGGCATACCGGGCCAGGGAATCAAACTCCAAATTATATTCACGGACGCTCCGACCCCTCTGCTGCAGATGCAAAAACCGATCAGCTCGCTCCCGTCGTAACTCTGGGGGCAGGAAGTGGCGGGTGAAAGCAGTCACAAACTGATCCCACATAGCTGGAGGAGCACCCTCACCCCGGGATAGCTCCCAAGTCTCATACCAATGCGTGGCAACATCCCGAAGTCTATGCGAAGCTAGCTCAACCGACTCGGTCTCTGACGCCCTGACCAAGTCTAATGCACGCCGCATTCCCCGGATGAAGTCATGGGGGTCCTCGTCGGGCTTAGACCCGAAAAACTCTGGAGGGCCGCATAACAAGAACTCCCGAACTCTCAGGCTGTCCCGCCTGTCCTCATCATCATCGTCCCTCCGCCCGCGCCTGCGAGCCTGTCCGGCTACAATCGTGGTCAACAACTGTACAGCCTCCCTCAGGGTCCTATCCTCCGCCCCTGGCTGAGAAGCTGGAGTCTCAGGAGCGGGTACACGGACCTCTGGAGCTGCTGAAGGTCCCGTTCCAGGCTGTACTAATGGGGGTGTAGCAGACCCCTCAGAATGAGGTGTAACCTCAGGCAAATCATAAACATGAGCCCGAGTAGCCCGTTGTGCCTGACTGGTCTCTCCCACCTTTGCCTTGCCCTTCTGGGCCGCCGTTGCCTTCTTCGGAGGCATCACTGCAAACACAACAACGGGTCAGATCAGAATGACCCTATTAACACAGCTCTATCGCACGATCTAAGATTCCAAAGAAAGGGCAACACAACATCCTAGATGTCCTGTAGCTCCCTGTTTATAGATGTGGTGCACAACACATCGATAAACAAGACTCTACTAGACACGGCCTGTAGACATTCCGAGGACAACCTGGCTCTGATACCACTTTTGTCACGACCCAGCCCCGTGGGCCGCGACTGGTGTCCTTCCGGGACACCCCAAACGAACTCACACCCAGATCATCGTAATCAGACTCGACCAAACTCAACGTACGTTATTCGAACTCATCATCGTAATCAGACATCTACCGAACACTTATCCTAAGCAGTCGCCCGTACAGATCAGACAAATCACAAATCAGAAAGGAGGCGGAATATACATCGCCAAATTTCACACACACACATCAGAAGGGTGGCGGAATGCACATCGCCCCCAAGTACATACACATACATACAAACTCAGAGGCCGACTTGGCCATAGCAGCGTACGGGCCGCTTAAGAATGCAAAACAGACTCACATGCAAACACACCGGACCCACGACCCACAAATCTGACTACAGGCCTCTAGACAAAACAGAACATAAGAACATAGGACGGGACAGGGCCCCGCCGTACCCACTCATCCAGATATACAGAATACAGACACAACAAAAGATATGTACCAAAAGTAGGCTCCGGATCAAGGGGAGCTTTCCAACACAGCAGAATGAGTAGCCTAAACTGGAGGACCACCCAAACGAGCTTCTGTACCTGCGGGCATGAAACACAGCCCCCGAAGAAACGGGGGTCAGTACGGGAGAAGTACTGAGTATGTAAAGCAGAAGGTACAGAAATCACAAACATAGCTGGAGTCAGAAAGAACAAACACACCAACATCACAAACAAAGCAAACCTGTGCGGGAGGCGAACGTACAAATGCAAATCAAATCATGTATAGGGTTTAGGAACGTGGTTACCCCCCGACGCTGGTGCCACAACACATCATAACTCCAGAAGTTTTCAAATCTCCGTACAGTCTCCAGACACATCATATCACACACACATCACATCATCAGAACATATCAAATGCCATATCACATCATAACTCCATAAATGGTAACCGGCCCTATGGCGAGGCCTCGGAAACCGTAACACATCATAACTCCCGAATATATTATAGCGCGCACGATCACAAAGTCGGCCCGGGTACCGACGAACGAAGTCATAGCAGACAGCACGAACAGAGTAGTGCCGAAACCATATGCACATTAAAAATAATTTGTCGGACTCAACATATCGTTTACATATAGGCAGATACTGACGCCAGAAGGCTCGGAGTTGGAATCGAATTGATAAAAGTAGGCATATAAAGGTTACGAAGTTCCAAACTGTCAAATTCGTAAGAAAACTGTTCATAAGTCATTTTTCCGGAATTCTCACATCATCCCAGAGTACAGAACATGCATTAGTGGCATAGGAAGTTTCAAACACATCCTTGAGTCATAAACAGAAGATTGCGAATCATAACAGACACAAGCGAATCAAACAAACCGAATAAGGGGAGCCTCGGGGCTCGCGGGCCCACCTCGGGTCAAATTGAGGCGGCGGACACAAATCACAGACTTTCGGCTCCATAGAGCCATCTACGAAAGTTTCGAAGGGTTTCAGACACAACAGCACAAGTTATGGAGGTACGAACATTCTTTTAACCAAAAGTGACAAAAAGGGGTTCAATCGCGCTGAGTGAATAGTGCTCGAACTTGAACTTCGATTTCCAAGAGCAGGGTTATTCCCGAGATTCCGAAATTTACCTAGTGGGTCTAGGACATGCCAAAAGAATGAGAGGTAGGCTTTACATACCTGGTTGGCGCCTTACGCTCGTCAAATCGCGATTCCCGTTTCGTCCAGAAACTGCAAATGGTCACTTTTACCAGTTACTATTCATGAGAGTTAGCATTTTCATCTTTGGGGCTATACTTGGCTACCGAAATTTCGGCAGCATTTCCCCTATAAACCTAACATCCCCGAGACTTGGCTCGGCTCAAAATACAACAACAACAACAACCCAAACATCATTACACAATACAAACCACAATCAAACCACACTAGCTTCAAAATTTCACCTTAATACATAAGTTGGTAATCCTATATTCAAACTTCACAATTCTAACTCATGTCCACATTATTGTATTCATTTATTCAAGATTATTCCTCCACATAACATACAAGTTCCAAACCATATACAAAGTTTCTCAAAATCCATTTCTTTCCCTATTTCATTTCAACCACCAAAAGTTACGACGAATATTCTAACTTGCGTCGTTTCATTCCAAATTCATCAACATCAACTATAAATCATATTTAAAGTCCTTAGTATCATAAATATACTATGATATATACAAATATACCAAATGTATACACTTTCCGATAACGTTCGAAATTATTTTCTAACACCAACTCAATTCCTTAATCAATCCTTTACAACATAATGACCACAACAACACATCATTCAAGCTAAATAAGATCAAATTCCTATGCCTTAAACCTTATAAAACCCACGGCCAAACACACTCTCTTTGCACACACACGCCATGCACAAACACAACACCATTCTAAAATCTTCATGCCAATTCAATCACTAACACATATGTATCCATTTCATAGCATTAAAACATAAAGATCTTACCTTTTTCTTGAATTTCCGATTTGCCGCAAACGAGCACCTTACGCCAATCTAATTGTATCACAACGAAGAGCACCTCGAACTCATCAATCATTACAAAAGAAACTAGGTGTTTGGATTAGAAACAAGGCCAAGGAATTTTTTTTTTTCTCCTTGTTCGGCCGAAACCCCCTTTCTCTTGATCTTGTATTTTTTTTTTTTGATTAACTTCTTGATAATTACCAAGTGCTTGATATATATCCACTCATAGGTCATGTGCACATGACCTTAATGAAATGGACTTGGGCTTGCTCCCCCCCCTTGGCCGGCCACTTAACTCAATTGGGCCTCAATTTTTGTATCCCATTTTCTTAGCCCAATGCATAAAATGTCCCGTTTTGTAATTCCCGGAACTAATTTCTAAAATTCCAAATTTACCCTCGGCCTTCCCCGAGGTCTTAACATTAATAACTCCATAACCAACATATTCATATTCACCAAAATCAAAATATTTCCTCAACACACAAGTCTTCTTTATTTCTTGATTTCCCGTTATACGAAAATACGGGACATAACAATTTAGACATAACAAATAGGACACATAGGAAAGATAAATTATTTTTGACTAGAGTGGTGGGTTTGAATCGTTCAGTGCTCGGAACAGTGACTCAAGATGGACTTAGATTTAGCATATATCAATCTTCTTTGCAGTTTCATCAACCGCCCTTCTTCGGTTGTTAGAATCCACCACGCTTTTTTCTTCAGATGAGTAGGTGCATTCTCTGTATCTGGTGGTCCTTCTTCGAATAATTTCTTATTTTTGCTCATGCCTTCACTGTTCTTTCTATCCTTGGACTCTTCCAACTTTTCCCCTTGAGTAGTAGAATTCTCCTTTTTCTTTTAAGGTGGCATAACAACTGACTCTGTGCCTTCCAGAAGATCTCCAAGTTCAACAATTGGGGTTGGGTTAGTGTCTATTTAACCCTCACTCCTTGGAAAATAAATTAGTACAGGTGGGATGGGAGGGTTATGGATCACTAAAATATGCAATCTTTCGTTTGACTCATCACGATCCATAATTGATGAGAAGGATTATCAGGGAAGGAGAAGGAATCTGACATTTTGAGTAGGATTTTGTGAAAGAAGACTTGTGCTTGCCTTAAACTATTGAATGCTTGATGTGAGAAAGAGGATTAACTACAACTTATTGGGAAAAGACGAATTTGATAGTGGTAGGTGTCCAAGATAGAGCTTTTAATAAAGAGGACTTTTTCAAGATTGACTGGTGTGTGTACATCCCCTTTTTGTTGTGACCACCAGCTCTCAATAGCTGGCTGTCATGACCTAAACTAGAGGGCCATGATAGGCACCCAGGCTCTACCTGCCGAGCACTACTAATCCTGCTTTTCTACTATGACCATAAACAATAATAGACCTCGTGGTCACCAGATGGGAATCTGCTAAATCATATAAGAGATATGCTGAGAAGGAATGAGCCCAAGAAGATATACTATACAGCTATGCTGGACAAAACTATACAAGCCAACTAGGCTGTTATGAAAAACTATACAGTAAAATATAGACTGAAGGGGCTATGCCCAGCCTAAGCATATCATGACTGTCTATAAAGCCTCTAGAGCAGTATCTGAAATAAAGAGGTTGAGACAGGGCCCCGACATACCCGTATATACATAAAAGAATAACCTACCAAAAGCACAACAGCAACTCCAGAACAAGAGGAGTGCTCCAATTTCAGTTGAATAGCAACCTACGAGGGTAGATCACCAATCTGTCTATCTGCACCTGCGGCCATGAAACGCAGCGCCCCATGAAAGGGACTTCAGTACGGACAAACTACTGAGTATGTAAGTCATGAAAGAGACACAAGAAAACATAGGGTATATTAGTGCCACATGTATGCCTGAATTGCTTCTGTGAGTCAATGATATACATAAATACTATGCATGAATTCGTGAGGTGATATATATATAGCCTTTGTGGGCATCCCATCGTATCATATCGACCTCTGTAGGCATCATCATCATCATCATCATCGTTATCATCATATGACTAGCTGGTCAGGTGGTAGTGCATATATAACGCTGTCACCTTCCCCATACCCCATACATATATATAATACCTAATATACGCATAAATAATGCCCGAGGGGTCACAGGTCTGTGTATGCATATATATGAATTAGATGCAATGCATAAACATGATAAAAGTACATTCTGAAGCTGCCGGAGTGACCGATGGTCGTTATACCTCCGAACTTCATTATGATATAGCAATTTCACCAATGAGTAAGTCTAAAGATCATACTGAATCTAAAGAAAGACATTCTGAAGACAACATTAGGGAACATGAATCAATATAGGACATTCCTAGCTTCTAAGAATAGAATCATTATGGAATAACATTAAGTGTACGTTCTGTTCACTCATGCCAAAAGAAGGAAGGTTAGCCTTAACATACCTCGTCGTCTATGTAATCACTCAACATTTATCTTCCCGGGCTTTCAAATCTACATTCAAGATGATTCACACTAAGGTTAAGTTGTTAAAACATTTATACGGTCAAGTTAAACTAATAAGTGAGCTAACGGAAATTGGACAGCATTTCCCATATATCATCTACTCCTACCCAATTCCACAAAAACTCCAAAACATCAATAACAACATCAACAATTCCATAGCCAAGAGATTACATTGAAACTAAACTCAAATTAGTTCCAAACTTCCTTTCAAATTCAGTCCATAGTCAATAACTTCAATACAACACCTTATGACCTTTCCACCATGACTCTTTTCACTTTAAGACTTATTAACCCTTCAAATCAACTCAACACAGAAAATAGAATGAAGAACATACCTTATAGCTTGGAGAACTTCAGCCCACACAAGCACCTTCTATGAACTAGTTGAGGTTCTAAAGCTTGATTTTCTCTTGAAATGATTTGGGATGATTATCGATGATTGAGAGAGCTTTGAGGGTCACTAGGGTACTGATTTTATGAAATAAATGAGCCCCAAGTCATGGAAATTCATTTATAAACCAAGGACAATTTTCCACCGCCTCAGTTGCATGGTTCATGGAAGTGGCAGTGAAACACTTCCAGTGAACAACCTTGCTGCCACCCATTCCACGGTCTCCAATGATCATTTTCATGATCCATGCTATTATTCACGGTTCGTGAAAATGGCCGTGGAATGGTGTTATTCCAATTGTCCGACGAAACGTATTCTTTCCGATTCATTTGACATCTAACCTTCGTACTCTTGTCCAAACATGTTTAAGGACTTATATGACTCGAAGATGCATCCATAGTACTCATACACAACTTCCCAAATGATTTCAAATACGAGCCTACGATAAACGACTTAAGACGAAACTTTAACTTACACGATAGACGAGGTGTAACATTCTTCCCCCCTTATGAACATTCGTCCTCGAATGTTCAACTATTAGGGGTCCTATAGAAATTTTCGCAGAGTATTCTATATATTTGTAACACTACCAACCTATGACATAGCAACCAAAGATATACAACCCCACGTAGGTCCAAAATAAGCAATAACAACAATGGCCTTACACGACCAGTAATTATAAGAAATGAAACACTACGCACCTGAAAACAATGGTGTCTCTGTCTAGACCTCCTCTGGGAGTGGAAACAGGTGCAGATATCTGGACCTCATATCTTCCTCAATCTCCTAAGTCATCTCCTTGATATTTCGGTTCCTCCAAAGGACATTAACTGAAGCTATATCCTTAGTCCTCAATCTTCGAACCTGTCTATCTATTATAGCAATAGGAACCTCTTCATACGATAATAGCTCAGTAACCTGAACATCATCAACGGGTACGACTCTAGAAGGATCTTCGATACACTTATGAAACATTGGCACATGGAAGATCGGATGGACTGATTCTAAGTCTGAAGGTAGATCTAACTCATAGGCCATTTAGCCCACTCTACGTATAATCATGTAAGGCCCAATATACTGAGCACTAAGCTTTGCCTTTTTACCAAACCTCATAATGCCTTTCATTGATGATACCTTCAAGAATACCCAGTCATTAACCTGGAATTGTAAATCTCTTCGGTGATTATTTGCATAGGACTTCTGACGACTCTAAGCTGCCAATAATTGATCCTGAATAAACTTGACTTTGTCCACTGCTTGTTGAATCAAATCTGGCCCTATGAACTTAGTTTCCCCTACTTCGAACCAACCGATAGGTAACCTACACTTTCGCCCATATAAAGCCTCATACAGGGCCATCTAGATACTAGAATGATAGCTATTATTATACGCGAACTAAATGAGATGAAAGTGATCATCCCAGCTACCTCTAAAGTCTATCACACATGCTCTTAACATATCCTTGAGTGTCTGAATGGTATGCTCAGCCTATCCGTATGTCTGGGATGAAATGCGGTGCTAAGACTCACCTGAGTCCCCAAACCCTTCTGGAAAGATCTCCAGAAGTTAGTTGTAAACTTCGCACCCCTGTCGGAGATGATCGATACCTAAACACCATGAAGTCGTACTATCTCCTTAATATAAATATTCGCATAATCTTCTATTGTATAAGTAGTTTTGACATGTAGAAAATAGGCTGATTTTGTTAATCTATCAACAATCACCCGTATGGAATCAAACTTACTCTAAGAACGGGGCAAGCCTATAATGAAATCCATATTAATCGCTTACCATTTCTAAGTCAGAATCTCGATAGCCTGCAATAACCCACCGGGCTTCTAATGCTCAATATTCACTTGCTGACGATTAGGACACTGAGCTACGAACTCTGCTATGTCTTTCTTCATTCGATCCCACCAATAAACTTCCCTAATATCATAATACATCTTCGTTGTGCCCCGGATGAATAGAATAACGAGAATAATGAGCCTCTGCCATAATCTGATGACATAATTCTACAATATCGAGAACATATGTCCTACCTCGATATTTGAGGACTCTATCTGCAATAGTCTCGAATGGTGACTTTTTCTTCTAAGGATCTGTGTATCTGTAATGAACTAACATAGGATCCTCATACCGGCGCTTCTTAACCTCGGCTACCAACGATGAGACTACTGAATCCTGAATAGTCGCACCTGTATGGCCTGAGTCTAATAATCGAACTCTCAGAATAGCTAACTGCTGAAGCTCACGAACTAGCCCCCTTTTTATAGTTGAAGACAAGATAAGCTACCCATGGATCTGCTGCAAAGGGCATCAACTACTATGTTTGCCTTCCCAGGATGATATAAGATATTGACATCACAATCTTTGAATTGCTCCAACCATCGCCTCTAACGCAAATTCAACTCTTTTTACTCAAAGATATACTGAAGAATCTTATGATCTGTATAAATATCAACATGAACACCATATAAGTAGTGCCTTACATCTTCAATGCATGAATCACCGCGCTAACTCTAGATCATGGGTTGGGTAATTCTTATCGTGCTTCCGCAACTGCCTCGAGGCATAACCTATAACTTACCGTGCTGCATCAACACACAACCTAACCCAACGCCTGAAGCATCACAATAAATGACATAGCCCTCCGATCCCTCTGGAAGTGTTAAAACTTGTGCCGAAGTTAATCTGTTCTTCAGCTCCTGAAAACTGCGCCCACAGGCATCAGTCCACTAGAAGTTAGCTGATTTCTTAGTTAGCTTCGTTAGTGGTGCATAAGAAGAAGAGAAACCCTCTACAAATCTCCTGTTATAACCAACCAAACCCAGAAAACTACGAACCTCTATCGGTGTTGTGGGTCTAGTCCAATTCTTCACGGCTTTAATCTTCTGCGTATCCACCTTGATACCCTCATCTGAAATAATATGCCCCAAAAAAGTCACAGAGTTCAACCAAAACTCACATTTAGAGAACTTTGTATACAATTTTCGAGTCTGAAGAACTCGAAGGACAGAACGTAAATTATTTGCATGCTCTACCTCTGATCGAGAGTACACCAGAATATCATCAATATACACAATCACGAATAGATCTAGGAAGGGCCTGAATACGTTGTTCATCAAATCCATATATATTTCCAGGGCATTAGTCAACCGGAACGACATTACACGAAACTCGAAGTGACCATATCTGGTTCTGAAAGTTGTCTTCAGAATGTCCTTCTCTCTAACCCTCACCGGGTGATACCCTAATCTCAAATCTATCTGCGAGATCCATTTAGCACCCTGCAACTGATCAAGTAAACTATCAATCCTTGGGAGTGCATACTTATTCTATATTGTCGCCTTATTCAACTATCTGTAATCAATATACATTCGCAAGGAGCCGTCTTTCTTCCACACAAATAGCACCGGTGTTCCCCACGGTAATGTACTAGGCCTGATAAATCCTTTCTCAACCAAATCCTCCAACTGCTCCTTCAATTCCCTCAACTCAATAGGCCATCCTATAAGGAGGAATAAATATCGGCTGAGTATCTGGTAATATGTCGATGGCAAAGTCAATCTCCCACTCTAGCGGAAGACCTGGAAGATAGTTTGAAAATATATCTGGAAACTCATTAACCACAAGAACATACTGAATAGTCGGTGTCTTTGCTTCTACATATCGAACCCGAACTATATGATAAATACAATATTTGGAAATCCTCTTCCTTGCCCAGAGATAGGAAATAAACCTTTCTCTCAGCGATGCTGCCGTACCCTTCCACTCTAAAACTGGCTTTCCTAGAATTTGAAATCGAACCACCTTCGTTATACAATCAACATTAGCATAACAAGAAGCCAACTAATCCATACCCATAATGACATCGAAGTCTACCATATCTAACTCAATCAAATCTGCTATAGTGTGACGGTCAGAAACTATAACTACACAATCTCCACATACCCGTCTAGCTATCACTGGATCACAACCGGGTGTAGACACCTCATGTCACGACCCAAACCGATGGGCCATGTTATGACCCGTATTTCGTACGATCGGATAATTCGAGATAATTGCGAAAAGTCAAAGGCAAGACTATTTTCAAAAAATTATTTCGATGAACAAGTTATTTACTAGTATGGAAATATTGAGAAAGGCTAAGGGTAAAAAGGAAAATTCACAAGATGACTCATAGAAATATGGAGGAAGGCTAAGGGAAAATTAGGAATTCGGAAAATAAATTTTTCATGAATTACAAAACAAACAAAAAAGGAAAAGAAAGTGGGCTTGACTAATTTGGGCCAAAGTGGCCGGCCATGTGGGGTGGCCCAAGGCCCACATGGAGGCCTAATATGTATTCATAAAAAGATGACCAATTAGTCATCTTTTTCATTCTTAACACTTAGACCTTTCAAGAAACTTGTAGAAGAGCAAAAATAAAGGTCATTCGGCCAAAGAAGAGAAAAATTGGAGCCTCCAAATTTGACCTAAAAAAATATTTTCTTCTAGTATTCCTACTAATTTGAAGGTCCTCTTAAACGTGGTACAATTGTTGGAGCAAGAAATTCCCTCTTTGTTGCAAGTTCATAATTATGGTCAAGTGGGAAATTGAGGAAAAAGGTAAGAATTCATATTCTTTTATAAGTTATGGAAGGTTTGTGTATGTTGTTGTATGTAGAAATGAATGAAAATCATGAAAATAATGTGTGTTGTGTTGAGCCGTGTGGTGTGGAGTTGGCCGTGTATAGGTGTGTGGTGTAGGAATGGTAAACCAATTATTTTATCTAGTGTTTTGATTGTTGTTGTTGTGGATTCTATGTTGATAATGAAAGTTGGATGATTCTAGTTGAAGTTGTAAGTGTTGGAAGGTGGTTTTGGAAGCTAATGTGACTATAATATCATTTCTTGTATCTATGGAAATAATGTTTTAGTATGTGAATTATTAGTATAGCCCATGAATTGAAGGAAGGAAATGAGTTGTCATTGTTTTGTTGAATTTTGAAGGTTTCAGATGAAGTAGGATGTTGAATGGGTTGTTTTGAATATTATGTAAATTGTTTGAAGTATTCTTGAATCATTTTAGAATGATTTCGGATTAATATTTGAATGTGGGATCATTGGTGTTAACTTGAATATATGTGATGGAATTGAATGTAAATGAAATGCCGTCGAATTATGTGACGAAGGTTGTTAATGTTAGAATATACATATTTTTGGATTGATTGTTGAATTTGATAGTGTGATGGTTGGTATTGTTGTTGATAATTTAGCCGAGTCGAATTCTCGGATTGTTGATTGTTGATTTGGCCGAGTTAGATTCTCGGGGATGGTGTATTTACAGGGGAAATGATGCCGAAATTTCGGCAGATTATAAGCGAGTTTACTAGAAAGATTAAGATAAGTGTATGACAATATGTCTAATGATTATGTAAATCTCCTTGAATGTAGACTAACGAGCTTGGACGAATAAACGTATCTAATAGGACGTGGAGCAGGTCTGTAAGGCTTACCCTTTCTTTCTTTTGGCATGATTTTTATGAAACGAGCAAATGACGTATACGTATGATTTTAAAAAAAATTCCATTCTTAGAGCCACTAGGATGGCTAATATTTTTGACTCCCCTAAGTTGTCTCATATGGTTTTGATGTATATCTATGATGTCCGAAGTTTGTTGATACGTTTCCAAATGGCATTCGAAAAATAATTGATATGCATAAAGTTTTGATTTTCAAAATGCTAGCACATTCGAATATTCCATCGAGTCTTCGATATATTTTGATATGTGCATATGGTTCCAAAAACTCTAATTTAATTGATCCATAACGATATCCGAAATGTACTTGACATGATTATGGCCTTGATTTTCCAAAAATGGCTTCTGAAACGCTTATAGAACGTTCTGTACTTCAAATGCTCATAACTTTCTTATACTAACTCCGATTGATCCGAAACTTGTTTCTGAGCCTTCAGATGTCGGTAAGTGTACGTATCCATCGAGTCTTGATTTATGTGAATATAGTTCTCACTACTCTGCTCGTGCATGTGTCGTGATCTCTTCACCGAGTCCCGGGCCGGTATATATCGTGCGCATGGTTCGTCGGGTCCCTTGCTTGAGGGCCGGGTGCCATATATGTATTTCGGAGTATGATGTGTTATGGTGTTATGATGTGTTCATGGTTCGCCGAACCATGTATGTGTATATGTATATTTTGATCTTATGATGTGATATTATGATGTGTGACGGAGATTACGGAGCAAATCTTCTGGAATATGATGTGTGTGGCGCCAAAGACAGGGTGGCGCCACGTCCCCCGGGTCCCGTAAGGGGCAGGATATCGTTCTTGGCATGCATGATTCGTGTTTCCAGTAAGTTGTTTCTATTACATTGCATATCGTGCTTATGGTCTGTACTAACCTTCTGCACGTGCCACAACAATATAACATGTGTATGTGGATCGGGCTGCACGTTCCGCAGCAAATACATTTGTGGATCGGGCCGAACGTTCCTCGGCACTAATATGTTATATATATGGATCAGGTCGTACGTTCCTCGACATTATGATGTTATATATGAATCAGTTATGTGTGTATGTATATGATGACATACGATGTTGGCATGCACGGTCTGTATTTGGAAAATACGCATTTTGGCACTCTGGATGATCTACTAGTTTTCTGTACTTCTTCTGACACATGACATCGGTATACACGATTTGCATTCTGAAAAAGATAGGTCTTTTGGTATTCTGAAAATGTACTTACTTTTGTACTGTTTGTTTCGATTATGGTTTTGTTTTATGTATTCCATGCTTTACATACTCAGTACATATTCCGTACTGACCCCCTTTCTTCGGGGGCTGCGTTTCATGCCACGCAGGTACACCCAGATGAGTAAAGGACATTGCTAGAGGATGCTTCAGCTGGATTGGCAACTCCATTTGCTCCTGGAGTGTTGCCGAGTCAGAATATATGTGTTATGATGCTTGTCCGAAGTTAGAGACTTTGCAGACAGAATCGTGGGTATAGAATGTCAGTGTTGTAATCGGCTCCATCAGCCAATGTGTTATTCTGTAGTATGTGATAAATCCCATATGGTTACAAATTTTGTTTGAATTGAGAACAAAGAAAAAGAATATTTCTGAAAACTATACTATGTATTTCATTTCTATTTGATGTAAAAGTCTAAGAAGTTTATGTGTGCACTAAAGGTCTGAGGGTTCGCTCGGCCCTAAGTAAGGGTCGGGTGCCCATCACACCCTAGGGAAATTAGGGTGTGACAAAGTGGTATCAGAGCAGGTTTGTCCTAGGGGTTGTCTGCAAAGTCGTGTCTAGTAGAGTCCTGTTTATGGGTGTGAAGCCGGCCACATTTATAAACAGGAGGCTACAGGGCATTTAGGGATTGTTGACCTTCTTTCTGTCTCAGATCGTGCGATAGAGCCAAGTCATAGGAAAATGGAATTCCTTACATAAGCCTTACATACGACGGAAGAAGGCGAGTAACGATATGGAAGGTCATAGGGGTAAGCCTTGATATAATTGTTCTGTTACTTGGAAATTGGAAGCTCTGGGTGGCTGGAATATGTCATATGACTATATGCCCTGTGAGGCATTGTTGGTATTAGTTGTGTGTGGATTCTGAATAGTAAGAACTGTAAAAGAAGATTCTGCTAAAATCGTTCAAAAATCAGGTCACTTAGTTAAGCACGCCTAACAGAAGGAAGTGAGGAAGGGAAATATCGTAAGTAGACAATAACTGGGATGTGATGTTTTAGAGGAGCTACGGGTTTGGGCGTAGCGTGAAAAATAATTGTGAGAAGGACGATTAGCTGTCCGAAGGATTGCAATCGATAACATTCGAGGCTTAGTAAGAGCAAGGTCTGTTGGGGGATTCAGAAAGTCGATAATCAGTTTTGCTATAAATTATTATACAGAATGGTGAGTGGGAATCCGAACAGACTCATATTCGAATACTTATAAATAACGGCGACGAAGGTATAATTGTCACCATCGGGAATCTAGGAATTTAGGACGAAAAGTAGTATACACATAAGCGAAAGGTGAACACTGGGAATTGAAAAGGGTAAAATAGTAATTGTAAAGGGGAAAGACGTGTTACGAGAATGTCTCGAAATCCGTAAGACCTCGACTTGCTCCAGAATATGTAATGAAGGTCATGCGAGGAAGTGGACACGGTTGTATCAGCATTAAGTTACCAGATTTCATCAAAATTGTAGGGTTAAGCGTGCTGGGGTGAGAGAAATCTTAGGATGGGTGACCCCCTGGGAAGTGCACTAAAATTTCTATAAATTCAGATACAAGAGATAAGTGAAGGTTAGAATAGATTAAGGGAAACTTAAATATATGGGAAGTATGGAGACCCTGAGAGGTCGCATAGTACGAGGCAGACTAGACCAGTGGAGAGATAGGGAGTGCATCACAACTCTGGAATTTGGATAGGCTTGAATAACGTTTGGAAGTGTTTTGTGAGCAAGTTGGTAGTAATTATATGAATGCGCATGATATCCCCTATGTGATTATATTGATGGGCATGTGATGTGTGTCCCAGAAACCGGTGCTACGATACGGAAGGCATCAATCGAATAAGGGTACCGAAGTTCAAGTGACAGCGAAAATAGATGGTGCGAGTGTTGAAAGATAAGCTGCTATTATTTTTACTACGGGTTAAGATTGGAAATTTTAACATAACGATATTTGGAAAAGAAAGAGTGTGAGTGAATGGAAGGCAAGAAGATCAGATGTCGGGAAAAGATGAAAGTTAAGAACACCTTAGTGAGTGAAACCCCCGAGAGAAATTACCGGTAAAGGTACGAGACTATTTGGATAAAAATTCAAAGGTAGGCAAGTGAAAAGGATGAAGTATGGTAACATGGAACAAAAGAGGAATGTGTGGAGTTCGAAAACCAATTTCAATAAGTGGAATTGAAGGAATAGTGACAATGACGAGGGATGTGAAGCAGGAAAAGAATGATAAAGCCTTGTGACGATGTTAGAGAATTTCGGCCCTTGAAAGGCATATAAAGGAATAAATGTGCAACCATATTAATGTGGATGCCTCAGATATGGAAGTGCCTTTCTGAAAAGATGACTTGAGAGTGAAGCGGAATTGCGCGTATAAAATGATATTTCATGAACTTCAGAGTCGATGCCACAAATGGCAAAAGGAGAAAAGTGTTCGAGGAGGAAGGAACCTAGGGAAGGTTAAGAATGAAAGTAAAGAAAACAAAAGTATACTAACGGATTAGTCGAAGGAAGAGCAGAACATTTGGGAATAAAAAAATTAGAAATCCTTAATCATAGGAGTAAGAAGGATATTTTGACAAGTTAACGAGAGAAACCCGATTACGCACCAAGAAAAGAATAAGGATAATGGGTCAACACCGTTGATTGGGAAATTAAAGGCGTGGAGCGAGAATTCATATGAAGTCTGAAAGATTTGATCCTAGGGAAACTGGAATGAAATATAAAGAATGTGCATGAAAGGCCGCTCGGTCATAGTACCATAAGTTTAGTTAAAGGCACAATGAGTGAGGATAGAAAGAGTATAATTCATAAGGGTTCTGAGCTGTGAGCAAAAGTAGCGGGACGTTCGAGAATATGGACGCATAGCTGCAACGCGAACGCGTAGTTAAGAAGAACTACGAGTAAGTAAGCTAAAATAGGTGAAAGGATTAATAGTGGATGGAAAAGTATGGGAATGTTGATAAAAATGATAATGTAGACAGAAAATGAAAAAGGGGAGAACATATTATATTAGACTTAGAAAGGACTCGCAACATTTTCAAGCGCTGGAAAAGGAAATTTATTAGCTCGGGACCAGAGTTCGGAACATGTCGACACATCAAAAGGATACATGAAGAAGTAGAAACGAACTGACAATGAAGTGTACTATGAGGCCAACATGAATTATGCTATGTTTCTGCCACGATTTGAATTCCTCTTATCGGGCAAATTTGCGCCGTACCTAAGTACGCAGCGATATGTGGAAGAGTAATAAAAGAGCAAGAAAGAGGTACGAGCTAAGTTCGTAAAGGATAAAGGAGAGAAGGATAAGACTCAAGGGATATTTCGGATAACAACGACTATTAAACAAAAATACCAACGATTGGTAGTTTGGAAATTTTTGGAGGAGAGAAAGGATGCAGTGCCTATAAGTGAAATAAAAGAGTTCATCGGATACTAGAAAATAGTTCATGGACCATTAATTGTACGGAACATGAGAATACACGCTATGAACTTGTATGAATCATCGATGTGAAGCGATGCTCGATCATATTTGTAAGGAATCCCCACCGGAGAGCCAACAAGAAATAACGATGGACAAAACGAGCGCCAAATACAAGAAATCAAAGACAAGTATACTTGTGGCGAGAAATGTGAGAGGGGGAAATAAAGAAAAAGTTGTAGTAATAACTTGAAGATGTTGCGAACTAAGAAATTAGGTGAATTCGGATCATAAGTCACCATAAGCACAACTGGACTACGAAGGATGAGGAATGATAAAGAAACCTTACATACATATATTTTGTGATAAATGCTTAGAATGAAAGATAAAAGGGGGTGTGACAAAGTGCTCTTGAAGAAACAGGGAGCGAAGAAAAGAGAACACCACAAGCCGATGGATATTTATGGCATGATAAGTGAGACTGCAATACTGTCGATTAGATAAAAATAGGGAACGGCCTGTGGCCATATCGGATCGTCCAGTGGAGATTACGTACCAAAGATGTGACTTTTGTTAAGGTATTGTGACGAAACAATAACAGAGAAGAGATGACCTAGGAAGGACAAGGATGCTAACTTGGTATGGCGGGTTAGAAAACCCGTGACACGGAATGAGGATTCATGTAAAGACCGAGAAGTTCGATTATAAAGAAAAATAGGGCAGAAGATCAGGAATGGGAGTGAAAAAAAAAGGACAACTATAAGAGGGACCCTCCCGAAGTGTTATAACACCCCATGAGGTCAGTTGAACATTCGAGGACGAATGTTCTAAAGGGAGGGAGGATGTTATGACCCGTATTTCGTACGATCGGATAATTCGAGATAATTGCGAAATGTCAAAGGCAAGACTATTTTTCAAATATTATTTCGATGAACAAGTTGTTTACTAGTATGGACATATTGAGAAAGGCTAAGGGTAAAAAGGGAAATTCTCAAGATGACTCATAGAAATATGGAGGAAGGCTAAGGGCAAATTAGGAATTCGGAAAATAATTTTTTCATGAATTACAAAACAAAAAAAAAAGGGAAAAGATAGTGGGCTTGACTAATTTGGGCCAAAGTGGCTGGCCATGTGGGGTGGCCCAAGGCCCACATGGAGGCCCAATATGTATTCATAAAAAGATGACCAATTAGTCATCTTTTTCATTCTTAACACTTAGACCTTTCAAGAAACTTGTAGAAGAGAAAAAATAAAGGCCATTCGGCCAAAGAAGAGAACAATTGGAGCCTCCAAATTTGATAAAAAAAATATATTTTCTTCTAGTATTCCTACTAATTTGAAGGTCCTCTTGAACGTGGTACAATTGTTGGAGCAAGAAATTCCCTCTTTGTTGCAAGTTCATAATTATAGTCAAGTGGGAAATTGATGAAAAGGGTAAGAATTCAATTCTTTTATATGTTATGGAAGGTTTGTGTATGTTGTAGTATGTAGAAATGAATGAAAATCATGAAAATAATGTGTGTTTTGTTGAGCCGTGTGGTGTGGAGTTGGCCGTGTATAGGTGTGTGGTGTAGGAATGGTAAACCAATTATTTTATCTAGTGTTTTGATTGTTGTTGTTGTGGATTCTATGTTGATAATGAAAGTTGGATGATTCTAGTTGAAGTTGTAAGTGTTGGAAGGTGGTTTTGGAAGCTAATGTGACTATAATATCATTTCTTGTATCTATGGAAATAATGTTTTAGTATGTGAATTATTAGTATAGCCCATGAATTGAAGGAAGGAAATGAGTTGTCATTGTTTTGTTGAATTTGGAAGGTTTCGGATGAAGTAGGATGTTGAATGGGTTGTTTTGAATATTATGTAAATTGTTTGAAGTATTCTTGAATCATGTTAGAATGATTTCGGATTAATATTTGAATGTGGGATCATTGGTGTTAACTTGAATATATGTGATGGAATTGAATGTAAATGAAATGCCGTCGAATTGTGTGACGAAGGTTGTTAATGTTAGAATATACATATTTTTGGATTGATTGTTGAATTTGATAGTGTGATGGTTGGTATTGTTGTTGATAATTTGGCCGAGTCGAATTCTCGGATTGTTGATTGTTGATTTGTCCGAGTTAGATTCTCAGGGATGGTGTATTTACAGGGGAAATGCTGCCGAAATTTCGGCAGATTATAAGCGGGTTTACTGGAAAGATTAAGATAAGTGTATGACAATATGTCTAATGATTATGTAAATCTCGTTGAATGTAGACTAACGAGCTTGGACGAATAAATGTAGCTAATAGGACGTGGAGCAGGTATGTAAGGCTTACCCTTTCTTTCTTTTGGCTTGATTTTTATGAAACGAGCAAATGACGTATACGTATGATTTCAAAGAAATTTCCATTCTTAGAGCCACTAGGATGGTGTCACGACCCAACCCCGTAGGCCGTGACCGGTGCCCGACCTGGACACCCGTATACATATTCTTTAGCTATATGCTCTTTTCACAACAAACTATATATGGATCTTATAACGACCAACCATGGTCTCAGATTTGTCGCATAATTATACATATAAAAGCAAGCCGACAAGGCTGCCACCACATATCAATATCATATGCAAGCCAACAAGGCTGCCATTATAGACAAACATCATACCACAGCACATCGTATAGACACAGCTAAATAGAACCCATACAGAACCCACACATATGTCCACAGACCTCTAAGAGTTTCAACAGAAAACGCGATCATAATTGAAATAAGAAGTACAGAAAATGAGTACAATAACCAAAATACCAAGTACTTGCTTTCGAAACATAAATCATGCATGTCAATATCATATATCATATCCGCCCCATTATGGGACTTGGTGAACATGGTCGCCACCCCGTCTCTGGCCCCATAACACAGCATAACTTCAGAATATAATATATATCTCTGTAACACAGCATATCTCCGTAACACAGCATAACTCCGTAACACAGCATAACTTCATATCACAGCATAACTTCATAACACAGCATAACTTCAGAATATACATATATATATATATATTGTACCGGCCCTTTAATGAGGGACTCGGCGAACAATACAGTGAAAGTGTGCACGATAACATACCCGGCCCGGGACTCGGTGAAAGATATAGTGAGATATGCACGACTAGAGTAGTGAGAAACTATATACAATTCAAAACATTTTTAAAGACTCAATATAATAGTCAACACGAACCATCGTTCGCTATTTCAAATAATAGTCATCTCATATACCTTTCGGATGTCCCTGTAGATTATATCAAAATGAATCTTTGAAATCATGTGTACACATTAATATAGTTGAATCAAAACATAAGTTATGGAAATAAAAAATTAATAGCCATCCTAGTGGCTCTAGGAATAGGAGTTTCCTTTGGAATCGTATATATATCGTATATTCATTTCACAACGATCATGCCAAAAAGAAAGAAGGGTTACCTTCACATACCTTTAGCGTTTATTCGTCACACAATATGTATACGCTGCCCAATAATACTTCAACCTATATTAAGATGCCAACAACTACGTTTAAGTTACGGGGAGATTCAAAACGTATTCTAACTTTAGTAACTCCTTTCTAGATGTTTAGGCAACGTTTACTCTTGTATCCAAACCAAGTGCATATAACCAGCCCAACATCAATAATTATATGTTCAATATCAATCCGGACAGCCCACACAATATTCCAAACAGCCCACATTCACAACATGCAATAACGATTCACATACGGCTACTACATTCTCAAGTTACTTCTAATAGTTCGTAGCCTTAACGTTTGCATGTAACAACTTATAACAGCCCATCCAAAATACAATACAAAGCATAATCTTAATTATCATTAATCTTCCAAGTTCAATAACAACAACGTGTCAAAACAGCCCGCACCTTACAATGCTAGATAATAGTGTACATGCGATTATGACACATCCAATTTATTCTTGTTAATCGATAGTCATATTATTTCATCGAAACGATTCTATAACAGCCCAACCACTATGACAACATGATGTATACTCTTAACTATAATTATTTTTTCCAACTTGATGAAAACAACAAGTCCAATACAGTCCAACAACATGTCCAAAACAGTCCCTAAACAATGTTCGGAATTCTTGCAAACGTTTACGAACATACTAAGCAAACCACATATGATTCTTACACATTATTTCATGTCTTATTTTCATATAATTTCAGTAGGTTATGACCAGCTATCCACAAGACAAGTACAACATCAATTCATACGCAACTAAGCTACATCGTCATTTCTACAATTCTTACAACAACTCACAAACGACTTTAGTTTCAACTCCACCCATTAAACACCTTTATTCCATCATAAAATTCATGATAATAACAATCAAAATATCATGTAAACAAAGTTCACTAACTTCCTCACAAAACAGTCCACACACGGTTTCAACATGCTTCAACATCACTCACATAAAATCATAGATTCAATTATTTTCATACTAACACAACTTCACCTTTAACCTTCCAATTCTTTTAATTATTTTTACCATGAGATCTATGATAGTAACTTCCATATTTATTAAAGACAATTAGTTCATTAATTCCACCAAAACAGTCCCCTCGGTCACAACAACATTCCAACACCAACATTCTGATGTGTTCATGCATGCGATTCATGTTCTTCAAATTACAACCATACTTCAACATCAACACATATAACCTCATGGTTAATATCATGTTCCAACATCAACACACCTTATTTCATACATACAACTTATATCTACTCATCTACATCACCCTTAATGCATGGAAAAGAAAGTTAGATCTTACCTTGACAACTTGACTTCTCTACTTGGCTAGAGTTGGTGACTTGAGATGAAAATGGTTCTTGTTGCTCCAAAGACTATCTTCACGTTTTAGGTACCTTCTAAAGGGTTGAAAAACCTTGGAAAATAATTTTTCGATCAAGACTCAAAGAGCTCAAAAATCAGCCCCTTGGCCGAATGCTCTCTCTCTCTAGGCTTAGGTTTTCTTTCTTTGTGTTGTGTAGTTGAAATGAATTGTGATGGCTGATTTATTGGTCATTATTTTTTTCAACTTTGATGCCTAGAAGTTGGTCACATGCTCCACTTATGGAACGATTCATTCCATTAACTTTACACTTAAAATTTTCTAATTTTTCTCTTCAACTTTCGGCTAAGTGTGTTGGCTGATTTTTCATCTTTGTTTCCTTTCTTCTTTCTTTTCAATTGTTTACAAGACAATCTCATGTGTGGTGAATGATTCACACACCACCCTTTGTCCATTGTAATCATTTCAAGATGAATGATCCATATTTAATGTGAAATGATCCCTCCACCATGTTATGTCTTCCTAAAATAATGTATACCTTAATAAAGTAGTGGATGCTTAAATATTCAATTGCATGCTTCAACTTTTTCTCCTCAAATTTTTAGCTCTTGGCCGAATTTCACACTTCGTTATGAAGTGTATTTTTGTTGTCCACAATATATTGAAAATGTAGTGGATGAATCAACATTTAATTGCACATTTGTATGTCTTCCATTAGCCTTATTTTAGATAACTTTGAGTCATCCTTTTACCTTGGCACGTTGGTGTTCCTTCTTAGTTCATTGTTGTCACAAATTTTTACTTATCACCACAATTAAGAAATTCCTAATCTCCAATAACATTTTTATACTAAGAAAAATTTATAACTGATTAGTTCTAGTTTAGAAATTAAAAATCCGAGGTTTCTATCTCACGTCGATTCTTTCGCGAATAACTCGACGTATAAAATACGGGGTCTAACATTCTCCCCCCCCCCCCCTCCCCCCTTTAGAACATTCGTCCTCGAATGTTGAATTGGTCCAGTAAGGTCCTATAGGAATTTTGGGGAAGTCTCCCTTATCGTTATAACATACAGTTCTTCAGGCAATTAATATAATCAAGTGAGGAGTTGAAGTTACCCGTAGCGTAGAGAACAAGTAGGGATACTTGTCTTTCATCTCCTCTTCGGCTTCCCAAGTCATCTCTTCCCTGTTTTTGTTTCGCCATAATACTTTGACGGAAGCCACGCCCTTAGTCCGTAACCTCCTAACCTGCCGATCAAGTGTGGCTATAGGCTACTCCTCGTAGGATAGTTCCTTTGTCACTTGGACATCATCTACAGGAAATACCCTGGAAGGATCTCCTATACATTTGCGAAGCATTGACACGTGAAAGACTGGATGCACTGCTTCCAAATCAGCCGGTAGGTCTAACTCGTAGGCAACCTGGCCTACTCTACGTACAATCTGATAAGGTCCAATATATCTCGGGCTTAGCTTACCTTTCCTGCCAAATCTCATGACACCTTTCATGGGCGACACTTTCAGGAACACCTAGTCACCAACCTGAAACTCCAAGTATCGACGTCGATTATCTGCATATGATTTCTGCTGACTCTGGGCCGCTAGTAATCTCTCCTGAATGAGCTTCACTTTATTAACAGCCTGCTGAATCATATCTGGGCCTATCAGCTTGGTCTCACCAACGTCAAACCAGCCAATAGGTGATCTGCACTTCCTCCCATATAAGGCCTCATACGGTGCCATTTGAATACTCGAATGGTAACTGTTATTATAGGCGAACTCAATAAGTGGAAAATGATCATCCTAGCTACCCCGGAAATCCATAACACAGGCTCGTAACATGTCTTGTAGTGTCTGAATGGTACGCTCGGCATGTCCGTCGGTCTGAGGGTGAAACGCCGTGCTGAGACTCACTTGTGTCCCCAATCCCTCCTGGAAGGATCTCCAGAAGTTAGCTGTGAACTGGGCTCCTCTATCAGAAATAATAGTTGTGGGAACCCCGTGAAGTATCTGTTATGTTCCGTGTTTTCGTATAATTGGAAATCGAGAAATAATCAAGACTTGTGTGTTATGAGGAAATATTTTGATTTTAGTGGATATGACTATGTTGGTTATGAAATCATTAATGTTAAGACATCGGGGAAGGCCGAGGGTAAAGTTGGAATTTCGGAAATTAGTTTTGGGAAATACAAAACGGGACTTTTAATGAATTGGGCCAAGAATTGGGCAACAAAAATTGAGGCCCAAGATTGTGGGGTGGCCGGCCATAATAGCATGGTCCAAAGCCCATTTTAGCAAGTCATGTGCTAGGCACATGACTTTAAATGGATATATATCATCCATATACTTAGAATGTTCAAGAAAAAGCAAATCAAACAAAAAAAATTAGAGAGCACCTCAAAAAGGGCCTCTCGGCCGAACCCCTTAGCCAACAAAAAAAAAATCCTAGCTTTGTTTCCAATCTAAAAATCTTGTTCTTCTTGTATTCATAGAGTATGCAAGACGCTCTCCGACGTGATACAATTAGTTTGGTGAAAGAGCGGTGTTTGCGGCAAGTCGGAAATTCAAGTAAAGGTATGAATTTTGCTATTCTAATGTTATGGAATTGGTATGAATATGTTAAGGATTGATAATAGACGAGAATTCCGTAGTTTTGATGTATGTGTATGAAGCCGTGTGTGTATGTGGGTTTAGTATGCTAGCCGTGAGCCATATGGTGTGTAAGGCAAGGTGGAATTGATTTGTTAGTTCGTTAGTTGCGTCGTTGTGACCTTTATGACGTAAATGAATGTTTAGTGAATTGAATTGGAGTTGGAAATGATTGCGGAGTATTATGGGAAAGTGTATACCTTTTGTAAATTTGTGTATATTGTTGTATAATTATGATGCTAAAGACTTTAAATGTGATTTATGGTTGATGTTAATGAATTTGGAATGAAACAATGCGAGTTAGAATGTTTGTCGTAATTTTTGATGTTTTGGATGAAATATGGAAAATAATGAACTTCGGGAAATTTTGTACATCGTTTGGAATATGGTTGAATAACCTTGAATGAGTGAATGAATACAATAATGTGGATATAAGTTTGGAATTGTGAAGTTTGAATGAAAGATTGTCAACTTGTGTAGTAAGGTAGGACTTTGAAGCTAGGATGACTTGATTATGGTTTGTGTTTTTTGATGATGTTTGGGTTGTTGTTGTTGATGTATTTTGAGCCGAGCTAAGTCTCGGGGGTGTTAGATATATAGGGGAAATGCTGCCGAAATTTCGGTAGACAAAAATCAAGTTAATGGAAATCTTAAGCCTAAGAATCTCTAATTGGTAACTTTGACCATTTGCAGATTTTGGACGAAACGGGATTTGATTTTAAGGAAAGCATAAGACGTCCATAAGGTATGTAAAGCTTCCCACTTCTTCGTTTGGCATGTCTTAGTATGTTAGGTAAATATTGGAACCTCCGGAGCATTTCTGCTCCTCGAAACCTGATCTACAAAACGACTACTATTCATTCAATTCAATTGAAGCCTAAAGGCTCTATTTTGGCTAGAATGCAACCAAATTGTTCGAAACCTATCGAAATGTGATCGGGTCACTTTGAAATCATTATATATGATCTTTTGGCCTTTAAATGTTCGTAAATTATGTTCGCCACCTCAATCTGACTCGAGGTGGGCCCGCTAACCCCGAGACGCCCTATTTGTCCTATTGGGCTCTCCTATTGGACAAAGTTTGATTTGAAATCTTCGGTTTTGGAACTTCCCCTTATGAAATATGTTTTGATTATTATGATATGTTAAATTACGTTTTGTGCCATACGCACTACTTTGGAAACTTTTTGTGAAATAAACCTTCGTATTAGCTAAGTATTCGTTCATTTTGGATTATAAAATGACTTATGAAATCATTATGTTTTGAAAGGCTATTTTGAAATATGATTTGCATTTGTTTGCTCACGACTCCGCTCGTGCCTTACTATGACTTCGTTCACCGGTTCCCGGGCCGGTTATGATTCGTGCGCCCTATGATAATTCGGCCGTATGTTGTGTTACGGTTCCCGAGGCCTCGCCACAGGGCCGAGTTCCGTTTGGAGTTATGCTGTGATATGGCTAGTGATGCGATACGCTCACTTATGTTTGTGTTCGGGGATGTACGGAGATTCGAAACCTTCTGGTGTTATGCTGTGTGTGGCGCCAGCGTCGGAGTGGCGACCACGTTCTTGAGCGTTTGCATGATTTCGTTTGCATTATGTATATGTATATGATTTGATACGGATTTTGACATACTGATTGGTACTTCCCTTTGATATCCGGTTTGCTTTCAGTTTTGGCTCATATTTCTGTACTCCGTGCTTTACATACTCAGTACATATTTCGTACTGACCCCCTTTCTTCGGGGGCTGCGTTTCATGCCCGCAGGTACAGACATTGGTGACCCTCCACTGTAGGCTTCACTCTCTGCTAATTCGGAGTACTCCTTCTTGACTCGGATTCCACTTTTGGTACAGACTTCTTTTGCTATGTATATATTCTGTACATCTGACTATTTGGGTACGGCGGGGCCCTGTCTCGCCAAATGTCTTTGTTTTTAATTCGTAGAGGCCTGTAGTCATATATGTGGGGCGAGGGTCCTATGTATGTTTGTTTGATTTTGTTTTCTGGTCTTACAACGGTCAGTTTGTTATGATGGCCCTAAATGGCCCTTATGCGTATATTTGCACTTATGACCGGCGATGTCTATTCCGCCACTCCGTTTGGATTCGATATGACATTTTGATTTGTGCGACCGCTTAAGACATATTTTGATATAACCTATGTTGATATGACTTTTATGAAATTCTGAAATACGTTCGGATTTGGTAAATGAATATGTGATTTGGTCTGGGTACCCAGGTAGGGTGCTAGTCGCGGCCCACGGGGCTGGTGCTCCGGGCTTCTGGTGCTCGACCTTAACCTGCTGGCAATTCGGACACTGAGCAACAAACTCTGCTATATCCTTCTTCATGCCATCCCACCAATACAAGCATCTGAGGTCATGATATATCTTCGTTGACCCTGGATGAATAGAATAACGGGCACAGTGTGCCTCTCCCATCACCTGTTGTCGTAGCCCTGCAACCTCAGGTACACATAATCTACCTTGGTATCGTAGCACTCCGTCAGGTGCAACCTTAAATGGGGTCTCTTCCTTTTGAAGAGCTGCATCGCTATGACGTACAAGAATAGGGTCCTTGTACTGGTGTCTCTTTATCTCTTCTATGATAGAAAACTCAGCAACTCCCCGAACAGAAATCCTGCCATTTTCAGAATCAGCCAAACGGACTCCCAAATTAGCTAACTGGTGAATCTCACGGACTATCTCCTTCCGCTCTAGTTGTACGTCTGCCAAACTACCCATAGATCGACGGTTGAGTGCATCTGCTACCACATTTGCTTTCCCTGGGTGGTATAGAATGTCAACATCATAGTCCTTCAGCAACTCTAGCCACCGCCTCTGCCGCAGATTTAGCTCCTTCTGCTTAAAGATGTACTGGAGACTCTTATGATCTGTATAAAGGTCAACATGCACACCATATAAATAATGTCTCGATATTTTTAGAGCATGAATCACCGCTGCTAACTCCAAATCATGGGTGGGATAATTTCTTTCGTGCTTTCTGAGATGTCGGGAGGCATAGGCTATAACTTTGCCATGCTGCATCAGCACACAACCTATTCCAACACCGGAAGCATCACAATAAATGACATACCCATCCGGTCCCTCAGGAAGAGTTAGAACTGGGGCCGTATTCAACTTATCTTTCAGCAACTGGAAACTCCACTCACAAGCGTCGGTCCACTGGAACTTAGCTGCCTTCTGGGTTAGCCTCGTTAAAGGCATTGATATTGAGGCAAACTTCTTTACGAACCTTCTGTAATACCCTGCTAGCCCCAGAAAGTTGCGTACTTCAGTAGGTGTCGTAGGTCTAGGCCAAGTCTTCACCGTCTCAATCTTCTGCGTATCTACCCGAACGCCGTCAGCTCCAATAATATGCCCCAAGAATGCTACTGAAGTCAACCAGAATTCACATTTAGAGAACTTAGCATACAATTTCTGGTGCTGAAGCACCCCAAGTACCGTTCTCAAATGATCTGCATGCTTCTCTTCTGATCGTGAATAGACCATAATATCATCAGTGAATACAATTACGAACAGGTCAAGAAATGTCTTGAACACTTTGTTCATCAGATCCATAGATACCGCTGGAGCATTGGTCAATCCAAAGGACATCACTCTAAATTCGTAATGCTCGTATCGGGTCCTGAATACAGTCTTTGGAATGTCTGCCTCCTTTACCCGCACCTGGTGATAACCTGACCGCAAGTCAATCTTCGAGAAGCACTTAACACCCTGCAACTGGTCGAATAAACCATCGATCCTGGGGAGGGGATACTTGTTCTTTATTGTTACTTTATTCAGCTGCCTATAATCAATACACATCCGCAGCGACCCATCCTTCTTCCTTACAAATAATACCGGTGCTCCCCAAGGTGATGTACTGGGCCTTATGAAGCCCTTTTCTAATAAATCTTTCAGTTGCTCCTTCAGTTCCTTCAGTTCCTTCAGTTCTTGTCCGTTAAAGATTCCACTATTTCCGAGGTGAAGTCATATACACGCAGTACTCCTTTTATGCCTTATGCTCTTTTACCCTTGTTGCGTACCCAGCACTGACTTCTGACTTACTCAGAATCACACCAAGTTCGTCTTAATAATGGTTTATCTTATCACCTTGTCGTCGTACTACACCTTTAAGTTCGTATCTATATATTTCCCTTTTTTTTATGCTCGTACTCAATTAATTATGTCTATCTTGGGTGTTTCCTTTAGTATTCCCTTACCATTTCTCCAGTCCATGTCCATCTTTTATTCTGTGCGCGAGGAATCTCATGCTACCTCTGTATTCTCTGCATAATCTCTTTCTCTTTTTCAAAACGTATCATGTTCATCCCTATGTGTTCTTATCATCCTAGTCATTTTCTAGCACTCATTCTACCTCGTTGCTCTCCTTTCTATAGTTTGGTCTTTCACAGTTCCGTCACTTATATTACTCGTATTCTCGGCTACAGATGTTATAACTTATTATTGCACTATTATCTCGCTTTCTTCTTATTTCCTTCTTTTAATTAACTCCTTCTTTCCTTAATCATAGGAGTAAGAAGGATATTTTGACAAGTTAACGAGAGAAACCCGATTACGCACCAAGAAAAGAATAAGGATAATGGGTCAACACCGTTGATTGGGAAATTAAAGGCGTGGAGCGAGAATTCATATGAAGTCTGAAAGATTTGATCCTAGGGAAACTGGAATGAAATATAAAGAATGTGCATGAAAGGCCGCTCGGTCATAGTACCATAAGTTTAGTTAAAGGCACGATGAGTGAGGATAGAGAGAGTATAAGTCGTAAGGGTTCTGAGCTGTGAGCAAAAGTAGCGGGACGTTCGAGAATATGGACGCATAGCTGCAACACGAACGCGTAGTTAAGAAGAACTACGAGTAAGTAAGCTAAAATAGGTGAAAGGATTAATAGTGGATGGAAAAGTATGGGAATGTTGATAAAAATGATAATGTAGACAGAAAATGAAAAAGGGGAGAACATATTATATTAGACTTAGAAAGGACTCGCAACATTTTCAAGCGCTGGAAAAGGAAATTTATTAGCTCGGGACCAGAGTTCGGAACATGTCGACACATCAAAAGGATACATGAAGAAGTAGAAACGAACTGACAATGAAGTGTACTATGAGGCCAACATGAATTATGCTATGTTTCTGCCACGATTTGAATTCCTCTTATCGGGCAAATTTGCGCCGTACCTAAGTACACAGCGATATGTGCAAGAGTAATAAAAGAGCAAGAAAGAGGTACGAGCTAAGTTCGTAAAGGATAAAGGAGAGAAGGATAAGACTCAAGGGATATTTCGGATAACAACGACTATTAAACAAAAATACTAACGATTGGTAGTTTGGAAATTTTTGGAGGAGAGAAAGGATGCAGTGCCTATAAGTGAAATAAAAGAGTTCATCGGATACTAGAAAATAGTTCATGGACCATTAATTATACGGAACATGAGAATACACGCTATGAACTTGTATGAATCATCGATGTGAAGCGATGCTCGATCATATTTGTAAGGAATCCCCACCGGAAAGCCAACAAGAAATAACGATGGACGAAACGAGCGCCAAATACAAGAAATCAAAGACAAGTATACTTGTGGCGAGAAATGTGAGAGGGGGAAATAAAGAAAAAGTTGTAGTAATAACTTGAAGATGTTGCGAACTAAGAAATTAGGTGAATTCGGATCATAAGTCACCATAAGCACAACTGGACTACGAAGGATGAGGAATGATAAAGAAACCTTACATACATATGTTTTGTGATAAATGCTTAGAATGAAAGATAAAAGGGGGTGTGACAAAGTGCTCTTGAAGAAACAGGGAGCGAAGAAAAGAGAACACCACAAGCCGATGGATATTTATGGCATCATAAGTGAGACTGCAATACTGTCGATTAGATAAAAACAGGGAACGGCCTGTGGCCATATCGGATCGTCCAGTGGAGATTACGTACCAAAGATGTGACTTTTGTTAAGGTATTGTGACGAAACAATAACAGAGAAGAGATGACCTAGGAAGGACAAGGATGCTAACTTGGTATGGCGGGTTAGAAAACCCGTGACACGGAATGAGGATTCATGTAAAGACCGAGAAGTTCGATTATAAAGAAAAATAGGGCAGAAGATCAGGAATGGGAGTGAAAAAAAAAAAAGAGGACAACTATAAGAGGGACCCTCCCGAAGTGTTATAACACCCCATGAGGTCAGTTGAACATTCGCGGATGAATGTTCTAAAGGGAGGGAGGATGTTATGACCCGTATTTCGTACGATCGGATAATTCGAGATAATTGCGAAATGTCAAAGAAAAGACTATTTTTCAAATATTATTTCGATGAACAAGTTGTTTACTAGTATGGAAATATTGAGAAAGGCTAAGGGTAAAAAGGGAAATTCGCAAGATGACTCATAGAAATATGGAGGAAGGCTAAGGGCAAATTAGGAATTCGGAAAATAATTTTTTCATGAATTACAAAACAAAACAAAAAAGGGAAAAGATAGTGGGCTTGACTAATTTGGGCCAAAGTGGTCGGCCATGTGGGGTGGCCCAAGGCCCACATGGAGGCCTAATATGTATTCATAAAAAGATGACCAATTAGTCATATTTTTCATTCTTAACACTTAGACCTTTCAAGAAACTTGTAGAAGAGCAAAAATAAAGGCCATTCGGCCAAAGAAGAGAAAAATTGGAGCCTCCAAATTTGATCAAAAAAAATATTTTCTTCTAGTATTCCTACTAATTTGAAGGTCCTCTTGAACGTGGTACAATTGTTGGAGCAAGAAATTCCCTCTTTGTTGGAAGTTCATAATTATAGTCAAGTGGGAAATTGAGGAAAAAGGTAAGAATTCAATTCTTTTATATGTTATGGAAGGTTTGTGTATGTTGTAGTATGTAGATATGAATGAAAATCATGAAAATAATGTGTGTTTTATTGAGCCGTGTGGTGTGGAGTTGGCCGTGTATAGATGTGTGGTGTAGGAATGGTAAACCAATTATTTTATCCAGTGTTTTGATTGTTGTTGTTGTGGATTCTATGTTGATAATGAAAGTTGGATGATTCTAGTTGAAGTTGTAAGTGTTGGAAGGTGGTTTTGGAAGCTAATGTGACTATAATATCATTTCTTGTATCTATGGAAATAATGTTTTAGTATGTGAATTATTAGTATAGCCCATGAATTGAAGGAAGGAAATGAGTTGTCATTGTTTTGTTGAATTTGGAAGGTTTCGGATGAAGTAGGATGTTGAATGGGTTGTTTTGAATATTATGTAAATTGTTTGAAGTATTCTTGAATCATGTTAGAATGATTTCGGATTAATATTTGAATGTGGGATCATTGGTGTTAACTTGAATATATGTGATGGAATTGAATGTAAATGAAATGTCGTCGAATTGTGTGACGAAGGTTGTTAATGTTAGAATATACATATTTTTGGATTGATTGTTGAATTTGATAGTGTGATGGTTGGTATTGTTGTTGATAATTTGGCCGAGTCGAATTCTCGGATTGTTGATTGTTGATTTGGCCGAGTTAGATTCTCAGGGATGGTGTATTTACAGGGGAAATGCTGCCGAAATTTCGGCAGATTATAAGCTAGTTTACTGGAAAGATTAAGATAAGTGTATGACAATATGTCTAATGATTATGTAAATCTCGTTGAATGTAGACTAACGAGCTTGGACGAATAAATGTAGCTAATAGGACGTGGAGCAGGTATGTAAGGCTTACCCTTTCTTTCTTTTGGCATGATTTTTATGAAACGAGCAAATGACGTATACGTATGATTTCAAAGAAATTTCCATTCTTAGAGCCACTAGGATGGTGTCACGACCCAACCCCGTAGGCCGTGACTGGTGCCCGACCTGGACACCCGTATACATATTCTTTAGCTATATGTTGTTTTCACAACAAACTATATATGGATCTTATAACGACCAACCATGGTCTCAGATTTGTCGCATAATTATACATATAAAAGCAAGCCGACAAGGCTGCCACCACATATCAATATCATATGCAAGCCAACAAGGCTGCCATTATAGACAAACATCATACCACAACACATCGTATAGACACAGCTAAATAGAACCCATACAGAACCCACACATATGTCCACAGACCTCTAAGAGTTTCAACAGAAAACGCGATCATAATTGAAATAAGAAGTACAGAAAATGAGTACAATAACCAGAATACCATGTACTTGCTTTCGAAACATAAATCATGCATGTCAATATCATATATCATATCCGCCCCATTATGGGACTCGGTGAACATGGTCGCCACCCCGTCTCTGGCCCCATAACACAGCATAACTTCAGAATATAATATATATCTCCGTAACACAGCATATCTCCGTAACACAGCATAACTCCGTAACACAGCATAACTTCATATCACAGCATAACTTCATAACACAGCATAACTTCAGAATATACATATATATATATTGTACCGGCCCTTTAATGAGGGACTCGGCGAACAATACAGTGAAAGTGTGCACGATAACATACCCGGCCCGGGACTCGGTGAAAGATATATTGAGATATGCACGACCAGAGTAGTGAGAAACTATATACAATTCAAAACATTTTTAAAGACTCAATATAATAGTCAACACGAACCATCGTTCGCCATTTCAAATAATAGTCATCTCATATACCATTCGGATGTCCCTGTAGATTATATCAAAATGAATCTTTGAAATCATGTGTACACATTAATATAGATGAATCAAAACATAAGTTATGGGAATAAAAAATTAATAGCCATCCTAGTGGCTCTAGGAATAGGAGTTTCCTTTGGAATCGTATATATATCGTATATTCATTTCACAACGATCATGCCAAAAAGAAAGAAGGGTTACCTTCACATACCTTTAGCGTTTATTCGTCACACAATATGTATACGCTGCCCAATAATACTTCAACCTATATTAAGATGCCAACAACTACGTTTAAGTTACGGGGAGATTCAAAACGTATTCTAACGTTAGTAACTCCTTTCTAGATGTTTAGGCAACGTTTACTCTTGTATCCAAACCAAGTGCATATAACCAGCCCAACATCAATAATTATATGTTCAATATCAATCCGGACAGCCCACACAATATTCCAAACAGCCCACATTCACAACATGCAATAACGATTCACATACGGCTACTACATTCTCAAGTTACTTCTAATAGTTCGTAGCCTTAACGTTTGCATGTAACAACTTATAACAGCCCATCCAAAATACAATACAAAGCATAATCTTAATTATCATTAATCTTCCAAGTTCAATAACAACAACGTGTCAAAACAGCCCGCACCTTACAACGCTAGATAATAGTGTACATGCGATTATGACACATCCAATTTATTCTTGTTAATCGATAGTCATATTATTTCATCGAAACGATTCTATAACAGCCCAAACACTATGACAACATGATGTATACTCTTAACTATAATAATTTTTTCCAACTTGATGAAAACAACAAGTCCAATACAGTCCAACAACATGTCCAAAACAGTCCCTAAACAATGTTCGGAATTCTTGCAAACGTTTACGAACATACTAAGCAAACCACATATGATTCTTACACATTATTTCATGTCTTCTTTTCATATAATTTCAGTAGGTTATGACCAGCTATCCACACGACAAGTACAACATCAATTCATACGCAACTAAGCTACATCGTCATTTCTACAATTCTTACAACAACTCACAAACGACTTTAGTTTCAACTCCACCCATTAAACACCTTTATTCCATCATAAAATTCATGATAATAACAATCAAAATATCATGTAAAAACAGTTCACTAACTTCCTCACAAAACAGTCCACACACGGTTTCAACATGCTTCAACATCACTCACATAAAATCATAGATTCAATTATTTTCATACTAACACAACTTCACCTTTAACCTTCCAATTCTTTTAATTATTTTTACCATGAGATCTATGATAGTAACTTCCATATTTATTAAATAAAATTAGTTCATTAATTCCACCAAAACAGTCCCCTCGGTCACAACAACATTCCAACACCAACATTCTGATGTGTTCATGCATGCGATTCATGTTCTTCAAGTTACAACCATACTTCAACATCAACACATATAACCTCATGGTTAATATCATGTTCCAACATAAACACACATTATTTCATACATACAACTTATATCTACTCATCTACATCACCCTTAATGCATGGAAAAGAAAGTTGGATCTCACCTTGACAACTTGACGTCTCTACTTGGCTAGAGTTGGTGACTTGAGATGAAAATGGTTCTTGTTGCTCCAAAGACAATCTTCACGTTTTAGGGACCTTCTAAAGGGTTGAAAAACCTTGGAAAATAATTTTTGGATCAAGACTCAAAGAGCTCAAAAATCAGCCCCTTGGCCGAATGCTCTCTCTCTCTAGGCTTAGGTTTTCTTTCTTTGTGTTGTGTAATTGAAATGAATTGTGATGGCTGATTTATTGGTCATTATTTTTTTCAACTTTGATGCCTAGAAGTTGGTCACATGCTCCACTTATGGAATGATTCATTCCATTAACTTTACACTTAAAATTTTCTAATTTTTCTCTTCAACTTTCGGCTAAGTGTGTTGGCTGATTTTTCATCTTTGTTTCCTTTCTTCTTTCTTTTCAATTGTTTACAAGACAATATCATGTGTGGTGAATGATTCACACACCACCCTTTGTCCATTGTAATCATTTCAAGATGAATGATCCATATTTAATGTGAAATGATCCCTCCACCATGTTATGTCTTCCTAAAATAATGTACACTTTAATAAAGTAGTGGATGCTTAAATATTCAATTGCATGCTTCAACTTTTTCTCCTCAAATTTTTAGCTCTTGGCCGAATTTCACACTTCGTTATGAAGTGTATTTTTGTTGTCCACAATATATTGAAAATGTAGTGGATGAATCAACATTTAATTGCACATTTGTATGTCTTCCATTAGCCTTATTTTAGATGACTTTGAGTCATCCTTTTACCTTGGCACGTTGGTGTTCCTTCTTAGTTCATTGTTGTCACAAATTTTTACTTAACACCACAATTAAGAAATTCCTAATCTCCAACAACATTTTTATACTAAGAAAAATTTATAACCGATTAGTTCTAGTTTAGAAATTAAAAATCTGAGGTTTCTATCTCACGTCGATTCTTTCGCGAATAACTCGACGTATAAAATACAGGGTCTAACATTCTCCCCCCCCCCCCCCCCCTTTAGAACATTCGTCCTCGAATGTTGAATTGGTCCAGTAAGGTCCTATAGGAATTTTGGGGAAGTCTCCCTTATCGTTATAACATACAGCTCTTCAGGGAATTAATATAATCAAGTGAGGAGTTGAAGTTACCCGTAGCGTAGAGAACAAGTAGGGATACTTGTCTTTCATCTCCTCCTCGGCTTCCCAAGTCATCTCTTCCATGTTGTTGTTTCGCCATAATACTTTGACGGAAGCCACGTCCTTAGTCCGTAACCTCCTAACCTGCCGATCAAGTGTGGCTATAGGCTACTCCTCGTAGGATAGTTCCTCTGTCACTTGGACATCATCTACAGGATATACCCTGGAAGGATCTCCTATACATTTGCGAAGCATTGACACGTGAAAAACTGGATGCACTGCTTCCAAATCAGCCGGTAGGTCTAACTCGTAGGCAACCTAGCCTACTCTACGTACAATCTGATAAGGTCCAATATATCTCGGGCTTAGCTTCCCTTTCCTGCCAAATCTCATGACACCTTTCATGGGCGACACTTTCAGGAACACCTAGTCACCAACCTGAAACTCCAAGTATCGACGTCGATTATCTGCATATGATTTCTGCTAACTCTGGGCCGCTAGTAATCTCTCTTGAATGAGCTTCACTTTATTAACAGCCTGCTGAATCATATCTGGGCCTATCAGCTTGGTCTCACCAACGTCAAACCAGCCAATAGGTGATCTGCACTTCCTCCCATATAAGGCCTCATACGGTGCCATCTGAATACTTGAATGGTAACTGTTATTATAGGCGAACTCAATAAGTGGAAAATGATCATCCTAGCTACCCCGAAAATCCATAACACAGGCTCGTAACATGTCTTGTAGTGTCTGAATGGTACGCTCGGCATGTCCGTCGGTCTGAGGGTGAAACGCCGTGCTGAGACTCACTTGTGTCCCCAATCCCTCCTGGAAGGATCTCCAGAAGTTAGCTGTGAACTGGGCTCCTCTATCAGAAATAATAGTTGTGGGAACCCCGTGAAGTATCACTATCTCCTTAAGGTACAACCTGGCATAATCCTCAGCTGAATATGTAGTCCTGACTGGAAGGAAATGGGCTGACTTTGTTAGCCTATCAACGATGACCCAAACAGAGTCATATTTTCGCAGAGTGCGAGGTACACCTATGAAGAAGTCTATATTGATCACCTCCCACTTCCAGGTCGGAATCTCCATCTCCTGTAATAGTCCTCCGGGCTTCTGGTGCTCGAACTTAACCTGCTGGCAATTCGGACACTGAGCAACAAACTCTGCTATATCCTTCTTCATGCCATCCCACCAATACAAGCATCTGAGGTCATGATATATCTTCGTTGACCCTGGATGAATAGAATAACGGGCACAGTGTGCCTCTCCCATCACCTGTTGTTGTAGCCCTGTAACCTCAGGTACACATAATCTACCTTGGTATCGTAGCACTCCGTATGTGCAACCTTAAATGAGGTCTCTTCCTTTTGAAGAGCTGCATCGCTATGACGTACAAGAATAGGGTCCTTGTACTGGTGTCTCTTTATCTCTTCTATGATAGAAGACTCAGCAACTCCCCGAACAGAAATCCTGCCATTTTCAGAATCAGCCAAACGGACTCCCAAATTAGCTAACTGGTGAATCTCACGGACTATCTCCTTCCGCTCTAGTTGTACGTCTACCAAACTACCCATAGATCGACGGTTGAGTGCATCTGCTACCACATTTGCTTTCCCTGGGTGGTATAGAATGTCAACATCATAGTCCTTCAGCAACTCTAGCCACCGCCTCTGCCGCAGATTTAGCTCCTTCTGCTTAAAGATGTACTGGAGACTCTTATGATCTGTATAAAGGTCAACATGCACACCATATAAATAATGTCTCCGTATTTTTAGAGCATGAATCACCGCTGCTAACTCCAAATCATGGGTGGGATAATTGCTTTCGTGCTTTCTGAGCTGTCGGGAGGCATAGGCTATAACTTTGCCATGCTGCATCAGCACACAACCTATTCCAACACCGGAAGCATCACAATAAATGACATAGCCATCCGGTCCCTCAGGAAGAGTTAGAACTGGGGCCGTATTCAACTTATCTTTCAGCAACTGGAAACTCCACTCACAAGCGTCGGTCCACTGGAACTTAGCTGCCTTCTGGGTTAGCCTCGTTAAAGGCATTGATATTGAGGCAAACTTCTTTACGAACCTTCTGTAATACCCTGTAGCCCCAGAAAGTTGCGTACTTCAGTAGGTGTCGTAGGTCTAGACCAAGTCTTCACCGTCTCAATCTTCTGCGTATCTACCCGAACGCCGTCAGCTCCAATAATATGCCCCAAGAATGCTACTGAAGTCAACCAGAATTCACATTTAGAGAACTTAGCATACAATTTCTGGTGCTGAAGCACCCCAAGTACCGTTCTCAAATGATCTGCATGCTTCTCTTCTGATCGTGAATAGACCATAATATCATCAGTGAATACAATTACGAACAGGTCAAGAAATGTCTTGAACAATTTGTTCATCAGATCCATAGATACCGCTGGAGCATTGGTCAATCCAAAGGACATCACTCTAAATTCGTAATGCTCGTATAGGGTCCTGAATGCAGTCTTTGGAATGTCTGCCTCCTTTACCCGCACCTGGTGATAACCTGACCGCAAGTCAATCTTCGAGAAGCACTTAGCACCCTGCAACTGGTCGAATAAACCATCGATCCTGGGGAGGGGATACTTGTTCTTTATTGTTACTTTATTCAGCTGCCTATAATCAATACACATCCGCAGTGACCCATCCTTCTTCCTTACAAATACTACCGATGCTCCCCAAGGTGATGTACTGGGCCTTATGAAGCCCTTTTCTAATAAATCTTTCAGTTGCTCCTTCAGTTCCTTCAGTTCTTGTCCGTTAAAGATTCCACTATTTCCGAGGTGAAGTCATATACACGCAGTACTCCTTTTATGCCTTATGCTCTTTTACCCTTGTTACGTACCCAGCACTGACTTCTGACTTACTCAGAATCACACCAAGTTCGTCTTAATAATGGTTTATCTTATCACCTTGTCGTCGTACTACACCTTTAAGTTCGTATCTATATATTTCCCTTTTTTTTATGCTCGTACTCAATTAGTTATGTCTATCTTGGGTGTTTCCTTTAGTATTCCCTTACCATTTCTCCAGTCCATGTCCATCTTTTATTCTGTGCGCGAGGAATCTCATGCTACCTCTGTATTCTCTGCATAATCTCTTTCTCTTTTTCAAAACGTATCATGTTCATCCCTATGTGTTCTTATCATCCTAGTCATTTTCTAGCACTCATTCTACCTCGTTGCTCTCCTTTCTATAGTTTGGTCTTTCACAGTTCCGTCACTTATATTACTCGTATTCTCGGCTACAGATGTCATAACTTATTATTGCACTATTATCTCGATTTCTTCTTATTTCCTTCTTTTAATTAACTCCTTCTTTCCTTGTGCTCACTTTAACTTTCGTTATCACATAATCTCTACTCTGAACTTTGCCTATAAGACTTTATAAGTCTTTCTTATTCGTTTTATAGCTCGCCTTTATACTTTAGTCACATAGATCACGTCATATCTTTTAGTTACTTCCTCGCTAGGCTTTACTCATTTTCATAACAATCTCGCATAATATCCTATTCGTAACCAATCCTATAGTGTAACACTTCTTAACCTTTTACCCTTTCTGGTCAACCTTACCCTTAATACCTCACAAGCTATCTTATCAATACATTCGTATTCGTCACAATTCTTCCTCCTCCGTACTCTTGTCTCAATCATACTATTACTCCTTTTAACTATAGACTCATCGTAATTTATCCCTACTGATCAATTCAGTTAATATCTCAACATAACACTCTATTAAGATTCTCCAACCTTTTCTAAATTATCTTAACATTTCCTTTTTTACCATATTGATCTTGACCTCATAATTACTATTACCATCTATTCAGCAATTAACTTATTTCTCGAAGTCAGCCGTACTCGCAGCTTAGTCAAATCCTGTCATTACTACTGACAGAACCTTTCAGGACGTATTACAAACCTACATCTCATTCTCTTTTTATTTCTAGGAAAATTTTGGCAGAGTTTCCTCTGTATTTCTTATTATCTCAAACCTGCACGCAGGAAATACCAACAATGCCTCATAGGGCCAACATATATATATATATATCATATCGTATCATAGCCACACAGGGCTCCCAATATCAACAAGAATATGAAAATGATGAACATACCTCGTATGCCCAACTCAAACTGCATCTGTTATACTTTCCTGTTTACTTTCTCTTTAAATTTTCAAGTTTACATTTCAATCGTACTTCCATACCTTACTCGACATATAGCTTTCGTACCTTTTCTTACCTGCGTACTTTGTAACTTCTAATATCATCAGTCACTTTCTTCTGTCGATGCCTTTCATCAGCTAAAATCATGGGTTAGTATAAGGAATTTCATTTCCTATGGATTGGGCTCTATCGCACGATCTCAGATATGAAAGAAAGGTAACATCCTAAGTGTCCTGTGGCTTCCTGTTTATAGATGTGGTGCACAACACACCGATAAACAAGACTCTACTAGACACGGTCTATAGACACTCCGAGGATAAACCGCTCTGATACCACTTTTGTCACGACCCAACCCCGTAGGCCGTGACTGTTGCCCGACCTGGACACCCGTATACATATTCTTTAGCTATATGTTCTTTTCACAACAAACTCAATATGGATCTTATAACGACCAACCATGGTCTCAGATTTGTCGCATAATTATACATATAAAAGCAAGCCGACAAGGCTGCCACCACATATTAATATCATATGCAAGCTAACAAGGCTGCCATTATAGACGAACATCATACCACGGCACATCGTATAGAAACAGCTAAATAGAACCCATACACAACACACACATATGTTCACAGACCTCTAAGAGTTTCAACAGTAAATATGACGGGACAGGGCCCCGTCGTACCCTTAGTCAACATATGCATATATTTAGATTAGAAAGGATCTATACCAAATCTGGGCTCCGGAACAATGGAGTTCTCCAAATAGCAGAGGGGAAATCTTAAGCTGTCGGATCACCAAAGCGTATGTCTGCACCTGCGGGCATGAAACGCAGCCCCCCGAAGAAAGGGGGTCAGTACGGAATATGTACCGAGCATGTAAAGCATGAAATACACAAAACGGGATCATAATTGAAATAAGAAGTACAGAAAATGTGTACAATAACCAGAATACCAAGTACTTGCTTTCGAAACATAAATCATGCATGTCAATATCATATATCATATCCGGCCCCATTATGGGACTCGGTGAACATGGTCGCCACCCTGTCTCTGGCGCCATAACACAACATAACTTCAGAATATAATATATATCTCCGTAACACAGCATATCTCCATAACACAGCATAACTCCGTAACACAGCATAACTTCATATCACAGCATAACTTCATAACACAGCATAACTTCAGAATATACATATATATATATTGTACCCGGCCCTTTAATGAGGGACTCGGCGAACAATACAGTGAAAGTGTGCACGATAACATACCCGGCCCGGGACTCGGTGAAATATATATTGAGATATGCACGAGCAGAGTAGTGAGAAACTATATGCAATTCAAAACATTTTTAAAGACTCAATAGAATAGTCAACACGAACCATCGTTCGCCATTTCAAATAATAGTCATCTCATATACCTTTCGGATGTCCCTGTGGATTATATCAAAATGCATCTTTGAAATCATGTGTACACATTAATATAGATGAATCAAAACATAAGTTATGGGAATCAAAAATTAATAGCCATCCTAGTGGCTCTAGGAATAGGAGTTTCCTTTGGAATCGTATATATATCGTATATTCATTTCACAACGATCATGCCAAAAAGAAAGAAGGGTTAGCTTCACATACCTTTAGCGTTTATTCATCAAACAATATGTATACGCTGCCCAATAATACTTCAACCTATATTAAGATGCCAACAACTACGTTTAAGTTACGGGGAGATTCAAAACGTATTCTAATGTTAGTAACTCTTTTCTAGATGTTTAGGCGACGTTTACTCTTGTATCCAAACCAAGTACATATAACCAGCCCAACATCAATAATTATATGTTCAATATCAATCCGGACATCCTACACAATATTCCAAACACCCCACATTCACACCATGCAATAACGATTCACATACGGCTACTACGTTCTCAAGTTACTTCTAATAGTTCGTAGCCTTAACGTTTGCATGTAACAACTTATAACAGCCCATCCAACATACAATACAAAGCATAATCTTAATTATCATTAATCTTCCAAGTTCAATAACAACAACGTGTCAAAACAGCCCGCACCTTACAACTCTAGATAATAGTGTACATGCGATTATGACACATCCAATTTATTCTTGTTAATCGATAGTCATATTATTTCGTCGAAACGATTCTATAACAGCACAACCACTATGACAACATGATGTATGAGACTCTTAAATATAATTATTTTTTCCAACTTGATGAAAAAAACAAGTCCAAAACAGTCCATTACCACAACATATCCAAAACAGTCCAAGAACATGTCTAAAACAGTCCCTAAACAATGTTCGGAATTCTTGCAAACGTTTACGAACATACTAAGCAAACCACATATGATTATTACACATTATTTCATGTCTTATTTTCATATAATTTCAGTAGGTTATGACCAGCTATCCACTCGACAAGTACAACATCAATTCATACGCAACTAAGCTACATCGTCATTTCTACAATTCTTACAACTCACAAACGACTTTAGTTTCAACTCCACCCATTAAACACCTTCATTCCATCATAAAATTCATGATAATAACAATCAAAATATCATGTAAAAACAGTTCACTAACTTCCTCACAAAACAGTCCACACACAGTTTCAACATGCTTCAACATCACTCACATAAAATCATAGATTCAATTATTTTCATACTAACACAACTTCACCTTTAACCTTCCAATTCTTTTCATTATTTTTACCATGAGATATATGATAGTAACATCCATATTTATTAAAGAAAATTAGTTCATTAATTCCACCAAAACAGTCCCCTCGGTCACAACAACATTCCAACACCAACATTCATGATTTTATGCATGCGGTTCATGTTCTTCAAGTTACAACCATACTTCAACATCAACACATATAACCTCATGGTTACTATCATGTTCCAACATCAACACACCTTATTTAATACATACAACTTATATCTACTCATCTACATCACCCTTAATGCATGGAAAAGAAAGTTAGATCTTACCTTGACAACTTGACTTCTCTACTTGGCTAGAGTTGGTGACTTGAGATGAAAATGGTTCTTGTTGCTCCAAAGACTATATTCACGTTTTAGGGACCTTCTAAAGGGTTGAAACACCTTGGAAAATATTTTTGGATCAAGACTCAAAGAGCTCAAAAATCAGCCCCTTGGCCGAATGCTCTCTCTCTCTAGGCTTAGGTTTTCTTTCTTTGTGTTGTGTAGTTGAAATGAATTGTGATGGCTGATTTCTTGGTCATTATTCGGTTCAACTTTGATGCCTACAAGTTGGTCACATGCTCCACTTATGGAATTATTCATTCCATTAACTTTACACTTAAAAGTTTCTAATTTTTCTCTTCAACTTTTGGCTAAGTGTGTTGGCTGATTTTTCATCTTTGTTTCCTTTCTTCTTTCTTTTCAATTGTTTACAAGACAATCTCATGTGTGGTGAATGATTCACACACCACCCTTTGTCCATTGTAATCATTCCAAGATGAATGATCCATATTTAATGTGAAATGATCCCTCCACCATGTTATGTCTTCCTAAAATAATGTATACTTTAATAAAGTAGTGGATGCTTAAATATTCAATTGCATGCTTCAACTTTTTCTCCTCATATTTTCAGCTCTTGGCCGAATTTCACACTTGGTTATGAAGTGTATTTTTGTTGTCCACAATATATTGAAAATGTAGTGGATGAATCAACATTTAATTGCACATTTGTATGTCTTCCATTAGCCTTATTTTAGATGACTTTGAGTCATCCTTTTACCTTGGCGCGTTGGTGTTCCTTCTTAGTTCATTGTTGTCACAAATTTTTACTTAACACCACAATTAAGAAATTCCTAATCTCCAATAACATTTTTATACTAAATAAAATTTATAACCGATTAGTTCTAGTTTAGAAATTAAAAATCCGAGGTTTCTATCTCACGTCGATTCCTTCGCGAATAACTCGACGTATAAAATACGGGGTCTAACAGATGGCTAATATTTTTGACTCCCCTAAGTTGTCTCATATGGTTTTGATGTATATCTATGATGTCCGAAGTTTGTTGATACGTTTCCAAATGGCATTCGAAAAATAATTGATATTCATAAAGTTTTGATTTTCAAATGCTAGCACGTTTGAATATTCCATCGAGTCTTCGATATATTTTGATATGTGCATATGGTTCCAAAAACAGTAATTTAATTGATCCATAACGATATCCGAAATGTACTTGACATGATTATGGCCTTGATTTTCCAAAAATGGCTTCTGAAACGCTTATAGAACGTTCTGTACTTCAAATGCTCATAACTTTCTTATACTAACTCCGATTGATCCGAAACTTGTTTCTGAGCCTTCAGATGTCGGTAAGTGTACGTATCCATCGAGTATAGATTTATGTGCATATAGTTCTCACTACTCTGCCCGTGCATGTGTCGTGATCTCTTCACCGAGTCCTGGGCCGGTATATATCGTGCGCATGGTTCGCCGGGTCCCTTGCTTGAGGGCCGGGTGCCATATATGTTTTCTAGAGTATGATGTGTTATGGTGTTATGATGTGTTCATGGTTCGCCGAACCATATATGTGTATATGTGTCACGACCCGACTAGGGGCCGTGACGAGTACCCGGTAATTATACCGAGCACCCCTTATCTTGTCTCATATCCTTATTACTAAGTGGGCCGTATGACCTATACCATTTTTTTTTGTTACTTAACATTAACATTAGTAGCATAGTTATGAACCTAGGCGAACAACCTTTACTAACACATTATACATCGACTAGGACTTCTAAAAGTACAAAACATTTAACTGTACACATCTGTCTACGAGCCTCTAGACATAATACACATATACACAAGAAGGGCCGAGCACTGTCACGCCCGAATATATATATATACACAAAATAGTACCAATAAACAGTGGCTCCGGAACAACTGGAGCACTCTCTATGAACCGCTGGTGGAGCTTCTAAGAACCGGATCCGTCTACCGGCTTACCTGCGCGGCATGAAACGCAGCGTCCACAAGAAGGGACGTCAGTACGAATAGTGTACCGAGTATGTAAGGCATGAAAATAGTAAAGAGAGGAATATAAATTGCAACCAATACATAATGAAATCATAGGACATATAGAGCGATAATAGAGTAACCTGTACATGTATGTGCCACCCAGGGCAGATGCCATGCATGCTAAGCTGTCTTTAAAAAAACATTTCGTGTTCATATATGAAAATAAAACATAATATACATTGCCGAGGCGTCGGCAGCCGATCCATTTAACCATGAATGTGTGTAGATATCCCGCGTCCGGGCATCCCGCGTCCGGGATGATATCAAGTCAAATACGGCTACATGTACCGTGTGTAACCCCGCGTCTATAGCGCTCTGCCCTGCTCCCTTCTTCCCCGTGTACATATACATATATACATATATACCATAGCATGCAAACGAGCCCAAAAAGAAGCTATAACGTTATCGGAGTGACGTAAGGTCGGTAGCCTCCGATTACATTAAGAAATCGTCATGGTCGTCAGGTCTCACCTTGAGGGAACAACAATTATAAGGCGAGACTATCCATAAAGGATAACATCATGAGAGAACATAGAACATGATCATAAGGTATCGTTTCATGTACTTTGGTGTTATACCCCGTACATTTATACGACAAATTATCCGCAAGCAAATCGACTCAAGTTAAAGGAGGAATTATTTTCGGACATGAAATAAGAGTTTTTAATTTTCAACTTTGATTATCACAAAAATTGATTAATTAAAGTTAGACAAGTAAATTAGTGGGACATGTGTCAATGTTAAGGGCTACTTAAGTAAGGCATAAGATGACTTATATTCCTCCATTATTCACAAAACTCATCCATCAAAGTAGAGTTAGTGAGAGAAGCTCTCAAGCTTAGAGAGAGAGAAGTTTCCGGGGCTACTATTCACGGCGGCGCACTGTTCACGGCGCCGCCACTGTTCACGCGTACTGTTCACACCACTGTTCACACCACTGTTCACACACACTGTTCACGGGCGGCGCACTGTTCACGGCCAGCCCATTTTTGCCCCCTTCTACACAATTAATTGGAGAGATTTGAAGCTCAAGAGGAGGAAAAAGATGGAGCTCATGGTAGCCATGGCTTTCTTGAAGACATTTCATGGTGAAAAATTAGAGCTTGTCTCTAAGGTAAGATTTAATTCTTTTCTACATGTTTTGGAGGTAGTTTAGACTTCTATAGCTTGGTAGATGTGTGTTGAATTCAAACGGGTTATGTATGTTGATGTTGAATTATAAATTGAGCCGTGTAAGGGGGGTGTTTTGAGTAAGAATGAGGAATTGATTTTAGTAGCATTATGTAGGAATTAAATGGTTAAATTTAAAGTTGTGTTATTTTATCGACATATTGCTATCCTTGCTAAATTGAAAGGATTGAGGGTATGATTATGTTCATATGATTATTGTTGTTGTTATCATGGGTTATGTGATGAGAATGAAGGAAATTAATTGTTAGAAACTTTATAGAGGTCGTGTGGGTGTGTGAAGAGGAGTGTGGCCGTGAGCCATAGTAATGAAAGAGAATGGTGAATTAAAATTTATTTAGCTTGTTAGAGGTGTCGTTGTGACATTGATGATGTAGATAAAGGGTTAACGAGTTGAGTTGGTGTTGAAATTGGTTGTATGTTGTTATGAGAAATTAAGTGATTTTTATATAATTTTTATGCAATTATGAAAGTAAGATGCTAAATGTGAACTATGGTTGTTATTAATGAATTTGGAAGAAAACAATGCGATTTGGTAGTTTCGTTGCAATTGTAGAAGTTTCGAATGGAATATGGAAATGGGCGGAATGGTTCGAATCCTTGGATATTGTTTAAAATGTTATTGAAATATGTTTGGGTAATCTTGAGTTAGTTGATGAATATGGAAAAAAAAATGTTGATATTAGTTGGATGGTGTGAAGTTAGAATGGAAGAGTTACATTATGTGGAAAGGAAGGGAAAAATTTTGGATTGTTGGAAATGTTGTATGAATTGCTTAGAATGTCTTTAAGTATTGTTGGTATGGATTCGGGTTAGTATTTAAATATATATAAGCATCGATGTTGGCTTGAAGGTAAGTCGTCGAGTTGAATTTATGAAAGTTGTTGAATGATGTAAAAGAGAGTTACTATTATTATTTTGCCTTTCGAATTGGTTATCAATGTTACTAGGTTGGTTATTGTGGTTGTTGTTGTTGATTTTGAGCGAGATAAATTCTCGGGATGGCCTATTTACAGGGGAAGTGCTGCCGAATTTTCTGTAGAATTTAATGATTAGTTTGGAATGAATAGTTTAAGTGCCCTTAGCTAATGATTGGATATTCGTTGGCATATTTGTAGACCTTGGGGAGCCCGAGGCGTAGATTGGGATTTACTTTAGATTGGCTATCTTGGAGTGCGTTCGAGGTATGTAAAGCATCCTCCTTTTTTTTTTGGGCATGTCTAGTTTTACATAGGCTAGATTAAAGCCTTAAGGAAATTCCAAATCCGAAATCCGAGCATGATATGATATATATATATATATATATATATATATATATATTCCTTGGCACTCTTATGTATGATTTGATGAAATATGAACCATTATGTTTTTGAAAGAAGTGATTTCCAAACTTTGTACAAAAAGGTTTCACTTTAATGAATTTCGTAATTTTTGAATGCATATCTTTCGCATAAAGGCTCGGATTGTTCCAACATTTTCATAAGAGTTTGCATTATGTATAATGAGTATGTTTTCCATAAGCGGGCCCGACTTGGATAAATACCCGTCCGTGGGTCCCGCGACGTTCCTTTATGTAATTCGGGAACTTTTGAAAGAATTCGTTATGACTATTATTTCGATTTTTCAAGAATGATCAGTTTACTTATGTTTGAGTTCATGATAATGATTTTATGCATATGACTACTCACGACTCTACTCGTGCGTTCTGTTATATCTTTCGCCGGTTCCCGGGCCGGTTCTGTTATCGTGCGCATTTTGATATACTCCGGAGTTATGCTGTGTTATGGTTCTCCGAGCTACTCGCTAATGAGGGTCGGGTTCCACATATATTTGGTGTTATGCTGTGTATGGCGTTATGTTGTGATGTGATATGTGACGGGGATACGGAGATTTGAAACTTTCTGGTGTTATGCTGTGTTATGGCGCCATCGACGGGAGGGCGACCATATTCTTCTGTACCCTATGCATGACTTACATGTTTGAAACTAAACATTTTGATATGATTGGATTTGTACTTATGTTCGGCACTTCTGCTTCGTTTATGTCTCAGGTTTGTTTTCTGTATAATCTGCTTTGCATACTCAGTACATATTTCGTACTGACCCCCTTTCTTCGGGGGGCTGCGTTTCATGCCCGCAGGTACAGACGCACAGTTTGGTGATCTACCCATTTAGGACATCCTCTTCTGCTGTTTGGAGTGCTCTTCTCATTTCAGAGCACACATTTTGGTATACATTTGTTCGCTATGTATATATGTATTTGTTCAGGGGTACGGCGGGGCCCTGTCCCGCCATATGATTCGGTTTGTCTGTTTAGAGGTCTGTAGACGTATTTGTGGGTGTGTGTGCCTACTTCTGTACAGTTGTGTTTATATGATTCTATTCGTTATGGCTGCCTTGTCGGCGTGCATTCGTATATGTGTTTTGGGCTGTTGTGCCATTTGATAGCCTTGTCGGCTTTTGGTACATTTGATAGCCTTGTCGGCTTTTGATACATTCGATAGCCTTGCTGGCTTTTTGATATATGTATATGCATATGGTTGCGTTTGAAATATGTCTAAGACAGTTTGATATAATTTGAGGCAGCGTGTGATATTTGTGCCTATATACGTTATCTGTATGTGATTAGATTTGGATAAGTATGTTACGATTTGATATGTTTGTCTGTTTGGGTGTCCAAGTAGGGCACCAGTCGCGGCCCACGGGGCTGGGTCGTGACAGAAGTGGTATCAAAGCGGTCCTTCCTCGGAGTGTCTACAGACCGTGTCTAGTAGAGTCTTGTTTATCGGTGTGTTGTGCACCACATCTATAAACAGGAAGCTACAGGACATTTAGGGTGTTTCCTTTCTTTGAATCTTAGATCGTGCGATAGAGCCAGCTGTAGGAAATGGATTCCTTTTTGCTAACCTTTAATTTCAGCTGGAGGATGGTATCGACGTAAGAAAGTGACTGATGATATGGAAAGCTGCACAGTAGTCAGGTAAACAAGTGTATGAAAGATGTATGTCGGGGGAAGCTATTTGAAGTATGATGGAAATATAAAGTTGAAGGTTGAAAAGAAAATAAACCGGGAAATGTCACCGGTGACGTTTGAGGTGGGCATGTGAGGTAAGTCTTGACATCTGTATACTTTTATTTGTAATTGTTAGCCCTGTGTGGCTACGATGTGATATGATATGATATATAAATACGTATATGTGTTGGCCCTGTGAGGCATGGTTGGTATTTCCTGTGTACAGGTTTTGGAATAGTAAGAAATACAGAGGAACCTCTGCCCAAATTTTCCCGGGAATAAGTAAAAAGAAGAATGAAATATAGGTTCATAATGTGCCTTGAAAGTTTATACCGATAGGGCAAGATCAATCAGAAAAGGTGAAGGGTTAGGTACGCCTAGTCCGCAGGATGTAATATGAAAACCATAAGGATTGTTATAGAAGTGAGTGAAGCCTAGCAAGGAAGTAACTAGAGGATATGATGTGATTAGTGTGAAACGGGAAAGCAAATATAAAATAAGAAATACTTACAAAGTTCTATAGGGAAAATTAGGATAAAAGTCAAGTGGTAACGAAAGTGAAAGCGAACACAGGAAGAGGAGGAGTTAATTGGAAGAAGAAGGAGTAAATTAAGACTAAGTGCACAAGGAAGAAAGTAATATTTCAATGGAAGAGCTCGCAATACAACTGACAACGGACAGCGAAGTAAGAGGAGAGTGAAGGCAATGACGTGGAATTATTACATCGGGAAGCAACAGAAAGAGGAAATACTACATGAATGACTACGTAAGGACCTGGAGTGTGTTATAATGGATTAAAGCAAGTCGACAAACAGAAGAGGTATGTGAAGGACATAATTAACTAAGAGAACACTTGAGAAAGTATTGAGAATTCAGAATCAGTTCAACATTCGAGGACGAATGTTCTAAAGGGGGGAAGGATGTTATACCCCGTACATTTATACGACAAATTATCCGCAAGCAAATCGACTCAAGTTAAAGGAGGAATTATTTTCGGACATGAAATAAGAGCTTTTAATTTTCAACTTTGATTATCACAAAAATTGATTAATTAAAGTTAGACAAGTAAATTAGTGGGACATGTGTCAATGTTAAGGGCTGCTTATATAAGGCATAAGATGACTTATATTCCTCCATTATTCACAAAACTCATCCATCAAAGTAGAGTTAGTGAGAGAAGCTCTCAAGCTTAGAGAAAGAGAGAAGTTTCCGGGGCTACTATTCACGGCGGCGCACTGTTCACGGCGCCGCCACTGTTCACGCGTACTGTTCACGCAACTGTTCACACCACTGTTCACGGGCGGCGCACTGTTCACGGCCAGCCCATTTTTGCCCCCTTCTACACAATTAATTGGAGAGATTTGAAGCTCAAGAGGAGGAAAAAGATGGAGCTCATGGTAGCCATGGCTTTCTTGAAGACATTTCATGGTGAAAAATTAGAGCTTGTCTCTAAGGTAAGATTTAATTCTTTTCTACATGTTTTGGAGGTAGTTTAGACTTGTATAGCTTGGTAGATGTGTGTTGAATTCAAACGGGTTATGTATGTTGATGTTGAATTATAAATTGAGCCGTGTAAGGGGGGTGTTTTGAGTAAGAATGAGGAATTGATTTTAGTAGCATTATGTAGGAATTAAATGGTTAAATTTAAAGTTGTGTTATTTTATCGACATATTGCTATCCTTGCTAAATTGAAAGGATTGAGGGTATGATTATGTTCATATGATTATTGTTGTTGTTATCATGGGTTATGTGATGAGAATGAAGGAAATTAATTGTTAGAAACTTTATAGAGGTCGTGTGGGTGTGTGAAGAGGAGTGTGGCCGTGATCCATAGTAATGAAAGAGAATGGTGAATTAAAATTTATTTAGCTTGTTAGAGGTGTCGTTGTGACATTGATGACGTAGATAAAGGGTTAACGAGTTGAGTTGGTGTTGAAATTGGTTGTATTTTGTTATGAGAAATTAAGTGATTTTTATATAATTTTTATGCAATTATGAAAGTAAGATGCTAAATGTGAACTATGGTTGTTATTAATGAATTTGGAAGAAAACAATGCGATTTGGTAGTTTCGTTGCAATTGTAGAAGTTTCGAATGGAATATGGAAATGGGCGGAATGGTTCGAATCGTTGGATATTGTTTAAAATGTTATTGAAATATGTTTGGGTAATCTTGAGTTAGTTGATGAATATGGAAAAAAAAATGTTGATATTAGTTGGATGGTGTGAAGTTAGAATGGAAGAGTTACATTATGTGGAAAGGAAGGGAAAAATTTTGGATTGTTGGAAATGTTGTATGAATTGCTTAGAATGTCTTTAAGTATTGTTGGTATGGATTCGGGTTAGTATTTAACTATATATAAGCATCGATGTTGGCTTGAAGGTAAGTCGTCGAGTTGAATTTATGAAAGTTGTTGAATGATGTAAAAGAGAGTTACTATTATTATTTTGCCTTTCGAATTGGTTATCAATGTTACTAGGTTGGTTATTGTGGTTGTTGTTGTTGATTTTGAGCGAGATAAATTCTCGGGATGGCCTATTTACAGGGGAAGTGCTGCCGAATTTTCTGTAGAATTTAATGATTAGTTTGGAATGAATAGTTTAAGTGCCCTTAGCTAATGATTGGATATTCGTTGGCATATTTGTAGACCTTGGGGAGCCCGAGGCGTAGATTGGGATTTACTTTAGATTGGCTATCTTGGAGTGCGTTCGAGGTATGTAAAGCATCCTCCTTTTTTTTTTGGGCATGTCTAGTTTTACATAGGCTAGATTAAAGCCTTAAGGAAATTCCAAATCCGAAATCCGAGCATGATATGATATATATATATATATATATATATATATATATATTCCTTGGCACTCTTATGTATGATTTGATGAAATATGAACCATTATGTTTTTGAAAGAAGTGATTTCCAAACTTTGTACAAAAAGGTTTCACTTTAATGAATTTCGTAATTTTTGAATGCATATCTTTCGCATAAAGGCTCGGATTGTTCCAACATTTTCATAAGAGTTTGCATTATGTATAATGAGTATGTTTTCCATAAGCGGGCCCGACTTGGATAAATACCCGTCCGTGGGTCCCGCGACGTTCCTTTATGTAATTCGGGAACTTTTGAAAGAATTCGTTATGACTATTATTTCGATTTTTCAAGAATGATCAGTTTACTTATGTTTGAGTTCATGATAATGATTTTATGCATATGACTACTCACGACTCTACTCGTGCGTTCTGTTATATCTTTCGCCGGTTCCCGGGCCGGTTCTGTTATCGTGCGCATTTTGATATACTCCGGAGTTATGCTGTGTTATGGTTCTCCGAGCTACTCGCTAATGAGGGTCGGGTTCCACATATATTTGGTGTTATGCTGTGTATGGCGTTATGTTGTGATGTGATATGTGACGGGGATACGGAGATTTGAAACTTTCTGGTGTTATGCTGTGTTATGGCGCCATCGACGGGAGGGCGACCATATTCTTCTGTACCCTATGCATGACTTACATGTTTGAAACTAAACATTTTGATATGATTGGATTTGTACTTATGTTCGACACTTCTGCTTCGTTTATGTCTCAGGTTTGTTTTCTGTATATTCTGCTTTGCATACTCAGTACATATTTCGTACTGACCCCCTTTCTTCGGGGGGCTGCGTTTCATGCCCGCAGGTACAGACGCACAGTTTGGTGATCTACCCATTTAGGACATCCTCTTCTGCTGTTTGGAGTGCTCTTCTCATTTCAGAGCACACATTTTGGTATACATTTGTTCGCTATGTATATATGTATTTGTTCAGGGGTACGGCGGGGCCCTGTCCCGCCATATGATTCGGTTTGTCTGTTTAGAGGTCTGTAGACGTATTTGTGGGTGTGTGTGCCTACTTCTGTACAGTTGTGTTTATATGATTCTATTCGTTATGGCTGCCTTGTCGGCGTGCATTCGTATATGTGTTTTGGGCTGTTGTGCCATTTGATAGCCTTGTCGGCTTTTGGTACATTTGATAGCCTTGTCGGCTTTTGATACATTCGATAGCCTTGCCGGCTTTTTGATATATGTATATGCATATGGTTGCGTTTGAAATATGTCTAAGACAGTTTGATATAATTTGAGGCAGCGTGTGATATTTGTGCCTATATACGTTATCTGTATGTGATTAGATTTGGATAAGTATGTTACGATTTGATATGTTTGTCTGTTTGGGTGTCCAAGTAGGGCACCAGTCGCGGCCCACGGGGCTGGGTCGTGACATTTGGAATCTTTAATCATGGAATCATCATTGTCGTATTCATCATATGAACATTTCCTTCCCTGACATTATCCATGTCATTGTAGAACATACTCATCGTAATTGACAAAAAAAACTTACTTTGCCACAGACTTTGTTTTGGGAAAATGCGGGCGTTTGGAAAACTTCTTGAGCTATTGGGGAGAAGATCATACCTTAGGGTCAATAGATTAGTTAAACAACTATTGTTTAGTAGTCGGAATAGTAATCTAAAAGTTCCCCTTGATTATAGTACGGAAATAAGCTAAATAGAACAATAGGAGGGAATTTGGGAATAGTGGGCCTACCTCGGGTCAACCGGGGTGGCGTATCCAAATTGCATATAATAAGGTTCATGGAGTCACTTATGAAGGTTTTATCAAAATCCGGTTTCATTTGGCAAGTTATAGAAGTAGGGGCCATTGTTTCAACAAGATATGAAAAATTTAAGTCAATTCTATTGAATGAAAAAGGGTTAATTTCAATCTCGGGTTTCTAGGAATAGGATCATCCCCGAAGTTTGTATTCAACCCTATTATGTCTAAGACATGCCGAAGAAGGAAAGTGAGACCTTACATACCTCTTTCCGCTCCTTTGGCTATGCCGAATTCGACTCGCAAATCCGCCAAAATCTACAAATTGGTCAAGTTTACCAAACATGATTAGTGCCTTTAGAATTGAATTCTTAAATGATACTTGGCTACCGAAATTTCGGCAGCACTTCCCCTGTAAACTACTCCATCCCACCAAGTTCAACTTGGCCAATTTCAATCAACAACAATCCGGGAATTCGACCCGGCCAAACTAACAACCCAATATCAACGACCATACTAAAAATTTCCATATTCATTCCAAGTTACATTGTAACAACTCAATCAATATACTACTTCCTTCAAAACCTTCCAACTCCAATAAGAACATTAACAACATTATAATTCATATACCAACAACACCACACTAACAACATTATCTTCCATACATTCAAGAACATTATTTTCAATTTACATAATCTCTAAAGCAAGTCTCCAACTACCATGATTTCTCTAAGATCATTAAGCTTTTCATTAGCAATCTAGAATCCACAATCAACACAATTTCACTCCTTAACCATTAAATCCTTATTTTACATCATGGAACTTACCATAACAACAATTACAATACTAAGTAAAATTAATTCACCACACCTTTCCATAACCCACACCATTCGGCCAACACACCCCATATACATATTTTCATGAATTTCCATATTTTCTACACTTTACAACAATAACCAACACACAACATAACACAACACAACACACAACACACATACACGGCTTGACTATGCAAGTCACGGCCACACACATACACACTTCCATCACATAAATTTCTTCCATTTTCATACACCACCACATACTTACGCATCCACAACACATAAGAAAAAGTTCAAACCTCACCTTTTTACTTTGAACCTTCACTTGGATTACTATTGAAGACTTGTCAAGCTTTGTATTTTCCTTGCTCCAAAGAACACTTCACTATGTTAAGAACCCTTCAAGGAATTGTTTAGCTAGAAGAGGTAGATTTTTGATGAAAAATTCCCAAAGTTCTTGTTGCTCTTGTTATGGCCGAAATGGCCTTTGAAGTGTTTCTCCCTCTCTCTTATTCTTCAAGATTCTTGAAATTTCTAGAGAATTATGACAAATAAAGATGACTTAGTCATCTTTTAAATTTGTTCATTAAAGCCCCATGTGGGCTTAAGCCCACTACTAGGTGGATGGCCAAACATGGCCCAATTAGCCAAGCCCATTTTTTTTTTGTGTGTTGCACTTCATGAAAATTTATTTTTTTCCAAATTCCAAATTTACCCTTCGTCTTCCTCCGTATATCCACGAGTTATATTGCAAATTTCCCTTTATGCCCTTGACCTTCCTCATTATTTCCACTTCTAAAGTTTTCATAAGCAACTCATATGCCAAACAAAATAAAATATGGCCTTGCTTGTTGTCTTCCCACAATTGTCTTGAATTATCCGATTGCACAAAATGCGGGATATAACATCCTCCCCCCCTTTAGAACATTCGTCCGCGAATGTTAAACGGCCTCATAGTGTATTATAGTACTTCGGGGAGGTCTCCTTCGTAGATATCTCACATGTCGCTTAGCATGTCCATTTTAGGAGCTTAGATTGCCTTTATGTCGCAGGCCAATTGAGCTAGCTCCGAACGTTGGCTCTGCGCCAACAAGTCCCTTTTGTTGGTTCTTGAATCGTCATAGTCCATTTTAGGTCCAACATGTTCTCCCCTCCTTTATTAAGAGGGCCTACACACGCCTATGCCCTTTAAGCAATCGTTGTCTTCCGCGATCTTTTACCGTCGTAATTCCCTCTGCATAGGGTTTGTCACGTTTATCCCCTTGTTAGATATGTTCCCGTATATCATCGCATTAGGCCGTTCTAGCCTTGTGGGTGCGGCATCGGTCTTACCCGGTGACATCCATACTCATACCCTTCATTACGTCCTTTGAATTTCATTCAGCTAGCACATTCTATGCATCGCGACACTGCTTGTTAGGGTTCTACAGTCACAGATAAGATGTCATGTTCGTATATACCTTTCCACCATTATTGTTTTTCTTTACAATCACTTCCAAACACTAATCAACTTTCTTTAATCCTGAAGCTCTGTCATGCTTTCTCTTCTTCTGCTAGTCTAGTCCGTCTCAGCTTACATGACTTCTGTAGGGTTTCTAATCACTCCACACACTCTCATTTACATTGGGCTACCTAATTTCACATTCGTCTCTTGTTTCCACATTTATGAAATTTTTAGCATTTCTTTTCCCAGGGGGTCACCCATCTTGATATTGCTCTCACCCTAGCACGCTTAACCTTGAAACTTTGGTGCATTTTAGTGCGTGAATGCTGGTATAATTATATCGACTGCCCCGCACTACCTATATCACCTAATATGGGACAAGTTGGGGTCTTAGCAGTTTTCAAAACGTCCGCGTAACACATCTTTTCTTTTAATTACAATTCTAACCTCCGGAGTCCCCAGTATTCGTCCTTTTTCCTATGTGTATGGCTAATTTTTGTCCTAAATCTCCACATTCCCAGTAGTGGCGAAAACACCTTAGTCGCAACAGGCATAGACATCCCAGCTCGTTTGATTTTGCTCGGGTTTCCCCTCCCTAATATGTTCAGCGATTTAGGGTGCGATATCTGACAGGTAGAACCTGGATCAATCGATACTTGTACATTGTAGAAAAATACTGATAATATACCTGGAACGACATCAGGGGATGGCTCAGGATCCTGTCGGCCAGCTAGTGCATAGGTATGATGCTGGGGTCCACTCGAACTGTGTGTTCCTTCTCGGCCTCTTTCGCTGCCTACTGCTATCTGGGACCTTTGCATTGGAGGGTGCGCCAATGATTGTGAGTCGCGTGTTACCTCCGTGGGTTGAACCCTCCCTCTGTCACGGCGAAATGGGCAGTCGCGCATATAATGACCTGAGTTAGCACAAGTATAACAAATACCCAAACCCGCGCGACACGGCCCTGCATGGAATCTACGGCACTGAGGGCAGCGTGATACGGGTGGTCTCCGCTGATTAAGCTCACCGCCACACTGGGAACCCAAAACTCTATAACCCTGACCTGATCCGGCGGGCTGAGTTTGGTCTCTGTCGTACCTCCGTGGGCAATCACGCATCAAATGGTCAGCCCGACCACAGACAAAACAGGCACTTGTATCTAAGTAACACTGCCCAGAGTGTGGCCTGCCACATCGCGCGCACCGCGGTAGGGGTAGCCCCGTGCTACTAACGTTGGCTCTATGCCGGGGCCCCGAAACTCGAGCACTCTGATCTGGTCCTGAATACCCCGACTGCTGCGGTGCCTGCCTCCTTCTATACACACTTCTCGTTCCGGAAGGTCTAGCCCTTTTTCTGCGATCCTTATTACCAGAATCTATGCCTTGTTGTTGGGCTTGAGTAGCTACTATCTGAGTTAGCAGAAGGATGGCCCGTCTCATCTCCTGAAGTGAAGCATCAGGTTGGGGAGCGGGGAGTGCTGAAAATGGAATGGAAATCCCTTCTTGCTACCCTAATGTCTGCGGAGTGCGATCAGCACGAGAGGGGGCCTTACTATGAGATTCGCCTTCTTCAATATTTACCGGTGACTCCCATTCAGTCCGCCTTTCCGCTACCGTCTTGCCCTTCTCGGCGGCTGTCGCTTTCATCTTCGCAGGTATCGCTGAAAATATAACACCGGATTAGGAAGAAGGAAAAACCCTTACTATAGCTCTATCGCACGATCTAGAATGCAAAGAAGGTCATATTTCCTAAATGCCCCGCAGCCTCCTGCCTATAAGTGTGGCGCGCTACACACACTCTACTGGACACGGCTCGTAGACAAACCCCTAGGACCGAACTGCTCTGATACCACTTCTGTCAAGACCCGACTAGGGACCGTGACGAGTACCCGGTACTTGTACCGAGCACCCCTTATCTTGTCTCATATCCTTATTACTAAGTGGGCCGTATGACCTATACCATTTTTTTTGTTACTTAACATTAACATTAGTAGCATAGTTATGAACCTAGGCGAACAACCTTTACTAACACATTATACATCGACTAGGACTTCTAAAAGTACAAAGCATTTAACTGTACACATCTGTCTACGAGCCTCTAGACATAATACACATATACACAAGAAGGGCCGAGCACTGTCACGCCCGAATATATATATATACACAAAATAGTACCAATAAACAGTGGCTCCGGAACAACTGGAGCACTCTCTATGAACCGCTGGTGGAGCTTCTAAGAACCGGATCCGTCTACCTGCTTACCTGCGCGGCATGAAACGCAGCGTCCACAAGAAGGGACGTCAGTACGAATAGTGTACCGAGTATGTAAGGCATGAAAATAGTAAAGAGAGGAATATAAATTGCAACCAATACATAATGAAATCATAGGACATATAGAGCGATAATAGAGTAACCTGTACATGTATGTGCCACCCAGGGCAGATGCCATGCATGCTAAGCTGTCTTTAAAAAAAACATTTCGTGTTCATATATGAAAATAAAACATAATATATATTGCCGAGGCGTCGGCAGCCGATCCATTTAACCATGAATGTGTGTAGATATCCCGCGTCCGGGCATCCCGCGTCCGGGATGATATCAAGTCAAATACGGCTACATGTACCGTGTGTAACCCCGCGTCTATAGCGCTCTGCCCTGCTCCCTTCTTCCCCGTGTACATATACATATATACATATATACCATAGCATGCAAGCGAGCCCAAAAAGAATCTATAACGTTATCGGAGTGACGTAAGGTCGGTAGCCTCCGATTACATTATGAAATCGTCATGGTCGTCAGGTCTCACCTTGAGGGAACAAAAATTATAAGGCGAGACTATCCATAAAGGATAACATCATGAGAGAACATAGAACAGGATCATAAGGTATCGTTTCATGTACTTTGGAATCTTTAATCATGGAATCATCATTGTCGTATTCATCATATGAACATTTCCTTCCCTGACATCATCCATGTCATTGGAACATACTCATCGTAATTGACAAAAAAACTTACTTTGCCACAGACTTTGATTTGGGAAAATGCGGGCGTTTGGAAAACTTCTTGAGCTATTGGGGAGAAGATCATACCTTAAGGTCAATAGATTAGTTAAACAACTATTGTTTAGTAGTCGGAATAGTAATCTAAAAGTTCCCCTTGATTATAGTACGGAAATAAGCTAAATAGAACAATAGGAGGGAATTTGGGAATAGTGGGCCCACCTCGGGTCAACCGGGGTGGCGTATCCAAATTGCATATAATAAGGTTCATGGAGTCACTTATGAAGGTTTTATCAAAATCCGGTTTCATTTGGCAAGTTATAGAAGTAGGGGCCATTGTTTCAACAAGATATGAAAAATTTAAGTCAATTCTATTGAATGAAAAAGGGTTAATTTCAATCTCGGGTTTCTAGGAATAGGATCATCCCCGAAGTTTGTATTCAACCCTATTATGTCTAAGACATGCCGAAGAAGGAAAGTGAGACCTTACATACCTCTTTCCGCTCCTTTGGCTATCCCGAATTCAACTCGCAAATCCGCCAAAATCTACAAATTGGTCAAGTTTACCAAACATGATTAGTGCCTTTAGAATTGAATTCTTAAATGATACTTGGCTACCGAAATTTCGGCAGCACTTCCCCTGTAAACTACTCCATCCCACCAAGTTCAACTTGGCCAATTTCAATCAACAACAATCCGGGAATTCGACTCGGCCAAACTAACAACACAATATCAACGACCATACTAAAAATTTCCATATTCATTCCAAGTTACATTGTAACAACTCAATCAATATACTACTTCCTTCAAAACCTTCCAACTCCAATAAGATCATTAACAACATTATAATTCATATACCAACAACACCACACTACCAACATTATCTTCCATACATTCAAGAACATTATTTTCAATTTACATAATCTCTAAAGCAAGTCTCCAACTACCATGATTTCTCTAAGATCATTAAGCTTTTCATTAGCAATCTAGAATCCACAATCAACACAATTTCACTCCTTAACCATTAAATCCTTATTTTACATCATGGAACTTACCATAACAACAATTACAATACTAAGTAAAATTAATTCACCACACCTTTCCATAACCCACACCATTCGGCCAACACACCCCATATACATATTTTCATGAATTTCCATATTTTCTACACTTTACAACAATAACCAACACACAACATAACACAACACAACACACAACACACATACACGGCTTGACTATGCAAGTCACGGCCACACACATACACACTTCCATCACATAAATTTCATCCATTTTCATAGACCACCACATACTTACGCATCCACAACACATAAGAAAAAGTTCAAACCTCACCTTTTTACTTTGAACCTTCACTTGGATTACTATTGAAGACTTGTCAAGCTTTGTATTTTCCTTGCTCCAAAGAACTCTTCACTATGTTAAGAACCCTTCAAGGAATTGTTTAGCTAGAAGAGGTAGATTTTTGATGAAAAATTCCCAAAGTTCTTGTTGCTCTTGTTATGGCCGAAATGGCCTTTGAAGTGTTTCTCCCTCTCTTATTCTTCAAGATTCTTGAAATTTCTAGAGAATTATGACAAATAAAGATGACTTAGTCATCTTTTAAATTTGTTCATTAAAGCCCCATGTGGGCTTAAGCCCACTACTAGGTGGATGGCCAAACATGGCCCAATCAGCCAAGCCCATTTTTTTTTGTGTTTTGCACTTCATGAAAATTTATTTTTTTCCAAATTCCAAATTTACCCTTTGTCTTCCTCCGTATATCCACGAGTCATATTGCAAATTTCCCTTTATGCCCTTGACCTTCCTCATTATTTCCACTTCTAAATTTTTCATAAGCAACTCATATGCCAAACAAAATAAAATATGGCCTTGCTTGTTGTCTTCCCGCAATTGTCTTGAATTATCCGATTGCACAAAATACGGGATATAACAATATGTATATTTTGATCTTATGATGTGATATTATGATGTGTGACGGAGATTACGGAGCAAATCTTCTGGAGTATGATGTGTGTTTCCAGTAAGTTATTTCTACTACACTGCATATCGTGCTTATGGTCGGTACTAACCTTCTGCATGTGCCACAACAATATAACATGTGTATGTCGATCGGGTTGCACGTTCCGCAGCAAATACATTTGTGGTTCGGGCCGAACGTTCCTCGGCACTAATATGTTATATATATGGATCGGGCTGTACGTTCCTCGACATTATGATGTTATATATGAAACAGTTATGTGTGTATGTATATGATGACATACGATGTTGGCACGCACGGTCTGTGTTTGGAAAATACGCATTTTGGCACTCTGGATGATCTACTTGTTTTCTGTACTTCTTCTGACACATGACATCGGTATACACGATTTTCATTCTGAAAAAGATAGGTCTTTTGGTATTCTGAAAATGTACTTACTTTTGTACTGTTTGTTTCGATTATGGTTCTGTTTTCTGTATTCCATGCTTTACATATTCCGTACTGACCCCCTTTCTTCGGGGGCTACGTTTCATGCCACGCAGGTACACCCAGATGAGTAAAGGACATTGCTAGAGGATGCTTCAGTTGGATTGGCAACTCCATTTGCTCCTGGAGTGTTGCCGAGTCAGAATATATGTGCTATGATGCTTGTCCGAAGTTAGAGACTTTGCAGACAGAGTCGTGGGTATAGAATGTCAGTGTTGTAATCGGCTCCATCAGTCGATGTGTTATTCTGTAGTATGTGATAAATCCCATGTGGTTACAGATTTTGTTTGAATTGAGAACAAAGAAAAAGAATATTTCTGAAAACTATACTATGTATTTCATTGCTATTTGATGTAAAAGTCTAAGAAGTTTATGTGTGCACTAAAGGTCTGAGGGTTCGCTCAGCCCTAAGTAAGGGTCGGGTGCCCATCACACCCTAGGGAAATTAGGGTGTGACAAAGTGGTATCAAAGCAGGTTTGTCCTAGGGGTTGTCTGCAAAGTCGTGTCCAGTAGAGTCCGGTTTATGGGTGGGAAGCCGACCACATTTATAAACAGGGGGCTACAGGGCATTTACGGATTGTTGACCTTCTTTCTGTCTCAGATCGTGCGATAGAGCCAAGTCATAGGAAAATGGAATTCCTTACATACGACGGAAGAAGGCGAGTAACGATATGGAAGGTCATAGAGGTAAGCCTTGATATAATTGTTCTGTTACTTGGAAATTGGAAGCTCTGGGTGGCTGGAATATGTCATATGACTATATGCCCTGTGAGGCATTGTTGGTATTAGTTGTGTGTGGATTCTGAATAGTAAGAACTGTAAAAGAAGATTCTGCTAAAATCGTTCAAAAATCAGGTCACTTAGTTAAGCACGCCTAACAGAAGGAAGTGAGGAAGGGAAATATCGTAAGTAGACAATAACTGGGATGTGATGTTTTAGAGGAGCTACGGGTTTGGGCGTAGCGTGAAAAATAATTGTGAGAAGGACGATTAGCAGTCCGAAGGATTGCAATGGATAACATTCAAGGCTTAGTAGGAGCAAGGTCTGTTGGGGGATACAGAAAGTCGATAATCAGTTTTGCTATAAATTATTTTACAAGAATGGTGAGTGGGAATCCGAACAGACTGATATCCGAATACTTATAAATAACAGCGACGAAGGTATAATTGTCACCATCGGGAATCTAGGAATTTAGGACGAAAAGTAGTATACACATAAGCGAAAGGTGAACACTGGGAATTGAAAAGGGTAAAATAGTAATAGTAAAGGGGAAAGACGTGTTACGAGAATGTCTCGAAATCCGTAAGACCTCGACTTGCTCCAGATTATGTAATGAAGGTCATGCGAGGAAGTGGACACGGTTGTATCAGCATTAAGTTACCAGATTTCATCAAAATTTTGGGGTTAAGCGTGCTGGGGTGAGAGAAATCTTAGGATGGGTGACCCCCTGGGAAGTGCACTAAAATTTCTGTAAATTCAGATACAAGATATAAGTGAAGGTTAGAATAGCTTAAGGGAAACTAAAATATATGGGAAGGTTGGAGACCCTGAGAGGTCGCGTAGTACGAGGCAGACTAGACCGGTGGAGAGACAGGGAGTGCATCACAGCTCTGGAATTTGGATAGGCTTCAATAGCATTTGGAAGTGTTTTGTGAGCAAGTTGGTAGTAATTATATGAATGCGCATGATATCCCCTATGTGATTATATTTATGGGCATGTGATGTGTGTCCCAGCAACCGGTGCTACGATACGGAAGGCATCAATCGAATAAGGGTACCGAAGTTCAAGTGACAGCGAAAATAGATGGTACGAGTGTTGCAAGATAAGCTACTATTATTTTTACTACGGGTTAAGATTGGAAATTTTAACATAACGATATTTGGAAAAGAAAGAGTGTGAGTGAATGGAAGGCAAGAAGATCAGATGTCGGGAAAAGATGAAAGTTAAGAACACCTTAGTGAGTGAAACCCCCGAGAGAAATTACCGGTAAAGGTACGAGACTATTTGGATAAAAATTCAAAGGTAGGCAAGTGAAAAGGATGAAGTATGGTAACATGGAACAAAAGAGGAATTTGTGGAGTTCGAAAACCAATTTCAATAAGTGGAATTGAAGGAATAGTGACTATGACGAGGGATGTGAAGCAGGAAAAGAATGATAAAGCCTTGTGACGATGTTAGAGAATTTCGGCCCTTGAAAGGCATATAAAGGAATAAATGTGCAGCCATATTAATGTGGATGCCTCAGATATGGAAGTGCCTTTCTGAAAAGATGACTTGAGAGTGAAGCGGAATTGCGCGTATAAAATGATATTTCATGAACTTCAGAGTCGATGCCACAAATGGCAAAAGGAGAAAAGTGTTCGAGGAGGAAGCAACCTAGGGAAGGTTAAGAATGAAAGTAAAGAAAAAAAAAGTATACTAACGGATTAGTCGAAGGAAGAGAAGAACATTTGGGAATAAAACAATTGGAAATCCTTAATCATAGGAGTAAGAAGGATACTTTCACAAGTTAACGAGAGAAACCCGATTATGCACCAAGAAAAGAATAAGGATAATGGGTCAACACCGTTGATTGGGAAATTAAAGGCGTGGAGCGAGAATTCATATGAAGTCTGAGAGATTTGATCCTAGGGAAACTGGAATGAAATATAAAGAATGTGCATGAAAGGCCGCTCGGTCATAGTACCATAAGTATAGTTAAAGGCACGATGAGTGAGGATAGAGAGAGTATAAGCCGTAAGGGTTCTGAGCTGTGAGCAAAAGTAGCGGGACGTTCGAGAATATGGACGCATAGCTGCAACGCGAACGCGTAGTTAAGAAGAACTACGAGTAAGTAAGCTAAAATAGGTGAAAGGATTAATAGTGGATGGAAAAGTATGGGAATGTTGATAAAAATGATAATGTAGACAGAAAATGAAAAAGGGGAGAACATATTATATTAGACTTAGAAAGGACTCGCAACATTTTCAAGCGCTGGAAAAGGAAATTTATTAGCTCGGGACCAGAGTTCGGAACATGTCGACACATCAAAAGGATGCATGAAGAAGTAGAAATGAACTGAAAATGAAGTGTACTATGAGGCCAACATGAATTATGCTATGTTTCTGTCACGATTTAAATTCCTCTTATCGGGAAAATTTGCGCCGTACCTAAGTACGCAGCGATATGTGCAAGAGTAATAAAAGAGCTACGAGCTAAGTTCGTAAAGGATAAAGGAGAGAAGGATAAGACTCAAGGGATATTTCGGATAACGACTATTAAACAAAAATACCAACGATTGGTAGTTTGGAAATTTTTGGAGTAGAGAAAGGACGCAATGCCTATAAGTGAAATAAAAGAGTTCATCGGATACTAGAAAATAGTTCATGGACCATTCATTATACGGAACATGAGAATACACGCTATGAACTTGTATGAATCATCGATGTGAAGCGATGCTCGATCATATTTGTAAGGAATCCCCACCGGAGAGCCAACAAGAAATAACGATGGACGAAACGAGCACCAAATACAAGAAATCAAAGACAAGTATACTTGTGGCGAGCAATGTGAGAGGGGGAAATAAAGAAAAAGTTGTAGTAAGAACTTGAAGATGTTGCGAACTAAGAAGTTAGGTGAATTCGGATCATAAGTCACCATAAGCACAACTGGACTACGAAGGATGAGGAATGGTAAAGAAACCTTACATACATATGTTTTTGGATAAATGCTTAGAATGAAAGATAAAAGGGGGTGTGACAAAGTGCTCTTGAAGAAACAGGGAGCGAAGAAAAGAGAACACCACAGGCCGATGGATATTTATGGCATGATAAGTGAGACTGCAATACTGTCGATTAGATAAAAACAGGGAACGGCCTGTGGCCATATCGGATCGTCCAGTGGAGATTACGTACCAAAGATGTGACTTTTGTTAAGGTATTGTGACGAAACAATAACAGAGAAGAGATGACCTAGGAAGGACAAGGATGCTAACTTGGTATGGCGGGTTAGAAAACCCGTGACACGGAATGAGAATTCATGTAAAGACCGAGAAGTTCGATTATAAAGAAAAATAGGGTAGAAGATCAGGAATGGGAGTGAAAAAAAAAAGAGGACAACTATAAGAGGGACCCTCCCAAAGTGTTATAACACCCCATAAGGTCAGTTGAACATTCGAGGACGAATGTTCTAAAGGGGGGGAGGATGTTATGACCCGTATTTCGTACGATCGGATAATTCGAGATAATTGCGAAAAGTCAAAGGCAAGACTATTTTCCAAAAATTATTTCGATGAACAAGTTGTTTACTAGTATGGAATTATTGAGAAAGGCTAAGGGTAAAAAGGGAAATTCGCAAGATGACTAATAGAAATATGGAGGAAGGCTAAGGGCAAATTTGGAATTCGGAAAATAAATTTTTCATGAATTACAAAACAAAACAAAAGGGAAAAGATAGTGGGCTTGACTAATTTGGGCCAAAGTGGCCGGCCATGTGGGGTGGCCCAAGGCCCACATGGAGGCCTAATATGTATTCATAAAAAGATGACCAATTAGTCATCTTTTTTATTCTTAACACTTAGACCTTTCAAGAAACTTGTAGAAGAGCAAAAATAAAGGCCATTCAGCCAAAGAAGAGAAAAATTGGAGCCTCCAAATTTGATCCAAAAAAATATTTTCTTCTAGTATTCCTACTAATTTGAAGGTCCTCTTGAACGTGGTACAATTGTTGGAGCAAGAAATTCCCTCTTTGTTGCAAGTTCATAATTATAGTCAAGTGGGAAATTGAGGAAAAAGGTAAGAATTCATATTCTTTTATATGTTATGGAAGGTTTGTGTATGTTGTAGTATGTAGAAATGAATGAAAATCATAAAAATAATGTGTGTTGTGTTGAGCCGTGTGGTGTGGAGTTGGCCGTGTATAGGTGTGTGGTGTAGGAATGGTAAACCAATTATTTTATCCAGTGTTTTGATTGTTGTTGTTGTGGATTCTATGTTGATAATGAAAGTTGGATGATTCTAGTTGAAGTTGTAAGTGCTGGAAGGTGGTTTTGGAAGCTAATGTGACTATAATATCATTTCTTGTATCTATGGAAATAATGTTTTAGTATGTGAATTATTAGTATAGCCCGTGAATTGAAGGAAGGAAATGAGTTGTCATTGTTTTGTTGAATTTGGAAGGTTTCAAATGAAGTAGGATGTTGAATGGGTTGTTTTGAATATTATGTAAATTGTTTGAAGTATTCTTGAATCATGTTAGAATGATTTCGGATTAATACTTGAATGTGGGATCATTGGTGTTAACTTGAATATATGTGATGGAATTGAATGTAAATGAAATGTCGTCGAATTGTGTGACGAAGTTTGTTAATGTTAGAATATACATATTTTTGGATTGATTGTTGAATTTGATAGTGTGATGGTTGGTATTGTTGTTGATAATTTGGCCGAGTCGAATTCTCGGATTGTTGATTATTGATTTGGCCGAGTTAGATTCTCGGGGATGGTGTATTTACAGGGGAAATGCTGCCGAAATTTCAGCAGATTATAAGCGAGTTTACTTGAAAGATTAAGATAAGTGTATGACAATATGTCTAATGATTATGTAAATCACCTTGAATGTAGACTAACGAGCTTGGACGAATAAACGTAGCTAATATGACGTGGAGCAGGTATGTAAGGCTTACCCTTTCTTTCTTTTGGCATGATTTTTATGAAACGAGCAAATGACGTATACGTATGATTTCAAAGAAATTTCCATTCTTAGAGCCACTAGGATGGCTAATATTTTTGACTCCCCTAAGTTGTCTCATATGGTTTTGATGTATATCTATGATGTCCGAAGTTTGTTGATACGTTTCCAAATGGCATTCGAAAAATAATTGATATGCATAAAGTTTTGATTTTCAAATGCTAGCACGTTCGAATATTCCATCGAGTCTTCGATATATTTTGATATATGCATATGGTTCCAAAAACTCTAATTTAATTGATCCATAACGATATTTGAAATGTACTTGACATGATTATGGCCATGATTTTCCAAAAATGGCTTCTGAAACGCTTATAGAACGTTCTGTACTTCAAATGCTCATAACTTTCTTATACTAACTCAGATTGATCCGAAACTTGTTTCTGAGCCTTCAGATGTCGGTAAGTGTATGTATCCATCGAGTCTTGATTTATGTTCATATAGTTCTCACTACTCTGCTCGTGCATGTGTCGTGATCTCTTCACCGAGTCCCGGGCCGGTATATATTGTGCGCATGGTTCGCCGGGTCCCTTGCTTGAGGGCCGGGTGCCATATATGTATTCCGGAGTATGATGTGTTATGGTGTTATGATGTGTTCATGGTTCGCCGAACCATATATATGTATATGTATATTTTGATCTTATGATGTGATATTATGATGTGTGACGGAGATTACGGAGCAAATCTTCTGGAGTATGATGTATGTGGCGCCAAAGGCAGGGTGGCGCCACGTTCCCCGGGTCCCGTAAGGGGCCGGATACCGTTCTTGACATGCATGATTCGTGTTTCCAGTAAGTTGTTTCTATTACACTGCATATCGTGCTTATGGTCTGTACTAACCTTCTGCACGTGCCACAGCAATATAACATGTGTATGTGGATCGGGCTGCACGTTCCGCAGCAAATACATTTGTGGATCGGGCCGAACGTTCCTCGGCACTAATATGTTATATATATGGATCGGGCCGTACGTTCCTCGGCATTATAATGTTATATATGAATCAGTTATGTGTGTATGTATATGATGACATACGATGTTGGCACACACGGTCTGTGTTTCGAAAATATGCATTTTGGCACTCTGGATGATCTACTTGTTTTCTGTACTTCTTCTGACACATGACATCGGTATACACGATTTGCATTCTGAAAAAGATAGGTCTTTTGGTATTCTAAAAATGTACTTACTTTTGTACTGTTTGTTTCGATTATGGTTCTGTTTTCTGTATTCCATGCTTTACATACTCAGTACATAATCCGTACTGACCCCCTTTCTTCGAGGGCTGCGTTTCATGCCACGCAGGTACACCCAGATGAGTAAAGGACATTGCTAGAGGATGCTTCAGCTGGATTGGCAACTCCATTTGCTCCTGGAGTGTTGCCGAGTCAAAATATATGTGCTATGATGCTTGTCCGAAGTTAGAGACTTTGCAGACAGAGTCGTGGGTATAGAATGTCAGTGTTGTAGCACGCGTTTCTGCTCTGTCAACCGAACTTGTAACGTCCATAATTTTCTACTCCGATGTCCTATCGATGAGCGGTTTGTTGCGTTGGATACTAGACTCGGCGAAATTCATTTTTGGCTTTTGTTTCACTTTAAAACACTTCATATGCGAAGAGATATACATCCCCCATTTTGGACCAAAATTTTAACACAAATCTTCACCCATCCTTTCTCCAAAGTCGTACTACTCCATTTCGTCCACTCATTTCCTTACAAAACCTTCCGGTATACCTTATATACATCCTTCACTCATTAAATATACTTAATAAGGCTTGCTCCTTATATTCCAAAGTGGTTTTACTTGACCATAAATCAACGTACTTATGTTTCAAATTTGATAAGTGCTTCTTCGAAGATACGGGGTATAACATCCTTCACCCTTAAAAACATTCATCCTCGAATGTTGTAGTGCGCTGATCCTCAATATCCTCATTGAATTTTTGTTCGATTACCATATACTTATACTATAATTTGGCCAGTTTCGTCCTACTCTTTCTTAGCTCTTTATCAAATTTATTTGTGAGTCGTACAGTCTTCAATCATCATGTATATGATCACAAGTCAACTAGTATTCCGTTCTCATACTTTATTCATTCCTGTGGTTTAACTAGCCACGCCACGGTTACTCGCAGTCTTGCGAGCGTCCTTCCTCTTCGTTCCTCATTTATTTATTAACGGGTAACTCCCTTGCTCGAATACAACACTTTCTTTTGTTGACTCCTCTGATGCTATCTTGGCTATCCCTACTTATATTTGTTGATCTTAGCTACGTGCTAGATTATCCCTTTGTAATTCATCAACCAAGCTTTCCGATTCATCATAAATTTTCTTATACTATGTCCTGTTGCTTGTTCAAAGGTACTCTGCCACTGACAAATCCTTATTCTTAACGATTACGTTTCTTCAACCATCCATCTTAATTCCCTTCCATGATCAGTTATAAGCATATCCTCAATACAATCTCTTAACGGTTCCTAATGTTCCATCACCATCATTATTATTTCTCATAGCAGGATTATATATTGTGATGACCCAATAATCAGAGTTCGAACCGGTCTATAGCTCACAATATCTTCGAGCTCTTGTCAACTCTCCCTTTAATTCCTTTGCCTCAACTCTTGCAACATAACTTATAATTATGAAGTTAGGGCAATTCTCACTTTACCATAGTTTTTTTTCCAACATCGGTATGGTATACTTGCCCTTGACTTCCTCATTCCAGTGATCACTTTGTTAGCTGTCATTCCTTGTCGGCTTTCCGGTGTGTCCATTCCTATCTGCGGGGCATGACCTTACGCTGATGATTCATATAATTCTATAATACATGCCCTTATGCTCCCAATGGTTAGTAACCCGTGATATACTTTTGAATTTCTAGTGATGTTGTTGCCTTTCTATCTGTACCGACATCGTTCTTCCTCTCTTTAGAGATCACCACACCGCTTATCGTTACTCCCTTTGTTAAGATTCTCATATTTTTCCTTTAATAACAAGATTTTCTTTCGTGGTAACCTAAAGTGTCCTTTGTACTCATCCCATTTAGTCATTATCTTTGTAGTTAGCTTGCAGAGCATTCTTACTCTCTTTAATACACTTTAAGATGCGTTGCTGCCTATATAGGTGCGGCACAAATTTCCCTGGTCTAGAAATATCATATCTTACGTCCACATAAAGTATTCTCTTGATCCATTTTAATTCCTTTTCATACCTGCTTTGTGGTATGCTTATCTTTAATTCATTTGTGCTCCCTCTTAATGCATTCTTGATATGCCACTACATCCCGAATTTTGGCTTCTTTAAGCTAACATCTTTCTTTCTTTGGTATTTTTACAATGCCATACCTCGTTTCAGGACTAGATCTGCTCTCCCCCCTTATAAGTGTGTTTTTATACAATAGTAACTCCCGAATATCAGTAGTCATTGGCCAACCTTAACGAGCCTCCAACTCCTTTGGTCTCTTATAATACCAGAATTCTCTCATCGTATAGCTTGACTTATTTTCCTTTCAGCTAATCGAGGGCTTTGCATTTGAACGAAGAGCTTATGCATTACAGATTCATTCTCGCTACCTTCTTTAAGGCCTTTCTACTCCTACCTTTTATGACTAAACATTTCCCAAATCAACAGGTTAATGGGAACATTGGAATTCATCAACACATTTTACGGAACGTTTGGTCACACTTTGCTCTTTTATCCCTCATCTTCCTCCACTACTATTATCACTGAATTTCTGCTTACTCTGAGTTTATGGTTTCACTCTACGTCTACAATATATCATTGAGAGTTAATATGCTACACTCTTCCACTTCCACTTCCACTATCAATCCTTTTATGCACTTAGCTCATTTATCCAAAATTTTCCTTAACTACTTATTTGCGTCCCACCTATGCATTGTAGTTCTTCCAGTGTTCTGCTACTTATTGTTCATGTCATGAATTCCTTGCAAATATACCCTCTTATTTCTTCTCCTTCCTGCCGCCAAGGCTAGTCCATACTCATGAATATTTCCCATACAACCTTCTATTTCCTTTATAATTAAATCTCGGTATTCCTTATCCTCATCCTATGTTATTGATGTACTACCTCCCGGTTAGCTTTGTTAGTTCATTATCCTCTCGCTTGTCCTTGGTGATTGCTCAATTTTCCTTTTCTTCCCTTCTTCTTCTCTCCTCTCCTTTTGACCAGTCCATTAGTGTACCTTTCCTGCTTTCATCCTCAAACCTTCCTTGAGTTCCTTCCTCCCCCAGGGCCCTTCTCCACTTGTTATTTTATATAACTACACATTTATCCCTTTATATACCTCTCAAGAGCTGAAAATCTCTTAGTATAGTTGCAAGGCCTGATCATTCTATCTCTTACTTCACATCCCTATTTGTGATTACTATCCTTTAGTCCCACTTATCGAAGTATGTTCTCTGTCCCCACACATTCATCTTTTGTTTCACACTACCATACCTTATCCTTTTCGCATGCCTACCTTCGAATTCTATCCAAATAGTCCCTTTCCTTACCCGTCGTCCCTCTTGGAAGCTTCACTCACCCTCGTTTCTTACACTTTTTTTTCCTCAAGACATTCTAATCTCTTTACTTTCTATATATTCACTTTCTTCCTTTCCCTAATATTATCGCCTTAAGGCTTTCCAAATCTAAATTGTAGTGAAGGTAACATCAACTTACCTCGTAACATTTGTCACTTGAACATCACTACCCTGTTCAATTGATGACTTTAGTATACCGCAACGTCGGTTGCTGGGACACTTATACCAGTTGGCGCAGCCACATATGGGATGTCATATATATATATATATATATATATATATATATGTTTCTAACGCCTCGCTTACAAAGTACTTCCCAATACTATTCGAAACCATTCTAATTCTAGAGCTGTGATGCACTTTGTTTTCTCTATTTGCCGGTCTAGTCCGCTTCATCCTTCAAAACCTTTTAGGGTTTCTAACCACTCCGCATACTCTAATTTCCCTTAGGATACTCTAGCTTCTCATCTGTCTCTTATGTCTAAATTTGTAGGACTCTTAATATACTTCCCCGGGGGTCACCCATCCTAGTATTTCTCTCACCCCAGCACGCTTAACCTTGGAGTGCTAATGGGATCCGGTGCATTAGTGCTGGTACGATCACATCCACCCTACTGTGTGACCTTTATCGCATGACCTAGAACCAATTGAAGTTCTAACATGCCCCAATAAATTCTCGTAATGCATCTCCCTCCGGATTAAAAGGATCTATTACTCTTCCGACTAAGCAAATGCTATTTTGGCCTTTGAAATCCTCAATAATCACCTTCAATCTGCATGTATGACTACTTTTCATCCTAGCTTTCAAGATTCCCAATGGTGGCGAAAGCATCTTAATCGCAGTTACTTTCAAATACTTAAGTCACTGATCCCCTTTAGGATTTCCGCTCATCACTATTCAGTATTACCCTGAAGTAATTACATACGCACATAGGAAATTCCAATAAGAACTCGTATACCTGTAGCGGATCGGTCCTTAGCCTGATCTGGTGGGCTATAGAGTGAAGTGTGCTCTTCATCCTTGTCTTCCCACTGTCTACTAGTCTGGCCTAACATAACACTGAAACGTACGGAAAATCTAGATGTGCCAAACTCTGTACTTCCTCAATTACGTCTTCATCCACAAGAGTCTCGTGAACCCTTAAACGGGTCTTTATCATATGATTTCTCAATCGGGTCTCTTCCTACTGGAGCCACATCCTCTGATGGGTCTGCCTCAATAGAATGGCTGATGCTCTTTCTTATACCTCTTGACATCCTCGATCCTGAGTCGACGGGTGATACAAGTCTCATGTCCTCCTGCGGAGCCTCACTTACACTCCCATTAACTGAACTTATCGTCTTCTCCAATAAAATCTTGCAATTTAACAAAAATCATACCAAGAAAGAGCTTTCCTATCATTCGCTCTACTGCATGATCTATGATCAGAAAGAAAGCTGACATCCTAAATGTCCTGTAACTTCCTGTTTATAGATGTGGTGCACAACACACCGATAAACAACACTCTACTAGGCACGGTCTGCAGACACTCCGAGGATGAACTGCTCTGATACCACTTTTGTCACGACCCAAACCGATGGGCCATGACTAGTGCCTGAGCTAGGCACCCGTATACGACCCGCTAGATATAATCCGACTGAAACTGAAAACAATATGGCACTCTGTAAAAGCATGCTGTGAACTCATCATTTCATACATCAGAAAGAACCTGTCTCCTGAGAAGTCACTGTTAACCCAAACATAATAAATACGCAAGCCGACAAGGCTGCCACTATACACGGGGACATCCAAGACGAACTACATCGATATAGCTGACCAAACTGTATATACACAACCCACATATGCCTACAGACCTCTAAGAGTATAACAAAGTCTATGTCAAAAGGATTTGTACCAAAATAACTCAAGCGCCGGAATAATGGAGCTCTCCAAGCAGCTGGGCAGAAGTCCTAAGCCGGAGGATCACCAAACTGAGTGTCTGTACCTGCGGGCATGAAACACAGCCCCCGAAGAAAGGGGGTATGTACGAATAGTTTACTGAGTATGTAAGGCATGAAATCAACATATACATAAAATCCTGGAAAACATTTGAGGCATGGCAATGAATGGGCAAAATAAATGCGTCAGTATAGCCATATCAATGAAACACATATATCCATAGAAATATTATAACAAAGGCCACAGCCTCACCCCTGTCAACTGTGCCATATATATACAGATCATAACAAGGGCCACAGCGCACCCCCTGTCAACTATGCCATATATATAGACATCACAACAAAGGGCACAACACACCCCCTGTCAACTGTGCCATACATATACACATCACAACAAAGGCCACAGCGCACCCCCTGTCAACTGTGCCATACATATACACATCACAATAAAGGCCACAACACACCCTCTGTTAACTGTGCCATACATATACACATCACAACAAAGGCCACAGCGCACCCCCTGTCAACTGTGCCATACATATACACATCACATCAAGGGCCACAGCATAACCCTCTGTCAACTGGGCCTTGTAATACACAACAAAGGTCACAGCGTCACCCCCTGTCAACTGTGCGTTACATATACATGAAGAATGAAAATGAGTGTAGTGCATAATCAAAATGAAATAATAGAGCTCTCTATAATGTCACAAAGTAACCATATACATATATTATACTCATGGCATGCATAGGAGTTTAAATGAAAACTATCGCTCTATTCCACATTGGAGGAACAATTTATAAGGTGAGATCAACAACAACGAAATACATCGAGAAAATCATGAAATGGCATAACATTTCCCGAATATCAGTAGTCATTGGCCAACCTTAACGAGCCTCCAACTCCTTTGGTCTCTTATAATACCAGAATTCTCTCATCGTATAGCTTGACTTATTTTCCTTTCAGCTAATCGAGGGCTTTGCATTTGAACGAAGAGCTTATGCATTACAGATTCATTCTCGCTACCTTCTTTAAGGCCTTTCTACTCCTACCTTTTATGACTAAACATTTCCCAAATCAACAGGTTAATGGGAACATTGGAATTCATCAACACATTTTACGGAACGTTTGGTCACACTTTGCTCTTTTATCCCTCATCTTCCTCCACTACTATTATCACTGAATTTCTGCTTACTCTGAGTTTATGGTTTCACTCTACGTCTACAATATATCATTGAGAGTTAATATGCTACACTCTTCCACTTCCACTTCCACTATCAATCCTTTTATGCACTTAGCTCATTTATCCAAAATTTTCCTTAACTACTTATTTGCGTCCCACCTATGCATTGTAGTTCTTCCAGTGTTCTGCTACTTATTGTTCATGTCATGAATTCCTTGCAAATATACCCTCTTATTTCTTCTCCTTCCTGCCGCCAAGGCTAGTCCATACTCATGAATATTTCCCATACAACCTTCTATTTCCTTTATAATTAAATCTCGGTATTCCTTATCCTCATCCTATGTTATTGATGTACTACCTCCCGGTTAGCTTTGTTAGTTCATTATCCTCTCGCTTGTCCTTGGTGATTGCTCAATTTTCCTTTTCTTCCCTTCTTCTTCTCTCCTCTCCTTTTGACCAGTCCATTAGTGTACCTTTCCTGCTTTCATCCTCAAACCTTCCTTGAGTTCCTTCCTCCCCCAGGGCCCTTCTCCACTTGTTATTTTATATAACTACACATTTATCCCTTTATATACCTCTCAAGAGCTGAAAATCTCTTAGTATAGTTGCAAGGCCTGATCATTCTATCTCTTACTTCACATCCCTATTTGTGATTACTATCCTTTAGTCCCACTTATCGAAGTATGTTCTCTGTCCCCACACATTCATCTTTTGTTTCACACTACCATACCTTATCCTTTTCGCATGCCTACCTTCGAATTCTATCCAAATAGTCCCTTTCCTTACCCGTCGTCCCTCTTGGAAGCTTCACTCACCCTCGTTTCTTACACTTTTTTTTCCTCAAGACATTCTAATCTCTTTACTTTCTATATATTCACTTTCTTCCTTTCCCTAATATTATCGCCTTAAGGCTTTCCAAATCTAAATTGTAGTGAAGGTAACATCAACTTACCTCGTAACATTTGTCACTTGAACATCACTACCCTGTTCAATTGATGACTTTAGTATACCGCAACGTCGGTTGCTGGGACACTTATACCAGTTGGCGCAGCCACATATGGGATGTCATATATATATATATATATATATATATATATGTTTCTAACGCCTCGCTTACAAAGTACTTCCCAATACTATTCGAAACCATTCTAATTCTAGAGCTGTGATGCACTTTGTTTTCTCTATTTGCCGGTCTAGTCCGCTTCATCCTTCAAAACCTTTTAGGGTTTCTAACCACTCCGCATACTCTAATTTCCCTTAGGATACTCTAGCTTCTCATCTGTCTCTTATGTCTAAATTTGTAGGACTCTTAATATACTTCCCCGGGGGTCACCCATCCTAGTATTTCTCTCACCCCAGCACGCTTAACCTTGGAGTGCTAATGGGATCCGGTGCATTAGTGCTGGTACGATCACATCCACCCTACTGTGTGACCTTTATCGCATGACCTAGAACCAATTGAAGTTCTAACATGCCCCAATAAATTCTCGTAATGCATCTCCCTCCGGATTAAAAGGATCTATTACTCTTCCGACTAAGCAAATGCTATTTTGGCCTTTGAAATCCTCAATAATCACCTTCAATCTGCATGTATGACTACTTTTCATCCTAGCTTTCAAGATTCCCAATGGTGGCGAAAGCATCTTAATCGCAGTTACTTTCAAATACTTAAGTCACTGATCCCCTTTAGGATTTCCGCTCATCACTATTCAGTATTACCCTGAAGTAATTACATACGCACATAGGAAATTCCAATAAGAACTCGTATACCTGTAGCGGATCGGTCCTTAGCCTGATCTGGTGGGCTATAGAGTGAAGTGTGCTCTTCATCCTTGTCTTCCCACTGTCTACTAGTCTGGCCTAACATAACACTGAAACGTACGGAAAATCTAGATGTGCCAAACTCTGTACTTCCTCAATTACGTCTTCATCCACAAGAGTCTCGTGAACCCTTAAACGGGTCTTTATCATATGATTTCTCAATCGGGTCTCTTCCTACTGGAGCCACATCCTCTGATGGGTCTGCCTCAATAGAATGGCTGATGCTCTTTCTTATACCTCTTGACATCCTCGATCCTGAGTCGACGGGTGATACAAGTCTCATGTCCTCCTGCGGAGCCTCACTTACACTCCCATTAACTGAACTTATCGTCTTCTCCAATAAAATCTTGCAATTTAACAAAAATCATACCAAGAAAGAGCTTTCCTATCATTCGCTCTACTGCATGATCTATGATCAGAAAGAAAGCTGACATCCTAAATGTCCTGTAACTTCCTGTTTATAGATGTGGTGCACAACACACCGATAAACAACACTCTACTAGGCACGGTCTGCAGACACTCCGAGGATGAACTGCTCTGATACCACTTTTGTCACGACCCAAACCGATGGGCCATGACTAGTGCCTGAGCTAGGCACCCGTATACGACCCGCTAGATATAATCCGACTGAAACTGAAAACAATATGGCACTCTGTAAAAGCATGCTGTGAACTCATCATTTCATACATCAGAAAGAACCTGTCTCCTGAGAAGTCACTGTTAACCCAAACATAATAAATACGCAAGCCGACAAGGCTGCCACTATACACGGGGACATCCAAGACGAACTACATCGATATAGCTGACCAAACTGTATATACACAACCCACATATGCCTACAGACCTCTAAGAGTATAACAAAGTCTATGTCAAAAGGATTTGTACCAAAATAACTCAAGCGCCGGAATAATGGAGCTCTCCAAGCAGCTGGGCAGAAGTCCTAAGCCGGAGGATCACCAAACTGAGTGTCTGTACCTGCGGGCATGAAACACAGCCCCCGAAGAAAGGGGGTATGTACGAATAGTTTACTGAGTATGTAAGGCATGAAATCAACATATACATAAAATCCTGGAAAACATTTGAGGCATGGCAATGAATGGGCAAAATAAATGCGTCAGTATAGCCATATCAATGAAACACATATATCCATAGAAATATTATAACAAAGGCCACAGCCTCACCCCTGTCAACTGTGCCATATATATACAGATCATAACAAGGGCCACAGCGCACCCCCTGTCAACTATGCCATATATATAGACATCACAACAAAGGGCACAACACACCCCCTGTCAACTGTGCCATACATATACACATCACAACAAAGGCCACAGCGCACCCCCTGTCAACTGTGCCATACATATACACATCACAATAAAGGCCACAACACACCCTCTGTTAACTGTGCCATACATATACACATCACAACAAAGGCCACAGCGCACCCCCTGTCAACTGTGCCATACATATACACATCACATCAAGGGCCACAGCATAACCCTCTGTCAACTGGGCCTTGTAATACACAACAAAGGTCACAGCGTCACCCCCTGTCAACTGTGCGTTACATATACATGAAGAATGAAAATGAGTGTAGTGCATAATCAAAATGAAATAATAGAGCTCTCTATAATGTCACAAAGTAACCATATACATATATTATACTCATGGCATGCATAGGAGTTTAAATGAAAACTATCGCTCTATTCCACATTGGAGGAACAATTTATAAGGTGAGATCAACAACAACGAAATACATCGAGAAAATCATGAAATGGCATAACATTTCCCGAATATCAGTAGTCATTGGCCAACCTTAACGAGCCTCCAACTCCTTTGGTCTCTTATAATACCAGAATTCTCTCATCGTATAGCTTGACTTATTTTCCTTTCAGCTAATCGAGGGCTTTGCATTTGAACGAAGAGCTTATGCATTACAGATTCATTCTCGCTACCTTCTTTAAGGCCTTTCTACTCCTACCTTTTATGACTAAACATTTCCCAAATCAACAGGTTAATGGGAACATTGGAATTCATCAACACATTTTACGGAACGTTTGGTCACACTTTGCTCTTTTATCCCTCATCTTCCTCCACTACTATTATCACTGAATTTCTGCTTACTCTGAGTTTATGGTTTCACTCTACGTCTACAATATATCATTGAGAGTTAATATGCTACACTCTTCCACTTCCACTTCCACTATCAATCCTTTTATGCACTTAGCTCATTTATCCAAAATTTTCCTTAACTACTTATTTGCGTCCCACCTATGCATTGTAGTTCTTCCAGTGTTCTGCTACTTATTGTTCATGTCATGAATTCCTTGCAAATATACCCTCTTATTTCTTCTCCTTCCTGCCGCCAAGGCTAGTCCATACTCATGAATATTTCCCATACAACCTTCTATTTCCTTTATAATTAAATCTCGGTATTCCTTATCCTCATCCTATGTTATTGATGTACTACCTCCCGGTTAGCTTTGTTAGTTCATTATCCTCTCGCTTGTCCTTGGTGATTGCTCAATTTTCCTTTTCTTCCCTTCTTCTTCTCTCCTCTCCTTTTGACCAGTCCATTAGTGTACCTTTCCTGCTTTCATCCTCAAACCTTCCTTGAGTTCCTTCCTCCCCCAGGGCCCTTCTCCACTTGTTATTTTATATAACTACACATTTATCCCTTTATATACCTCTCAAGAGCTGAAAATCTCTTAGTATAGTTGCAAGGCCTGATCATTCTATCTCTTACTTCACATCCCTATTTGTGATTACTATCCTTTAGTCCCACTTATCGAAGTATGTTCTCTGTCCCCACACATTCATCTTTTGTTTCACACTACCATACCTTATCCTTTTCGCATGCCTACCTTCGAATTCTATCCAAATAGTCCCTTTCCTTACCCGTCGTCCCTCTTGGAAGCTTCACTCACCCTCGTTTCTTACACTTTTTTTTCCTCAAGACATTCTAATCTCTTTACTTTCTATATATTCACTTTCTTCCTTTCCCTAATATTATCGCCTTAAGGCTTTCCAAATCTAAATTGTAGTGAAGGTAACATCAACTTACCTCGTAACATTTGTCACTTGAACATCACTACCCTGTTCAATTGATGACTTTAGTATACCGCAACGTCGGTTGCTGGGACACTTATACCAGTTGGCGCAGCCACATATGGGATGTCATATATATATATATATATATATATATATATATGTTTCTAACGCCTCGCTTACAAAGTACTTCCCAATACTATTCGAAACCATTCTAATTCTAGAGCTGTGATGCACTTTGTTTTCTCTATTTGCCGGTCTAGTCCGCTTCATCCTTCAAAACCTTTTAGGGTTTCTAACCACTCCGCATACTCTAATTTCCCTTAGGATACTCTAGCTTCTCATCTGTCTCTTATGTCTAAATTTGTAGGACTCTTAATATACTTCCCCGGGGGTCACCCATCCTAGTATTTCTCTCACCCCAGCACGCTTAACCTTGGAGTGCTAATGGGATCCGGTGCATTAGTGCTGGTACGATCACATCCACCCTACTGTGTGACCTTTATCGCATGACCTAGAACCAATTGAAGTTCTAACATGCCCCAATAAATTCTCGTAATGCATCTCCCTCCGGATTAAAAGGATCTATTACTCTTCCGACTAAGCAAATGCTATTTTGGCCTTTGAAATCCTCAATAATCACCTTCAATCTGCATGTATGACTACTTTTCATCCTAGCTTTCAAGATTCCCAATGGTGGCGAAAGCATCTTAATCGCAGTTACTTTCAAATACTTAAGTCACTGATCCCCTTTAGGATTTCCGCTCATCACTATTCAGTATTACCCTGAAGTAATTACATACGCACATAGGAAATTCCAATAAGAACTCGTATACCTGTAGCGGATCGGTCCTTAGCCTGATCTGGTGGGCTATAGAGTGAAGTGTGCTCTTCATCCTTGTCTTCCCACTGTCTACTAGTCTGGCCTAACATAACACTGAAACGTACGGAAAATCTAGATGTGCCAAACTCTGTACTTCCTCAATTACGTCTTCATCCACAAGAGTCTCGTGAACCCTTAAACGGGTCTTTATCATATGATTTCTCAATCGGGTCTCTTCCTACTGGAGCCACATCCTCTGATGGGTCTGCCTCAATAGAATGGCTGATGCTCTTTCTTATACCTCTTGACATCCTCGATCCTGAGTCGACGGGTGATACAAGTCTCATGTCCTCCTGCGGAGCCTCACTTACACTCCCATTAACTGAACTTATCGTCTTCTCCAATAAAATCTTGCAATTTAACAAAAATCATACCAAGAAAGAGCTTTCCTATCATTCGCTCTACTGCATGATCTATGATCAGAAAGAAAGCTGACATCCTAAATGTCCTGTAACTTCCTGTTTATAGATGTGGTGCACAACACACCGATAAACAACACTCTACTAGGCACGGTCTGCAGACACTCCGAGGATGAACTGCTCTGATACCACTTTTGTCACGACCCAAACCGATGGGCCATGACTAGTGCCTGAGCTAGGCACCCGTATACGACCCGCTAGATATAATCCGACTGAAACTGAAAACAATATGGCACTCTGTAAAAGCATGCTGTGAACTCATCATTTCATACATCAGAAAGAACCTGTCTCCTGAGAAGTCACTGTTAACCCAAACATAATAAATACGCAAGCCGACAAGGCTGCCACTATACACGGGGACATCCAAGACGAACTACATCGATATAGCTGACCAAACTGTATATACACAACCCACATATGCCTACAGACCTCTAAGAGTATAACAAAGTCTATGTCAAAAGGATTTGTACCAAAATAACTCAAGCGCCGGAATAATGGAGCTCTCCAAGCAGCTGGGCAGAAGTCCTAAGCCGGAGGATCACCAAACTGAGTGTCTGTACCTGCGGGCATGAAACACAGCCCCCGAAGAAAGGGGGTATGTACGAATAGTTTACTGAGTATGTAAGGCATGAAATCAACATATACATAAAATCCTGGAAAACATTTGAGGCATGGCAATGAATGGGCAAAATAAATGCGTCAGTATAGCCATATCAATGAAACACATATATCCATAGAAATATTATAACAAAGGCCACAGCCTCACCCCTGTCAACTGTGCCATATATATACAGATCATAACAAGGGCCACAGCGCACCCCCTGTCAACTATGCCATATATATAGACATCACAACAAAGGGCACAACACACCCCCTGTCAACTGTGCCATACATATACACATCACAACAAAGGCCACAGCGCACCCCCTGTCAACTGTGCCATACATATACACATCACAATAAAGGCCACAACACACCCTCTGTTAACTGTGCCATACATATACACATCACAACAAAGGCCACAGCGCACCCCCTGTCAACTGTGCCATACATATACACATCACATCAAGGGCCACAGCATAACCCTCTGTCAACTGGGCCTTGTAATACACAACAAAGGTCACAGCGTCACCCCCTGTCAACTGTGCGTTACATATACATGAAGAATGAAAATGAGTGTAGTGCATAATCAAAATGAAATAATAGAGCTCTCTATAATGTCACAAAGTAACCATATACATATATTATACTCATGGCATGCATAGGAGTTTAAATGAAAACTATCGCTCTATTCCACATTGGAGGAACAATTTATAAGGTGAGATCAACAACAACGAAATACATCGAGAAAATCATGAAATGGCATAACATTTCCATATCATCGTTGAAATCAGATTTGAGACCTTTAAGCATAAAATCATCCTCAATGTAATCCTCATAAAAACATTCTCGTTCTTAACATCATAAGAAGCTTTAAGAGTCATAAAATTCTAGCTTTGAAATCAAGGAGGTTATGAAAACACTTATGGAATCATACCATAGGAATCATGCCTTTGAAAGAAAAGGACGAGCCTTAACATACCTGCCCACTCTCCAATTATCTACACCTATTCGTCCGAGCTCGTAAGTCTACATTTAAAAGGATTCACACAATCGCTAGACTTATCGTAGTGTATTTGTGCTAAGCTTTCAAGTCAAACTATTTTATATCCGGCCGAAAATCGTGCAGCATTTCCCCTGTTTATATGCCTAGCCCGAAATCTCAACTCAGCAACAACAACAACAACAATACCAACATCAATAACATCATTTCCAACACCAATATGTACCATAAAACATCCCACACGCTGTTTTTCAACTTCCATAACTAACCAACTTACTACAGAATTATTTAACGATTTTGTCATCGTAAATAAGCCATAAATAATACGAAAAGAGAAAGATTCATACCTTTTTGCTTGTTATGATAGCAATATCCTCAGTATCAACACTAAAATCCACCACAAAACAATACTAGAATCACAACCATGCGTTACCCGGACCTAAACCACTACTCTGCGACTTAAACATTGCTCACTTTTGATTCCCTCACTTTCTCTCTTCCAATTTCTGGAATTTTCAAGGAAAATATTATGAAAAAAAGGGGTTATTACCCTTTATATAGGGTCAAATTCGGGTCGGGTTCACTGTAGCATTTTACTGTAGCAGGTAGGTTTAATGTGGCCTGGCCGACTACAGGTTTAACAAACATTTGAACCCAAGTGGCACTGCCTAGCATGTAACTTACCACACTGAATACATCGCGGTAGAGTTAGCCTCATCTGACTAGCACCACCCCGGAACTGGGAACTGGAAGCCCTGGAACTTTGGCCCGGCTCAAAATGTGTGGGTCTATCAAACCTAGGTCCTGCGAGCTGTGAATGCGTACTGGCCACTGAATAGGCTGAAATCCTAAAGAACTACTGCCTCTGACCACCTCTGAACTCACTAGCAAATCCTGAATATCTAACTCTCTTACTCTAACCCCTATCTTGCTCACGCTCGACACTCCGCTGCTATTTACGCTCCTCAAGGTTTCGGGCATGCGCCTAGATGCGAGAGGTGTCCATACCTATCTTATGTGAGGCCGTCATATAGTCATCAATCAAGTGTGGTCCCAAGCCACTCACGAACCGATAAATCTGATCCCCCATCTTAGCTACAACAGTTGGAGCATATCTAGTCAATGTATTAAAGTGAAAATTGTACTCTTGAACACTCATGCTTCCTTGTCTAAGGTTCAGGAGTCTATCAGCTCGGGCCCATCAGATCACTGGCGGAAAATAGTGGCGGATAAAGGCCTCTACGAACTCCTGCCATACAGGTAGGGGTGCATTAGCTCCTCTAGACAACACCAGGTCTCATACCACTGAGCAGAAATATCTAGCAACCGATACGAAGCCAATTCTACTAACTCAGAGTTCGAAGCATGCATTTCCCGCAACGTCCTCAGCATCCGATCTATAAAATCCTGCGGGTCCTCATTTCGATCCAAAGAATTCTAGAGGGTCCAAATTAATAAAATCACGAACCCTGGCACTAGCAGCCCTGTCACCATTACCAGCACCCGTACTTTGACGCTGGACTTGAGCGGCTACTAATTGAGTCAACAACTTAATAGCCTTTCGCATCTCTTGGCCTGATGCATCAGGTGGAGGAACAGGGGCTACTGTAGCTGCAGCTCCTCTAGGATCTGCTGGAATAAAAGGGCTTTATAAAAACTGAGATGAGGCCTCACTCTAAGACTCGCCCTGGCCCGCAGCTACTGGTGGCACCCTACTAGTAACCTCATCTATCACAGCCTTGCCTCTCTGGCTGGCTGAAGCTCTCCTCCTCACAGGCATCACTGAAACCACAATACGTTATTAGAAAAGAAATCCTGATTGTACGTCTCTATCGCTTGATCTAAGATGAGAAAGAAAGGCAATCTTCATAAATGCCTTGCAGTATCCTATTTATAAGTGTGGTGCACAACACATCATAGACAAAACTTTGCTAGACACGGCTTATAGACAACCCTAAGACAGAACTGCCCCGATACCAAGTTTTTCACGACCCAAACTAGAGCGCCTTGAAGGGCACCTGGGCCCTACTGCTGAGCACCACTAAACATGCTTTTCTAGCGTGACCATAAACAAGAATGGACCTCGGGGTCACCAAATGGAACACTGCTAAATAATATAAGAGATATGCTGAGAAGGAATGAGCCCAAGAAAATATACTATACAACTATGTTGGACAAAACTATACAAGCCATCTAGGCTGTCATGAAAAACTATACAGTAAAATATAGACCAAAGGGGCTATGCCCAGCCTAACCATAGCATGACTGTCTACAAGCCTCTAGTGGAGTATCTGACATAAAGAGGTTGGAACAGGGCCCAGACATACCCGTATGTACATAAAAGTACAACTTACCAAAAGCACAACAGCAACTCCAGAACAAAAGGAGTGCTCCAATGTTAGCTGAACGGCAACCTACGAGGGTAGATCACCAATCTGTCTATTTGCACCTGCAAGCATGAAATGCAGTGCCTCCAGAAAGGGTCGTCAGTACGGACAAAGTACTGATAATGTAAGGCATGAAAGTAATATGAAAGAGACATAAGAAAACAAAGGGTATATGAGTGCAACCTGTATGTTTGAACTGCCTCTGTAAGTCAATGATATACAGAAATACAATGCATGAATTCATGAGGTAATACATATATAAATATATGTGTATATAACGCCTGTGAAGCCTCTATGGGAATCCAATTGTATCATATCAACCTCTGTGGGCACCATTATCATCATCATCATCGTTATCATCATATGACCAGCAGATCAGGTGGTAGTGCGTATATAACACCGCCACCTTCCTCATATCCCATACATAAATATAATACGTAATATACGCATATATAACGCCTGAGGGGTCACAGGTCTGTGTATGCATATATATATAAATGAGATTCAATGCATAAACATGATAAGAGTACATTATGAAGCTGTCAGAGTGGCGTAAGGTCATTATACCTCTGAACTTCATTATGAGATAGAAATTTCACCGAGTAACTTTAAGGATTATACTGAATCTAAAGACAGACATTCTGAAGACAACATTAGGGAACATGAATAAACATAGGACATTCCTAGCTCCTAAGAATAGAATCATTATCGAATAATGTTAAGTGTATGTTCTGTTCATAAGGATCATGCTAGAAGAAGGAAGTTTAGCCTTAACATACCTCGTCGTCTATGTAATCACTCAATGAATATCTTCCCGAGCTTGCAAATCTACATTCAAGATGATTCACACTAAGGTTAAGTTGTTGAAACACTTATAAGGTCAAGTTAAACTAATAGGTAAGCTAACGGAAATTGGACAATATTTCCCCTATATCATCTACTTCCACCCAATTCCAAAACAAATTTAAAATCAATAACAACATCAATAATTCCATAGCCATGAGATTACATTCAAACTAAACTCAAATCAGTCCCAAACTTCCTTTCAAATTCAGTACATAGCCAATAACTTCAATACAATACCTTATGACCTTTCCACCATGACTCTTTTAACTTTAAGACTTAGTAAAACTTCAAATAAATGCAACATAGGAAATATAATGAATAAAATACCTTATAGCATGAATAACTTCATCCCACACAACTTGCTTCAAGACTTAGTCACCACAATTTCAACTAGAAGCAAGAACAAGCGCTTTCTATGAACTAGTTGAGGTTCTAAAGCTTGATCTTTTCTTGAAATGATTTAGGAAGATTATGGATGATTGAGAGAGCTTTGAGGGTCACTAGGGTACTGATTTTGTGAAATGAATGAGCCCCAAGTCATGGGAAATAATTTATAAACAAAGGACAATTTTCCATCGCCTCAGTTTCACGGTTCACTTTCACGTTCGTGAAATTATTCACGGTCCATGGAAGTGGCCGTGAAACGCTTCCAGCTAGCCACCTTGCTGCCACCCATTCCACAGTGGCCAACCATCACTTTCACGGTCCGTGAAATTATTCATGGTTCATGGAAACTGTTGTGGAATGGTCTTATTCCAATTTTTTGGCGAAATGTATTCGTTTCGATTCATTTGATGTCTAACCTTTGTACTCTTGTCCAAACATGTTTAAGGACTTATATAACTCCTAGATTCACCCATTTCCCTCATAGAAAATTTCCCAAATGATTTCTAATATGAGCCTATGACAACCGACTTAAGACGAAACTTAACGTACGCGATAGACGAGGCATAAAACTGGCTTTGACTATGAAATCTGGAATATGTTGAACAACATGTTTTACGGCCTGACTCTACTAATAATAATCAATTACTTAATACATACCTGAAGTACCAATGTAGAATCCGATGGAGTTGCTAGCTTTTGATTATTGTGACTGAATAGTTCTTTAGACATTGTGAGATCATGACCTTGTCATAGCACAGGACACACAACTAAATGTACAAGATTAAGTAGAAAATTATTCAATTCTAGGCTCATTAATTTTGAAGCAACTATTCTAACCAATCATTGAGGGGTATCTAAGCAGTCTTAATTATCCCCAGTTCCAACCTGTTTCACTCATAGTGTTCTCTTCCTAAGGCTTTAGTGAAAATATCTGCAATTTGTTTTTCAATGGTACAAAACTGGATTGAAATAAGACCCTTCTAAATATTGTAACGAAAAAGTGGTGTCTTATGTCAATGTGTTTGGTTCTCTTATGCTAAACGGGATTTTTTGCAATGTTTATAGCACTAGTATTGTCACAGAATAGGGGGACACAATCAATTTCCATACCTAAATCTTTTAATTTCTTAATCCATAGCAGCTAACCAGAGCATGATGCAGCAGCCACGTATTCTGCCTTAGCAGCTTTTATATGAGACACTTTAGGATTTGCTTAAAATCTTGCATATAATCCCACACTGAATACAATGTCTGGTCGACTAGCAGTGAGATACAAATAGGAGCCAATCATACCTCTGTATAGTTTATGCTCAACTTTATCCAGGGTGAGCTTTGTGGCTGTTGCAATAGGAGTATCACTTGCCTTCGTATCTTCCATTTTGAACTATTTGACCAATTTCTTAACATACTTCTGTTGATGGATCATGGTGCTCGTTGTTGTTTGCTTAATTTGTAGTCCTAAGAAGAATTTCAGTTCTCACATCATGCTCATCTCAAACTCACTTCCCATTAATGCAAAAAATTCTTAAGTCATTGACTCATTTGTAGCTCCAAAGATGATGTCATCCACATAAACTTATACAACCCACAAACTTTTTCCTTTGACCTTCAAGAATAGTGTGTTGTCTACTTTTCCTCTAGTGTGGCTATGTGCTAGAAGAAATCATGATAGCATACCAAGCTCTTGGAGATTGCTTGGGTCCGTAGAGAGCTTTGTCGATCTTGTAAACATACTCAGGATGTTCAACATCTTCGAAGCCTAGAGGCTACTTGACATACACTTCCTCTTTCAAGTACTCTTTTAAGAAGGCACTCTTCACATCCATTTGGCAGAGTGTGAATCCATGTGGGGTGCAAATGTTATAAGGAGCCTTATTGCTTCTAATCTTTCCACTGGGGAAAATGCGTCATTATAGTCTATCCCTTCTTCTTGATTATACCCCTAGACCACTAACCTTGCCTTATTCCGTGTGACTGTTTCTTGCTCAAGGGTTTCATCAGTGGTTCCCCATGTCTGCAAGACCTGCTCTTCACTTATTGATAGACCTAAATCATCAAGTGACTTACCTGGCTCATTTCCATTTTTAGCTACACTATTTGCTCTCATGGTATAACTGAATATGGGGTCCCCATCATTATCCTGTACCTATTTCTCATAAATAACACTGGATTCATCAAAGACAGCATGTACATTTTCTTTTATCAACATTGTTCTTTTATTAAACACCCTATATGCTTTGTTGTTATGTGCATAACCTACAAAAATTCCTTCATCACTTCGGGCATCAAACTTCCCTAGAGACTTTTTTCCATTGTTGTGAATGAAGCATGGACATCCAAAGGTTCTTAGATGAGAGATGTTAGGCTTTCTTCCATTAAGCAGTTCATAAGGAGTTTTATTCAATAGAGACCTAGTCAAGCATCTATTTATAATGTAGCAACCGGTGTTTATGGCTTCAGCCCAAAATTTTCTAGCAATATCACTAGCAATCATCATTGTTCTATCCATCTCTTGTAAAGTCCTATTCTTCCTTTCAACTACTTCATTTTGATGTGAGGTTCTAGGGGCAGAAAAGTTATGGTCAATACCATCTGTGGAACAATATTTTTCAAATTTAACATTTTTTAATTCAGTTCCATGGTCAGATCTAATTGAAGTCAATTTGTTCCCTAATGTTCTCTCTAAACTTTTTATCAAGATTATGAATGATTCATATGCCTCATCTTTAGAAGCAAGAAATAGTATCCACGTGAATTTGGTGAAACCATCAACAATAAAAAACATGTACCTCTTACTTCCCCTGCTCATTACTCTCATTGGTCTCCATAGATCTATATGAACCAGTTCGAGAGACTTGGTTGTACTGATTACCTTTTTCGATTTGAAGGATGATCTCACTTGTTTTCCCCTAGCACAAGCATTACTTAGTTGTCATCTTTGAACAAAATGTTTGGTAGACAGTCACTAAGTCTTAGGAGACTAGTTTGTTTAGTTGACCATGGCTAGCATGACCCAGCCTCTTGTGCCATAGTAAGGTGTCAAAGTCTATAACACTTAAACATTTTAGGTCATCACTAGGCATTCCCATGATATCTGCTTTGCACACATTTTATGTAGTAGGTCTGTCAGAACTGTGTTACTTGTTTTGAGATCAGCAACGTAGCTGCCTGCAGATGTAAATACTACTATATTTCCCTTATCACACAACTAAAATAATTTTAGTAGATTGTGTTGCAAACCATCTACGTGGTAAACATTGCCAATTGCATGATTCTCCGATCTGCCTATCTTCCCAATTGTTTGGCTTGCCTCTTTTTGCCTCCTTCAAACACTAACACTTCCTCCTTCTAGTGCTGAGAGTGAGCAAAAACTTTCTTTGTCTCCAGTCATGTGTCTTAAGCAACACTCTCCATGTACCAGTTATTTTTGTTTCCTTTTATCTTGACCTTAATCTCCTAAGTTTGAATCTTCGACTACCATTAACGCAGAGTGTTCCCCTTCATCTTCTGGATCCTCACTTGTGGCCCATGTTGCAACCATGGCCTTTTTGGCGTCCTTTTTTCTCTTCTCTTTAACCTTTTCCTTCTTCTTGTTCTTTTCAGATTTTTCCTTTTTCCATTCTATTTCCCATAAGGGACAATCCCTTATCAGATGATCGTTCTTGTCACACTTGTAACATCCACCATATTGCATGTTAGCACCTCTTCCCTTTCTGCAGGTGTTACTTCTGCCATTTTGTATTTCCCTTCTGCAGAATTTTCTAATGTTCTTTGCAATTAGAGCCACATTCTCTTCATCTATTTCAAAATCATCACTTTGAGCTGTTTTGAGAGCCAAAACCTTCTCTCAATTGTCTCCTCATTCTTCGAGTTTTTCATATCCATGTCATATGTCTTCAAATTTCCTATCAGTTCATCTAGAGATGTATGTTCAATGTCTTTGGCTTCCCTTATTGCGGTGACTTTCATCTTAAACGACTTGGGCAAAGTTCTCAAGACCTTCTCAATAGAGTCTTATGTGGTAGTCATATTCCCAAGTGATTTTAGTTAATTGTGGCTTCATCTTGAAATTTTCACAGTCAATCGCAAGCATAACTTTTCTGAATTTCCTGACTTAACTTGTTCCTCATGAGCATTAGCCAGTGCATCCTAGATTTGTTTGGTTGTTGTATATCCAGATATACTGTTGTACTCATCTAGTCCTAATCCACAAATCAAGACATTTTTAGCCTTAGCATTTTTCTCTAGCATCTTGTAATCACTTTCAAGATACTCGCTTTTTTCCCTATTAATGTCAGATCCATAAGTGCCCTTCTTTGTGGGGTATTTGGGACCATCAGTGATTTTATCCCAGAGTTCATAGTCTTCTGCTTGTAGATGGTCTACCATACGTACCTTCCACAAGGCGAAGTACTGCCCATTGAATAATGGTGACCTGGGAGTTGACAAACCTTCACCGTGTCAAATAGGTGGTGCAACACTCATCATGATCTTATCTTAAGGTGTTTACCTCTTTGAGGAGAACCTGCTCTAATACCACTTGTTAGCTTGCACGACCTACTTCCTATCCTAATCAATATCAAATTTTTGATACTATGCATTTTCTATGCAAGCTTCTTGCAGAATATAAATAGCAAATAAGTACCCGACTCACAAAGGCTATGAAAATAACGACCTACACCTCTATAGGATTTTCCCCAAAACTCCACAACGGTGAGCCTCTGCAAATTAAAGTTACAAATTCTATAACCGAGGAACTAACTTGTAATCGCTATCTTACTAATAAACCTCTAACTAGCAAGAACCTTTCAAGTTGACCTCCAACTTGAAGTTGAATTTACAATATTTTTATCTAATTGACAGCTTCTAATAAAGCGGATAAAGTACAACTCGATAGCCCAACCTAATATAAGTTTTCTAGACTCAAGGACTGTAAAACATAAACTCAGTTGGACAGCTTCTTCAGTCATCTTCTTGATATCTTCGTTGATCACTGAATATTCTAAAATCTCTCCTTGTGGGTGTGCAAACCTTCTTCTTGGTAAAACTTAGATATATATATAGCATTGAGTGCACAACAAGTCGGCAAACATAAAACCTTCTTCGAGGAGGCCCATGAGATATAGTAGGGTTTGTGTTGAATTGGGATTTTTTCCTTCTCTATCGGCTTCATTATCCTTGTAGGAGTTTGAAGAACATTGTTTAATTATAGCACGGAATCCTATAATCTTGACTGCTAAGTCTTTACCATAAAACTGCAAATACTAGTTGTTATAGGATTTGAGTTGGAACATGTTCTCAAACCAGTTTCAGCTACTTGGTTTGTCGGCCTCTGAATCTCTACACTATCTGAGATGGAACATGTTCACGAACCTGTTTCATCATCCCCTTCTCGTTCATTCCTCTGATTCTATCTTGAGCCTGATTTTGTGATGAATGATGGAACATGTTGACAGACTTGTTTCATTGCATCATGCTCTTTGCTCTATGTTTGTATTCTCTTCACTCATTTTTTTGTGATAGAACATGTTAGGTAACCTAGTTCATTTACCATGTGTTTGTGTTTTGTCAATCATCAAAACTTATGCATGCCAATACTTGTCATTTGATGGCCTTTTAGACCTCGTACGTGATGTCAAACTCACTTAGAAGCATTTTCCACTTAGCCAATTTCTGTATGGGCATGGGTTGGCGAAAGATATACATTAGTGGATCCAATTTGGAGATACGATGGGCAGTATACGACGATACGTAGTACCTTAACTTTTGGTCTACCCATCTCAAGGCACAATATTTTTTCTCTACCAGAGTGTATCGTGCTTTGCAGGCCATGAACTTCTTGCTCAAATTATAAATACCATGTGCCTTCTTTCATGTTTTAACGTATTGTCCTAACACGCATCCGAAAGCATTATCTGATACCTCCAGGTATAGCAGTAGTGGACTTCTTGATCTAGGAGAAACTATGATCGGTGGGTTGGAAAGATACTTCTTGATAGTGCCAAATGCTTTCTAGCACTCTTCAGTCCAATTTTGTCCGCGCGTCCTTCTGCAGCAATTTGAGTATAAGTTCAACGATTATCGTAGATTGAGCTATGAATCGAGTAATTCAACTTTCCTAAAAAGTTCATGACCTCTTTCTTGGTTTTTTGACTGGAGCAACTTTTGTATGGCTTTGATTTTTGATGGGTCTAGCTCTTTGCCCCTTCGACTGACTATGAACCCAAGTAATTTTTTGGAGGCACTCCAAACGCGCACTTGATCGAGTTTATCTTAAGATTAGACTTTTGGTGCCTGTCGAAGAACTTCAGAGCTTTCTCTTGATTTAACAATCACATTATCCACGTAAACCTTAATTTTCATATGGACCATGTCGTGGAAAATAGTGGTCATGGCTCTTATGTAAGTAGCGCAGGCGTTTTTTAGGCCAAAGAGTATTACCCAGTAATGGTATATTCCCTATGGTGTGATGAAAGCTGTCATTATTGCGTCCTCTTCACTCTTGAAGATCTGATGGTATCTTGCAAAGCAGTCCACAAACTATTGTAGTTCGTGTTTCGCACAATTGTCGATGAGTATATGAATGTTTGGGAGTGGGAAATTATCCTTGGGACTAGATTTGTTGAGATCTAGGTAATCCACACATATTTGGATCTTTCTATCCTTCTTCGCTATCGGCACAATGTTGGCCAACAATGTCGGATACAAAGTCACTTCTATTACTCCAGATTTGATTTGGTTTTCAACCTCATCTTTGATTCGGATACTCAAATCTTGCTTGAATTGCCTGGTTTTTTATTTTGCCAGGGAGAAACCTGGATTGATAGGTCATATGTGGGCCACAACTTTGGATTTAATATATAAACATAATAAGGTAACTGCGGATGATTGAACCCTTGAGGTTGAGCCATGAACACATCTTCAGTGAGATCACCATGTAAAATGGCATTTTGGACATCTAATTGACGCAATGGCCAATGTTGCGAGACTACTAAGGAGAGAATGATACTAATTTCCATAGGTTTCACAACTGGGTTAAATGTTTCATAGAGAAGTCGTAGCCCTCAACCTAGTGAAAAATGTTTTCTACAAAGCAGCTTTATACCTTTCAATTACCCTGGCAGAATTTTGTTTAATCCGAAACACCCATTTGCAGCCTAACACATTCATGGACGATGACGGAGGAAAAAAAGACCAAGTATTTGTTACGCCTCTCTTTTTCATCGTAAGAAAGTCTCTGGTTTCTTAGTTGTGTATACCCTTAGCACGGAGATTCGTACCGAGTGTATGACTTATAAGTGTCTTGCCTCGCGTATACCGAAGTACAAGTATATGTTCCTTACTATACGATAGGATTAGAAGTTAAACGAATCGAATCGAAACGAATCGGAGCAACTCAGGGAACCAGGAAACCAGTCCACTTTGACGGTGCAAAGGGACGGTCCGTTGACATGTCGACATGGCGTCCTTTCCTGCCGTCGACATGCCGAGGCCCTTGAATCTTGGGTTGTAGAACGACAGCGCAAGTCGACGGTCATTGACGTGTTGACGAGCCGTCCACCCGAAGGCACCCGGAATCACATTTTCCTACTTATTTTTATATTTCCCCAACCAGATATAAACCCTAAAATATTCCTCTCAACATTTCCCAACATATTAGTGAAGGTTTAGCAAGATCCGAGCCTCGTGAACCCGAACTAATGAAGGGAAAGTTGTTCCTAGGGTTCTATTGAAGTTGTTGAGCGTACGAGTTGGACTTGAAGTTTGATTTTGGAGTTCTAGTTCCTTCAAGGTATATATATGATTCTTATCTTTGTTATTGAGTTGATTACCAAGAGTTTTAGAAATTTAAAGTGTACAAAGCATAGTTATAAAAGTGGTAAGTTAATTAAGTTTGAGTTGAGGTTAGGGGCTGTTTTGGGATGTAATTGATTATACTTTGATACGTACGTTTGGGTTTTTTGTTTTTGATGTTTTTACTGATGTTTGGGTTGAATTGTAAATGGAGGGATTGTTAAGTTTAAAGAGGACATGCTGTCCGAATTTCGTTAAGTTATAGACTAATTTAAATGTTGGAATATAAGTGTTCTACACTAATAGTTGGAAAACGTGGTATGTAGATTCATCAAGCTCGGGACATTAGCATAGTTAGCTTGAGAAGCGGATAAGGTAAGTTAAGGATAACCCTTTTATTCTTTTTGCATGATCTTTATGATATGAACGAAAGAACTAGACGAGCGAGTTCCAAAGACTCTATTCTTAGATAGTGTAGGGATATTCGTATCCTTGGCCTCCTATGTTTCATGTCTATAGCTTCCAAAGATTCAGTACACTGACGTACTAGCTTCTTATGTTACCCTGAGGAGTTTAGAGTATCCTTTTACGAGTCTTTCATGCATTATATATATGTACAACTATTTTCTGACACCGTGATGTGCTATAGTTGGTCGGGCAGGCACATAGATGTGCACACCACTGCAGCGGGCAGATTATGAGATTACCCCGGACACAGGATGACATGAGATATGGATCGGGCTGTACGTTCCACAGCACTAGCAGTTATACTATGATATAAGTATATGATTTTTAAAAGAAGTATGCATATCATACGCCGCAGAGGCACTTTCAGTTATACAGAGTACACAAACACTGTCAGATAATTGGATTAGCTCTCATGGTTTAGATATCCTTCATGGTTCTTATGTATATGTTATTCTTATGCCTTACATACTCGGTACATTATTCGTACAGACTCCCATATTGCTGCGTTAATGCCCGCATGTTCAGGTAGATACAGAGGCGGTCCAGCTCTGTAGGACTCCCACCCAGCAGTAGTCAGTGCGCTCCACTTGGTTCGGAGCTGTAGCCCATTTTTGGTATGCTATTTTTGACATGTATATATCAGTATGACGGGGCCCTATCCCGTCATTTCTACAGCTTTGTACTCCATTAGAGTTCTGTAGATAGTTGTATATACATGGTATGTCATGTTGCCTTGTCAACTCTTATTTTATTGTACAACATATGTAACAGCCTAGTCGGCTTGCACTGTTATTCTCGGTATATATCTACAAGTGGTTGTGAGTTCTTGATATAGAATTCATGGTGTTGTTCTTACAGAGTTAGTATGGTTCAGTTATAAGTCATTTATGGGCCACTCCGTTGTGCAGTGAGATCCAGGTACGAGTATAAGCGTGTCTGGCCGATGGAAGTCAGACACTCGTCATGACTCATTGATTTGGGTCATGATAAAAGTGGTATCAGTGCAGTTCTGTCCTAGGGTTGTCTACAGGACGTGTCCAGTAGAGTCTTGTTTATGGGTGTGTTGTGCACCACACTTATAGGCATGAGGCTGGAGGACATTTAGGATGTTGTCATTTTTTCTATCTTAGATCGTGCAATAGAGCCGTGTAGTAAGAGTTCACCTTTTAATAACTTTTTATGATATTAGCTATACCTCCGAAGAAAGCTACACTGCCCTAAAGGGCAAGAGAGTGACTAGAGGAGCTACTAGCCGTACTCCGCGAATTATCAGGGCCCGAGGTAAGTCTCGGAATAAGACCTTATCTCAGACTTTGCATACCCCGCCTGAATCAGAGGAGCTTAGAGGGATGCCAGCCCCAGCTCCAGCACCTGCCACAGTGACTCCAGTTCCTCAGCCAGATGCACTGGGTCAGGATATACAGGATGCTATACATATGTTGACTAGATTGGTATCCACTCAGGCTCAGCGTCAGGGAATTGGTGTTGATCAGGCAGATCGAGCTATTAGTGCGAGGGTAAAAACAATTCTTGGTTTAGATCCCCCAGAATTCTTCGATTTGAGACATAATATGGACCCCCAAGACTTTATTGATATCATACAGAGGACTTTGAGGGTCATGCATGCTAATGAGGTCGGGTCAGTGGAGATGGCTTCTTATAGGCTCCGTGCTATAGCAGTGCAGTGGTACCAGACGTGGGAGCTATCGAGGGGAGAGGATGCCCCTCCAGCAATTTGGCAGGAGTTTTCAGAGGCCTTTATTCACCATTATTTGCCGCCAGAGGTTCCACGGGCCCAAGCAGATAGGTTCTTGCTTATTCAGGACGGCGAATGAGTGTTCGAGAGTATAGTGTGCTTTTTTGATTCATTGGCTAGCTATGCCCCAGCTGTTGTGGCTGAGATGGAGGATCGAGTTCATTATTTTGTGATCGGTTTAGGGCCACTTCTTATTGATGAGTGTACCATAGCTGTGTTGCAACCAGGTATATATATTTCTCGCATACAAGCGTATGCACAGAATCTGGAGCCGTAAGCATCAGTAGAAGACAGAGCGTGAGCGTGACCGAGGCCATGGCAAGAGAGCTAGATATTTAGATATTGTTGGAGAGTTTAGCGAAGGACAGAGGCAGCACTATTCTCGGTATCCATCCCATTCAGCGACGAGTGCACCTCCGCGATTTTCAGGTTAGAGATTTGACCGGTCCTTTTAATCCGGAGTGGGTCAGAGTTTCAGAGCTTTGGGTTCTCATGATAGACATGAGTTGAGCCAGATGAGACCACCTTTACCACGGTGTGCCCAGTGTGGTAGACTACACGCTGGACAATGTCGATTGGGGTCAGACGCTTGTTATGCTTGTGGCCAGCCAGGTCATGTGATAAGGGTGTGTCCGTCCAGGGGTTGTGCAGGTATAGTTCAGGCTACAGGTTTCGTAGCTGGTTCTTCTTCATTTGTACGCCCTTCAGGGCAAGGTTATCAGACACCAGCAGGATGTGGTAGAGGAAAAGGTGGAGCATTTACCTCGAGCGATCCTCAGAACCACATCTATGCATTAGCCGGTCGACAGGATCGTAAGTCATCTCCTGATGTTGTTATAGGTATATTGTCAGTTTCCTTCTATGGTGTATATGCATTGATTGACCCAAGTTCTACTTTGTCATATGTTACTCCGTTTGTTGCTAGTAAATTTGGGATAGAGCCCGAGTGGATTAAACCTTTTGAGGTGTCTACGCCAGTTGGTGACCCAGTCATAACTAGGGAAGTATGTCGAGGTTGTGTAGTTATTATGTGTAATTGTCATACCGTAGCAGATTTAAATGAGCTAGATATGATCAATTTTGATGTTATTATGGGTATGGATTGGTTGGATTCCTGCTATGCTAATGTTGAGTATAGAACAAAAGTGGTTCAGTTCCAGTTTCCAGACGAGCCAGTCTTAGAGTGGAAGGGTAATGCTGCTTCGCCAAGGGGTACGTTTATTTCCTACCTTAAGGAAAGTAAGATGATCAGAGAAGGGTATATTTATCACCTGGTTCGGGTTCAGGATGTGCAGGCGGAGTCACCGACCCTTCAGTCTATTCCTGTGGTTAATGAGTTCCCAAAGGTGTTTCCAGATGAGCTTCCAGGCATTCCTCCAGAGCAGGAGATTGATTTCACCATTGATCTACTACCAGATACTCAGCAAATACCATTCCTCCTTATAGAATGGCACCTGCAGAATTGATAGAATTGAAGGAACAACTGAGGGATCTACTTAAGAAGGGCTTTATTTGACCCAGTACATCACCGTGGGGAGCGCCGGTATTATTTGTAGGAATGAAGGATGGCTCTTTGCGAATGGGTATTGATTACATGCAATTGAATAAGGTGACTATAAATAATAGGTATCAACTTCCGAGGATTGATGACTTATTTGATTAGTTACAAGGTGCCAAATACTTTTTGAAGATAGACTTGAGATCAGGGTATCATCAGGTTAGAATGAAGGAGGAAGACATTCAAAAGATGGCATTCAGAACTAGATATGGGCACTATGAATTTCGTGTAATGTCATTCAGGTTAACTAATGCTCCAGCTGTATTTATGGACCTGATGAACCGTGTATTCAGACCTTTTCTAGATCTGTTCGTGATTGTATTTATAGATGATATTTTGGTTTATTCACCATCAGAGGGTGAGCATGCCGATCATTTATGTGAGGTGCTTAGAGTTCTTCGGGATAGAGAGTTTTATGCGAAATTTCCTAAGTGTGAGTTCTGGTTAAACTCTGTGTCTTTTCTTGGTCACATCATTTCAGATGAAGGCATTAGAGTGAATACTCAGAAGATTGAGGCTGTAAGGAATTGGCCAAGACCCACGACACCAAAAGAGATACGTAGTTTCTTGGGTCTGGCAGGGTATTATAGGCGGTTCGTAGAGGATTTTTCTTCTCTTTTAGCCCCACTAACAAAGCTTACTCAAAAATCTGCTAAGTTTCACTAGACAGATGTATGTGAGCGAAAGTTTTAGATATTAAAGGACAAGTTGACCTCAACACCTGTCTTGACTCTTCCAGAGGGAACAAATGGCTATGTGATATATTGTGGTGCTTCAGGTATTGGATTGGGATGTGTATTGATGCAACATGGCAAAGTTGTTGCTTATGCTTCTAGACAACTGAGGAAACACGAGAAGAATTATCCAACCCATGATCTTGAGTTAGCGGTAGTGATCCATGCTTTGAAAATGTGGAGGCACTAGCTATATAGTGTTCATGTTGATATTTATACTGATCATAAGAGCCTCCAGTACATCTTTAAGTAGAAGGACTTAAACTTACATCAAAGGCGATGACTAGAGTTGCTAAAAGATTATAATGTTGATATTCTTAACCATCCTGTGAAGGCCAATATAGTAGCCGATGGTCTTAGTCGTAAGTCCATGGGTAGTTTATCACATGTGCATCCAGAGAAAAGAGAGATAGTCTGTGAAGTTTGTCAGCTAGCCAGTCTTGGAGTTCGATTGGTAGACTCAGGTGATACAGGAGTTACTGTCCAGGATACAGCGATGTCATCTTTGGTAGCTGAGATAAAAGAGCGTCCGTACGAGGATCCTATTTTAGTCCATTATCGAGATACGGTTTCTCAAACTCTCCATTATCCTAATTAAAAGAGATTGAGTATTCAGGTATCGAGATAGATTATGTGTTCCTAATATTGCAGGGCTTCGTTGGCAAGTTATGGGGGAAGCCCATTATTCTCGCTATTCTATTCATCCGGGCACAACAAAAATGTACCATGATATGAAGGAAGTTTATTGGTGGGATGGTATGAAGAAAGATATAGCAGAATTTGTTGCTCAGTATCCGAATTATCTTTAAGTTAAGATAGAGCACCAAAAACCTGGAGGTTTATTGTAGGCTATTGAGATTCCGACATGTAAGTGGGAGGTAATTAATATGGACTTCCTTACAGGTTTGCCCCGTACTAAGCATAAGTATGATTCAATATGGGTTATAGTCAACAAACTTACAAAGTCAGCCCACTTCCTACCTGTCAGAACTACTTATTCAGCTGAAGATTATGCGAAGCTCTACCTTAGAGAGATTGTACAACTTCATGGGGCTCCTACAACCGTTATTTCAGATAGAGGAGCGCAGTTCACAGCTAAATTTTGGAGATCTTTCCAGAACGGATTGGGGACTCAAGTGAGTCTTAGTACTGCATTTCATCAGCAGACAGAGGAAGAAGCTGAGCGTACTATACAGACACTTGAGGATATGCTAAGGGCTTGTGTAATTGATTTCCGAGGTAGCTGGGATCATTATTTTCCTCTTATTGAGTTTGCATATAACAGCAGTTACCATTCCAGTATTCAGATGGCTCCTGATGAAGCTTTATATGGGCGGAGATGTTGATCACCCATAGGTTGGTTTGATGTTGGATAGAATCAGCTAGTAAGCCTAGACTTAATACAACAAGCGGTTGACAAAGTGAAAGTGATTCAAGAATGGTTACTAGCGACACAGAATCTACAGAAATCCTATGTAGATAATCGGCGACGTAAGTTAGAGTTAGAGATAGGCGATTGGGTTTTCCTGAAGATCTCTCCTATGAAGGGAGTGCTGAGATTTGGTAAGAAGGGTAAGTTAAGCGCTCGATACATTGGGCCATATAGGATCATTCGTACAGTGGGTAAGGTAGCACATGAATTAGAGATACCTTCTGATCTGGAGTCTGTACATCCAATATTCCATGTGTCCATGCTCCATAAGTGTATAGGAGATCCCTCAAGAGTTTTACCAGTAGATGACATCCAGGTGACTGAGCAGTTAGCATACGAGGATACCCCTATGGCTATATTGGATAGACAAGTCCATCGGCTGCGAACTAAGGATGTGGCTTCCGTTAAAGTACTCTACAGGAATAATAATGTCGACAGAATGACTTGGGAAGCTGAAGAAAAGATGAAGACTAAGTCTCCACACTTGTTTCCGTTGTCCCAAAAGGCCCAATTTGAGACATCATCATACCCATGCATTGGATTATTTATAGCTATTGTGATTGGTCGTGTGAGGCCATAATATTGCATATTTTAGCATGTGGCCCTGTATGGCATTGTTTTGGGTTGCTGTGTGCATGTTGGATGGGTATAGTTACAGGGCAGACTCTGCCAAAATTTTTATAACTCGTGACTTGTATGAACATTCGAGGACGAATGTTTCTAAGGGGGGAGAATGTTACGCCTCTCGTTTTCGTCGTAAGAAAGTATATGGAATCCTAGTTGTGTATACCCTTAGCGTAGATATTCGTACCAATTTTACGAGATATTAAGTGTCTTGCCTCGCGTATACCGAAATACAAGTATATGTTCCTTACTATACGATAGGATTAGAAGTTAAAAGAATCGAATCGAAACAAATCAGAGCAACTCAGGGAACTAGAAAACCAGTCCACTTTGACGATGCAAAAGGATAGTCCGTTGACATGTCGACGTGGCATCCTTTCCCGCCGTCGACATGCTGAGGCCCCTGAATCTTGGGTGGCAGAACAACAGCGCAAGTCGACGGTCGTCGACGTGTTGACGAGCCATCGATCCGGAGGCGCTGGAACTTTTGTTCCACTTATATATAGCCAACTCACGTTTTCCTCCTCATTTTTAAATTTCCTGAACTAGATATAAACCCTAAAATATTCCTCCCAACATTTCCCAACATATTAGTGAAGTTTTAGCAAGATCCGAGCCTCGTGAACCCGAACTAGTGAAGTGAAAGTTGTTCATAGGATACTATTGAAGTTGTTGAGCTTAAGAGTTGGACTTGAAGTTTTATTTTGGAGTTCTAGTTCCTTCAAGGTATGTATATTATTCTTATCTTTGTTATTGAGTTGATTACCAAGAGTTTTAGTAATTTAAAGTGAAGAAAGCATGGTTATGAAAGCGGTAAGTTAATTGAGTTTTAGTTGAGATTAGGGGTTGTTTTGGGAGATGTGTTAGGATGGAATTTATTATAGTTTGGTATGTACGTATTTGTTTTGTTGTTGTTGATGTTTGGGTTGAATTGGAAATTGAGGGATTGTTAAGTTTACAGAGGAGATGTTGTCCGAATTTCGTTAAGTTATAGACTAATTTAAAGGTTGGAATATAAACGTTCTAGACTAATAGTTGGCAAACTTGGTCTTGTGTGTAGTTTGATCAAGCCCGAGACATAAGCATAGAAAGCTTGAGAGGTGGATAAGGTATGTTAAGGCTAACCCTTTTATTCTGTTGGCTTGATCTTTATGATACGAACGAAAGAAGTAGATGAGCGAGTTCCAAAAACTCTATTCTTAGATAGTGTAGGAATATTCATATCCTTGGCCTCCTATGTTTCATGTCTATATCTTCCAGAGATTCACTACACTGACATACTAGCTTCTTATGTTACCCCGAGGAGTTCAGAGTATCCTCTTACGAGTCTTTCATGCATTATATATATGTACAACTATTTTCTTACAACGCACCGCACTATAGTTAGCCGGGCAGGCACGTAGATGTGCACACCACTACAGTGGGCAGATTATGACATTACCTTGGACGCGGGCTGACATGAGATATGGATCGGGTTGTACGTTCCACAACACTAGTAGTTATACTATGATATAAGTATATGATTTTGAGAAGAAGTATGCATATCATACACCGCAGAGGCACTTTCAGTTATACAGTGTACACAGACACTCTCAGATAAATGGATTAGCTCTCATGTTTCAGATATCCTTCATGGTTCTCATGTATATGTTGTACTTATGCCTTACATACTCGGTACATTATTCGTACTGACTCCCCTATTTCTCAGGGGGCTGTGTTAATGCCCGCAGATTCAGGTAGACATAAAGGTCGTCCGGCTCAGTAGGACTCCCACCCAGCAGTAGTTTTTGGTATGGTATTTTTGACATGTATTGTCACACCCTGACCTTACTAGGGTGTGATGGGCACCCGTCCCCATATTAGGAGCCGACCGAACCCGCTGACATCAATAAGAAATGAAAAACATAGTAAAACTTTCAGAACTTTTCTTTTTATTGTACTCAATTCAATTAAAATCTATCATCACATGAATCTCGGGACATGGAACATAATAACATATCGGCTGGTAGAGCCGCTTACAATACCGACACTCTATGCACACGACTCTGTCTGCAAAGTCTCTAACTTCGAACAAGACATCATAACATAGTACTCTGACTCGGCAGCACTCCAGGACAAGTGGAGTCTACCATCTCCGCTGGAACGTCTTCTATACTAGCTTCAGCTCATCTGGGTGTACCTTGGCGGCATGAAACGCAGCCCCCGAAGAAAGAGGGGTCAGTACGAGCAATGTACTGAGTATGTAAGGCAAGAATAATAACATATGAGGAACACATAGCATGGATAATGACACAAAGGAAATATAGAGCTTATGATGAGATGAAGGAGTAACCTGTACGTATGAATGCCTTTTGGCGGTACCATGCATGCTTAGTGCTGCGGAACGTGCAGCCCGATCCATACATATCATATTTTACTTCCTTTGAAAACATTTCTTTTCATATATATAAAAAATAGAACATGTCATAGCGCCGAACAACGTCGGCTCGCCCACATAGCGCCGAATACGTCGGCTCGCCCATATATGTCCCGCGTCCGGGATGAATACGCCAGCTGACCAGGTGGCAATGCGTCTTATAGCGCAACATATCTCCCTCCCCCCCCCCCCCCCCCCCCCATATACATATACATATGTCCCTTTTCCCCCATATTCCCCATATACATATACATATAACAGCATGCATGAGAGCCCAAAGAAAGTCGTGTATCTATCGGAGTGACGTAAGGTCGGTAACCTCCGAATATATTATGGAACAATCATCATGACTTTGTCTCACCTTGAAGGAACGATTACCATAAGATGAGACTAGCAACGAATAACAGTGTTAAGAGGACATAGAATAAGATCATAACCATGTTTTGAGTTAATCCGAGTTAGTATGAAAAAGTTATGGACGTTTGAAGTACAGAACTTTCTACGAACTTTTCACAAGCCATTTTTGAAAAATCAAGCAATGATCATATCAAGTACCTTTCAAACATGAAACCATTCTTATCATAGCCATCATAGAAATATTCTCATCCTCGACATCATCAATGCCGTTGTACAACATATCCATCGTTATTGTCATAAAAGCTTATAATACCATAAACCTTTGATTTGGAAAAATACGGACATTTTGGAAAACATTGACGGATTATTGGGAAAGAATCATGCCTTGAAATCATAAACACCTAATTTTTGAAAACAAGGAGAATATGGAAGCAACTATGCAATCATAACATCAGTATCATGCCTTTGAAAGAAAGGGACAAGCCTTAGCATACCTGTTCCGCGTCCTATTAGCTACGCTTGATCGTCCAAGCTCGCTATCGCTAGTCTACCTTCAAGAATATTGACAAAATCATTAGATTCATCACCATATACTTGGCTTAATTCTTCAAATAAATTCATTTATAGTCTGCCGAAATTTCGGCAGCATCTCCCCTGTAAATACACCATCCCCGAGAATCTAACTCGGCTCAAATCATCAATCAATCAATCCGAGAATTTAACTCGGCCAAACTATCAACAACAATACCATCAATCATACCAACAACATCAAAAATCAATTCAAGACGCATTCTAATATTAACAACCTTTGTCATACAATTCAATGACATTCATTTATATTCAATTCAATTCATATAATATTCAAAACGATTCAATCAACATACTACTTCATCCAACACCTTCCAAATTCAACAAGAACAATAACAACTTAATTCCTTCTTTCAAATTCAATCACCACAACCCAACTTACAATCTTCCAAACAATTGTCTCACTTCCAAGTTCATGAATTCCACCAACATTTTACATTAACAGCTTCATCCATACAAATATAAGAATTCATGCTAGTGTCACATTAACTTCCACCACGAATCCACAACGATTACAACTTCATTTCAAGCCATTAAATCCTCATTTTACATCATGGAATCCACAACACAACAATTAAACTACTAAATAAAATCAATTCATTTTCTCTACACAATGCAACTACATTCGGCCATACCACACACATGCACATTTCATGAACTTCATCCATTTCCACATGCTACAACATACATAAATTATCTATAACACATGTAAAAGAAGATTGAACCTTACCTTTCTCCACTTGTCTTTTTACTTAGCTAGGGTTGGTAAATCACCCAAATAAATGCTTGGGTTGCTCCAACAATCACTCCATGTTAAAACGGACCTTCCATTTGGTGGAAATACTAGAAGAGAATATTTTTTTGATCAAGAATTCAAGGAGCTAATTTTCCATAGTCTTGGCCGAATGGCCCTCCTAGTTTTCCTTCTTTGTTTTCTTTCTTTCTCAAAATTTCTTGAATTAAAATGATGACCTCTCATATATATATATATATATATATATTTCTTCCACCAACACAAGGTGGACACATGTCCCTTCTCTTGAATTTTCTAAACATAAAGATGAATACTTGAGTCTTGCCATGTAAGCTTTGGTCCCTATATCTTATTATTATTTTTTCCACCATGTACCTATATATACACTTAGGCCCCTTAAGTAAGAATGTGGACACATGGCCATGGGTGGGACCCACATACACCAACACACCACACGGCCAAGCCCTTCAAGAACCTTCAAGAAATTTTTGTGAAATTCCCATTTTGCCCCTAGCCTTCCGCAATATTACCATGGGCCATTTTGTGAGTTTCCCTTTTTGACCTTAGCCTTTTCTCAATATTTCCATACTAATAATGTTCATAAATAATATTCATAACCAACTTGCACATTAAAATAATTTTGGAAGGTGGTCCTGCCCCTTAACCTACCACAACAACTTGGAAATATCCAAACATATAAAATACGGGATATAACATCCTCCCCCGCTTTAGAACATTCGTCCTCGAATGTTCAACTGATCTTATGGGGTGTCATAATACTTCGGGAGGGTCCCCTTTATAGTCATTCTTGTCTTATGCCCATTCCTTATCTTTCACCCTACTTTCTTTACAATCAAACATCTCGGTCTTTACATGAATCCTTATTCCATATCATAGTTTCTAATCCACTGCGCCAACTCCTTATCCTTGTCCTTCCCAGGTCACCTCTTCTCTGTTATTGTTTCGTCCCTACACCTTTACAAAAGCCATGTCTTTGGCATGAAATTTTTCACTTGACGATCCAATATGGCCACAGGCTGTTCCTCGCTCTCACATTTCTTGTCATAAGTATGCTTGTCTTGATTCCTTTGTACTGGCGCTCGTTTCGTCCATCGTTATTCCTTATCGGTTCTTCGGTGTGGATTCCTTATGAATATGGTTGGGCATTGCTTCACGTTAGCAGTTCATATAATTCCCCTTAGGTCTAATATAATATGTTCTCTCCCCCTTTTAAGGTGCTCCTTACGCGCCAACAACCCTCGAGTACCTTCGTTTACGACAATTGCCTTATTCCTCATCTTTTTTCATTCTGCGCCTATATCATCATTCTTGTCAACATCCCCATATCTTCCTATCCACTATTAGTCCCTTCACTTGCTTAGCTCACTTGCTTGTAATTCTTCTTTAACTATGTGTTTGTGTTGTAGCTGTGCATCCCGCTACTTTTGTTCTTAGCACAGAATCCTTACAATTTTCTTTCTCCCTATCCTTGTTCATCGAATCTTTAATTACATTAATATAGTTACACATTTATTCTCTCATAGATCTCTCACCTCAACATCATCGCAAGCCTAAGCTTTCTTTCTCTTACTTCACATTCCCCTATCCTAGTCACTATTCCTTTTGCCCCACTTATCGAAATCGGTTCTCGAACCTCATACACTCCTCTCTTGTTTCCTTTTACCACACTCTATCCCTTCTCACATGGATACTTTGAGTTCTTACCCAAATAGTCTCGTTCTTTGCCGGTAGTTTCTCTCGGGAGCTTCACCCACTGAGGTTTCTTACCCTTCACCTTCTTCCGACACTTTGATCTCTTTGTCTCCCATCTACTCACTCTCTTTCTTTTTTGAATATCGCTGTATTTGAGTTTTCCAATCTTAACCTGTAGTGAAAATGACGTCAATTTACCTTGTAACACTTATACCATTTATTTTTGCCATCCCTCGAACTTCGGTACCCTTGCGTGATCAATGCCTTTCTTACCGTAGCGCCGGTTGCTGGAACTCACATGTCCACCGATACAATCATATGTGGGATATCCTACGCATTCATATATATATATATATATCAACTAGCCCACAAGTTACTTCCATACGCTATTCAAGCCTATCCTAATTCCCGAGCTGTGACGCACTCTCTGTCTCTTCACCGATCTAGTCTGCCTCGTCCTACGCGTCTTTCTATGGTCTCCAACCATCCCATATACTCTAGTTCCCCTTAGGCTACTCTAGCTTCTTATGTCTCAATTTATAGAACTTTTAGTTCATTTCCCAGGGGGTCACCCATCCTAAAATTGCTCCTACTTCAGCACACTTAACCTTGAAACTTTGATAGAATCTGGTGCCTTAATGCTGATATAATCGTGTCCGCTTCGTCGCATGACCTTTATTACATAATCTGGAGCGAGTCGAGATCTTACAGATCCCGAGACATTTTCATAACACGCCCTTTCTTTTACAATTACTGTTTTACCCCTTTCGATTCCCAATGTTCACCTTTCGCTTACGTGCATAACTATCTTTCGTCCTGGATTCCCAGATTCCCGATGGTAGTGAGCGCACCTTCATCGCCATGCTAAATCCATAACCTTCTGAAATGACGCATCTCACTTATTGCCTATTGACAGTATTTCCTGTCCTCGCTTCTTCCTGTTAGGCGTATCCATTCTGGCAAAACCTCCTTTACCATTCTTACTTTTTAAAATATATACGTAGCAAATATCGACAATACCTCACAGAACATACGGCTATATGACACATTTCAACCATCCAGTGCGTCCAGTTTCAGATAACAGAACAAGTATCCAGACTTACCTCTGTGACTTGCCATATCGTCACTCGCCTTCTTCCGTCGATACTAGGCGTATGCGGAAATCAACGGTTAGTATAAGGAATCTTATTTCTTATGACTTGGCTCTATCGCACGATCTAAGACAGAAAGAAGGTCAACAATCCCTAGATGACCCGCAGCCTCCTGTTAATAAATGTGGCCGGCTTCACACCCATAAACAGGACTCTACTGGACACGACTTTGCAGACAACCCCTAGGACGACCTGCTCTGATACCACTTTGTCACACCCCGACCTTACTAGGGTGTGATGGGCACCCGTCCCCATATTCGGAGCCGAGCGAACCCGCTGACTCTTATTACATACTTAATCCCTGTAGACCCTTACATCAATAAGAAATGAAAAACATAGTAAAGCTTTCAGAACTTTTCTTTTTATTGTACTCAATTCAATTAAAATCTATCATCACATGAATCTCGGGACATGGAACATAATAACATATAGGCTGGTGGAGCCGCTTACAATACCGACACTCTATGCACACGACTCTGTCTGCAAAATCTCTAACTTCGAACAAGACATCATAACATAGTACTCTGACTCGGCAGCACTCCAGGACAAGTGGAGTCTACCATCTCCGCTGGAACGTCTTCTATACTAGCTTCAGCTCATCTGGGTGTACCTGCGCGGCATGAAACGCAGCCCCCGAAGAAAGAGGGGTCAGTACGAGCAATGTACTGAGTATGTAAGGCAAGAATAATAACATATGAGGAACACATAGCATGGATAATGACACAAAGGAAATATAGAGCATATGATGAGATGAAGGAGTAACCTGTACGTATGAATGCCTTTTGGCGGTACCATGCATGCTTAGTGCTGCGGAACGTGCAGCCCGATCCATACATATCATATTTTACTTCCTTTGAAAACATTTCTTTTCATATATATAGAAAATAGAACATGTCATAGCGCCGAACAACGCCAGCTCGCCCACATAGCGCCGAATACGTCGGCTCGCCCATATATGTCCCGCGTCCGGGCATCCCGCATCCGGGATGAATACGCCAGCTGACCAGGTGGCAATGCGTCTTATAGCGCAACATATCTCCCTCCCCCCCCCCCCCCTTTATACATATACATATGTCCCTTTTCCCGCATATTCCCCATATACATATACATATAACAGCATGCATGAGAGCCCAAAGAAAGTCGTGTATCTATCGGAGTGACGTAAGGTCGGTAACCTCCGAATATATTATGGAACAATCATCATGACTTTGTCTCACCTTGAAGGAACGATTACCATAAGATGAGACTAGGAGCCCGTTTGGATTGGCTTATAAGTTAGCTTATAAGCTGTTTTCAGCTTTTTTGAGTGTTTGGCTGGCCAGCTTAAAGTCATTTTATGCTTAAAATAAGCTCAAAAAAATAATTGGACCCATTTGACTTAGTTTATCTAAAGCAGCTTATAAGCTGAAAACAACTTATAAGCCAAAAAAAATAAGTTGGACTACCTCAACTTATTTTTTTCAGCTTATAAGCTGCAAACAGCTTTAAGCTGTAAGCCAATCCAAACGGGCTCTAGCAACGAATAACAGCGTTAAGAGGACATAGAATAAGATCATAACCATGTTTTGAGTTAATCCGAGTTAGTATGAAAAAGTTATGGACGTTTGAAGTACAAAACTTTCTACGAACTTTTCAGAAGCCATTTTTTGAAAATCAAGCAATGATCATATCAAGTACCTTTCAAACATGAAACCATTCTTATCATAGCCATCATAGAAATATTCTCATCCTCGACATCATCAATGCCGTTGTAAAACATATCCATCGTTATTGTCATAAAAGCTTACAATACCATAAACCTTTGTTTTGGAAAAATACGGACATTTTGGAAAACATTGACGGATTATTGGGAAAGAATCATGCCTTGAAATCATAAACACCTAATTTTTGAAAACAAGGAGAATATGGAAGCAACTATGCAATCATAACATCAGGATCATGCCTTTGAAAAAAAGGGACAAGCCTTAACTTACCTGTTCCGCGTCCTATTAGCTACGCTTGATCGTCCAAGCTCGCTATCGCTAGTCTACCTTCAAGAAGATTGACGCAATCATTAGATTCATCACCATATACTTGTCTTAATTCTTCAAATAAATTCATTTATAGTCTGCCGAAATTTCGGCAGCATCTCCCCTGTAAATACACCATCCCCGAGAATCTAACTCGGCCCAAATCATCAATCAATCAATCCGAGAATTTAACTCGGCCAAACTATCAACAACAATACCATCAATCATACCAACAACATCAAAAATCAATTCAAGACGCATTCTAATATTAACAACCTTTGTCATACAATTCAATGACATTCATTTATATTCAATTCAATTCATATAATATTCAAAACGATTCAATCAACATACTACTTCATCCAACACCTTCCAAATTTAACAAGAATAATAACAACTTAATTACTTCTTTCAAATTCAATCACCACAACCCAACTGACAATCTTCTAAACAATTGTCTCACTTCCAAGTTCATGAATTCCACCAACATTTTACATTAACAACTTCATCCATACAAATATAAGAATTCATGCTAGTGTCACATTAACTTCCACCACGACGCCACAACGATTACAACTTCATTTCAAGCCATTAAATCCTCATTTTACATCATGGAATCCACAACACAACAATTAAACTACTAAATAAAATCAATTCACTTTCTCTACACAATGCAACTACATTCGGCCATACCACACACATGCACATTTCATGAACTTCATCCATTTTCACATGCTACAACATACATAAATTATCTATAACACATGTAAAAGAAGATTGAACCTTACCTTTCTCCACTTATCTTTTTACTTAGCTAGGGTTGGTAAATCACCCAAATAAAAGCTTGGGTTGCTCCAACAATCACTCCATGTTAAAAGGGACCTTCCATTTGGTGGAAATACTAGAAGAGAATATTTGTTTGATCAAGAATTCAAGGAGCTAATTTTCCATGGTCTTGGCCGAATGGCCCTCCTAGTTTTCCTTCTTCTTTGTTTTCTTTCTTTCTCAAAATTTCTTGAATTAAAATGATGACCTCTCATATATATATATATATATATATATATTTCTTCCACCAACACAAGGTGGACACATGTCCCTTCTCTTGAATTTTCTAAAAATAAAGATGAATACTTGAGTCTTGCCATGTAAGCTTTGGTCCCTATATCTTATTATTTTTATTTCCACCATTTACCTATATATACACTTAGGCCCCTTAAGTAAGAATGTGGACACATGGACATGGGTGGGACCCACATACACCAACACACCACACGGCCAAGCCCTTCAAGAACCTTCAAGATTTTTTTGTGAAATTCCCATTTTGCCCCTAGCTTTCCGCAATCTTACCATGGGCCATTTTATGGGTTTCCCTTTTTGCCCTTAGCCTTTTCTCAATATTTCCATACTAATAATGTTCATAAATAATATTCATAACCAACTTGCACATTAAAATAATTTTGGAAGGTGGTCCTGCCCCTTAACCTACCACAACGACTTGGAAATATCCAAACATATAAAATACGGGATATAACATGTATATATCGGTATGACGGGGCCCTGTCCCGTCCTTTCTACAGCTTTGTACTACATTGGAGGTCTGTAGATAGTTGTATATAGTTGGTATGTCATGTTGCCTTATCGGCTCTTATTTTATTATACCGCATATGTAGCAGACTAGTTAGCTTGCACTGTCATTTTCGGTATATATATATATATATATATACATACAGGTGGTTGTGAGTTCTTGATGTAGAGTTCATGGTCTTATTCTTACAGAGTTAGTATAGTTCAGTTATAAGTCATTTATGGGCCACCCCGTTGTTCAGTGAGATCCAAGTACGAGTATAAAGGTGTCTGGTCGATAGAGGTCAGGCACTCATCATGACTCATCGGTTTGGGTCGTGACAGTTTTATTTTTAAATTGAACTGTCAACTCAGCAGCCATAACATCTCTCCATTCCTTGTGTTTGGTTGCTTTGGAGAAGCAAGATGGTTCAGTTATAAGAAGTGATAGTTGGAATGAAACGGACAAAGAACAAAAGTGGGATGAAGGTGGCATGTGCTGAAGTCCCATGTGATGAGTGTGCTCAGGTGGAATTTTTGTAGACCGCAAAAAAAATCTACATATTCTCTTGACAGGTGTATCAATTCCTCATTATGAGGTTCTTTTAAATGCGCACTTATCCTAGTTTCTTTGACGACTCGTCATTTCCTAGATTGATTACTTCGACTTCATCTAGATTAGGTTTTTGTTAGTTCTCAAAGTGTTCCACTTCCTCAACGAGACTTTCAAGTACATGGTTTCCTCATCGTATTCCTCGTACTCTTCCTCTCTTATGTCACTTGACTCACTCATTTTCAAACATGTCATGATATTAAGGGTTGTTTTGTTATTATTACTAGAAAAAAAGGCAAAGCATGGTTAGAACAAAATCATACGCATAAATAAAAGAGAGTTTGTTTTCAGATAAATCAAGACTTCATTAATTTGATAAAGAAAGTACAAACTGCAGTCCTGGCTCGGATCAACATCAAGTCATTTATGTTTTGAAAAACGTCACGAGGGTATTCAAATGCAAATGGTGAGTGATCGTGCCTTGACTGATTCACACCAATTTTTAGAAAATTTAAAATTTAGCATCTCTACCGAGGAACCAGAAGTGGGGTAGAGGTCCAGTTGGATAGTATCTCACCTGGATCAGCCTTGCGAATGGTGGGTGCCTCGGCGCATTCTTCCATGACCACAATTGATTCTTTCTCTTGGAACAGCATCCCTAACCCTTTCTCAGCATCTCTTTCCTTGAGTATTGGAGGACTTCTTCTCTTTCGATTGGCTTCGGAAGCTTCCTCAGAATTAGGGACATATCTAAGACCAAAGAGAAAGTTGTCCTGAGGAATTGGGACTGGCTCCACTATGCCATGCAAATTCCTTCCCAAACCTCGTTTTCGTTTGAACCCATACTGAAGCATGGTAGATGTGATCATTTTTGCATACGGCTAGAATGAGGGGTTTACAGGGTGGTTTCCTCATGATCGACTCCCACCAATTCTCCCACATGGAGATCTGTGCCTTTAAGGGTACCCTCAATCACTGGGATAGAATTATCGGAGTAGTTATGGATGATACCTTCTCCGTGGATGATGGTAATGTTCCAACCATATGGATCCATGGTCTTCCCAACAACAAGTTGTAGTTAGCAGTTATTGCCATGAATTGGAACTCAGTAATGAACTCGGTGGGTCCTATTTAGATACAGAGTTCAACCTCTCCGATGGGGTCACGCTGGGCTCCTCCAAAGGCTCTCACATTTGTATGAGTCTAGCATATTATCCCAATATCGTGGCCCAGTTGATCGAACATAGATTTAGGGCAGATTTTAAGACTAACTCAGTTGTCTACGAACACATGCGGCACAATCATGTCTCTACATTTGATTGTTTCATACAGCTTTGTTACGTGTTGTCCCCTCTTTGGGCAGTTCTTCTTGAGTGAAGGATTTTTGATGATCTCCTATGACGTGGGCCACCATATCAGCCATGTTTACGCTGCTTGTGCTCGCTAGGAACATGGGCTTTGTCTAATACCTACATTCGAGCCTTGCGATGTCATGGGAACTCAATAGAAATGCCAACACTGATACTTACGTTGTAGTCTTCTTCAGGTGATAAAAAATAGAGTATTCATTTTGTTGCATTCTTCACCATAAATCTTCAGCCTCACTGTCTGTGATCGGCTCCCTTTGGTTTTCATGTTTTCTCAGTGCTTCTTGTGCGAATTCATCGGGAGTAACATCTTATAGAACGGATCATGCCATGAGCGACCACAGCTTCAACAACGAACTCTTTCCTTGGGCCAAAAATATGTCTCGCGACACTTATGCTATGACTAGCGCTGGGATTAACACATGAAATCGAGGGCGCTTTTGAATGGTCAGAGAAACCACCAGTTGCTCAAGTATTTCAGAAGGCATTAGGGCCTACGGTTTGCACACAGCCCTATCCTCTTCCCTTTCGATCATGTGGATAGTAGCATTTCCATAATTTTGTAGTGGATTTAAGTTTACTTTCGGGGCAGCTATTTGGATAGTGATCTCCCTCTTATCGATCAAATCATGTATGTTATGCTTCAGGTTCATACAGTCCTCTATGATGTGTGCGGCTCAGCCAGAGTGATAAGCGCAACACTGATCAGCTTGGAAGAAGCGAGTTCTCGGGTTGACAGGCTTTGGCGGGACGGTCTGGATCATACCAGTAGTGCTCAATCTCTCAAATAGTCGAGCTCATGTTTCACTCAGTGGGGTGAATACGCAAGGTGGATTTTTCTCAAATTTAGGACGTGGTAGATTATATGTGGCAGGTGGTGGTTGATTTTGGTAGTTTGGCGCTCGATAGTTTTGTGGAGCTTTTTCAGTGGGTGCTGGTGCTTGAAAATTTGGCTTTAAAGTGTAACGACCCGCTAGGTCGTTATGGGCATCTTGACCATTTTACCCCTACGCGTACCCTTCCTAGACTAAGAATGAGCTTAATGAAAACTCAAAGAGTTAGAAGTCTTAAAATTGAGGCCTTGATTTATTATTGTGTATATGTTGTGTATTGTTTGAAAACTTATTTCATTTACGTTGGGGTGACTTAGTAGTTTTGACCTCTGTTGGGAATTCTGAGGCCACATATGAGTTTGTAGCATGTTTTTGCATTGGCGAGCATATCTGGTGTGTGGCAGTAAGGCCTCGGGTTGATGTCAGGATTTTGGGGGAAAAACTAGAACTCACTGGTCAATTGGGACCGCTGCAGTGAGTGTTATACCGATGTAGCGTGCCCGTCATAGTCGAAGATTGTTGCCGCCACAGAAGTCGGGAATTATATGGTTCGCCGTAGCAGGAGCAGTCACACTACAACGATACCGCTTCAGCGAAACATTGGTTGCTGCAGCGGTCGACGAAAAGCAGAAACTAACTTTTATATCACAAATTTCAAAGCCATTCCCCACAAAACACCAAAACAGTTCCCAAGAACAGTTTGAGGAGATATTCTAAGGCAAGGGCGAAACTCCTCTTTGAAGTTAGGGCTTAACCCTTTTGTTGTTCATTCTATTTTCTTCAAGTTCCATGATTAGTTTAAGGTCCTCTAATGTTGAACAACAAGATTAGAACCCTAGAAATAGTAAACCCTTAAATGATTGATGGGTGGTTGATTTTATCATTGTTAATTCATCTAGGAGTGTAAATTATCACTTTCTCGGATGAGAACTTGATTACTAATGGTGGAAACTGCATATTGAGACTTAGGGTTCACATAAAAATGGAAGCTTTAGCCTAAATTCTTTTTGAAAGTGGTTTAATTGACTTGAAACCCATGAATTAGGATAGTATGATCATTAGGACTAAGACTATGATGAAATTGCAATAAGCGATAGTTCATCCACTTGAAAAGGATAGAAGTAATTGGGTTTTCTCTAGAAATTATTGGTCTTGTTTGAGTAGTTGATTCATTACTTACTTAGCATTATATTTCTAGACTTTCAACGTTTCAAAGCATTACAGAAGGGAAAAACTATTGCGGAAAAGCCTGCATTGGTCCACTTCTGAAGCTAAGGTAGGTTACGATCTACTTGAGTTAGACTTTGATTAGTTGAATGTATATGTGATAGAATAGCTGGGAGAAAGAATGTATAGGTCTTCAAACATAAAGTCTGGTTGGAAATTCCATGGTTGGTACTGATTGATTGATTATTTGGGCTTGTTGCGATTATTTTATGTACTGAAAAACCGAAACCCGAGGTGTACTTATTGTGTTTTGAGAAAGAAGGAGTCAATAGATACTCTTCTTGTTGATTGAGATGGTTGCATATTAATGTTGTGTTGAGAGAATTTATCAGAGTCTTGTTGTGACTTGTAGCATGGTGCCTTATATTCATTGACATTGATATTATTGACTGATCATGTTCCATATTGATTGCTGGACTGGAAATACATTGAGATTCATATTGTGATCAGATACAAATATTATATATACACACACATATATATATATATATATATATATATATATATATATATATATATGAAGGCACTTTTGATAGGGGTGAGGATGTGGCCTCGTTATGGGCGCGTGATCTAAGGTCAGTTCCGGAGCGAGTGGTACATGGACACCATGGGTCCCCTGCAGGTCATGGCTAATTGGGAAAACATTACCATTTAGCATTTTTACACGGTTGAGATACTATCCTTGTTGCATTGCATCAAAATTATATTATTCCTGTTGAAGGTTGTGGTTACACTTATCTTATTCCCGTGTTGGCTGATTTCTCTGAGGACATTATTTTGTTATATGTTGTTGTGCCTATCTGCCTATCTTGATGATTTTATGAACGTGCCCATGATACTAATCTTAGTCGGCCAATCATATCTACCGGTACATAGTGTTTGTACTGATACTACGTTGCTGCACTTTTATTGGAGTACAGATTGTGTGCCAGAGACTTCGTCCAGACCTCATATTTAGCTTGATGCCAGTTCCTGATCAGATTCGAGAGTGAGCTTCTATCAATGTCATGCCGCCTAAATACCTTTCTTATTTGATGTCTATTTTCATAACATACATTATTTACATTTACAGATAACTATTTATTCTTTAGACAGTCTATTGTTTTAGAGTCCTTGTACGATGAGTTTCAGATTTTGGTGTTGTAATAGTTAGGATTTTCGCAGTTTATTTATTTATGGCATGAATAGACATATATTGTTTTACTTCTAATTATTACTTATTATTTGTTTAAATGATTAAGTAATTAGATAAGGGGATGGTTTTCCCACTAGGAGAATTAGTATGGGTGCCACTCATGGCTATTTGGGCCGTGAAGAATTTGGTATCAGAGCCCTAGGGAAATTCAAATTCTTTCTGTCTTTCGTGCTACTTGATTCCAATTGGTATCTGACTTTTCTTTCTATTCTCTCACAGATCATGAGGACTCGTGCGGCACCAGCAGCACATGAGGTACCAGCGCCGTTTGCTGGGGCAGCAGCTTGTGGTGCAGGCCCGACTGCCAGGGCGTAGCTCACGGTGGAACCCAGGCCAGGGGCCGTGGCCATGACATAGGTAGGGGAGCAGCAACACCAGCTAGGGGCATGGCTCCTGCGGCTAGTCAGGCTCGCACTGAGTACCCTGAGCCTCGTTCTAGATGAGGCAGTAGAGTTTGCAGTAGCATCAGCTCATCCAGATATTATAGCTCCTCCAGTATTGTCAGACGTCATGGTTCAAGTGTTGAACCTGCTAAATCGTTTGACAGAGGTAGGTGTGTTGCTAGCCACTCCAAGTGCTCAGGGTATGAGGTTGGGTGATCAGTCTCCGGACAGAGTTCGTGCTCCAGGGGTACAACATGCTGCAGCTGTGGCTCCACGTTTAGATGAGGCTTCAGGACTTGAGGTATTTCCTAGACCAGTGGTAGGGCCGGTGATGGCCGGTGATGAGCATGATTTGTTTTGAAGGTTCACTAAGATGAAGCCTCTAGTCTTCTATGGTACTAAGATTGAGGATGCTTATGAGTTCATCATGGACTGTCATGAGAGGCTTCGTCAGATGGGGACAGTGGAGAAGTATAGTGTCGAGTTTATGACCGTCCAACTCTTGGGTGATGCCAAGTTATGGTGGAGGGCTTTTATGGAGTGTAGGTCAGCCGGATTACCTCCGTTGACATGCACTCAATTTTATCAGGTCTTCTTAGAGACGTGTGTTCCTCATACTTTGAGGGAGAGGAGGCATGAAGATTTTAGTAATATTGAGTAGGGCAATTCGTCAGTCGCTGCTTATGAGGCCCGGTTCCATTCTCTGTCTCGTTATGCTCTCCAGTTAATATCTACTGAGGAGGAGAGAGATAGGAGATTTATGAAAGGGTTTAACATTGCCCTTAGGTTGTCAGCTCTTGACATTGCGGCTACATGTGGTTCCTTCTAAATGGTGGTGGATCATGTTAGGATCGTCGAAGGTGATTGATAGGATGGTTATAATAAGTATACAGAGAAGAAGGCCCGAAAGGGTGGGTGTTTCAGCGACTCTTTCTCCAAGGGCTAGAATTCCTAGGTCTATTCAGGGTGCCCTGTTCATTCAACAATGCAGGCTTCAGTTAGAGGTCCATCAGGGGCTAGTCAGTACTTAAATAGTCAGCTAGAGGGGTCACAGGCCAGATTTTTAGACCATGGTAGTTATTCGGCTTCTTCAGTTTCTGTTCAACGTCTGATGCTAGACCGCGACCACTTTGAGTGTGGCGAGCAAGGTCATTTTAAGAGAAATAATCGCAGACTTAGGTAGGGTAGGCAGAGCGCTCAGTATCAGCCTCTCAAGGCTCCCATTTCATCAGCTAGAAGAGAAGGATCTTATGGTGAAAACCGTGCTTAGACTGCGAGTGGCGGTCACACAGCTGGTAGAGGTGGCACCTAGCCTAACAAAGGCAGGTTCAGTTAGGTAGAGGTGGACATTAGCCCAGTAGGGGCGAAGCTCAGACAGGACAGGTTGATCGTGGAGGTTCGCAGGCTAGTAGCAGATGGGTTCATTGTTATGCCTTTCCTGGCAGATCAGAGGCTGAGGGCTCAGATGCAATCATTACATGTAACATCTTAGCTTGTCACCAGATGGATTTTCTATTTTTCGATCCGAAATCTATATTCTCTTATGTGTCTACATATTTCTCTGTGGATCTTGCTATGGTCTGTGATTTTCTCGATGCCCCTATTCATGTATCTACTCCTGTTGGAAACTCTATGGTTGTAGATAGAGTTTACCGATCTTGTACTGTCACACTTATGGGGAATGGAACCTAGGTTGACTTAGTGATTCTAGACATAGTAGATTTTGATGTCATCCTAGGTATGAGTTGGTTAGCTACTTACCATGAAATTTTGGACTGTCATGCCAAGACAGTCACCTTAGCTATGCCCAGGGTGCCTAGACTTGAGTGAAAGGGTAACCTTAGTCCCTCTCCTAAGAAAATTATTTCCTTTATTCATGTAAAGAAGCTAGTTGATAGGAGGTGTTTCGCTTACTTGGAGCATATCTGTGATACTAATGCAGAGGGTACATCTATTGAGTCAGTTCCTGTAGTGCGTGAGTTTGCGGAGGTGTTTTTTGTGGACTTGCCAGGAATGCCACCAGACCGTGATATTGATTTCTGCATTGACTTAGATCTAGGGACCCGCCCTATTTCTATTCCGCCATATCGGATAGCAGTAGCAAAGTTGAGTGAGTTGAAAGAACAACTTCAGGATCTTCTTAGTAATGATTCTATTCATCTGAGGGTCTCCTCGTGGGGCGCTCCTATGCTTTTCGTGAAAAAGAAAGATGGGACTATGCGAATATGCATCGATTACCGACAGTTAAATAAATTCACCATCCGAAATAAGTACCCCATCCCTCATATTGATGATTTATTTGATCAGCTTCAGGGGGCTTCCGTGTTTTCAAAAATTGATATGAGAGCGAGTTACAATCAGTTGAAGATTCGGGCCAAAGATATTCCTAAGACAGCCTTCAGGACTAGATTTGGGCACTACGAGTTCCTTGTTATGTCTTCTGGCTTACTAATGCCCTGGCTGCTTTAATGGATTTGATGAATGGCATTTTTAAGCCATACTTATACTCTTTTGTGATAGTATTTATTGATGACATTTTGGTTTATTCGAAGAGTAAAGAAGATCATGACAAACACTTGAGAGTTGCTCTTGCTTTACTGAGAGACAAGGAGTTATATGCCAACTTCTGTAAGTGTGAGATTTGGCTTGAGTTTTTATCATTATTTGGCCATATGGTGTCGAAAGAGGGGATTATGGTTGATCCTAAGAAGATTGAGGTAGTGAGAGATTGGGCTAGGCCTACATCAGTGAAAGAGGTTCACAGCTTTGTGGGGTAAGCAGTTACTACTGTCGGTTTGTGAAGGGGTTTGCTTCTATCTCTTCGGACTTGACCCGTTTGACTAAAAAAGAAGTAGCGTTTTAGTGGTCCAACGAGTATGAGGAGAGCTTCCAAAAGCTCAAGAGTTCATTGACTACATCTCTTATTCTATCCTTGCCCATGAAGGGCAAGGACTTTGTGGTTTATTGTGATATTTCTCGTTCTGGTTTGGGTGTTGTTTTGATGTAGGAAAAGAAGTTGATTGCTTATGCTTCCAGACAGCTGAAGATTCATGAGAAGAACTATCCAACTAACCACTTGGATTTGGCAGCGGTGGTCTTCGCTTTAAAGATTTTGAGGCACGATCTCTGTGGTGTCCATTGTGAGGTTTTCCCCAATCATCACAGTCTTCAACATGTGTTTACTTAGAGGGATCTTAACTCTAGGCTGCGAGATGGATGGAGTTGCATAAGGATTATGATATTACTCTTTTGTATCATCCTGGCAAGGCAAACGTCACAGCGGATGTGTAACGACTTGTTTAGTCGTTACTGTAATTTCGAAAGATTCGCACCTCTGACATCCTGGACTTGTTCGGTTCGTTACGTATCCCCGGTGAACATCTAGCCTAATTGGACCTGTCGTACGAATAGAAATTAAAATAACTAATATTTGCCCTTGGGCCCAGTTAGACCGCCCTAACGGTAGGCTGACCGCCATAGCGGTCACGCCTCAGCGACCCATGCCCCGCTTAAGCGAAGACGGGAAAGATTTAATCAAACAGCCTCCGTGTTCTCTATGCTGCTAAAGCGGTAGCCCGACCGCTGAAGCGTTAGACGCCCAGTGATTGACCTAATTAAAGCCCCATTTATGGACTTGACCTAATATTTCATTTCCCTAAGTTACAGCCGCCATCTGAGGATATTTCAGCTTCGTGAGACTTGAATGTTGGGAAGGTAACGTCCTTAAATCCCTCATTTCATCTTCCTTTAATTCCCTCTTTCTTCTTACACCATTAATGGTTATGGCAAAACATTAAATGAGGGTTCTTTCTTAAAAGTCTTAAGAGACTATTAGGTAGAAGTGGTATTGTTGACCTAGAGTAATTACTAACTCAAAGATGGCTTATTTATTCCAAGACCTGGATTAATAAAGTTCTAAGCCTAAATCCTTTCTATTTCTCAAATGGGTTAACTTGTTAGGTGTTAAGAATGATGAATGTGAATTAGTAAGGTAAGTTTGACTTAGGTAAACCTTGATTTCTATAAAAGAGGTGAAATAGCGATATATGGAGAATCTAGAATGATTATTTGAGAAATGACGATTTTACCCATATAACCCCAAATTCCTAAAATTGTTGCTTACTTGGATTTATCCATCATTCCTAGACCTCTCGGATCTACAATTTTCCTACAAAGATGGAAGATGGAGTCCAAGTGGATGTTCGAGCACCTGTTTGGCCTTGAGGTAGGTTACGGCTTCCCTCTCTTGGTAGACTCCGGTTAGACTTTCATACACGCATGTTAGATGAAACGGAGAGTGCATGCATCAGATTTCATAGATTGGGATGGATACTTTAGATTGATATTGTATAAGACATAGCGGTTATTATGTATTACTAATATAGTTGTAGATTTATTATTACCTTGTGGTGAGACTTCGATTAACGAAGCGTATGTTTAGATGATATTATCGAATAGTGCATGTAAACCTTCGAGCATGAAGTTGGGTTGGATATTTTCTTAGGTTAGGCCTTGTTGTGTGATTTGGGGGCTAGCCACCCCGTTGCGTTGTTGGCTTATCTTGTCCAATTAACTTATTGGGTCGTTGCCAGGTTGAGATATCGGATATTGGTGATTAGTGATATATCATGACTATGATATTGCGGTACTTTACTTGATTGATATTGATGAGAATTGTGATTACATTGTATAGCCTTATTATTGATATTACTTGTGTGCCATGTGAGGCACTGTTTAGGATTGAATTGGTTGTTGATATAACATTGCATCATCTTCATACTCATTTCCATGACACATTGATATTGCATTTTTATGGTGTTGATGATAATAAGTGAGATAGTGTAGCCTCTGAGGTCTCTACCGAAAAGCGTAAAAGAGAGATGAGAGTTTGTGATCACAGGTCATTTATCAGAGCGGCATGAGTGTACATTGCCCGAGGTCTCCTGCAGAGAATGAACGAATGCTCGATGCTCGAGGTCTCTTGTCGGGATCGAGGGAGTGCTCGTCACTGAGGTTATTGCCGGAACGAGTGGTATATGGACTTCGCGGACCCCCCATGGGTTGTGCTGCCCAGATGTGATGTTCCATCGGTCGGAGTACATATGCATTGCATTCATCATACATACATTATTGCATTACATTGTACCTTTGGTTTCCGATGATATTGTTGTGATATGATTATGATGTACTTGTTTCGGATTGGTTATACTGAGACATGGCATAGTTGGGTTAGATGCTATAACATAGGTGATGACTTGTTGTTATATTATTGTGATATACTGGTTTGGATTAGCTATACTGAGACTTGGTACAACTGGGATTAGTTGCTATAACTATAGGCTGAGATGTTAGATTGGGAAAGTGTGGTGCTAGGTGACCTTAATATAGATGTGTATGACTAGTTGGTTGGTGTGAGTCATGAATATTAGAATGGCAAGAGAGTTATCCGTAAACCATATTACGGATGCAATAAATGATAGGTTAACCTTGCGGTACTGTGAGTAGAAATGGCCCTGTTAGTAGTCGTAATACTACGATAATTGAGCATGGCTACCTAATTAGTATGACAGATGAGTTTGAATGTGAGGAATGATTAGAGTTAAGGAAATGGACATCTAGAAGAGCGTTATTTGAATAAGGCTATATTTATGAATTGACTTAAGACTGCCTACCATGTTTATTTGTGGACTCTATTATCGTTAGGGTATTTTAACCATTGTCAGCCTATGATGCTTACCAGTACTAGTGTTGTATTGATACTACTCATGCTACATCCCTCTCGGGGTATAGAGTTGTGCAGGTTATTGGTTGATTTGGAGTTTTCGAAAGATGTGTGGTGCCTATCTTAAAGACCTCTGTCATATTATTTCTAGATTGGGGTTAAGTCTTTTGTTCTCATTGTACTTTGTCTCCAAGTTAGTCGCTCTTGTGCTAATCTAGACCAGGTCATGGGAAAGGAGTCAGATTTATAAAAAAATTATTTGTAAAAACTTCCTCTTTATATATCTGTGTATTGGTTTTACTTTCGCGTTTTGTTTGTGTAGAAACTTAATGGTAAATGAATCTATTTCATAATTGTAAATGAGTTGGGTTTTGAGTTAAGGGTTCGCCTACCGAGGTGGGAATGGTAGGTACCCGCACGACACTAAAATGGGTCATGACAGGATGCCTTGAGCAGGAAATCTGCTAGTATGGGTAGCTTGACTAGTTTGATTATTTCGGAGCGTCCGCTTGCGAGAGAGGTCCAGACTCTGGCTAATAGTTTCATGAGGCTCGATATGTCTAATTCGAGCGGAGTGTTGGCTTGTGTTGAGGCTAGATCGTCTTTTCTAGAGTAGATTAAGGCAAGACAATTCGAGGATACAAGTTTGTGTAAGATCCGTGATAAGGTTCTGAGTGGTAAGCACCAGAGACCCGGAGGTACACATCAAAGGATGCTCATTCTGGAGTGGAAGTGGGAGACAATATCTATGGATTTCGTTGTTGGTCTTCCGAAGACCTTGGGTAAGTTTGATTCGATTTGGGTCATTGGGCCCGCTATAGTAGGTGTTGTACCGCCATAGAGACCCTGCCGTAGCAGGAGATGGTCGCTGCCGTAAGATTCGGGAATTAATGAGGTCCGCCGTAGCGGGAGAGATCCCGCTAAAGCGAGACTGCCGCAGTGAAACATTGGCCGCTGCAATGGTCGACGGAAAGCAGAAATTGACTTTTATATCACAAATTTCGAAGCCATTCCCCACAAAACACCAAAACAATTCCCAAGAACAGTTAGAGGCGATATTCTAAGGCTAGGGTGAAACTCCTCTTTGAAGGTAAGGCTTAGCCCTTTTGTTTTTCATTCTATTATCATCTTCAAGTTCCATGTTTAGTTTAAGGTCCTCTAAGGGTGAACGAAAGATTAGAAACCTAGAAATGGTGAGCCCTTAAATGATTGATGGGTGGTTGATTTTATCGTTTTTTATTCACCAATGAGTGTAGATTATCACTTTCTAGGATGAGAACTTTTTTATTAATGATGGAAAATTCATATTGAGACTTAGGGTTCGCATAAAAATGGAAGCTTTAGCCTAAAATATGTTTGAACTGACTAGAAACCCATCAATTGGGATAGTATGATCATTAGGACTAAGACTATGATGAAATTGCAATAAGTGATCGTTCACCCAATTGAAAAGGGTAGAAGTAATTGGGTTTTCCCTCCCAATTGTTGATCTTGTTTGAGTAGATGATTCATTACTTACTTAGCATTATGTTGCTAGACTTTGATTAGTTGAATGTATATGAGATAGAATTCATGGGAAAAAGCAAGTATAGATCTTCGGACGTGAAGTCTGGTTGGAAATTCTTGGGTTGGTACTGATTGATTTATTATGTGGTCTTGTCGCTATAATTTTATGTATAGAAAACCCGAGGTGTAATTTTTGTGTTCTGAGAAAGAAGGAGGTAGTATATGCTCTTCTTGTTGATTAAGATGGTTGCATATTCATGTTGTGTTGAGTGAATTTATCTGAGTCTTGTTGTGACTTGTGGCATGGTACTTGTATTCATTGACATTGATATTATTGACTGATCAAGTTCCATATTGATTGTTGGACTGGAAGTATATTGAGATTCATATTGTGATCAGATATATATATATATATATGAAGGCACATTTGACGGTGGGTGAGGATGTGGCCTCCTCAAAGGGTTCGTGTACCAAGGTGGGAATGGTTGGTGCCCGCGCGACCCTAAAATTGGTCATGACAGGATGCCTTGAGTAGGAAATTTGCTTAGTATGGGTAGCTTGGCTAGTTTAATTGTTTCGGATCGTCTGATTGCGAAAGAGGTCCAGAATCTGGCAAACAGTTTCATGAGGCTCGATATGTCTGATTCGGGCAGAGTGTTGGCTTGTGTTGAGGCTAGATCGTCGTTTCTAGAGTAGATTAAGGCAAAACAATTCGAGGATACAAGTTTGTGTTAGATCCGTGATAAGGTTCAGAGTGGTAAGGCCAAGGATGCCATGATTGATATTAAGGGGGTCCTAAGGATTAAGGGGCGAGTATGTGTCCCTCGTGTGGATAACTTAATCAGGAAAATTTTAGAGGAGGCTCACAGTTCTAGATATTCCATTCATCCTGGTGCTACCAAGATGTATCGGGATTTGAGGAAACACTATTAGTGGGCTAGGATGAAGCGTGATATTATTGAGTTTGTTTTGCAGTGTTTAAATTGTCAGCAAGTCAAGTACGAGCACCAGAGACCCGGAGGTACACTTCAGGGGATGCCCATTCGTGAGTGGAAGTGGGAGAGAATATCTATGGAATTCATTGTTGGTCTTCCGAAGTCCTTGGGTAAGTTTGATTCGATTTGGGTCATTAGTGATAGATTGACCAAGTCCGCTCATTTCATACCAGTTCAAATCACCATCATATCTGACAGAGGCACGCAATTTACATCTCGGTTTTGGAGGACTTTGCAGTTCAAGTTGGGCAATCGATTGGATCGTATTATAACTTTTCACCATCAAATGGATGGTCAGTATAAGCGAACAATTCAGGCTCTAGAGGATATGCTGTGAGCTTGTGTGATTGACTGCGGTGGTCATTGGGACCAGTTCTTACCATTGGCAGAGTTTGTGTATAATAATAGTTACCACTCGAGCATTGATATGGCCCCATTTGAGCCTCTTTATGGGAGGAGGTGTAGATCACCTATTGGGTGGTTTGATGCATTTGAGGTAAGGCCATGGGGTACTGACCTTTTGAGAGAGTCATTAGACAAGGTTAAGGTTATTCAAGAAAAGCTCTTGGCAACTCGGAGTAGGCAGAAGGAATATATGGATCGGAAGGTCCGAGATCTTCAGTTCATGGTTGGGGAGCAGGTTTTGTTGAAAGTCTTACCTATGAAGGGTTTGATGAGGTTTGGGAAGAAGTGAAAGCTCGGTCCTAGGTTCATCGCCCCCTTCGAGATTCTTAGTCGTGTGGGGGAAGTAGCCTATGAGTTGGCTTTGCCTCTAGGTTTGTCTAGCATTCATCCGGTTTTTCATCTCTCCATGTTGAAGTGATATCATGGTTATGGTTCTTTTTGCATTCGTTGGGATTAAATCTTGTTGGATGAGAACTTGTCATACGAGGAAGAGCCTATTGCTATTCTAGATAGAGAGGTTCGTAAGTTGAGGTCTAAGGAGATTGCATCAGTGAAGGTTCAATAGAAGAACCTCTCTATTGAGGAAGATACTTGGGAGATTGAATCAGATATGCGTAATAAGTATCCCCAGCTTTTCACTGAGTCAGGTACCTTTTCCCTTCTCTCATTTTCTTGTCCGTTCGGGGATGAACGTTTGTTTAATTGGTGTATGATGTAACGACCCGCTAGGTCATTATGGGCATCTTGAACATTTTACCTCTACCCGTACCGTCCCTAGACTAAGAATGAGCTTAATGAAAGCTCAAAGAGTTAGAAGTCTAAAGAGGCCTTGATTTATTCTTATGTATATGTTGTGCATTGTTTGATAACTTATTTCATTTCTGTTTGGAGGTGACTTTGTATATGTGACCTACGTTTTGAATTTCGAGGCCACAGGTGAGTCCGTAGCATATTTTTGCATTAATGTGCATGTCTGGTTTGTGTTTGTAGGGCCTCAGGTTGATGTTGGGATTAAGGGTGAAAAACTGGTGAAAAATTAGAGCTCACTGGTCGATTGGGACCACTGTAGTAGGTGTTGTACCGCCATAGAGACCCTACAGTAGCGGGAGATGGTCGCCGCTACAGGAGTCGGGAATTAATGAGGTCCGCCGTAGCGGGGGTGATCCCGCTAAAGAGAGACTGCTGCAGTGAAACATTGGCCGCTGCAGTGGTCGACGGAATGCAAAAACTGACTTTTATATCACAAATTTCGAAGCCATTCCCCACATAACCCCAAAACAATTCGCAAGAATAGTTAGAGGCGATATTCTAAGGCTAGGGTGAAACTCCTATTTGAAGGTAAGGCTTAGCCCTTTTGTTTTTCATTCCATTATCATATTCAAGTTCCATGTTTAGTTTAAGGTCCTCTAAGGGTGAACGAAAGATTAGAACCGTAGAAATAATGAGCCCTTAAATGATTGATGGGTGGTTGATTTTATCGTTGTATATTCACCAATGAGTGTGGATTATCACTTTCTAGGAAGAGAACTTGTTTATTAATGGTGGAAAATTCATTTTGAGACTTAGGGTTCGCATAAAAAAGGAAGCTTTAGCCTAAAATTTGTTTGAAAAGGGTTGAACAGATTATAAACCCATCAATTGGGATAGTGTGATCATTGGGACTAAGACTATGATGAAATTGCAATAAGTGATTTTTCACCCAATTGAAAAGGTTATTATTAATTGGGTTTTCCCTCCCAATTGTTGGTCTTGTTTGAGTAGATGATTCATTACTTACTTAGCATTATATTGCTAGACTTTGATTAGTTGAATGTATATGAAATAGAATGCATGGGAAAAAGCAAGTACAAATCTTCGACCGTGAAGTCTGGTTGGAAATTCTTGGGTTGGTGCTGATTGATTTATTATGTGGTCTTGTTGCTATTATTTTATGTACAGAAAACCCGAGGTATAATTGTTGTGTTTTTTGAAAGAATGAGGTAGTATATGCTCTTCTTATTGATTGAGATGGTTGCATATTCACGCTGTGTTGAGTGAATTTATCTGAGTCTTGTTGTGACTTGTGGCATGGTACTTGTATTCATTGACATTGATATTATTGATGGATCAAGTTCCATATTGATTGCTGGACAGGAAGTACATTGAGATTCATATTGTGATCAGATACAGATATATATATATATATATATATATATATGAAGGCACATTTGACAGGGGTGAGGATGTGGCCTCGTTAAGGGTTCGCCTACCGAGGTGGGAATGGTCGGTGCCCGCGCGACCCTAAAATTTGTCATGACAGGATTCCTTGAGCAGGAAATCTGCTAGTATGGGTAGCTTGGTTAGTTTGTTTATTTCGGAGCGTCCGCAATCGAAAGAGGTCCAGACTCTGGCAAACAGTTTCATGAGGCTCGATATGTCTGATTCGGGCGGAGTGTTGGCTTGTGTTGAGGCTAGATCATCGTTTCTAGAGCAGATTAAGGCAAGAAAATTCGAGGATACAATTTTGTGTAAGATCCATGATAAGGTTCAGAGTGGTAAGGCCAAGGAGGCCATGATAGATAGTAAATGGGTCCTAAAGATTAAGGGGGGTGTATGTGTCCCGTGTGTTGATAACTTAATCGGGAAAATTTTAGAGGAGGCTCACAGTTCTAGATATTCCATTCATCCTGGTGCTACCAAGATGTATCGGGATTTGAGGCAACATGATATTTGGCACAAATATCATGTTTTGTGTCGTATTATAACTTCTTATTACGACTTTTATCGCCTAATTCATGGGGTAACCGTCGTATTTGAACTTATGTCGTTACATTTTCATGTGTATAGGTACGATGACGACAAACGATGGAGAATGTGCTTGAAATGATGGGAAGTCTTAGCAGATGTCGATTGGCTGAGGCAACGAGTCGATTACCGCAAAGGACGAACAAAGAAGAAAAAGAAGAGTTAACCACTGAAAGAACCTCGCTTTCCTTCCGCATCGCGGAAGGATCGCGAGAGGCTCCAGAAGATCAGGCCATCGATCCGCATCGCGTGAAGAAAGCGGAACAACCAAACTGAGGCATCAGATTCCGCGATCAATCCGCATCGCGGGCAAAAGGCGAGAAGCTGCAGATCATTGCGCGATCCTTCCGCATCGCGGAAGGAAAGCGGGATCCTGCAAATGTTTTCCCGATTAGACTAGGATTTGGACTCTTTATTTATTAGTTTTACCCTAGCCTATATATAGACGTTTTTATAGTTGAGAACGATATTCTGGGATTATTCAAGGATTTGTAAGCCACCGTTCTCCTTTTTCTCTCTCTAGGTTATTTTATTTTTCATCTTTTTCAACCCTAGTTTATTCGTGGCTTCTTTTGTCTATGATCGAACCATGAGTAGCTAATCTCCAAATTCTAGGGTTGTGGCAAAAGACTTTAAAGTTGATGTGATGACAATTATTATCTATTGATTTTCCATATTGTGGGTTGCTTATTTATTCTTGGTTTTAATTGTTTGATTATCTGGCCAATAGTTGGACACTATCTGTGGTGCGTGAATTGAACTTGAGAAAGGGCATTCACATATGTAATAAGAATAGATAGAGTTTGTTCGATTTAATCGTTTCGCTAATGAGGATAGAGATATACCCTTTAGCCTTACTTAGTTGAAAACGGAGAAATAAACGTGTTCTTGTTACCTCTGATGACCATAGAGATATAGGCGTTATGGTAACATCTACAAGCTTGTGAGTAGTTCGAGAGAATATCATAAAGCATAATTAACCCGTTAACTAGTAACCAAGGACATAAAATAGGTGGAATTATCTGAAGATCAACTGGATTGTCGAAAGCCATAACCCTAGATCTTTCTCTCATTTGATAATTCTTATAATCTTTGTCAACATAGTCCCAGTCATAAAAACAACCAATCTTGATTTTCACTTTCTTGAATAGTTTCATTCGAATTTGAATTAGCTTAACAGTAGAATCTAAGTCCCTGTGGGATCGATATCTGGACTTAACAGTCTATATTACTTGTACGACCACGTATACTTGCGTGTGCGTTTGGGAGCAACAAGTTTTTGGCGCCGCTGCCGGGGACTTAGAAAAATTTACTGTTTTTCTAATTTGAGTTTGTTTTTCTATTCAAGTCTTTACTTTTCTTCGTTGTTTTACTTGTGATACTTCAGGCTTCTCTGGTTTATGCCAAGCACTAGAAGTTCAGGACAACCATTAGTTGATTTTGATCAAGAAATTGAGAGAACCTTCCGACGACAGAGACAAATGGCTAACGAAGCAGCAAGACTTGCTCTTGAACAGGCAGAACGGGATAGAGCACGAAACGCAGATGAACAGGGAGATAGAGCAGCTGCGAGGGCACAGGAACAACGAATTCTGTTATCCAGTTATGCTAGGCCAAGTCTGGCGACCATTGCTAAAGCTATTGTTAGGCCTGACATTACTGGAAATTTCGAGCTAAAAGAAGGAACAGTGCGGCTGGTGCAACATACGTGCCAGTATATGGGTAAATCTAGTGAAGACCCGCATAAGCACTTGATGCAGTTCGTGGAGTTGAGCGAGAATTTCCAATACAGAGATGTTCCCGATGATTATGTGAAGCTATCCTTATTTCCGTTCTCACTTATTGGCGAAGCGAGGTAATGGTTGACAAATCTACCTGCAGGTTCTATCACTTCTTGGGATATATTATCAAATACGTTTATCGACAGATTCTTCTCACCCAAGAAGACAAAGGAGCTGCGGGGAAGAATTGCTAACTTCACTCAGAGAGATTCCGAATCTCTACCACACGCTTGGCAAAGGTATAAGGGGTATCTGTGAGATTGCCCCCATCACATGCAGCCAAAGGAGATCATTGGCAACTATTTCGTAGAGGGTCTAAACCATGAATCAAGGGCCCTACTGAATGCGTCTGCTCAAGGTCAGATATTAAACAAAACATATGAAGAGATGGAAGATCTCCTTGAAATGATGTCTGAGGGTCATCATGAGTATAACGAGACCAGCAGGGCGTTACCACAAAAGGCTGCGGGAGTTCTTAAAGTTGATGATGTTGCAGCCATCCGGGCTGATATAGGTACTCTTACTAATGTGATGTTGAGGGTGTTCCCTCAAGCTCAACAGATTCAACCAGTTCAGCACATTCAGCAGGCAGCATGTGTAGGTTGCGGTGAACCTCATGATTAAAACAATTATCCATTGAATCCAGAGTCTGTCTATTTTGTGGGGCAGCAGAATCGCATTAGCAATCGGGGAAACTATTATGGGAATAATTACAACACTCCCTTTGGAAAGCAGGATTTCCACAAGCCGAACAATTATCAACAACCTCAATCTCAGCCAGCTAGCAATTTAGAGGAAATGATGAAGCAGCTCATAGCTCAAAATCAGGCGATGCAGCAGCAAAATCAGAAAATTCAGAGTGTGATGCAGAAATCGATTCACGAGCTTGAGCGTCAGATGGGGCAGATGGCTCTTATGAAGAATGTCAGGCTTCTGGGTGCTCTTCCGAGTGATACTGAAAAGAATAAAAAAGAATGCAAAGCAGTCACCTTGAGGAATGGTAGAGAGCTAGAGGAAGTGCCACCGAAAAAGAAGAACATAACAGAGGCAGAACTTATTCCTGCTAAGCGAGCGGAACCAAAGCAAACAGTCGCAGAGCATCAAGTAGAGGAAGTGGTGCGACCACCCCCACCCTTCCCACAGCGACTTCAGAAATAGAAAGCGGATTCAGCTTGCAGGAAATTTCTTGAACTCTTAAAACAGGTACACGTCAACATACCTTTGGTGGAGCTTCTTCAAGAGGTCCTAAAATATGCAAAATATATTAAAGATGTGGTCGCGAACAAACGGCGTTGGACAGAGTTTGAGACAATTGCGCTTACTAAGGAGTGCAGTTCTAGAGTGAGGAGTAAAATCCCGCCAAAGTTGAAAGATCCGGGCAGCTTCACAATTTCGATTACGATTGACAACATTGAGGTTGGGCTAGCATTGTGTGATTTGGGTGCTAGTATTAATCTGATGCCCACTTCTGTGTTCCAGACGTTGGGTTTGGGGGAGCCTAGGCCAACCACTATTACTTTGCAGTTGGCTGATCGCTCTCTTGCTTATCCTGATGGTATTATTGAGGACGTTCTTGTGAAGGTGGGCCCATTTATTCTGCCAGTTGATTTTGTGATACTTGACTATGAGGCAGATAAGAGTGTTCCTCTCATCATGGGGAGAGGCTTCTTGGCTACTGTTGATGCTGTGATCCGAGTGAGAGATGGAAAGATGTCCATGACAGTCAATGGGCAAGAAGCGACTTTCGATGTGTTTAAAGCCACCAGACTTCCAGCCCATTATGAGGATTTGAAGATGATTTCTGTGGTGGAACCTGAGCTCACAAATGCCGAATTGGATCACTTCCTAGCCTCGCGAGACCCGTTGGAGACAACTTTAGTGTATGGGGAAGATCTGATGACTGATGGTGAAGTGGAGGAGTGTCTTAGCATTCTTGACACTTCATGTGCTTATCTACGAGCACATACACCGTTTGAGGAGCTGGACAGACCAGAGTCATGGAAGAAGCCGAAACCGTCTACTGAAGAGGCGCCCGTTCTTGAATTAAAGCCATTGCCTCCTCACCTTCGCTATGCTTTCTTGGGTAGTGGAGACACATTGCCCGTAATCCTCTCTGCTTATTTGAATGAAGTACAGGTGGAACGAGTATTGCGAGTGCTAAGAGATCGAATCCGAGCCCTTGGGTGGTCGTTAGCTGATATTCGGGGTATTAGTAGCTCGTTTTGCATGCACAAAATTTTATTGGAGGAAGGCAGCAAGCCCAGTATTGAGTGTCAGAGGCGACTGAACCCGATTATGAAGGAGGTGGTAAAGAAAGAGGTAATCAAGTGGCTTGACAGCTGCATTATTTATCCTATATCGGACAGCAATTGGGTGAGTCCTGTACAATGTGTCCCGAAGAAAGGGGGCATAACTGTGGTGGAAAACGAGAAGAACAAATTGGTGCCCCAACGAACTGTACGGGCTGGAGGATATGCATCGACTATCGCAAGTTGAACAACCCTACTAGAAAAGATCATTTCCCGTTACCCTTCATGGATCAGATGCTCGACAGATTGGCTGGGCATGATTATTATTGCTTTTTGGATGGTTATTCGGGTTACAACCAGATCATGATCGCGCCCGAGGATCAGGAAAAGACCACATTCACATGTCCATATGGCACGTTCGCATTCCGGCGAATGCCTTTCGGTTTGTGCAATGCTCCAGGTACCTTTCAGCGATGCATGATGCCTATCTTCACCGATATGGTGGAAAATTATGTAGAGGTATTTATGGATGACTTCTCTGTCTTTGGAGATTCCTTTGATGACTGTTTGAACCATCTGGATGCCGTGTTAGCGCGCGCTGTAAAGAAACAAACTTGGTACTCAACTGGGAAAAATGTCATTTCATGGTTCGAGAGGGGATTGTTCTTGGGCACAAGATATCGGGAAAAGGAATAGAAGTCGACAAGGCAAAGATTGAAGCAATTGAAAGATTGCCACCACCCGTTTCAGTTCGGGGAGTGCGCAGCTTTCTTGGGCATGCTGGCTTCTACCGACGGTTCATCAAAGATTTCTCTAAGGTTGCCAATCCACTGTGCAAGCTCTTAGAGAAGGATGTGAAGTTTCTGTTCAATGATGCTTGTCTGACGGCTTTTGAGGAGCTGAAACGAAGGTTGGTATCTGCTCCTATTATCGTAGCACCCGATTGGTCTCTACCATTTATCCTAATGTGTGATGCAAGTGATTTTGCTATGGGCGCTGTCCTTGGTCAAAAAAGGGACAAAATCTTTCACCCTATTTATTACGCCAGCAAAACACTTGATGTAGCCCAGATGAACTATACTGTCACAGAAAAGGAGTTATTGGCTGTTGTCTACGCCTTTGACAAATTCCGATCGTACCTGGTGGGCACGAAGGCGATTGTCTACACTGATCACACGGCAGTTCGTTACTTGTTTGCAAAGAAGGATGCAAAGCCGAGGCTTATTCGTTGGGTTCTGCTGCTTCAAGAGTTCGACATCGAGATTTTAGATCGAAAGGGCACAGAAAATCAGGTGGCACATCACTTATCAAGGTTAGAAGACCGGGAACATGTTGATGAAGCAGTGGGGATTAATGAGACTTTTCCGGATGAACAGCTTTTTGCTCTTAATTCAGCTGAAGTGGCATGGTATGCAGACATGGTTAACTTTATAGTGAGTGAGAGTTACCCTCCTGGTGCTAATCACGAGAAGAAGAAGCGAATTCTTCATGACAGTTGTTTCTATGTGTGGGATGAGCCCTATCTTTACCGGGTTGGCACAGATCAGTTAATCAGAAGATGTGTTCCAGAGGAAGAGGTCCCAACAATTCTTGAGAAGTGTCATTCATCACCCTATGGAGGACATCATGCTGGGGACAGAACAACAGCCAAGGTACTTCAGTCCGGATTCTACTGGCCAACTCTGTTCAAAGACGCTCATGAATTTGTGCGGGCCTGTGATAGCTGCCAGAGAACCGGAAATATTTCCAAGCGTCATGAAATGCCTTTGAAGGGCATCATGGAAATCGAGCTGTTTGATGTATGGGGTATTGACTTCATGGGTCCCTTTATACCATCCAAGGGAAATAAATACATATTGGTGGCTGTAGACTATGTTTCGAAGTGGGTGGAGGCCATTGCACTTCCCACCAATGATGCTAGTGTGGTGGCGCGATTTCTGAAAAAGAACATTTTTATGAGGTTTGGAACCCCGCGGGCCATCATCAGTGATCAAGGTACGCACTTCTGCAATCGGCTCTTTGATAAATTGTTGCTCAAGTATGGGGTGAAACATAAGATAGCAACTGCCTATCATCCTCAGACAAGTGGTCAAGTGGAGGTATCAAACAGAGAAATCAAGAGAATTTTGGAGAAGACTGTGAGTGTAAGTATAAAAGATTGGTCATTGAAGCTTGACGACACTCTGTGGGCATACAAAACAGCTTACAAAACTCCGATCGGTACATCTCCTTATAAGCTCGGTTTTGGTAAGGCATGGCATCTACCAGTCGAGCTTGAGCATAGAGCATATTGGGCGATCAAGAAGCTGAATCTCGACATGGTTCAAGCTGGAGAGAAGAGACTGTTGCAGCTGCACGAGTTGGAGGAATTTCGCTATCATGCTTATGAAAACGCGAAAATGTATAAGGAGCGCACCAAAAGAATTCATGACAGGCGCATCCAATCTCGTGACTTTGAGACTGGGCAGTTAGTATTGCTGTATAACTCCAGGCTGAAGGTTTTCGGTGGAAAGCTAAAGAGCAAATGGTCCGGACCATTCGAGGTAGTTCGCGTGACTGCACATGGTGCTATCGAGCTTAAAAGACCCCACTCGGATGAGACATTCTTGGTGAACGGACAGAGAGTGAAGCATTACTACGGGGAGGCCACTGACCGTGCCAAGACCACCATCGATCTAGAAGAGGCTTGAGGAGATCCTGCGTCGTGCCGCGACATTAAATCAGGCGCTACTCGGGAGGCAACCCGTGTGTAAAAAAAAAAAAAGTGTCGTGCCACGACCCTAACTACAGCGCTTGATGGGAGGCAACCCAAAAATTTTTAAGATATAAGTCACGTTTGTTCATGTTGCAGGAATTGAGCGGAAACGAAGAAAATAGACAAAGTGCCCAGTGATTCGCGCAATAGACCCGCGATGCGGTCAGATCGCGCATCAAAAACTCAGAAATGCCCAGTGATTTGCGCGATCTACCGGCGATGCGGGAAGATCGCGTGGAGTTCTGCAGCTTTGAGCGACCGACCCGCGATGCGGACTGATCGCGTGGGTCGACCCGGTTTGTAAATTTCTTTTCCGTAATATAGGATATACACGGCCTCCTCTCCTCACTTTCATTACACAACAATCCCCAACTCTTCCCATTCCCTCTAATCCGATTTTTTTTTTTATCACCACTCCCTCTCTCACACAAACAACTTCAAGTTGTAATCCATCCCACCTCAACACCAAAAGGTAAGTGTCATCTTCACTATTTTCTCTCTCCTTGTCATTGTGTTGGTTATGTGTTGAGTAGGGATATGGGTATGGGCGAATTGAGGGCGGGGATTGGTATTGCTTGTGAAATCGGTATGAATATGGATAAAATGTGACTCCCATTGCATAAAGGAGGGTTCTTCAACCCCCCCCCCCCCCCCAAATTGTTACTCAAAGTTAAGGGACGATGTTACGCCCACAAGGTGTTCGATCAAAATCCTGAACCAAGTTTTTGTGAAATTCTGAAGTCTTGAGTAGCAATGGAACATTAACCGCGCATAGGAATCCTTGTGAAATTCATCTCACCACCCAATTCGAACTGTTAGGGAGGAACGGAAAATAGTGATTCTTGTTTCATCCTAAGCAACATGACAATCATGTGCCTTGTTTTTGTTTGCTAGATCTTGTAGGAGTAGTTAACTTCTTTTGATTTTTCTTTTCGCCATATAGTTTGAAGTAAGTGTGGGGTTGTTTCGCGACCCCGTCATGACTAACCGAAACCTCTCGTTTGGTAATGCATTGTTTTGCAGGCAAAATGGTTCACGGCAAATCCAAAGGAAAAGCTGTAGCCTCCTCCTCCCAAGGTACAAAACGAGGGTGAGCACAAAACCCGCCCAAAGAAAAAAAGGGACAAACATCGGTAAAGGAAAGCATCCCGCGGTGGTTATTCCCCCAGCAACTAAAAGGACAACCAACCCCCGTCTCTATGGGGAAGGAGCAGAGTGGTATGCGGGGTTTGACACCTCGAAAGGGTACTACTATGAGCGGGCAATCAGTCGAGCCCCTTTGAAGAGGAACTTTCAGGGTATCCACGACCGTATAGTTGCCATGGGATGGACATTTGTATTCGAACAACCGGGGCCTGTGAACATCGATTTGGTTTTGGAACTTTATGCGAGCGTACCAACCCGTCTGCCTCGAGAATCTGTGCACTTTCGGAAAAATTGGGTGCCATTAACGGCATCAACCTTGTGCGGGGCAGTTGGAGTCCCGGATGTGCCTGTTGAGCCTTTACTAGAATTCATCAAAAGGCCGGATTATCGGGCTATCCGGGAAACGCTATGTGGAGCCAACTCAAAAGCTCAATGGGCCCGATATTCAGGACCTATGCGGAAACACCGAAGTATGAGCATGAGCAACTTTTGTAGAGAGGCCCGAGTGTGGCTGCGCCTCCTAAATGCGAGAATAATGCCACTTGATCACTTCTCGGAGGTACAACGGGAGAGAGTGTGTATTGTGTACTTCCAGATGACAGGGCATCCGGTAAACATAGGGCATTGGATGCTACAGGAAATCCGCCGAGTGCGGGCTAGGAAGTCGAAAAGGCTAAGCTATGGGAACACTCTCACTTCCTACCTAATGCGGCTTGACGGTGAGTTAGCGTACTCCACTGATAGAGTACTTGAGGCGCCTGATGAACCGCTTGATATCTCTAATGTCATGGCCCCAGCAAGCGTATCCGGACATCACTTGACCCCAGCAGATGAGAGGTCTGCCCAGTCAACCGTACTAGCTCAGCTGTACTCGGGGATGATGGTTGCGAGTGACCACTTTAATATTGATCTCACAAGGGTTTTTATTGATAACCCACACACTCCACATTCTCGGGCATTGGTGGGAGAGCTATCTCAGTTACCCGCGGATGAGGACGAGAACTCAGCTGATCGAGTGATGGCCGCATATGAAGAGGAGGAGGAGGCAGAGTCGCCGATGCAAGGCGACGACGAAGAGAATGAAGAGGATGCCGAGCCAGATGAGGGCGCGGCCGACGAAGAGGACTTTCTTGATGAGGACGACTAGGCCCTAGTGGGCCCCAGGGAGTATTTCTTACCTCGCTTGTGCTTTATTTGTTTTCAAAAATATATGCATTGAGGGCATTGCATACTTTTAAGTGTGGGGTGGGAAAATACGTCTCTGGATTGTAACAACATGTTTTGAGGTTGCGGATGATGACTAGTATGCCTTAAGTTTTTTTTGTAGCTTTGCATCTTAGTGTCGAAAAAAAAAAAGATTTTATTTTCTTTATTTTCCTTTGATAACTTCTTAAGTCCCTCATTAGTAGGCATTCATCATCCACCCCCTTTGGTTTTCTTATGGCCTCGGTTCTTTCCCGAGGGGGGGCCTTTGAACCGGGCGTAGGTAGATTTTTTCTTTTAGTCATAGAAAGGGATTTTCCTGATGACGGGTGGATGACAACCTGCTTGAGGGAAAATCAGTCCGTAGGCTGGGTACATTCAAATGCTAGGTGCACGGGATAGGTGAAGTCTTGGCATATGAGCGATCTTGAAATGTTTTGTGAAAGCATGCTGTGAAACTGTATTACTTTTCTTGGAAACACTTGAAAATGGTTTTTGTGTTGACTCGTATGACCCACTTGGCATTGTTGATTTTCATTGTGTTTGATTGTTTCGAGGGACAACCGGATCCCTCTTGCGTTGATTATGTGCCATGTGTGAGTAAGGTTTCGTTTTTGAATCCATATTTTGTATTGACGTCTAGAACTTGCCCTGTGTGTTCACAAAGCGAAATGAAGTTCGGTTGAGCCTAAAAAATGATAGAGGCGTTTCTTTGATTAGTCACTAAAAATTCTAAAAAGTTATCCCACCAACTTGCAAATAGCACCCTAGTTAACCCTTTTGAGCCTTTAGCCTTTTCTTTGATAGCAAAGTTTCGGGTCGATCGGACTCTGTATCAGAAAGTTACGAGCGTTTTAGTACAAAAACCTCTACGGGCATTTTCAAGCTATCCAAGATCGTATACAGAAGTTGGGGACATTAAGACTTACAGAGAATACTCATATCATAATACTCATATCGGATTACTCATATCAGAATACTTATAACAAAATACTCATATCAGAATACTTGTAACAAAATACTTATATCCGAACACTCATAGCGGATTTACTGGATACGTATATCAGAAGGTGCATAAGAATCATAAACAGACTCGGAATCAAGAGTAAAGTTACCTCAAAGTGCATATCATAACTTACTTGGCTCTAGGACATGCCAAAAGAAAGAAAGGGTAAGCCTTACATACCTGTTCCACGACCAACTAGCTACGCTTATTAGCCCAAACTTGCTAATCTACATTCAAAAGAATTGACATAACCATTAGATTCATTGTCATTCACTTGTCTTAACTTCTCAAATAGATTCACTTATATTCTACCGAAATTTCAGCAGCATCTCCCCTGCAAATATACCATCCCCGAGAATACAACTCGGCCAATTTCAACAACAAACCCGAGAATGGACCTCGGCCACATCATCAACAACAATACCAACAATTATTCTAACAATACTACAATATTCATAATAATCCAATGCTACCCGAATCCTCCAACTTCAACAAAAGTATTAACCACACATTTTTCTCATTCTAGATTCATAAACCATATCAACAATCATGTATTAACAACATCATTCATACAATGTATGAATCCAAGCTAGTTTCGCATTAATTTTCTTCAACAATTCTATAACGATTACAACTTCATTTCCAAGTCATTAAACCTTCATTTTCTTATGGATTCCACAACAACAACAACTAAAATATCACATAGAATCAATTCACCATAACTTGCCAAACCAACCCCTATTCGGCCACAATAGCATCATACATGTTTTCATGCATTTTCATTCATTTCTACATATTACAACAACAACCAAAAGACTAAGTAAAATTAATCTATTTCTTCTACACAACACCATATGTACACGGCCAATGCTACACACACACGGCCACCACTTCAACATCACATTTTTCCATGAATTTCATTCATTTCAACCTTCCACGATACTCACAAATTATCCATAAACATATGAGAGAAGGTTAAACACATACCTTTTCCACTTATCTCTTCATTCGGCTAGGGGCATATATTGCTCAAATGAGTGATTTAATTGCTCCAACAACTCTCCCATGTTAATGAGGGCCTTCAACATAGTTGGAATACTATAATAAATAATTTTTTCTTGATCAACTTCATGGAGTCAATTCTCCATAGCCATGGCCGAATGGCCCCTTGGAATTTTCTTCTATTTTCTCCAAGTTTCTTCATCTTTTTAAAAGATGAAGACAAATATATCTTGTGTATTTTCCCCCCATTTAGCTATATATATATATATATATTTAGGTCCCTTGAGTAGGAGTATGGACACATGTCCCCCTTCTCCATTTTCTTGAAACTTCTTGAAATGGTCAAAGAAGACTAAGTGTCTTCTTAAGCAAGCTTTGGCCCATGTATTTTTATTATTTATAATTAGCCCCCCATTTAATAAAAATGTGAGCACATGCTACCCATGCCACATGGCCATCTTGGAGATTTCAAGAATTTTCTTGAATATTTGTGAAATTACCATTTTGCCCCTAGGCTTCCACAATATTACCATGAACCATTTTGCGAATTTCCCTTTTTACCCTTAACCTTTCTCAATATTTCCATACAATAATATTCATAAACAATATTCATAACAACTTATACATCAAAAATAATTTTTGAAAATGGTTTTGCCCTTCACTTGCCACGTCGATCTCGAAATATCCGGACGTACAAAATGCGGGCTATAACACCTTTGTTGTGATGTGTATATGTATGGCACAGTTGACAGGGGGTGACGCTGTGGCATTTGTTGTTGTGTGTATATATATGACACAGTTGACAGGGGGTGACGCAGTGGCCTTTGTTGTGATGTGTATATGTATGGCACAGTTGACAGGGGGTGACGTTGTGGCCTTTGTTTTGATATTTCTATGGATATATGTGTTTCTCAAATGTTTTCTAGGACTTTATGTACATGTTGATTTCATGCCTTACATACTCAATACACACTATTCGTACTGACCCCCTTTCTTCGGGGGCTGCGTTTCATGCCCGCAAGTATAGACACTCAGTTTGGTGATCCTCCGGTTTAGGACTTCAGCTCAGCTGCTTGGAGGGCTCTAGTGTTCCGGAGCTCGAGTCGTTTTGGTACAGATCCTTTGACATAGGCTTTGTTATACTCTTAGAGATCTGTAGACATATGTGGGTTGCGTAGATACGGTTTGATCAGCTATGCAGATGTAGTTCATTTTGGATATTCCCGGGCATAGTTGACAGCCTTATCGGCATGCATATTTTGTTATGTTTGGTTAGCCGTGGCTTCTCAAGAGATAGGTTCTTTTTGATGTATGATATGATGAGTTTACAGCGTGCTTTTGCAGATTGCCATATTGTTTCCAGTTTCGGTCTGATCATATCGAGTAGGTTCGTAGTGTCCAGTTCAGGCACTGGTCATGGCCCATCGGTTTGGGTCGTGACCAAAGTGGTATCAGAGCAGTTCGTCCTCAGGATTGTCTACAGACCGTGTCCAGTAGAGTCCTGTTTATGGGTATGAAGCCGACCACACTTATGAACAGGAGGCTGCAGGGCATTTAGGAATCATTGACCTTTCTTTCTATCTTAGGTCGTGCGATAGAGCCAGAGTCTAGGAAAAATCGTTTCTAATCCTTTTTCTACAGGTAAGTGCAGACTTACGAGAGATGAAGAGATCAGCTTTAGATTAGTGGGGGTGCTAAGAAGGCCCCTAGAGTAGATCCATAACCCCAGGCTCTAGGACCGAGTCGGAGGAGCCTCAGTTATTCTATTGAGACGGATCCCTCGGAGGACCCATCGACGATTCCTCCAGAGTTTTTGACTCCCAGGGAGGAGGACCCCTCAGAGGACAGTTATGACACGGATTCATCTGAGTATTCGTCTAGGACACCGGAGGAGGAGATCCCCGAGGTTGTACTAGCCGCTCCTATGGTAGAGCACTACGTCAGACCAGCTTCCACGGTAAGTGTTACGGATTACTCCAGCCCCCTATCCTGGCCGTCGGTAATCCAGTAATTGTCCCATTATCCATATCCCTCGGACTCGGAGGAGAGAGATGATAAAGGCCAAACAAGCAGATGTTAGGTAGACAATGACGAAGATCATACTTCACCTTATAGATCACCAGATCAGACTAGAGATCGATCGACTACAGGTATATGAGACTTTATTGGAATTTCCTATGTATGTGCATTTGCTGTAGATTATTACCTAATAGCGGTGAGCGAAAAAAAAGGGCCGACAACCAAGTACTAATCAGTAACGACGACCAAGGTGTTTTCGTCACCATGGGGAATTTTGAAATCTAGGATGGAAAGTAGTCATACATATAGGTGAAAGTTGGATATTGAGGATTAAAAAGGCCAAGGTAGTAATTGTGTAGTCGGAAGAATAAGAGATCCTTTCTAATTCGGAGGGAGATGTGTTACGAGAATGTTGTGGAATCTGTTAAGACCTCAACTTGCTCGAGATTAGGTGATGAAGGTCAGGCAGTAAGTGGGTGCAATTTTATCAGCACTAACACACCAAATTTTAGCAGAGTTTCAAGGTTAAGTGTGCTGGGATAAGAGAAATACTGGGATGGGTGACCCTTGGTAAGCGTACTAAAAGTTCTATAAATCCAGACATAAGAGACAAATGAGAAGCTAGAGTAGCCTAAGGGAAAATGGAGTATGCGGAGTAGTTGGAAACTCTAAAAGATCATGAAGAATTAGGCGGACTAGATTGGCAAGGAGAAGGGAGGCGCATCAAAGTTTTAGGATTAGGATAGGTTTGAAAAGTATTCAAATGTGCTTGTGAGCAAGGCGTTAGAAAATATATGTGTATGAGTATGATATCTCATATGTGGTTGTACCAACGGGTATGTGTATCCCAGCAACCGACGTTGCAGTATATGGAAGGCATTAATCGAATAAGGTAACGAAGTTCAAGTGGCAAAAATGGTACGAATGTTACAAGGTAAGTTAATGTTATTCTTACTGCAGGTTAGAGTTGAAAGGTCCTAATGCAATAACATCGGAGAAAGGAAGAAAGTGAGTATATATAGGAAGAGAAGAGATTAGAATGTCTTCAGAAAAGAAGAGAGAAGTGAGAATTGAGGGTGAGTGAAGCTTCCAAGAGAGATGACAGGCACAACAAGGGACTATTTGGATAAAATTTGGGAGTAGGTGTGTGAAAGGAATTGGGTATGATAGCATGGACAGGAAATGAACGTACAGAATTAGGAGAAGAAATACTGGTAAGTAGGACTGAAGGGAAGTAACCACGAAGAGGAAGGGGAAGTTAGGAAGAATAAGCAGGTTCAGTAACAATGTTAGGGGATTCCCAGTTCTTGAGAAGCAATCGAGGAACTAAAGGCACGGCTAAGCAGACATAATCACCTTGGAAAGGGAGGAAGCCCTCCTAAAAGATGATTTGGAAATCAAATGGATTTGTAACTTTAAAAGGATATTCTATGAACTTTAAGGTCAATGTTATAATATGAGGAAAGGAGGAGAGCATTTAGGAGTAAAGTAACTGGAAATCTTTAACCCGGGGGTACACAGGATGCTTTAACGATTTAGCTGTAAGAAACCGATCAATCATCGAGATAAGAACGAGGATGATGGGACGACACACATGATTAGAAAATTAATGGCATGGGACAAGAATTCTGGTAAAGGCCGAGAGATTCGGTCATAGAGGGAGTAGAATAAAATGTAACGAACATGTATGGAAGAAAACTCGGCCGTAGCGTCAGAAAGACGGATAAAGGCTCGATGAATGAATCATGGAGAGAGTGTAAACTGTAAGAATTCCATGCTAAGAGCAAGAAGTAGTAGGACACTAGGAAAACATGATGTACGACTGCAACACGAACACATAGTTAGGAAGAATTGCGAGTAAATGAGCTAAACGGGTGGAAGGACTAATAGTGGATGGAAGGGCATGGAATAGTGACGGGATGGTACGGTATAGACCTAGATAGAAGGAGAACTTAGGGAAAAAAGAGATTTTCAGTGTTAAAAGGGATTCGCACTCGTAACGAAACACTCCAAAGTTTCCTAACCCAAAAGTAAAGGATGACTAATGGAAATAGGCATTGTACAAGTAAAAGAAACTATGAGGACTAAAGGAAGGAGAAGGTGTCAATGAAATGGTTAAAGGGAATTATGTGGTCGTGCACAATAAGGGGAAGGTTAGTGAATCAGCAGGCTTGCCCAAGGGAAAACAAATTGAAATTAGAAGACAATAGTTATGTGAAAGATGCAAAGATGTGATCATGAAGAAAATCGATTTTTTTTAGTTATATATCTATATGTGTGTGCACAAGTTGTAGTATCATAAAGGAAGATGAAGACTCAACGAAAGAAGAAAGGAAGGGGTGTACTTTGTGAGGATTTCATGTTAAGAACAACAGCTGACAGAACACTAGAAGGACTATGATGCATAGCTGCGATGCAAACGAGTAGTTAAGGAGAATTACGAGACAAATGAGCTAAGATAATGAAAGGACGAGTCGTGGGAATAGATGGTGGTGAATATCAACTTTCAATAGTATAGTATAGACATAAATAGGAATTCAGAACCTAGAGCAAGGAGAATTTCAAGGATATTAAGAAGATAGTCGTGGAGAAAGACTAGGACTAAAAAAGCGTGGTATAGTCAGACACTCCATAAGGGGCTTAATGAATTTCGATGTCCCCATTAAGTCATTAACCTAGGGGACTATTAGTCGTGAGAGGTAGAAGTGAAAAGACAATAAAGAAAGCATTTGGTTTGTATCTGATATGTATAAGCATTTTGATTTGATACAAGAACTCAACTAGCAAAAAGGAAAACAAGTTAAAGGATAGCTATGGCCGACCAGATGACTATCAAAGACGGTTAACACTCAAAGGTTACAGTATATGAAAACATCCTTTAAAAGGGGGGAAGAGCAAATTTAGTTCGAAGATGAGCTATAATATTCTGAAGCTCAAGAAAAGGAAATCTTAGCACTAGAAGAGATGAAAGTTTTAGCAAGAGGAATAAGTATAGGGAGTTCAATGATCTCCAAAGGGAAGGGAGATAGTGTGCCTATGAATAGCAAGACAGCAGTGCTACCTAAGATTAGAAAGTACCTCGCAAGTCGTGGAGTCACAAGTCATCGGTCATATCAAATGTGAGAGTACATGTTATAGAACCATATAGACAATCATCTTGATGCAATGGCCGACAAAAATGGTGTAAGAACAACGATAGGGAGTTAAAGGAGAACATTGGCTAATTTAAGTCTCAAATGATCACCGGTACTAGAGAATCAAGGACTTAAGAAGAAAGCATACTCGTATCAAAAGGAAGTTATGATTAAGTAGGATTTTATCTTAGTTCCATGTTTATGAGTTTATATTGCAATTATGCTAAAACTGACGGGAGGAAATTGTGGGAAAATTTCAGGTATGAATAGGATGATATTTTAAGGAATTAAAGAGTTCGACCAAGGAATTAAAAAGGAGATGGTGTGGTAGGTATTTAAGGTCGACGAGTACAAAAAGGGATAATCTAAAGTAGCACCAAGAAGCAAGAAAGGAAGAGTGCCATATCTGAACAAAGGAATTTCTATACTAGTAGAGAAATAAGGAGCAAGGAAAAAGAGTACAACAATTAAGAGTGCTCATAGACTAGCAGGGAGCCGTAGCAATCATGAGTTAAGACCATCTTAATGGAAACAGGTCCCAGGACAGTAACTAGATATCAGTTGACCACTGAGTACATACATAAGAACATAAGGATATGGAACTAATGAATGAGTTCGATAGAGAATGGGGAGGATATGAAAGAAGACTAATGAGCCCATAGTATAAGAGTATGGATATCAGGAACCAAAGGTGGACAACCATTTCAAGAAACTAATAAAAGGACTTAAGAGGAAAGCATACTCGTACCAAAAGTAAGTTATGATTAAGTAGGATTTTATCTTAGTTCCATGTTTATGAGTTTATATTGCAATTATGCTAAAACTGAGGAGAGGAAATTGTAGGAAAAGTTCAGGTATCAATAGGATGATATTGAAAGGAATAAAAGAGTCCGACCAAGGAATTAAAAGGATATGATATGGTATGTATATAAGGTCGACTAGTACAAAAAGGGATAATCTAAAATAGCACCAGAGAAGCAAGCAAGGAAAGGTGCCATATCTAAACAAGAGAATTTGTCTGCTAGTAGAGAAATAAGGAGCAAGGCAAAAGAGTACAAGAATTAATATTCCTTACAGACCGGCAGAGAGCCGTAATAATCATGAGTTAAGACCATCTTAATGGCAACAGGTCCTAGGACGATAGCTAGATATCAGTTGACCCCTGGGTACATATATAAGAACATGAGGATATGGAACTAATGAATGATTTCGACAAAGAACTGGGAGAATATGAAAGAATACTAATGAGCCCATAGTATAAGAGCATGGAGATCAGGAACTGAACGAGGATAACCATAGCAAGAAATTAATGAACGCGTGGGAAGCTCGCAAGCTACAACATTCGAGGACGAATGTTCCTAAGGGGGGAAGGATGTTACACCTCGCATTCTCATAGCATGAGCATACCACGTACTTCACCATATTAATGGAGTATCAGAGACATTCCATGACGTTTTGGAAGGTACAAGCCATGGGAAGTTCTTAACAAGGAAGTAAAGGATGAATTACGATCTCGTAAGTCGTAACCGGGAAAGACAACATTGAAACCAAAGGAAATCACCATTCTCAAGTATGATTAATGATAAATATAATGTATATAAGGTAACCAGAAGGTTTTATAAGGAAATGAGTGGAAGAAGTGGAGTAGTACGACTTTAGGGAAAGGATGGGTAATGTTTTGTGCGAAAATTTTTGTCCAACTTTAGGGACGAATATCTCTAAGCATATGAAGTATTTTGAAGTAAAACAAAAGCCTAAAATGAATTTCGTCGAGCCTAGTTTCCAACGCAAAAAACCGCTCGTCGATAAGACATCGAAGTAGAGAATTATGGACGTTACAAGTTCTACTGAAAGAGCAGAAATGCGTGCTACAGTACTGCTACAATAACTGGCTGCTACAATACTTCTACAGTGAACCGACCCAAATTTGACACTTATATAAAGGGTAAAAACCCCCCTTTGTATTCAGGTTTTTCCAGAAAATTCCAGAAATTGAAAAGATAGAGAGAGCGGGAAACAAGAAGTGAGCAATTTTCAGGTAGCGGAGTAGTAGTTTAGGTCCGGGTAACCCATGGTTGCGATTCTAGTATTGTTTTGCAGTGTATTTTATCGTGGATATTGAGGATATTGCTGTCTTAACAAGAAAACAATGTATGAATCTTTCTCTTTTGGTATTATTTAAGTCTTATTCTCGAAGGCAAAGTCGTTACATAATTGTGTAGTAAGTTGGTTAGTTGTGGAAGTTGAAAAACAGTGTGTGGGCTGTTTTATACAGCCTATTGAGGTTTATAATATTGTTGTGATGTTGGTATTTTTGTTGTTGTTGTTGGTTGTTGGATTGTGATTTCAGGCTAGGCATATAAGCAGGGGAGGTGCTTGCCCGAATTTCGGCAAATTCTAGACGGAATTAAATTGAAGGCTTAAGATGAGCGTATGACATTAAGCCTAATAATAGTATGAATGGTTTATATGTAGATTTACGAGCTTGGAAGGATAAACGTTGAACGACTAAGGCAACCGAAAGGTATGTTAAGCCTCGTCCCTTTCTTTCAAAGGCATGATTCCTATGATATGAGTCCATAAGTGTTTCCATAACCTCCTTGATTTCAAAAGCTAGAAGTTTACCACTCTTAAAGCTTCTTATGATGTTAAAAATGAAAATGTTTTTGTGAGGATTACGTTGAGGATGATTTTATGCTTAAAGGTATCAAATGTGATTTCAACGATGATGTAAAAATGTAAAGCTATTTCATGATTTTCTCGATTAATTTCATTGTTGTTGATCTTACCTTATAAATTGATCCTTCAAGGTAGGATAGAGCGATAGTTTTTAGTTGAATTCCTATGCATGCCATGAGTATAATATATGTATATAGCTATTTTGTGACATTACAGAGTTCTATTATTTCATTTTGATTATGCACTGCACTCATTTTCATTCTTTATGTATATATAAGGCATAGTTGACAGGGGGTGACACTGTGACCTTTGTTGTGTGTATATATGGCACAATTGACAGGGGGTGACGCTGTGGCCTTTGTTGTGATGTGTATATGTATGGCACAGTTGACAGGGGGTGACGCTGTGGCCTTTGTTGTGGTGTGTATATATATGGCAGAGTTGACAGGGGGTGACCTTGTGGCCTTTTGTCATGACCCGACCAGGGGCCGCGACGGGTACCCGGGGCTAACCACCGAGCACCCCTCAATTTACTGCTTATCGCTCTCATTTAAAGCTCTCTTATCAACATTAGACTCAGATTGTGAGAAAAACGTCTTTCATTCAGAAACATAAATATTTTTATATGCACAAGACTTTTGGTCATTGAAATAATATATATGTATACATACATATACATGCACGTGGTAGCAACCCCGTGAGACCATACCACCCACACTGCGTATGTACGAGCCTCTACTAGAGTACTAGACATATGGACGGGACAAGACCCCGTCGTGCCCAAAACATACATGTACATAAAAGGAAAATCATAAGCACCTCCGGAACAATAGAGTGCTCTCAACAGCTAACAGCTCCTACGAGTTCGGAGCAAGGTCTCCTCCCTGTCTAACTGTGGGCATGAACACATCGTTCAAAGAAAACGGGCGTCAGTACGAACATTGTACTGAGTATGAAAGGCATAAACAATAATATCACATGAATGAATTAAAGGAAGCATCAATAAGGGACATCTTCATCTGACTGTCAAATAGAAAAGGAGTGATGCATGTTGGCTTACTCATAGTCATCATCATATCATGTATGCATAAATATATATATAAACTGCCCGTCCATATCGGATCGGTGTGATAATCATTAGCCTGCATTCAGGCCTCCCACGTCCGGGGTATCATCTCCTGCCGCCCACTAGTGGTGTCTGCCCATGCCTTTCGGCCATGGTGTATAGCTGCCCGCCTTAGCAGTGACTGCCCGGCCAAGTAGGCGCGGTGTTATATCATCATCATAATATACTCATCATAACGCATACATGAAGGCTCAATGTTAACTATGCTTTGTCGGGGTGACGTAAGGTCGTAATCCCCGATTCCATTATGGAGCACTCATTAACATCCTGCCTCACCTTGAAGAGAATGGTATATGAGGTGAGTGTAAGCAATAATGACATCATATCATGAACATCTAGAACTCATATACTCTAACTCATTACCTTGTGTAGAAAATTAGGGATATTAGCTCGTATCTTTTCGGAACTTAAGAGATTCATGGAGAAGAAAGAAAGTCATATTATAGGACTCATGCCATAGAAGGAAAGGACTAGCCTCACATACCTTTGTCGTTTAAATATCTTATCGCTTGATCGTTCTCCTTCGATATCACATTTCTACCCTCAAGAGAGAATTCGCACTAACGTTAATTAATCGTCTATAAGAACAGTTCACTATTTCTAGGGAAAATCGGGCAGCACTTCCTTTGTTTATACTACTTTTCCCACGTTCTATATAAACTCCCAACGTTAATAACAACATCTACAATATAGCAACAACAATCATCATTTCTCTATATTTACCACAATTCACCATTTCTCTTAGATTTCTCCACAATTATGATTATAACTCGTTATCGCGTTTTCTCATATATAATACTTATTTCATGGCCTAAATGTCACTTATAACATATTCACAATCCCAGCATACCGACATTCATAATTCACACCAATCACTATTCACACATTCATGACCCAATTTCTATGTCTTTCCACAATTCAAGTGTTTCAAGTTTCAACCACTCAAACCATATAAAAGGGTCATAAAACTCACCTCAGATGATGGATGAACAACCTTTGAGTGGAACTTCTCTTCTTGCACGAAAACCCTAACTCACTCTTCTTGAGTTTTCTTGGCTTAAATGCACTTTTAATGGGTTTCATAAACTTGATTTCATGGATTTGGTGTAGTTGACCATGGTTGTCCTTTGATTTCTTATGGATGAATAGTGGAGAAGGTTCAAGAGAGTTCTTGGAGAGAAGGGAGTGGAAGATGAAATGAAATAAGAAATGGAGGAGGGGTCTTATATTAATTCATGAAATCAGTCCCGTCCGAGATGTACGGTGCGATCGACGGAGCGTCGCTTGGATTGACAGAGCGTCGATATAGGCATCGAAGTCATCAAATTTCCAGTGAGCAATCTGTCATTTCTTCTCATTCGACGGTGAGAAGGACGACACGTCGTACTGATCGACGGAGTGTCGACCTGTTCGTCGAGTGGTCTTCGCTCCAACTCAGTTTTACGGCGCCATCGACGAGGCGTCGACTTGTTCGACGCTACAAAAGACGACCGTCGAACCCCCTTTTAGCAGGACTGCGGTAAAGTTTCATTTAACGGACTTTTCTCCCTTGCCTTTAACTTCTCTAAAAATTTACGTTAGTCCCTTTATTGCTTAGCAACCCAAAGTTCTGAGGTGTAACATTCTTCCCCCCTTTTGGAACATTCATCCTCGAATGTTAAGTACTCGGGAATTCTACAAAAATTTCACAAGAGTTTCCCCTGTAATATGGTGCTACCACCCTGTCACAATAACCCATAATAATCTGCCTCACAGGGCTACAACACAATTAAACTCTAAGAAAGACTTACGAAAGCTGCTGAAAATAGGGGGACATAATTTCTGGTAATGATGGAAATAGGGGTATTCAGATATTCTAATTATTACACTTCATTTACTGCATACATACCTCATAGTGTCGGCGTTTCATCTTGGACCTCTCCTGGGGGTTGGAATAAGTGTGGATACCTGAAATTCATTTTCTCTTCTGCTTTCCAAGTCATCTCTTCTCGATTTTTATTCCGCCATAAGACCATAACTGAAGCCACTTCTTTGTTTTGAAGCCTTCGTACTTGTCTATCTAAGATGGGAATGGGTAACTCTTCATATGCCAACTTTTCTGTCACTTGTACATCATCTACTGGAACAATTCTTTTGGGATTTTCAATACATTTGCGGAGCATTGAGACATGAAAGACTGGATGAACTGATTCAAGCTCTGAAGGAAAATCCAATTCATAGGCTACTTGGTCGACCTTATGGATAATTTTGTAAGGTCCGATGTATCGAGGACTTAACTTCCCTTTCCCGCCAAATCTCATCACTCCTTTCATAGGCGACACCTTCAGAAATACCCAATCCTCAACCTGAAATTCCAAGTCTCACCGGCGGTTGTCCGCGTAAGATTTTTGGCGACTTTGAGGTGTCAACAATCGATCCCGGATCACCTTGACTTTTTCTACCACTTGTTGAATCAATTCCGGGCCTATTAGCTATACCTCTCCTATTTCAAACCACCCAATTGGGGACCTACACTTTCTTCCATATAGGGCTTCATACGGAGCCATCTGGATACTGGAATGGTAGCTATTGTTATAAGCGAACTCAATAAGGGGTAGGTGATCATCCTAACTACCACCGAAATCCAGCACACACGCTCGGAGCATATCCTTCAAGGTCTGAATAGTACGTTCGGCTTGTCCATCGGTCCGTGGATGAAATGTTGTGCTACGCTTCACTTGGGTGCCTAGACCTTCTTGAAAGGATTTCCAGAACTTGGCTGTAAACTGCGCCCCTCTATCTATAATAATGGATAATGGAACGCCATGGAGTCGCACAATTTCCTTGAGATACAGGCTCGCATAATCTTCTGCGAAGTATGTGGTCCTGACTAGAAGAAAATGAGATGCCTTTGTTAACCTGTCCACAATTACCCATATAGAGTCATATTTGCCTCGGGAACGGGGCAACCCCACAATGAAATCCATATTGATAATTTCCCACTTCCAGGTAGGGATTTCCATTGCTTGCAATAGCCCTCCTGGCTTCTGGTGTTCGATCTTTACTTGTTGGCAATTTGGACATTGCAATTTGGACATTGGGCTACAAATTCTGCTTTGTCTCTTTTCATGCCGTCCTACCAATATATCAATTTTAGGTCATGGTACATCTTTGTTGCGCCTGGGTGGATAGAATACCGAGAGTAATGGGCTTCTTCCAGAATTCGTCGGCGCAATTCTGCAACATTCGGAACATACAGCCTGCCATGGTATCTAAGGACCTCATCTATCGATGTTTTAAATGGAGATCTCTCTTCTTCATGAAATGTGTCTCTGTAATGGCTCAACCGCGGATCTTCATATTGACGCTCTTTCACTTCCGCATTCAGAGACGAACCCATGGGATCATTAACACCAGTCCCTGCACTGCTTGTATCAATTACCCGCACTCCGAGATTAGCTAGCTGGTAAAGCTCATGAACTATCTCTTTCTTTTCCGGAGAGACTTCACATAAACTACCCATGGATCGGCGGCTAGGCGCATCGGCCACTACATTTGTTTTTTCGGGGTTGTATAAAATATTCGCATCATAATCTTTTAGCAATTCTAACCACCGCCTCTGTCGTACGTTCAACTTCTTCTGTTTGAAAATGTAATGGAGACTTTGGTGATCTGTAAAAATATCAACATGTACGCGATACAAGTAATGCCTCCATATCTTCAACGCATGAATAACTGTAGCCAATTCAAGATCATGAGTTGGGTAGTTCTGTTCATGCTTTCGCAGCTGTCTCGAGGCATAAGAAATAACTCTGCCGTGCTGCATCAACACACATCCTAACTCAACACCGGAAGCAACGCAGTATACTACATAACCATCGGACCCTTCTGGAAGTGTTAAGACTGGGGCTAAGGTTAATTTGTCCTTCAACGTTTGAAAACTGCGTTCACAAGCATCATTCCATTGAAATTTAGTTGACCTTTGGGTTAGATTCGTCAATGGGGCTGAAATAGATGAGAATCCCTCTACGAATCTTCTATAATAACCTGCCAACCCCAGAAAACTACGAACTTCGGTAGGCATCGTAGGCCTCGGCCAATTCTTTACCGCTTCAATTTTCTGAGTGTCAACTCGAATACCGTCATCTGAAATAACATGGCCCAGAAATGTTACGGAATTCAGGCAAAACTCGCACTTTGAAAATTTTGCATATAGTTTTCGTGTCCGAAGAATTCCAAGTACGATACGCAAATAATCAGCATGTTCTGATTCTGTGCCAGAATACACCAGAATATCATCAATGAATACTATCACAAATAAGTCCAAGAGTGGCCTGAACACGTTATTCATCAAATTTATAAACACGGCCGGAGCATTAGTCAACCCAAACGACATCACCCGAAACTCATAATGGCCATATCTCGTTCTGAAGGCTGTCTTAGGAATATCTTCTTCTCTAACCCTCACTTGATGATAACCCGAGCTCAAGTCTATTTTAGAAAACCACTTGGCACCCTGCAGCTGATCAAATAGATTGTCAATCCTTGGGAGAGGATATTTGTTCTTTATCGTCACCTTGTTCAACTGCCTATAATCGATGCACATTCGTAGGGAACCATCCTTCTTTCTCACAAACAGGACTGGTGCTCCCCACGGCAACGAACTGGGTCTGATAAACCCCTTTTCGAGCAAATCTTTTAATTGCGCCTTTAGCTCTTTCAATTCTGCCGGAGCCATGCGATAAGGAGGAATAGAAATAGGCTTGGTGTTCGGCAATACATCAATTGCGAAGTCAACTTCTCTTTCTGGAGGAAGGCCTGGAAGTTCATCTAGAAACACATTCGGAAATTCATTTACTACCGGGACAGATTGGAAAGTTGGTGACTTAGCTTCGGTATCATGAACTCGGACTAGATGATAAATGTAGCCTTTGGCTATCATCTTTCTGGCCTTGAGATAGGAAATAAACCTACCTCTTGGAGACGCTGTATTACCCTTCCATTCCAGCACGGGCTCTCCCGGAAATTGAAACCGAACTACTTTCGTTCAACAATCAACATTGGCATAGCATGAGGCCAACCAATCCATACCAATAATTACATCAAAATCTAACATTTCCAGCTCAATCAAATCAGCTTTTGTTTGGCGATCATATATCACAACTACACAATTTCTATACACTTGTCTTGCTATCACGGGATCACCAACCGGAGTAGATACCTCAAAAGGTTTGATTGGCTCAGGTTTCACCCCAATGCGACCAGCAACATACGGGGTAATATAGGAAATAGTGGAACCAGGGTCTATCAAGGCATATACATTATTGGAAAATATGCGTAATGTACCTGTAACCACATCGAGGGAGGACTCAAGGTCCTGTCGTCCGGCTAAAGCATATATACAGGGCTGAGTGGCACCTGAAGTAGAGGCTGCCCCTCTGCCTCTACTTCGGCCTGCTGACACCCGAGGAGCCTGCCCTACCGGGCGCACTGAGAAAGAACTAGCTGCTGAACCTATGGGCTGGACCCCAACTCTGCCACTCACCGACAGACAATCTCTCATCATGTGCCCTACCTTGCCACAAGTATAACAAGCATCCGAACCTTGGCGACATTGTCCGGAATGTAGTCTACCGCATTGCCTGCATCGCGGTACTGAGGCTCTCCTCTGACTGTAGTCTTCCCTGAACTGAGCATCTGAGGCCCTCGAGCTCTGACCCTGTCCTGAACGAAAGGAGCGATCAAATCTCTTACCCGTAAACCGAGGAGGTACGCTAGTCACCGACTGGCCTGAATGTCTAGAATATGTCTGCATTGGTCCCCCTCTATAATCACTGCCTGCCCCCACAGACCTAGCCCTCTTGCCTTGCCGTCTATCAATATCACGATCACTTCTTTGTGGTTGTTGTCGCCCCTCTAAATTCTGGGCATGGGCTTGTATCCGAGAAATATCCATCCCATCTTGTAGCGAAGCTCTCAAGGAATTCTTTAATATATGTGGCCCTAAGCCACTCACGAATATATGTACCCGATCTCCCATGTCGGCCACCATAGCCGGGGCATGCCAAAGAATTAAATTGCATGCTATACTCCCAAGCACTCATATTCCCTTGCCTCAAATTTAGAAATCTATTCGCTCTAGCTCGGCGGACCTCGGGTGGCAAGTAGTGAAGAATAAAAGCATCCACGAATTCTTGCCAGACTGGAGGAGGCGCATTCTCTCCTCTTGACAATACACAGTTATTATACCATAAGACTACCACATCCCGGAGCCTATAAGATGCCAACTCCACGGATTCAATTTCAGAGGCATGGACAATCCTCAACGTTCTCAACATCTCGTCAATGAAACCTTGCGGGTCTTCATCCGGCTTTGACCCGAAAAACTCCGGAGGATTTAAACTCATAAAATCACGGGCTCTGGTACTGGCTGATCGATCACTTGGGCCCGTATTCTGCCGCTGTGCCTGAGCGGCAACCAGCTGCATCAATAGATGTACGGCATCGGTCATTTGTTGACCGAAGCAACTGGTGGAGGGATTGGAGCTAGAGTTCTTCTTTGCTCTTCCACACTAGTCGGGGTGGAGGAAGTATTAGATAAGGCCTCGTTATGTGATTCACCTCCTTCTATATTCGTTGGCGGCTCTCTTACTACTCGCCAATTCGTCGTAGTCTTGCCCTTCTGGGCAGCTGTAGCTTTTACCTTTGGCGGCATTCTGAAATCACAACACACTATTAGGGAGGGTAAAGTATTATACACAGCTCTATCGTACGATTTCATAAGGAGAAAAATGGTCATTTTTCCTAAATGCCCTGTAGCCACTTGTTTATTAGCGTGGCGCGCAACACACCATAAACAAGACTCTACTAGACACGGCTCGTAGACACTTCCTAGGACTAAACTGCTCTGATACCACTTTTGTCACAACCCGACCAGGGGCTGCGACGGGCACCCGGGGCTAACCACCGAGCACCCCTAAATCTACTGCTTATCGCTCTCATTTAAAGCTCTCTTATCAACATCAGACTCAGATTGTGAGAAAAACGTCTTTCACTCAGAAACATAAATACTTTTATATGCACAAGCCTTTTGGTCATTGAAATTATATATATATATATATATATATATATATATATATATATATATATATATATATATATATATATATATATATATATATATATATATATATATACATACATACATATACATGCACATGGTAGCAACCTCGTGAGACCATACTACCCACACTGCGTATCTACGAGCCTCTACTAGAGTACTAGACATATGGACGGGACAAGACCACGTCGTGCCCAAAACATACATATACATAAAAGGAAAATCATAAGCACCTCCGGAACAATGGAGTGCTCTCAACAGCTAACAGCTCCTACGAGTTTGGAGCAAGGTCTCTTCCCTGTCTACCTGTGGGCATGAACACAGCGTTCAAAGAAAACGGGCGTCAGTACGAACATTGTACTGAGTATGAAAGGCATAAACAATAATATCACATGAATGAATTAAAGGAAGCATCAATAAGGGACATTTGTATCTGACTGTCAAATAGATAAGGAGTGATGCATGTTGGCTTACTCATAGTCATCATCATATCATATATACATAAATATATATATAAACTGCATGTCCATATCGGATCGGTGTGATAATCATTAGCTTGCGTCCAGGCTTCCCCCGTCCGGGGTATCATCTCCTGCCGCCCACTAATGGTGTCGACCCATGCCTTTCGGCCATGGTGTATAACTGCCCGCCTTAGCAGTGACTGCCCGGCCAAGTAGGCGCGATGTTATATCATCTTCATAATATACTCATCATAATGCATATATGAAGGCTCAAGGTTAACTATGCTTTGTCGGGGTGACGTAAGGTCATGATCCCCGATTCCATTATGGAGCACTCATTAACATCCTGCCTCACCTTGAAGGGAATGGTATATGAGGTGAGTGTAAGCAATAATGACATCATATCATGAGCATCTAGAACTCCTATACTCTAAATCATTACCTTGTGTAGAAAATTAGGGATATCAGCTCGTATCTTTTCGGAACTTAAGAGATTCATGGAGAAGAAAGAAAGTCATATTATAGGATTCATGCCATAGAAGGAAAGGAATAGCCTCACATAACTTTGTCGTTTAACTATTTTATCGCTTGATCGTTCTCATTCGATATCACGTTTCTACCTTCAAGAGAGAGATCGCACTAACGTTAGTTAATCGTCTATAAGAACAGTTCACTATTTCTAGGGAAAATCGGGCAGCACTTCCTTTGTTTATACTACTTTTCCCACGTTCTATATCAACTCCCAACGTTAATAACAACATCCACAATATTGCAACAAAAATCATCATTTCTCTATATTTACCACAATTTGACCATTTCTCTTAGATTTCTCCACAATTATGATTATAACTCGTTATCGCGTTTTCTCATATATAATACTTATTTCATGGCCTAAATGTAACTTATAACATATTCACAATCCCAGCATACTAACATTCATAATTCACACCAATCACAATTCACACATTCATGACCCAATTTCTGTGCCTTTCCACAATTCAAGTGTTTAGACTTTCAATCACTCAAACCATATAAAAGGGTCATAAAACTCACCTCAGATGATGGATGAACAACCTTTGAGTGGAACTTCTCTTCTTGCACGAAAACCCTAACTCACTCTTCTTGAGTTTTCTTGGCTTAGATGAACTTTTAATGGGTTTCATAAACTTGATTTCATGGATTTGGTGTAGTTGACCATGGTTTTCATTTGATTTCTTGTGGATGAATGGTGGAGAAGGTTCTAAAGAGTTCTTGGTGAGAAGAGAGTGGAAGATGAAATGAAATAAGAAATGGAGGAGGGGTCTTATATTAATTCATGAAATCAGTCCCGTCAGAGATGTACGGTGAGATCGATGGAGCATCGATTGGATCGATGGAGTGTCGATCCAGGCGTCGAATTTGTCAAATTTCCAGTGAGCAATCTGTCATTTCTTCTCATTCGACGGTGAGAAGGACGACCCGTCGAACTGATCGACGGAGTGTCGACCTGTTCGTCGAGTGGTCTTCGCTGCTGCTCAGTTTTACGGCGCCATCGACGGGGCGTCGACTTGTTCGACGGTACAAAAGACGACCGTCGAACCCCCTTTTCGCAGGACTGCAGTAAAGTTTCATTTAACGGACTTTTCTCCCTTGCCTTTAACTTCTCTAAAAATTTACGTTAGTCCCTTCATCGCTTAGCAACCCAAAGTTCCGAGGTGTAACACCTTTGTTCTGATGCGTATATGTATGGCACAGTTGACACGCTGTGGCCTTTGTTGTGATATGTATATGTATGGCACAGTTAAAAGGGGGTGACGCTGTGGCCTTTGTTGTGGTGTGTATATATATGGCACAGTTGATAGGGGGTGACGCTGTGGCCTTTGTTCTGATATTTCTATGGATATATGTGTTTCTTTGATATAGTTGTACTGATGCATTTGTTTTGCCCATTCATTGACATGTCTCAAATGTTTTCTAGGATTTTATGTACATGTTGATTCATGCCTTACATACTCAGTACACTATTCGTACTAACCCCCTTTCTTCGGGGGCTGCGTTTCATGCCCGCAGGTACAGACACTCAGTTTGGTGATCCTCCGGTTTAGGACTTCAGCTCAGCTGCTTGGAAGGCTCTAGTGTTCCGGAGCGCGAGTCGTTTTGGTACAGATCCTTCGACATATGCGTTGTTATATTCTTAGAGGTCTGTAGATATATGTGGGTTGTGTATATACGGTTTGATCAGCTATGCAGATGTAGTTCATTTTGGATATTCCCAGGCATAGTGGCAGCCTTATCGGCATGCATATTTTGTTATGTTTGGTTAGCCGTGACTTCTCAAGAGACAGGTTCTTTTTGATGTATGATATGATGAGTTTAGAGCATACTTTTACAGATTGCCATATTGTTTCTAGTTTCAGTCTGATCATATCGAGCAGGTTCGTATACGGGTGTCCAGTTCGAGCACTGGTCATGGCCTATCGGTTTGACTCATGAAAGATACTGTGTCTCTAACTTACTTATCATTCTGGTGCTAACTGCCCAACTGATTAGTGGTAACTGCCCGACCGACCGTAGCACGGTTGTAACTGCCCGTCCGATTATCGCCAGACAGTAAAGCGCAACTGCCAGACTGATCAGTGGTAACTACCCGACCGGCCGTAGCACAGGGGTAATAACTTCCCAACCAGCCGTAGCATGGTGGTAAACACATATCTGCCCAACCGGTCGTAGCACGGTGGTAACATCTACCCGACTGGTCGTAGACCAGTGGTAATTATAATCGACATCATAACCAAACCTCTACAAGTAATCTCTATGCACTTCTCATGGTCATCACTTAACCCATAGGGTCTACATAATCACATAAGACTTATAGGCACCGCTCAGGCCATTAGCACTTCTTCCTGCTTGAATAAACATTAACCAAGTCCTAAATACAACATAAACCTCTCTTGGAACATTAAATACCTCATTAGGGATCCTCTGCTAGCACTCTATTCATGTCCTATAAAGCATTCCTTAAGAACCTGTTCCTAAACTCGTTGGATCATTACTATGGAACCATCATCATGAACGCATCTCACCTCGAAGGAACAACATCATAAGGTGAGATCAACATCAATGAATAACATCAATAGCCACGAAACGAGCTCAATGATATCATATGAATAACGGGAACTATAAACTTTGGCGTCTTTAGAAACAAGGTTATTAAAGATATCATTTATAGGTTCACAACAAAGGAATCATGATTAAGAAATATATTATGGAAACATGTATGGAATCATAACATAGGAATCATGCCTTTTGAAAGAAGGGGCTGGCCTTAACATACCTGAAAGCTTACTTTTCGACTTTCCAACCTACCTTCTATCTTGCAATCTACATATAAAACCATCCATACTATTATTAGGCTCACCATCATACACTCGTCTTAAGCCTTTAATTTAAATCCATTTAGAATCTGTCGAAATTCGGGCAGCATCTCCCCTATTTATATGCCTAGCCTGAAATCACAATCCAGCAACCAGCAACAGAAACAACAATATCAACATCAACGACAATATTATCAATACCAATATGTTCCATAAACATCACATACGATGTTTTATCTAATTTCTCAACCCATAAATTCATTATACGATCATTTAATAACTTTCCCTCCGTAACTAAGCTTAATTCAATATTAATAAAGGAAGATTCATACCTTTTACCGGCTAGAACTCCAATATCTTCGATTATCACCTTGAATCTAAGCCAGGTTTCGCCGCAATGCGATTTTATAATCACAACTATATGCTGTCCGAACCTAAATCCGGAGATTTCACTTAATTTGCGGTAAAATTTGATTAACGGAAGTTGGGGGAACTCTCCACAATGTTTTGGAGAGGTTTGGGGGTGTTTGGATGAAAAATGAGGGGGTAAACCCCCTTATATAATGTTCTAGAGTCGGTGTACACCGACCTAGAATTTGCTCTGCGGGCGCGTTTGCGCCGAGTAAATCCTCTGCTTTGACAGTCTATCTTAAAATGCTCATAACTTTTGATCCCGATGTTCGATCGATGCACAATGTTTTGCATTAGAAACTAGACTTCCTGAACTTTAATTTAGGCTTTTTCTTTGCTCCAAAACTCCTCATATATTAAAAGATATTATTTCTCCAAGTTGGGCCAAAATTGCCCTTCATATTTTCTCCAAAGTTCCAACAAACTTAATTTCCTTAAATCACTTGTCCTCCAATCATTTCATAATTTATTATATGAACTTAAACCCTCATAATCATAAGACAAACACTTAAAATCTCACATACCACCTGAAAGGTAGCTCAAATCTCAACATACGAAACTACGGGGTTTAACATTGGGTGGAGGGAGTGGTTCCAGCAGAGTAGGTAGGGAAATGCTTAGGCACAGGAGAGCTCAGAGATGGAAAAGGCAGCGTAGGCCTCGTTTCTTCAGCAGGTGTTTCTTTGGTGGCATTGGACAGTTCAGATTGTTTTATTTTTTCCTTGAGATTAGCAACATTCTTAAACAGGATGGCGATTACATCCATGTGGTGTAATTCATCTTTCAGGTCCGGAGATTCCTAATCCCTGATACTGAGTTCATTTTTATTACTCTCATCCTCCGAAGTACCAGCCATTTTCTCTGTTCTTTTTGTCTGTTCAGAAAGGTATGTGGTAATGGCTTTAGATCTGGTGAAGTATGCTGGCGTGACCGGATATGAATCAACCCCCTCTTTAAGAAAAGAAAAACTCAAAGGTAGATGACGTTAGTGCGTTAAGTGATAATAACCAATGCAAGATAGTTGCACATAATTTTGCAAGTAAATACACATTAGCACATAAATTCATGCATTTAATCTGAATAGTTGATTGACCCCTCATTTCTAGGGTTTTGGGTTTTTTGGCTGTTTGTTTTTTGGTTGGAGAGTCTATGGTTGACTTTCTCTCATGATTTCTTCGATGCCTCTTTTGCATAGGGAAAATGAGGGAATACACATTTTATATAATATAGGGACCGAGTCTTACGTAGACTACCTATGTATCTCACCGTGGGAAATCAGGCTCTTCTGTAGTTCTGTTTACATAAAATATATACCTTAAGTTGCTTCTACCCAAAAAGTTCCCCAGACCAGGCACGATAAGGGCTTCCTACGTATCCTCCCTAGGACATCAGGTTAGACGTAGTTTCTTTTACATATAAATAGGAAGAGATAACATTTTATTTAAACAGGGACGTATAAATCTACCAAAAAGAGGACTTGTCTTTGAAGTCATGGCGGGTTGTCGCACTTACAATAATGCATTCGGCCTGTGGCCTTATTTCTTAGCAACGGGGAGAGAGTACTACCCAGATCTCCCCAGTGTGGACTAGATGTTCCAGTTCAAACTTGAAGGCTTCACATTCTTCAATCTCATACCTGGGTGCCCTAGAATGAAATAAGAAATTTTCCATTCATGTTTGACCTATTGGGCGATGGCTTCCAAGCGGTCCCAATAGGGCAAATTTTCCCAGTGCTTGCCAACACCTGGAAGATGCTTGCGTACGAATCTTCAAAAATAGCGAAGTCATAGCGCCAAATCTACATATCTATAGTGATACCTTGGCTCGGGATAATCGGATCATAAACTAATTATTACATCCCGTATTTTCGTACGTTATGTTGCATCGTAATTTAGTCGACCTAAGCTCAAAGGACAAGATTATTATTGAGGTTATAAGTATTTATGCTATGTTTAACAAGTGATAACTAAGTGGAAGCTCACAGATTAAACGAACCGAAGAAAATAGGTTTCATCGAGGTTCGACATTTATTTGAATGAAATACGGTCCAAGCTATAATACCTCGTATTTTTGGACTAGGAAATTCAACCGTCCGACGTGAAAAAATTTTCCTAAGCTCAGAGAATTTTGGTCATATTCAAATATGCTGATCAATAACTCAGTATATAAAGGACGAAGTCCCGAAATTATTTGAGACTTAAAAATGTGATGACGGTGGTTGGAATAATATATTTTGTGTGTGGAAAAAGAGGCTATGGACTAGTATTATATCACAGGATAACGAGTATCTAAAGTGTGTTAAAAAATAATTTATTATTTAAGTGAATTGTGATCAAGAAATTAATTATATGAGTAATTTGTTAAATATTAAAATAAAGTGGGAGAGTAAGGAATTAATTATTGTGTTAATTAGGATTACTTGGATAAGTGATTATGGGTGGGCTTACACGTGGTAACCTATAGGAAAAAGCTATGTATGACTAATTGGTAATAAAGGGTGTGTTGGCAACTTGTAGTGTAGGGTGCTTTATAGAGTGGTATTATATATATATATATATATATATATATATATATATATATATATATATATATTCCTTCTTCTTTTCTTGAATTAGGAAAAGACCCCTTTAGAACAATATGACCAGCAACGTGTGGAGGTGGAGATATCCGCTTACGCTGAAGCAAAACGCGGAGAAGGGCGTAGAGGTTATGCCCATGTCGGTTTCGTCCAGATGATGGAAAATCAGAGATTTTTTTTCGAAGTGAAGTAAGGTGGAAGAAGAGTAGTTCTTGGCATATAAATTAAACTTTCTCTCCTTTCTTTTGGCACGAACCTAACGAAACCAGCGTAATGTGTCCCTTAATAAAAAGGAACTTTATTCTACTAGAAAAAAAAGCCCTTGTCCTTCATTTCCTAATATGTTATATGATTCATGTTTTACTAGATCTTCAGATTTCCATTGAGTATAAGTTGATGATCATAATTATATAATAATTTCGGAGGCCACTGACCTTACGTCACTCTGATGGTCTCAAATTATGTTTTTCTAGTGTCTATCATGCATTACATATATATATATATATATATATATATATATATATATATGACACCGAGCCGTGCTATAGTCGGCCGGGTACAGTACCTATTGTGCACACCACTGCAGTTGGGTATGTTATGATGATGCTAGCCCGAAATAGCTGCTTGATGATGATGATGAAGCCCCATAGTGTGGCTTATATTTATATACATATGTATATGTTTTTTTTTTCGAAAGCAGGCATATCATTCGCCCTCAGCGGCATTCAGAGTTTCAGGTTGTCTCTCCCTTACTTCTCCTTACTTCACTAATTTTATTTATATGTTCTTGCCTTACATACTTCGTACATTTATCCGTATTGACGTCCCTTGCTGGGACGCTACATTTTGTGGCCGCAGGTCCAGATAGCTAGATGGAAGGACCTTCTCGGTAGGCGGCTCCAGCTTAGCATTGATTGTCACTCTTCGCTCTTTCCGGAGTTGTTATAGAAGTCGGTATTCTAGGAGACTCTTGAGTATATATATATTTATGGATTTTGGGAATGGCGGGGCCCTATCTCTACCTCATAATACTCTACTGGCTTGTAGACATGTGTCCTGTATTTAGTAGTGTATGCGTTCTCATCGACCTTGCGTTATGAGGTATAGACATGGTGGCCTCGTCGGCCCTTCTATACATATATATATGCATGTTCTTTAGTTTTGCTATTTGCAGGTGAGCATTTCTTTTAATTGACTATCATATGAAGGCCTTGTCAGCCCATAGCTCATCCAAGTTGAGTAGTATGTAATGTATGTTATTGCCTGGCCAGTAAGACCGGTGCCTGTCTCACCCTTCCGGTTTTGGATGTGACACAAATAATGAGTGCAGTCCCCACATGTGGCGGATTGTTCCATCATCTATCAGCCTCACAATTCTCTTTCTGAGGGCCACTTATTCGTTAGCAGTGTGGCTAGGTTGGTTCTTATGGAATGGGCATGTCTTGTGAGTGTAGATCGGAGCACATGGCAGGAGCCTCTCATTGTTGGGATAAGTGTCTCCTACGGATTTCATGGCTTCATAGATTTCTAAGAATTGCATGGGTGTCGGTGTAACTCGGAAGGGGAAAGTATGAGCTTTGACGGCGATTGCCCATCATGTTAGTGAATATGCGTGAGTTGGTGCTTGAGGTATCTCATAGTTCTCAGCAACAGCAGTGGAGGCAGCGGTTGTAGCATTTTTGAATGGCATACTAAGTCCACGATTCATTCGGCTTCCTTGATCTTTGCCTTGACCAAGTTTATCTTTATTACACCCCGTGGTTTTTGTGCATTGGAATTCGTCATGAGTTATTGGCCCTAGCCTTGGATACGGGAGATACCAAGGTTATATGAGGTTAGATGAGTTTATCTTATAGTTAAAAAGGGTTAAGTTCATGTTTAGCAGGTATTGGAAGGATTAAAGGTTTAACAAATCGACGAGAATGTGTTTTAGGGAAAAGTGGGTTTTACGGTTGGATATACGGACAGTATAATTTTTACGGACCGTATATCTAGCTGACCTCCACCGTGGATTGATTCCAGAAAAGGGTGAACAACTGGTGGGATTTTACGGTCCAATCATACGGACCGTATAATTTTTATAGTCCGTAAAGTTGACCGTAAATCCGGGTCGGCCCAAATTTCTTTTTAGTTATATATCGACCCTTACTCATTTTATTTAATTTCCAACATTTGCCAAACCCTTGAAAGCTCTAAAAACTTCTACTAAGCATACCCAACCAGACCTAAGTGAAATTAAAGATCAAAAGGCAAGAATAAAGGGAATCAAGTATTGAAAGGATCACTAGAGTTTGTAGAGTCCAGGAATTCCTTTGGTGTTGAAGTTGGAGGTTTCACTCAAGTGGATAATTTGATCCCAAGCCTATCACTATGTGATAAAAGGTTAGTTTTCACAACTATTTCATGTTATTAAGAATGCTTGGTTGTTGAACAACTTGTTTGAGGGAAGAAATTGGAAGAGGAACCTCAAATGTGGATTTGATGATATTTTGAGTAGTAATTAACTTGAGTTATCATTATTAGAATGTTTTGAGTATAATTTTGTTATGAAGGGTAACAATAATGATGAGGGAGTGTAGTATACAAATGCATATGGATTGTAATGAAGTTGTTGTTATAAATTGATTATGAGAATGAGTTTTGGAGTTATATTGGATATAATTTGAATAAAAATCTCTTAAGCATGATATTGTTGAAGTTGTCATTGTTGTTGGGAGTTGATTTGGAATAGGAGAAGTGTTTCCCAATTTACGCTAGCTTGCTAATTATTCTAGCTTGAACTTATGAGTATTTCTAAGACTTGATGTTAGTGTGAATCCTCTTGAATGTAGATTGTGAGCTTGGAAGGAGAAGCGTTAAGTAGTTAAGGAAACGTAAAGGTATGTAAGGCTAACCCTTCTTTCTTAAGGCATGATTCCGTTATTGTGAACCTATACATGAAATTCATAATGTCTTCCATGATGACTCCATTCCTAGAAGTGTTAAAGCTCATAGTTCTTGATACTCTCATGATATCATTGATCTCATCCGACGATAGTTAATCCTCTAACACCAAGCCTAGTTATGGTCGGGTATGGATAACACTGAACCTACATGGTCGGGTATGGTATCATTATATGTATATGTATATGTATGGAAAGCTTTCTTTAGAAAAAGGTTAAGTAAGCATGATAAACGTCTCAACAGGTATAAATGGCCTCCTATCTTATGTTATCCTTTCTACTCTTATCATTTTTTTACTCATGCTTTGCATACTCAGTACATTATCCGTACTGACGTCCTTTTATTTGTGGACGTTGCGTTCATGCCCGCAGGTAGACAAGGAGAGAGACTCGACCCCTAGACTACTTCATCAGAGATTTCATAGCAGTGCTCCTTTTGATTCGGAGCTGCATTAGTTGGTACTATTCTTTTGTGTACATATATGGGCATGGCGGGTCCTGTCCTATCTTTATGATGTTACATACTCTTAGTAGAGGCTCGTAGACAGATGTGTATAGCTAGATATCCCTCAGCCTTGTCGGCTCATATTTTGTATATCATTTTGATAGCCTTGCCGGCTTGTGTATATATATGGGCACTGTTAGTGATATTTATATAAAGGCACCTACTTCCGATGAAAATTCATGCGATTTTGCGCATGGTAAATATGATATAGCCATGTGGCTCACCTAGATGTGGTTATAAGGATATGTCAAGATGTGCTCGGTAGGTTAGCTCCGGGTGCCCGTAATGGACCCCAGGTTGGGTCGTGACAAAAGTGGTATCAGAGCAGTTCTTCCTAGGGCATGTCTATGAACCGTCTCCAGTAGAGTCTTGCTTATGGGTGTAAAGTGTGCCACACTTATAAATACGAGGCTGCGAGCATTTAGGAATGATTGAACTTCTTATTCATAATGATTGTGCGATAGAGCCATAATATAAAGAGTTACCTTTTTCTTAATCGTGTGATATGTTTTCAGCGATGCCTGTAAAGAGAAAATCTACAGCAGCCCAAATGGGCAAGATAGTGGCAGGTAAGAAAACCGAACGGGTAGCGCCGACAGATATAGAAAAGGGTGAGTCTCATAATGAGGTTCCATCTCAGTCCTCTCACTCACCGCCTGCTTCAGAAGATCATGAAGGAGCCTCAGCTCCAGCTCCAACACCCGCAGTTCCTCTACCGGACGCCTCAGCCCAAGAGGTGAAAGAGGCCATCCATTTGCTGACTCAGTTAGCCGTCGCTCAGGCCTAGCGGCAAGGTACGGGTCATGGTGATAGGGCTGTCAGTGCCAAAGCTCGTGATTTTATTAGTTTGAACCCTTCTGAATTCTTTGGATCAAAATCGGATGAGGATCTGCAGAGCTTCATAGATGGAATATTGAGAACATTGCGGTTGATGCATGCTTTAGATGTTGAGTCAGTAGATTTGGCCTTTTATAGGTTACGGGATGTTACGATTCATTGGTATACTGTTTGGGTATCTTTTAGAGGAGTCAATGGACCTCCACCGGTATGGCAAGAGTTTGTAGATGCTTTCCTCCGACATTATTTGCTGCCAGAGGTTCGGCGAGCCAGAGCTGACAGGATCTTCAATCTTACACAGGGGAATATGAGTGCCCTAGAGTATAGCCTCCAGTTCAATTCTTTGGTCAAGTATGCTCCGGCCATGGTAACCGATATGGGAGATTGCGTGCACCGGTTTGTGAATGGCTTAGGGCCGCACCTGATGGATGAGTGTTTGACGGCTTCACTTCAGGATAGTATGGATATTTCTCGCATCCAGGCCCATGCCCAGAATTTGGAAAAGCGGCAGCAATAGTGGGAGAATGAGCGTGAGTATGATAGGGGGTTATAGCAAGAGGGCTAGATCCTTAGGTCCTGTTAGTGAGTCTAGAAAAGTTCAGAGGCAGCAGTATTCTAGGTACTCAGGCCATACAGCGACTAGTTCATCTCCACGATTTGCGGGCCAGAGATTTGATCGCCCTATTCGCTCCAGATCGGGTCAGAGTTTCAGAGCTTCGTGTTCTCAATATAGGGGTGATTCAGGCCAGATGAGATGATTGCTATGCCTCGGTCAGCCAGGCCATAAGATATGTGACTGTCCATCGAGAGGTAGTTGAGGTATGGTTCAGCCCACAGGGTCCGCAGCTGGTTCCTCATCGTCTATACGCCCTCGGGGACAAGGCTCATAGATACCAGTGGGTCGTGGTAGGGGCAGAGGAAGAGCATCTAGTTCGAGTGGACCTTAGCACCGTATTTATGCACTGGCTGGGTAACAAGATCTAGAGTCCTCCCCTGATATAGTCACAAGTATATTATCGGTATCTTCTCATGATATGTATGCATTGATTGATCCAGGTTCTACATTTTTATATATTACTCCTTATATTGCTTGTCGTACTGGGGTGAAACCTGAGCCAATTAAGGCTTTTGAAGTGTCTACACTTATCGGTGACCCAGTGATAGCTAGTCGGGTATATAGAAATTGTGTGGTTGTGATTTGTGGCCGTCGTACTATGGCTAATCTAAATGAGCTGAAAATGGTAGATTTTGATGTCATTATCTGCATGGATTGGTTGGCTTCTTTGTTATGCCAATGTTGATTGTAGAACAAAAATGGTTCGTTTCCCGTTTTCGGGGGAACTAGTGTTGGAGTGGAAGAGAAATACAACATCTTCAAGAGGTAGGTTTATTTCCTATCTCAAGGCAAGGAAGATGATTGCTAAAGGTTACATTTATCATTTAGTTTGGGTTCAGGATATAGAGGCAAAGTCGCCAACTCCTAAATCTGTCCCCGTAGTGAATGAGTTTCCAGACGTGTTTCGGGATGGGCTTCCAGGCCTTCCACAAGAGCGAGAGTTTGATTTATCTATTGATGTGCTACCGGATACTAAGCCCATATCTATTCCCCCTTATAGAATGGCTTCTGCAGAGTTGAAAGAATTGAAGGACTTGCTTGAGAAGGGCTTTATTAGGCCTAGTTCGTCACCGTAGGGAGCCCCTGTATTGTTTGTGAGAAAGAAAGATGGCTCCTTGCAAATGTGTATTGATTACAGGCAGCTCAATAAGGTGACGATCAAGAATAAATGTCCGCTTCCAAGTGTTAATGATTTGTTTGATCAATTGCAAGGTGCCAAATGGTTCTCAAAAATAGATTTAAGATCCGGGTATCATCAGGTGAGAGTTATGGAAAAGGATATTCCAAAGTCGGCCTTCAGAACTAAATATGGTCATTTCGAGTTTCGGGTAATATCATTTGGACTAACTAATGCACCGGTGGTGTTCATGGATTTGATGAATAGTGTGTTCATACCTTTTCTAGATTCATTTGTGATTGTGTTTATCGACGATATCCTGGTATACTCTCGATCCGAGGTAGAACATGCAGATCACTTACGTGTTGTCCTTAGAGTTCTTCAGGCTCGGAAACTTTATGCAAAGTTTTTGAAATGTGAGTTCTGGTTGAATTCTGTGACATTTCAGGGGCACATTATTTCAGCTGATGGTATTTGGGTGGATACCCAAAAGATTGAAGCTGTAATGACTTGTCCAAGGCCTAGAGCACCTACGGAGGTTCATAGTTTTCTGGGTTTCTCTGGTTATTACAGAAGATTTGTAGAAGGTTTTTCTTCCATCTCCACACCACTAACAAAGCTGACTCAGAAACCAGCTAAATTTCAATGGACGGATGTTTGTGAACGCAGTTTTCAAGAGTTGAATAATAGATTGACTTCGACCCCGGTTCTAACACTTCCAGAAGGATCGGAAGGCTATGTTGTCTATTATGACGCTTCAGGCATTGGGTTAGGTTGTGTGTTGATACAGCATGATAAGGTGATTGCTTATGTTTCAAGGCAGCTGTGAAAACATGAGAAGAACTACCTGACCCATGATTTAGAGTTTGTTGTGGTGATTCATGCATTGAAGATGTGGAGGCGTTACTTGTATGGTGTTCATGTTGACATTTATACAGATCATAAGAGTCTTCAGTATATTTCCACATAGAAAGAGTTGAATTTACGGCAAAGGCGATAGTGGAGCTGTTGAATGATTATGATGTTAGCATCCTATATAACCCAGGGAAGGCGAACATCGTAGCTGATGCTCTTAGCCGAAGATCTATGGGTAGCTTGTGTGATGTTCAGCAAGAGAGAAAGGAGTTAGATCGTGAGCTTCAACAGCTAGCTAGCTAGCTTAAGAGTTCGATTAATGGACTCGGGCAATATGGGGGTAACCATTCAGAATCCAACTGTTTCGTCAGTAGTGGTTGTGGTGAAGGAATGTCAATATGAGGATCCCACATTACGTCATTACTGTTACACCCAGAAATTTCCCCGTGAACGTACAATGAATAGACTAGCGAAGGATACGGGTATATGGTGTTTTAATGAGAAGGGAATGACGTTTGATGACCCTAAGTAAGATTTCAAAGGCAATGGGAACAAGAGGTAGGTTATGCTCCACAATGACTAATTATAGGTTTTGAAGACTTGAAAGTTACAGATTTGCACTTTGGCCCAGTTGGTCGTAATATGAAATACGGACCGTAAAGTAGTATACGGCCCGTAAACCACCATGTCGTATTCCAACTCACAAAACTTCAGCTTTCTGTCAAATGTTCAAATGATTAAATACGACTTGGAATACGGACCGTAAATTGAAATACGGCCCGTAAACTACGATCGTAAATCACCATGATCCTCAGCATACCTTTCTGGTTTTGATATGCTTAAATACGACCACGATATACGGCCCGTAAACTGGAATACGGACCGTAAACTGGGTTTACGACCACTGTGCAATTCGACTACTGTTCATTCCGGATCAGATTTTAAGTCATTAAAAGGAGACCCAAGCACATTAAATTCATTTCATCTTCACGATATTTCTCTCTAGATGTTACACCTCGAAAAAGTCCCCGTACATGTACAAGGAATAGACCAACGAAGGGTGTGAGTGTGTGGTGTTTTACTAAGTAAGGGGTGATGATTCATGAATTTTTGGAAATAAGAAAGTGGTAGAATTTTATCCAGCCCAGTGGTCGTAAAGTGATTTACGAACCGTAAATCACCATCGTCCTCCAGCCTTCCAAAATCTCAACTTTCTGTTAAGTGCGGAAATCGTTAAATATGACTTGGTATACGGCCCGTAAACTGGTTTACGGACCGTAAACCTCGATCGTAAACTACCATGATCACTAGCCAACCTTTCTGTTTTGGACATGCTTAAATACAACCACACTATACGGTCCGTAAACTGGTTTACGGTCCGTAAACTGTGGTTTACGACTGCTGTTCACCCCGATAATTGTTCATTAAAAATCAGCTTTTGTGATCATTAAACGGGGCTCAAGCCTCATTTTATTTCATTATTCATCCACACAACTCAAGAATGCTATAGAACTCTCCAAACACTTCCTCCATAAGAATTTAAGAGAATCAAAGGGGAACTAAGATCATCAACACCAAATCTAAGCAACAAAGTGTATGAAACCTAGTTGGGGGTCATCTTCTTCAAGAAATTCCAAAAGAGGTGAAGAAGGGATTTTGTGCTAAAGGAGTATTCTCATTCAAGGCTTGTCCAACCATCATCTAAGGTATGTTTCATGACTATACCATGTGATTCACGGTATTGGAAGGCTTAGATGGTTGAAATGTAGAAAAATATAGATAATGGCCATTATTGAGTAAAAGGGTGTCATAGTTGGGTGGTAGCTAGATGGAATCATGGAAGTTGACATGTTATGATTATGAATACGTTATAAATGGTGCATAGGTCATGATATAAGTGTTAAACTCAAGGAAATGCGATAACGGGCTAAAACCATAAATGTGGAGAAATTGGAGAAAAATTGTGGATTTTGCTTAAAGTATGCAAATGAGCATTGTTTCTTGCAATGTCACGAATGTTGTTGTAAATGTTTAGGAGTTGAAATAGAACGGGGATAAAGGTAGTAAAAACAAAGGAAATGCCACCTAGTTTTCCTTAGGAATAACGATGCGTTTTCGTAATCTATTAACTAACGCTAGTCTAAATTCTCTCGTGAAGGTAACGACGTGACATCGAAGGAAGACAAGTGAACGATAGCCTAGCTAGACGATAAAGGTATGTGAGGCTAGTCCTTTCTTTCCAATGGCAAGAATCCTACGGTATAAGTTTTTTCCCCTTCATGAGTTCATGTATCCCGAGAAGCTAAAAGTCTATATTCCTATACATCTATATAAGATAAGAGATATGATATGATGATGTCATATTGACGATGATGCCCTGGATTGCTTACACTCACCTTATGTACTAATTCCTTCAAGGTGAGGCAGAATGTCAATAATTACTCCATAATGAAATCGAGGGATCACGACCTTACGTCACCCCGATAGAGTATGTATGATCTTGAGCCTTATGCATGTATCATGTTAAGATAAGCATATTTTGATAATCATATTAATATAAGTATTTTATAATGAGCATGTCATGATTGCATCACACCGCGCCTAGTTTGCCGGGCAGTCACCGCTACGGCGGGCAGCTATACGGATACACCATGACCTTCGGGCGTGGGAAGGCACCACTAGTGGGCGGCATGAGATGGTACCCCAGACGCGGGAGGCCTGGACGCGGGCTTATATTATTGATTATCACACCGTTCCGGTAAGGACGGGCAGCTTGCATGTCATGCATACATGATTTGATGATAAGTATGAGTAAGACAACCTGTATCACTTCTTTCATGTTTATCGTTCAGAATCAGTTGTTCATATTGATGCTCTCATTATATTATTGTTGTCCTTCTTCATTTTTTATGCCTCTCATACTCGGTACAATAATCGTACTGACGTCCTGTTCTTTGGACGCTGTGTTCATACCCACAGGTAGACAGGGAGGCGAGCTTGATCCAGATTCTTAGGAGCTATCAGCGGACTGAAAGCACTCCATTGTTCGGAGGTGCTTATGATTATTCCTTTAGTGTATATACATTTTTGACCCGACGGAATCTTGTTCCGTCTATATGTGCAACATGTCATTAGAGGCTCGTAGATGCGCAGTGTAGTTAGTATGGTTTCACATTTTTCATGTATATGTGTACTTATTAATTTGATATACTTAAGATCTATATATATGTAAAAGTATTTATGTTCCCATATAATCCATGACTTGTCCATGCTTTGAGTTAAAAGCAATAAAAAGGGCAGTAATCAAGTAAAGTGAGTAATAGAGCGAGCGGTGGTCGGTGGTTAGCCCCGGGTACCCGTCGCGTCCCCTAGCTGGGTCGTGACAAAAGTGGTATCAGAGCAGTTCTTCCTAGGAAGTGTCTACGAGTCGTGTCTAGTAGAGTCTTGTTTATGGTGTGTTGCGCGCCACGCTAATAAACAAGAGGCTACATGGCATTTAGGAAGAATGACCATCTTTCTTCTTATGAGATCGTACGATAGAGCCATGCCTAAGATTTTATCCTCCCCTAAAAGTGCGTTGTGATTTTAGAATGCCGCCGAAAGGAAAAGCTACAGCTACCCAGAAGGGCAAAGCTACGGCGAAGAAGCGGGCAGAAAGGGAGCCTCCAGCGAATGTAGAGGAAAGTGAATCACAGAATGAGGCCTCGCCTAATGTAGGAGAGCAGGGAGGAGCCTCAGTCCCGATTCCTCCACCAGTTGTTTCGGGTCAACAACTGACCGAGGCCATACACTTACTGACGCAATTGGTTTCCGCCCAGGCACAGTGGCAGAACGCGGGCCCGAGTGATCGTTCCGCCACTACGAGAGCCCGTGACTTCCTGACTTTAAATCCTCCGCAATTTTTTGGGTCGAAGTCGGATGAGGACCCACAAGGCTTTGTTGAGGAGATGTTGAGGACGCTGAAACTTATGCATGCTTCTGAGACCGAGTCGGTAGAGTTGGCTTCTTATAGACTCCGCGATGTGGCGGTATTGTGGTATAACAACTGGATAGCGTCAAGAGCAGCGAATGCACCTCCTCCTGTTTGGCAAGAGTTTGTCGACGCTTTTATTCGTCATTATTTGCCACCCGAGGTCCGCCGAGCTAGAGCGGACAGGTTCTTGAATCTAAAGCAAGGAAGTATGAGTGCCCGAGAGTATAGTATGCAATTCAATTCTCTAGCCAGGTATGCCCCGACTATGGTGGCTGTTATGGGCGATCGCGTACACAGATTTGTGAGTGGTTTAGGTCCACATTTGTTTAGAGATTGTCTGACGGCCTCTTTGCAAGACGGGATGGATATTTCCCGAATACAGGCACATGCTCAGAATCTTAAGGAACGACAACAGCAGCAAAGAAGTGACCGTGATAGGGACAGAAGGCAAGGTAAGAGAGCTAGGTCTATGGGAGCGAGCAGTGAATATAGAGGGAGACCGAGACAGATGCATTCTAGGCACTCAGGTCAGTCGGTGACTAGTGCACCTCCCAGATTCCCGGATAGGAGAGTTGACCGTTCTTTTTAGTCAGGACAGGACCAGAGTTCGAGGGCCTCAGATTTTCAGTCTAGGGGAGATTTTGGTCAGCGGAGACCTTTAGTACCGCGGTGCGGCCAGTGCGGTAGATTGCATTCCGGGCAGTGCCGACAGGGTTCCGATGCTTGTTATGCCTGCGGGCAAGTCGTACATATGATGAGAGATTACCCCTCAGCGAGAGGTAGAGCGGGAACTCAGCCTACTGGATCAGCAGTTGGGTCTTCTTCAGTACGCTCGACAGCGCAGACTTCTCAGACTACAGCAGGTAGAGGTAGAGGCAGAGGGGGAGCATTTACTTCAGGTGCTGTTCCGCCCCGCGTATATGCTTTGGCAGGGCGACATGATCTTGAGTCCTCCCCAGGTGTTGTCACAGGTACCTTGACTATATTTTCTCGTGACGTATATGCTTTGATTGATCCGGGTTCTACCTTCTCATATATTACTCCGTATATTGATGATTGTATTGGGGTGAGACTCGAGCCAATTAAACCTTTCGAGGTGTTCACTCCGGTTGGTGATCCCATAATAGCGAGGCACGTATATAAGAATTGTGCAGTCGTCATATGTGACCGACAGACAAGAGCCGATTTGATTGAACTGGAAATGATAGACTTCGACGTAATAATGGGTATGGATTGGTTAGCGTCGTGTTACGCAAATGTTGATTGCCGAACGAAAATTGTTCGATTCCAGTTTCCGAGAGAGCCCGTACTTGAATGGAAGGGTAATACAGCATCCCCAAAGGGTAGGTTTATTTCCTATCTCAAGGCGAGGAAGATGATAGCCGAGGGCTACATTTACCATCTAGTTCGAGTTCACGACACGGAGGCAAGGCCACCAGTTTTCCAATTTGTCCCGGTAGTAAATGAATTCCCAGATGTATTTCCAGATGAAATTCCAGGTCTTCCTCCAGAAAGGGAAATCGATTTTGCTATTGACGTATTACCAGACACCGAGCCTATTTCTATTCCTCCGTATCGAATGGCTCCGGCAGAATTGAAAGAGCTAAAGGCACAGTTAAAAGATTTGCTTGAGAAGGGGTTTATAAGGCCTAGTTCTTCACCGTGGGGAGCACTAGTCCTGTTTGTAAAGAAGAAAGACTGATCTCTACGAATGTGCATCGACTACAGGCAGCTGAATAAGGTGACAATAAATAATAAATACCCTCTTCCCAGAATCGAGGATTTGTTTGATCAATTATGGGGCGCTAACTGGTTCTCCAAGATAGATCTGAGATCGGGTTATCATCAGGTGAGAATTAGAGAAGCAGATATTCCCAAAACAGCCTTCAGGACAAGATATGGTCACTACGAGTTCCGAGTGATGTCGTTTGGGTTGACAAATGCCCTGGCGGTGTTTATGAATTTAATGAATAATGTGTTCAGGCCATTCTTGGATCTCTTCGTGATAGTATTTATCGACGATATTCTAGTATATTCTCGCACAGAATCAGAACATGCAGATCATCTAGGGATTGTTCTTGGCGATCTTCGAGCCCGAGAATTATATGCAAAGTTCTCAAAGTGCGAGTTTTGGTTAAATTTTGTGGCATTCCTAGGTCATGTTATTTCAGATGATGGCATCCGAGTCGACACTCAGAAAATAAAAGCTGTGAAGACTTGGACAAGGCCTACGACGCCTACAGAAGTCCGTAGTTTTCTGGGTTTGGCAGGTTACTATCGAAGATTCGTAGAGGGATTTTCTTCTATCTCAGGCCCATTGACAAAGCTAACCCAGAAGTCCGCTAAATTTCAATGGAACAATGCGTGTGAGCATAGTTTCCAAGAATTAAAGGACAGACTGATTTCCGCCCCAGTGCTAACACTCCCAGAAGGGCCAGATGGCTATGTTGTGTATTGCGACGCTTTCGGTGTGGGACTAGGATGTGTATTGATGCAGCACTGGAAGGTTATCGTATATGCCTCAAGACAATTGAGGAAGCATGAACAGAACTATCCAACTCATGATCTCGAATTAGCCGCGGTTATTCATGCGTTGAAGATGTGGAGACATAATTTGTACGGTGTGCACGTCGATATCTATACAGATCACAAGAGTCTCAAACATATTTTCAAGCAGAAGGAGTTGAATCTACGGCAGAGGCGGTGGTTAGAATTGTTAAAGGATTATGATGTGGATATTTTATACCACCCCGGGAAAGCGAATGTGGTAGCAGACGCGCTTAGCCGTCGATCAATGGGCAGTTTAAGTGAAGTCCCTTCAGAAAAGAAAGAAATGGTTCGTGAGCTCTATCAACTAGAAAATCTTGGGGTATGTGTAATTGATTCGGGTAAGGCAGGAATTAGTGTTAGTGATCCTACAGTCTCTGTCACGACCCGACCAGGGGCCGTGACGAGTACCTGATACTTGTACCGAGCACCCCTTAGCTATCCTGTATAAACAGTGCCATATTGTTTTTTTTTAAACATCAACATTTGCAGTAAACTTTCTAATATCGCGTTACACCATAACGCGAACCATTCGGAATAAAATACATTAAACTGTACATAGCTGACTGTGTATATCTGTCTACGAGCCTCTAGACATAGTACATTTATACAGAGAAAGGGCCGAGTACTATCGCGCCCGAAAATACATACACAAAATAGTACCGATGAACTAAGGCTCCGGAACAACTGGAGCGCTGTCGAATGCTGCTGATAGGGCGCTAGGAATCTGGTCCGTATACCTGCTGACCTGCGCGGCATGAAACGCAGCGTCCACAAAAAGGGACGTCAGTACGAATAATGTACCGAGTATGTAAGGCATGGAAAACAATGCAAGCAGTAACATAAAGTACGATCAATAATAATATCACGGAGCCATAGGGCGTATAACGAGGCAAGAACGTAACCTGTACATAGGAAGGTCCCTCTTTAGGCCGGCTGTCATGTAGGCTTTTCTTTTCATCTTTGAAACGTTTCTTTTCATAGGCATAGGAATCAACATTTTTATATTACTTATTCTCGTGTACAGAAAACAGTACATTTCAGTAACGGTATCTTTTGCTCACATTTACAGACGCCGAATACAATCGGCTCTCCCAACCCCCTCGGTGTCCCTTATTCATGTATACAGAAAACAGTACAATTCAGTAGACGGTATCTTTCATTTACATTTACAGACGCCGAATACAATCGGCTCTCCCAACCCCCTCCCCAACGATGACCCAACATATTACATCACATATGTATCACACATTATATATATATATATATATATATATATATATATATACAGACGCCGCGTACGGCTCATCCCATATCCCGCGTCCGGGCATCCCGCGTCCAGGATGGAATCCAGCTTAATCAGGTGGTGATATAACAGTGGCCCTTCCCTTTTTCCCCACATACACATACATATACATTTACTCATCTTTTATGCATATACATGTCTTATATACATTTACTTTACCATATATATATACATACCCATACACGTATACCCGTTTTATGTACCTATATCATATAAGCACACAAGAGAGCCAAGGAAAATCATGTATCCATCGGAGTGACATAAGGTCGGAGACCTCCGATTACATTACGGAATGCTAGTGATAGCTTCGTCTCACCTTCAAGGAACAAGTATTTTAAGGCGAGACTATCAACGGAGAATAGTGTTACAGTAACCGAAAACGAAATCTTAAGCATTTTAGATGACAGTCATAGGTTTTGGAATCTTAGAAAATAAAGTTATGGCTAGAAAATATAATTATGATTCAAAAATTAGTTTATCGCTTTCATGTTTATATTAGGTACTTGGCTTAGCCGTAGAGTCGTTCCGGTCGTACTTATCATAGCTACATTCTCTTGTCCGACATTGTCATTATCATTATCATCATAGAAACACTCCCGCTGGAGTAGTCATAGTACTTATCACTTGGTGACGAAATCGGGATCAAAGGCCCCCTTTAGATTCACTTCAAGTACGTTAACCAAGATTATAGGAAAATCCGAGAGTAACGGGCCCACCTCGGGCCGGACGAGGTAGCGTATATAATTTACCCATATTACGTGTCATAACGTTACTTGTATGAGTCTTAGGGTAATCGGGTCCCACTTAGGCAAGTTATAGGGGTCTAGAAGGTCTTTTCATCATTTTGCACACTTTCTACTTCAATTCAATTGAACGAAAAGTTGAAAACTTTAGGTGTGGATTCCGGGGATTGGGGTTGTCCCCGAGGCTCGTACCAGACTTCTTTTAGTTAAGACATGCCATAGAAAGAAGGGTGAAGCCTTACATACCTCTTTCCGCTCCTTTAGCTACTCCAAATTCACGTCACAAACTCGTCGAAATCTGCGAATTGGTCATTATTAGCAAAACTTTCATTAGTACACTTTGAGTTAGAATCTTAAGGAAACACCTGGCTACCGAAATTTTGGCAGCATTTCCTCTGTAATTATACCATCCTCGACATTCAACATATTCAAATTCGCATCAATCACAATCCGGGAATTCAAACCCGGCCAAACTATCGATATGAATTCAACGACTACACTAGCAACTTCCATATTCAAACAATTCACTACTTTTTTTTTTCAAAAACCTTCCAACTTCAATAAAATCAATAACGAGCTCATGTATACGTTCCAACGACATCACACTAATCATATAGTCTTTCATGCATACAAAGAAACATTACATTCCATTCGTTTAACTTCTAAAGCAAGTCTCCACCATTTCAACTTTGCTAAGGTTCATAGATAATCATTAACACAAAGAATCCGCAACATAACGACAATCAAAGCACTACATAAAATTGACTCGTTCTCCTCCATATTATACCACAACCACACGGCCACACCACTACACACAACACACGGCCACATGCATGCATACTACAATCTCTCCTAAAATTCATTCAACTTCCATTTTTCACATTTCATTCACAACCATAACAACCAACACTAGGCAAGATAATTAAAACACACTTTCTACACACATATATATACATATACATACACGGCCATGCTTCATATTCCTCTCCTTCATGACTTTCATCAATTTTAACATACTACTACACATATAAACCATGCATAACCCATAAAACAAGATCAATACTCACCTTTCTTCTTCAACTTCTCACTTGCCTATCTTTTGGCAACTTGTAGGATTATGAGTTGTTCTTGCTCCAACAACAACTCCACCTTGTTAAGCACCTTTAGCTTGGTAGGAAATGATTTTTGGAAGAATTTTATCAATTTTCCTTGGGAAATTTTACTATGGCCGAAATGCCTTAGGGTTTTCTCCTTCTTTCTTTTGTTCTTGTTTTTCTTGAAATTTCTAGAGCTTGTTGTGATAAAGATGACTTAGTCATCTTTTTATTGACCAAATGTTTTATTCAATATGGGCTTGACCCATATGCATGGCCGGTTGGGCCTCAAATTTCCTTAAAAAAATATGTCAAGCCCACTTTATATTCTTAGCTAGTTTTTGTAATTTATGGAAACAATTTTTCCAACTTCCAAATTTGCCCTTCGTCGTTCTCCATTTTTCTACTTCTAGACTCTTCATAAGCAACTCATGTGCCAAACAAAATAAAATATTGCCTTGCTTGTTGTTTTCCCGCATTTGTCTTGAATTATCCGATTGCATAAAATGCGGGATATAACATCCTCCCCCCCTTTAGAACATTCGTCCTCGAATGTTAAACTTGCCTCATAGCGTGGTATAATATTTCGGGGAGGTCTCCTTTGTAAATACCTCCTGTCGCTTAGCATATTCATCTTAGAAGCTTAGGTTGCCCTTTTTACGATCTTTACGGTTGAAATTCCTTCTTCATGGCGTCCGCTGCGTCTATCCCCTCACTAGACATGTTCCCGTATATCGTCATATCAGGGACTTCTTGCCTTAGCTAGTGTGGACTCAATATCGGTCTCACCCTGTGACACCTGTACTTTTCTCCGTCATCCTTAAAGCTTTCTGTTGTCATGGCTTTTCTTTTTCTGTTAGTTTAATCCGTCTCGGCCTATATGGCTCGTATGGGGTTTCTCACCTCTTTCCACACCCCAATTTACTCTGGGTTGCCTACTTTTACACTTATCTCTTGTTTTCGCATTTACAAAATTTTCAGCATATTTCCCAGGGGGTCACCCATCATGGGATTACTCCCACCTGAGCACGCTTAACCTTGAAGCTTTAATGCATTTCGATGTCTCGGTGTCAATATTTTTACTTCCGCTTCCTCGTACTACTTATGCCGCATAATATGGAACGAGTTGGGGTCTCGGCAGTTTTCGAAACGTCCGCGTAACACGTCTTTTCCTTTATTTACAGTTCTAACCTTCGCAATTTTCGGGTGTTCGCCTTTTACCTATGCGTATGGCCACTTTCCGTCCAAATTTCCAAATTCTCAATGTGTTCAGTAATACAGAGGACAGTATAGGGGAAAAAAATAAATTTCGAATTAATTAACACACGTCTATCACAGAGGATACTAAAAAAGTACCTGTGGCCGCGTCTGCGGAAGGCTCAGGGTCCTGTCGTCCTGTCAGTGCATATAGGCGGTGCGGAGGACCGGCTGAACTAGGTGCTCCTCCTCTACCTCGGCCGCGGCCTGCTGGAGCCTGAGAAGTCTGTCCACGAGGGCGCACGGTCGACGACGAACCGATCGCTGATCCGGCTGGCTGAGTTTGGCCTCCTCCATCCTTTAGTGGGCAATCACGTACAAAATGGTCAGTCCGACCACAGGCGAAACAACCACCGGTGTCTAGGTAGCACTGCCCAGAGTGTGGCTTGCCACACCGAGCACATCGTGGTGGGGGAAGCCCCGTCCTGCTAGAATCGGCTCTGTACTGGAGTCTTGAAGCCTTAGAGCCTTGTCCTGTTCCTGAATTGGTAGGTCGGTCAAATCCCCATTCCGCAAATCGAGGAGGTGCACTGGCCGCTGGTTGGCCCGAATACCCAGATTGCTCTTGTGCCTGCCCCCCTCTATACTCGCTCCTACCCCTGGAAAATCTGCTTCTTTTTCTGGAACCCCTATCTGGATAGCTCTCCTCTCTCCGTGTCTGATACTGCTCTTCCAGATTTTGGGCGTGGGCCTGGATGCGGGTAATAGTCATCCCGTCTTGGAGTGAGGCCGTCAAACACTCCTTAACCAAATGTGGCCCTAGCCCACTTACAAACTGGTGCACATGGTCTCCCCTATCGGCTATCAGGGCGGGGGCATACCTGGCTAGCGAGTTGAAACGAAGACTGTATTCCCGAACGCTCATATTTCCCTGTCTCAGGTTCAAGAACATATCGGCTCGAGCCCGTCGAACCTCTGGCGGTAGGAAATGTCGTAGGAAAGCCTCAGTGAACTCCTGCCAAACCGGAGGGGGTGCATTTGCTCCCCTCGATGATATCCAGTTACCGTACCACAGAACTGCCACATCCCGCAGCCTGTATGAAGCCAACTCTACGGACTCCGTATCCGAAGCATGTATGATCCTCAGAGTCCTCAGCATCTCGTTTATAAAACCCTGCGGGTCCTCCTCTGGCTTCGATCCATAGAACTCTGGCGGCTTCAGGGTAATAAAGTCTCGGGCCCTTGCGCTTACCGCCCTGTCGCCTGTGTCCACATCTTGCCGCTGAGCTTGTGCGGCGACTAGCTGGGTCAATAACTGGATGGCCTCTGCCATCTGCTGGCCCGGAGCTGCTGGCGGTGGAACTGGAGGTGCGGGGGCTGGAGCTGGAGCTCTTCCCTGCTCTGCCGGTGCAGGGGGTGCAGGAACAGTCTGAGGGGGAGCTTCATTGTGAGATTCTTCTTCGTCTAGCTCCTGTTCAACTCTGCGGGCCGCCACCCCCTTGGCTTTCTCGGCCGTCGTAGCCTTTCTCTTCGGCGGCATTACTGAAACCATAACATCGGTTTTAGAAAAGGAGCATGGAAGCCTGGTAACATAGCCCTATCGCACGATTTCAGAATACAAAGAAGGTCACATTTCCTAAATGCCCCGTAGCGTCCTGTCTATAAGTATGGCGCGCTACACACCCATAGACAAGACTCTACTGGACACGGCTCGTAGACAAACCCTAGGACCGAACTGCTCTGATACCACTTCTGTCACGACCCGACCAGGGGCCGTGACGAGTACCTGATACTTGTACCGAGCACCCCTTAGCTATCCTGTATAAACAGTGCCATATTGTTTTTTTTTAAACATCAACATTTGCAGTAAACTTTCTAATATCGCGTTACACCATAACGCGAACCATTCGGAATAAAATACATTAAACTGTACATAGCTGACTGTGTATATCTGTCTACGAGCCTCTAGACATAGTACATTTATACAGAGAAAGGGCCGAGTACTATCGCGCCCGAAAATACATACACAAAATAGTACCGATGAACTAAGGCTCCGGAACAACTGGAGCGCTGTCGAATGCTGCTGATAGGGCGCTAGGAATCTGGTCCGTATACCTGCTGACCTGCGCGGCATGAAACGCAGCGTCCACAAAAAGGGACGTCAGTACGAATAATGTACCGAGTATGTAAGGCATGGAAAACAATGCAAGCAGTAACATAAAGTACGATCAATAATAATATCACGGAGCCATAGGGCGTATAACGAGGCAAGAACGTAACCTGTACATAGGAAGGTCCCTCTTTAGGCCGGCTGTCATGTAGGCTTTTCTTTTCATCTTTGAAACGTTTCTTTTCATAGGCATAGGAATCAACATTTTTATATTACTTATTCTCGTGTACAGAAAACAGTACATTTCAGTAACGGTATCTTTTGCTCACATTTACAGACGCCGAATACAATCGGCTCTCCCAACCCCCTCGGTGTCCCTTATTCATGTATACAGAAAACAGTACAATTCAGTAGACGGTATCTTTCATTTACATTTACAGACGCCGAATACAATCGGCTCTCCCAACCCCCTCCCCAACGATGACCCAACATATTACATCACATATGTATCACACATTATATATATATATATATATATATATATACAGACGCCGCGTACGGCTCATCCCATATCCCGCGTCCGGGCATCCCGCGTCCAGGATGGAATCCAGCTTAATCAGGTGGTGATATAACAGTGGCCCTTCCCTTTTTCCCCACATACACATACATATACATTTACTCATCTTTTATGCATATACATGTCTTATATACATTTACTTTACCATATATATATACATACCCATACACGTATACCCGTTTTATGTACCTATATCATATAAGCACACAAGAGAGCCAAGGAAAATCATGTATCCATCGGAGTGACATAAGGTCGGAGACCTCCGATTACATTACGGAATGCTAGTGATAGCTTCGTCTCACCTTCAAGGAACAAGTATTTTAAGGCGAGACTATCAACGGAGAATAGTGTTACAGTAACCGAAAACGAAATCTTAAGCATTTTAGATGACAGTCATAGGTTTTGGAATCTTAGAAAATAAAGTTATGGCTAGAAAATATAATTATGATTCAAAAATTAGTTTATCGCTTTCATGTTTATATTAGGTACTTGGCTTAGCCGTAGAGTCGTTCCGGTCGTACTTATCATAGCTACATTCTCTTGTCCGACATTGTCATTATCATTATCATCATAGAAACACTCCCGCTGGAGTAGTCATAGTACTTATCACTTGGTGACGAAATCGGGATCAAAGGCCCCCTTTAGATTCACTTCAAGTACGTTAACCAAGATTATAGGAAAATCCGAGAGTAACGGGCCCACCTCGGGCCGGACGAGGTAGCGTATATAATTTACCCATATTACGTGTCATAACGTTACTTGTATGAGTCTTAGGGTAATCGGGTCCCACTTAGGCAAGTTATAGGGGTCTAGAAGGTCTTTTCATCATTTTGCACACTTTCTACTTCAATTCAATTGAACGAAAAGTTGAAAACTTTAGGTGTGGATTCCGGGGATTGGGGTTGTCCCCGAGGCTCGTACCAGACTTCTTTTAGTTAAGACATGCCATAGAAAGAAGGGTGAAGCCTTACATACCTCTTTCCGCTCCTTTAGCTACTCCAAATTCACGTCACAAACTCGTCGAAATCTGCGAATTGGTCATTATTAGCAAAACTTTCATTAGTACACTTTGAGTTAGAATCTTAAGGAAACACCTGGCTACCGAAATTTTGGCAGCATTTCCTCTGTAATTATACCATCCTCGACATTCAACATATTCAAATTCGCATCAATCACAATCCGGGAATTCAAACCCGGCCAAACTATCGATATGAATTCAACGACTACACTAGCAACTTCCATATTCAAACAATTCACTACTTTTTTTTTTCAAAAACCTTCCAACTTCAATAAAATCAATAACGAGCTCATGTATACGTTCCAACGACATCACACTAATCATATAGTCTTTCATGCATACAAAGAAACATTACATTCCATTCGTTTAACTTCTAAAGCAAGTCTCCACCATTTCAACTTTGCTAAGGTTCATAGATAATCATTAACACAAAGAATCCGCAACATAACGACAATCAAAGCACTACATAAAATTGACTCGTTCTCCTCCATATTATACCACAACCACACGGCCACACCACTACACACAACACACGGCCACATGCATGCATACTACAATCTCTCCTAAAATTCATTCAACTTCCATTTTTCACATTTCATTCACAACCATAACAACCAACACTAGGCAAGATAATTAAAACACACTTTCTACACACATATATATACATATACATACACGGCCATGCTTCATATTCCTCTCCTTCATGACTTTCATCAATTTTAACATACTACTACACATATAAACCATGCATAACCCATAAAACAAGATCAATACTCACCTTTCTTCTTCAACTTCTCACTTGCCTATCTTTTGGCAACTTGTAGGATTATGAGTTGTTCTTGCTCCAACAACAACTCCACCTTGTTAAGCACCTTTAGCTTGGTAGGAAATGATTTTTGGAAGAATTTTATCAATTTTCCTTGGGAAATTTTACTATGGCCGAAATGCCTTAGGGTTTTCTCCTTCTTTCTTTTGTTCTTGTTTTTCTTGAAATTTCTAGAGCTTGTTGTGATAAAGATGACTTAGTCATCTTTTTATTGACCAAATGTTTTATTCAATATGGGCTTGACCCATATGCATGGCCGGTTGGGCCTCAAATTTCCTTAAAAAAATATGTCAAGCCCACTTTATATTCTTAGCTAGTTTTTGTAATTTATGGAAACAATTTTTCCAACTTCCAAATTTGCCCTTCGTCGTTCTCCATTTTTCTACTTCTAGACTCTTCATAAGCAACTCATGTGCCAAACAAAATAAAATATTGCCTTGCTTGTTGTTTTCCCGCATTTGTCTTGAATTATCCGATTGCATAAAATGCGGGATATAACAGTCTCGCCCTTGAATGCGGAGATAAAAGAACGCCAGTATGAAGATCTACAAATGTGTCATCACAGGGATGTATCCTGTGGGAAAGAGAAGTCTCCATTTGAAGTTTCCATAGACGGAGTTCTTAGATGCCGAGAAAGACTGTGTGTACCGGATGTGGCAGGATTACGCCAACGGATTCTAGAGGAAGCACACCATTCTCGGTATTCCATTCATCCAGGCACAATGCCCAAATTGCCAACAAGTGAAAGCCGAACATCAAAAGCCAGGAGGCTTATTGCAAGCAATGGAAATTCCTACATGGAAATGGGAAGAAATTAATATGGATTTCGTTGTAGGATTACCTCGCTCGCGAGGCAAATACAATTCTATATGGGTGATCGTGGACAGACTTACGGAGGCAGCTCATTTCCTCCCAATTAAAACCACGTACGCAGCAGAGGATTATGCAAGGTTGTATCTTAAAGAAATCGTGCGACTCCATGGTATTCCAATGTCTATTATCACTGACAGGGGAGCACAGTTTACAACTAAGTTTTGGAAGTCCTTCCAAGAAGGGCTGGGTACCCAAGTTAAGTTCAGCATGACATTTCACCCACAAACTGACGGACAAGCCGAGCGTACTATTCAGACCTTGGAAAATATGCTACGAGCGTGCATGTTGGATTTTGGTGGTAGTTGGGATGAGTATTTACCCCTCATTGAATTTGCCTACAACAACAGCTATCATTCCGGTATTCAAATGGCCCCATATGAATCATTGTATGGAAGGAAATGCAGATCACCAATTGGATGGTTTGAAACCGGAGAAGTACAATTGGTAGGCCCCAACCTGATTCAACAAGCAGTCGAAAAAGTCAAAGTCATTCGAGACCGACTGTTAACAGCCAGAGTCGCCAAAAGTCTTATGCGGACAACCGCCGACGAGATTTGGAATTTCAGGTAAATGATTGGGTATTTCTGAAAGTATCACCGGTGAAAGGGGTGATGAGATTTGGCAAGAAAGGGAAGTTGGGTCCTAGATACGTCGGACCTTATAAAATTGTCTGTAAAGTGGGTCAGGTAGCATATAAATTGGATTTACCTTCGGAGCTTGAATCAGTTCACCCGGTATTCCATGTTTCGATGCTCCGCAAGTGTATTGGGGATCCTACAAGAATAGTCCCGGTTAACGATGTGCAGGTGACCGAGAAGCTGACGTATGAAGAAATACCTATTGCTATTTTAGACAGACAAGTGCGGAGACTTCGGAATAAAGAAGTCGCTTCAGTCAAAGTTCGATGGCGAAACAACAACAGGGAAGAAATGACTTGGGAAACGGAAGAGAAGATAAAATCCAAGTACCCCCATTTATTCCAATCTCCAGAAAAGGTTCATGATAACGCGCCGAGGTTGTAAGGTATGTATACTTTATCTTTATGTTTTGGTCGTGTGTAGCCATAGATATGTTGCTATTGTGATGTAGCCCTGTGAGGCGAAGATAGTATGGGTTGTTGTGGCAGGTAGGTAGTGTCAAATTACAAAGGAAACTCTGGCGATTTTTTTTTAAGATTCCTAGGTATTTTAACATTCGAGGACGAATGTTCCAAAAGGGGGGAAGAATGTTACACCTCGGAAAAGTCCCCGTACATGTACAAGGAATTGACCAACGAAGGGTATGAGTGTGTGGTGTTTTACTAAGTAAGGGGTGATGATTCATGAATTTTTGGAAATAAGAAAGTGGTAGAATTTTATCCAGCACAGTGGTCGTAAAGTGATTTACGGCCCGTAAAGTGATTTACGGACCGTAAATCACCATCGTCCTCCAGCCTTCCAAAATCTCAACTTTCTGTTAAGTGTGGAAATCATTAAATACGACTTGGTATACGGCCCGTAAACTAGTTTACGGACCGTAAACCTCGATCGTAAACTACCATGATCACTAGCCAACCTTTCTGTTTTGGACATGCTTAAATGCGACCATACTATACGGTCCGTAAACTGGTTTACGGTCCCGTAAACTGTGGTTTACGACCGCTGTTCACCCCGACAAATGTTCATTACAAATCAGCTTTTGTGATCATTAAACGGGGCTCAAGCCTCATTTTATTTCATTATTCATCCACACAACTCAAGAATGCTCTAGAACTCTCCAAACACTTCCTCCATAAGAATTTAAGAGAATCAAAGGGGAACTAAGATCATCAACACCAAATCTAAGCAACAAAGTGTATGAAACCTAGTTGGGGGTCATCTTCTTCAAGAAATTCCAAAAGAGGTGAAGAAGGGTTTTTGTGCTAAAGGAGTATTCTCATTCAAGGCTTGTCCAACCATCATCTAAGGTATGTTTCATGACTATACCATCTGATTCACGGTATTGGAAGGATTAGATGGTTGAAATGTAGAAGAACATAGAAAATGGGCCATTATTAAGTAAAAGGGTGTCATAGTTGGGTGGTAGCTAGATGGAATCATGGAAGTTGAAATGTTATGATTATGAATACGTTATAAATGGTCCATAGGTCATGATATAAGTGTTAAACTCAAGGAAATGCGATAACGGGCTAAAACCATAAATGTGGAGAAATTGGAGGAAAATGGTGGATTTTGCTTAAGTATACAAATGAGGATTGTTGCTTGCAATATCACGAGTGTTGTTGTAAATGTTTAGGAGTTGAAATAGAACGGGGAGAAAGGTAGTAGAAACAAAGGAAATGCCACCTAGTTTTCCTTAGGAATAACGATGCGATTTCGTAATCTATTAACTACCGCTAGTCTAAATTCTCTCGTGAAGGTAACGACGTGGCATCGAAGGAAGACAAGTGAACGATAGCCTAGCTAGACGATAAAGGTATGTGAGGCTAGTCCTTTCTTTCCAATAGCATGAATCCTACGGTATAAGTTCTTTCCCCTTCATGAGTTCATGTATCCCGAGAAGCTAAAAGCCTATATTCCTATACATCTATATAAGATAAGAGATATGATATGATGATGCCATATTGACGATGATGCCCTGGATTGCTTACACTCACCTTATGTACTAATTCCTTCAAGGTGAGGCAGAATGTCAATGTCATACCCTAACCTTACTAGGGTGTGATGGGCACCCGACCCTTACTTAGGGCCGAGCGAACCCTCTGACCCTTAGTGCACACATAATCTTTTGGACTTTTAAATCAAATAAAGATGAAATACGTAGTACAACTTTCAGAAATGTACTTTTTCGTTATTCATAAAAGAAAAAAATCTGTAATCATATGAAATTCATATCATAACACAGAATGACACATCGGCTGATGGAGCCGCTTACAACACTGACATTCTATACCCACGACTCTGTCTGCAAAGTCTCTAACATTAATCAGACATCATAGCACATATACTCTGACTCGGCAGCACTCCAGGAGAAAGTGGAGCTTGCCAACTCCGCTGTAACATCTTCTATAATAGCTTCAACTCATCTGGGTGTACCTGCGCGGCATGAAATGCAGCCCCCGAAGAAAGGGGGTCAGTACGGAAAATGTACTGAGCATGTAAGGCAAGAATCACAGTAAAAGAATCATAACTGATATAAGGGGTGTAGAAACATATACTATATCCAGAATACCAAAACTCTTGCCTTTAAAGCATTGATCATACATATCATTATCTCATAGCGTACCCGGCCCGTTATGGGACTCGGTGGATAAGATCATGTCATCATACTTTCATACCATCATGCATGCATATATATATATATATATATACCGTACCCGACCCTCTAATAAGGGAATCGGTGAACAAAGTCATGCATGTCAACATCATATATCATATATATACCGTACCCGGCCCTCTAGTGAGGGACTCGGTAAGTGAACTTATATCATCATATCAGTATGCCATCATATCATCATGCATATACATATATACATACCGTACCCAGCCCTCTAGTGAGGGACTCGGTGAATCAAATCATCATATGCCCTCCTGGCCACCATAACATATCATCATCTCATCACATCATCATATGCATATACCGTACTCGGCCCTCTATTGAGGGACTCGGTGAACAATGCAGTGTGGTGCGCACGATAACATACCCGGCCCGGGACTCGGTGAATAGACATATTGAGGCTTGCACGAATAGAGTAGTGCGAAACCATATGCACATAAATCAAGACTCGATAGACCAGTATACTTACCGACACCTGAAGGCTCAGAAACAAGTTTCGGGTCAATCCGACCTAGTATAAGAAAGTTATGAGCGTTTGAATTACAGAACCTTCTACGCACGTTTCAGAAGCCATTTTTTGGAAAATCAAAGCAACGATCATGTTAAGTACCTTTCGAATATCGTTATGGATCAAATTAATATGCCGACATCATATATCATATATGCATATAACAAATTTATACATGCATACTCATATAACATCATACAGTGTATTGCTGCGGAACGTGCAGCCCGATTCATAATTATATTGTATTACTGCCGAGGAACGTTCGGCCCGATCCAAGACTGTATGCAAAAGTTGGAAACATTAATACTTACAGAACCATTTTAAGGACATGAACTCTTATACTTGGCTCGTTATCAATCATGCAATAACCTCAACCATACTAAGTATGCTCACATCAATAGGCAAATAAGAATCGTAAAAACGTTCGGAAACATACCCAATAGAACTTTGGAAATTGTAGGTTCGTGTCAAACCATATGGAGTAACTTATGGAAATCAAAAATAGTGGCCATCCTAGTGTCTCTAAGAATAGGAATCTCTTGAAATCATACATATACATCATATACTTGTTTCATAGGGATCATGCCAAAGGAAAGAAAGGGTAAGCCTTACATACCTGTCCCACGTCCTGTTAGTTACGCTTAATTGCCCAAACTTGCTATCGCTAATCTACATTCAAGAAGATTTATACAATCATTAGATTTGTCGTCACATACTTGTGTTAATCCTTCAAATGAATTCATTTACAATCTGTCGAAATTTCAGCAGCATTTCCCCTGTAAACACACCATCCCCGAGAATCTAACTCGGCCAATTTATCAACAACAATCCTAGAATTCAACTCGGCCAAATTATCAACAGCAATGCCGACAATCATACTAACAACTTCAACAATCAATCCAAAATGTGTTCTAACATAGTTCAAGAACTTTCAAACAATTCACATAATGTTCAAACAACCCAACCAACATACCACTTCACCCGAAACCTTCCAAATTCAACAAGAACAATAACAACACATTTCTTCCCTTCCAACTTCATGAATTACACCAACAATTCGCATACTAACAACATTGTCTTCCATAAATACAAGAAGACTATATTCAAATCACATTAACTTCTAAAACAACTCTCCAACCATTACAACTTCACTAGAATCATTAAACTTTCATTTTCATCATAGAATTCATTACAACAACAACCAAAATACTAGATAAAATTAATTCATCATCCTATACAACACAACACACAAACACGGCCAAACTCCAACACACTAAATTCATGGTTTTCATTCATTTTACATCATGGAATCCACAACACAACAATCAAACCACTAAATAAAATCGTTTCATCTTTTCTACACAACACACCCTATTCGGCCATGACCTCCACACCCATATTTCATGAATTTAATCCATTTCTACATGCTACAACACTCACAAATCATCCATAACACATGTAAAAGAAGATTGAACACATACCTTTTCCTACTCATCTTTCTTTCTCGGCTAGAGTCCACAACTCGCACAACGAATGCTTTGCTTACTCCAACAATTGCTCCATGTTGTTAGGGACGTTCCACTTGGTTGAATTACTAGAAGAAAATAATTTTTGATCAAAGTTAGGAACGTCCATGTTGTTAGGGACGTTCCGAATGGCCTTGCTGTTTTTTTTTCTCCTCTCAAAGTTTCTTGAATCTTCTTGTGTTGAAGATGAAATAATACATGGGTCATCCTTTAGACTTATTTATTTTGCTCCCATATGGGCCTTGGCCCATTTATGTTTTGGACGGCCAAATGGAACCTTAAGTTCAAGCCCACTTTTTTTTTGTAATTCATGAAAAATTATTCTCCAAATTCCAAATTTGCCCTTAGCCTTCCTCCATATTTCTATGAGTCATCTTGCGAATTTCCCTTTTTACCCCTAACCTTTATTAATATGTCTACTTTAAAAACTTCCATGAACAACTTGTGTGCTACACAGAATCATAATATAACCTTGTCCTTAACTTCCCGCGATTATCTTGAATTATCCGAATGTACAAAATGCGGGATATAACAGTCAATAATTGCTCCATAATGAAATCAGGGGATCACGACCTTACGTCACCCCGATAGAGTATGTATGATCTTGAGCCTTATGCATGTATCATGTTAAGATAAGCATATTTTGATAATCATATTATTATAAATATTTTATAATGAGCATGTCATGATTGCATCACACCGCGCCTAGTTTGCCGGGCAGTCACCGCTACGGCGGGCAGCAATACGGATACACCATGACCTTCGGGCGTGGGCAGACACCACTAGTGGGCGGCATGAGATGGTACCTCGGACGCGGGCTTATATTATTGATTATCACACCGTTCCGGTAAGGACGGGTAGCTTGCATGTCTTGCATACATGATTTGATGATGAGTATGAGTAAGACAGCCTGTATTACTTCTTTCATGTTTATCGTTCAGAATCAGATGTTCATATTGATGCTCTAATTATATTATTGTTGTCCTTCTTCATTGTTTATGCCTATCATACTCGGTACAATATTCGTACTGAAGTCCTTTTCTTTGGACGTTGTGTTCATGCCCACAGGTAGACAGGGAGGCGAGCTTGATCCAGATTCTTAGGAGCTGTCAGCGGACTGAAAGCACTGCATTGTTCGGAGGTGCTTATGATTATTCCTTTAGTGTATATACATTTTGGGCATGACAGAGTCTTGTTCCGTCTATGTGTGCAACATGTCAGTAGAGGCTCGTAGATGCGCAGTGTGGGTAGTATGGTCTCACATTTTTCATGTATATGTGTACTTATTATTTTGATATACTAAAGATCTATATATATGTAAAAGTATTTATGTTCCCCTATAATCCATGACTTTTCCATGCTTTTTGTTAAAAGCAATAAAAAAGGCAGTAATCGAGTAAAGTGAGTAATAGAGCGAGCGGTGCTCGGTGGTTAGCCCCGGGTACCCGTCGCGGCACCTAGCTGGGTCGTGACACTAGAAACCTCTAGAATACTCTCTACTCTTCAACTACAAGAATTCAAAGGAAATTAGTGATCAACTACATGAAACCCACGAAATCAAGTGTAAGAATCACACTAAAGGTCATCTTTCTCAAGAAAACCCAAAAGAAGTGAAGTAAGGTTTTGGTGGTAAAGGAGTAATTCCATTGAAGGCTTGTTCAACCATCATTTAAGGTAAGTTTCATGACTAAACCATGTTGTTTAAGGTATTGGAAGGTTAAGATACTTGAATTGTAGAAAGACGTAGGAAATGGGTCATTAATGAGTGAATAGTGTCATGGTTGGATGGTAGTTGGGTTGAATCATGAATGTTGGTGTGTTGTGATTATGAATGTGTTATAAATGACATTTAGACCATGAAATATGTATTATATAAAGGTGGAGAAGTGGAAGAGAAATGGTGGATTGTGGTCGATGTATACAAATGACGATTGTTGATTTAAATATTGTGAATGTTGTTGTGAGCATGTGGGAGTTGATATAGAATATGGGAAAGTAGTATAAACGAAGGAAGTGCTGTTAATTTTTCCCTAGAATTAGTAACGCGTTCTTACAGTCGAATTAACTAACGATAGTGCGAATTCCCTTTTGAAGGTAGAAAGTGGTATCGAAGGAGAACAAGCAAGCGATAGCTCAGTTAAACGTGAAAGGTATGTGAGGCTAGCCCTTTCCTTCTAATGGCATGAATCTTCTACCATGATTTTCGTTCCTCCTCATGAGTTCCTATATTCCAGAAAGCTAAGAGCCTATGTCTATGAATAGCTATATAAGATAAAAGATATGACGTGATGATTCTATAATGTTAAAGATGTTATTTATTGCTTACACTCACCTTATATGCTAATTCCTTCAAGGTGAGGCAGAATGTCAATGATTACGCCATAATGAAATCGGGGGATGATGACCTTACGTCACCCCGATCGAGTAAAGTTATCCATAAGCCTTGTGTATGTATTATGATAAGTATGTTACGATAAGCATATTATGATGAGCATGTATGATGATGATATAACACCACGCCTAGTTGGCCGTGAAGTCACCGCTAAGGCGGGTAGCTATACGATCCACCATGGTCAAATGGCATGGGCAGATACCACTAGTGGGCGGCATGAGCTGATACCCCGAACGCGGGAGCATTAGACGCAGGCTAATGTTATGATAATCACACCGATCCGATATGGACGGGCAGTTTATGCATTATCACACCGTACCTATATGGGCGGGCAACTTATATATTTATGCATACATGATATGATGACGATTATGAGTAAGTCCGCATGCATTATTTCTTTTACACTTGACAGTCGGATACAGCTATTCCATATTGACACTTCTTTCATGTCATTGTTCTATTTCATTGTTTATGCCTCTCATACTCAGTACAATGTTCGTACTGAAGTCTGTTTTCTTTGGACGCTGTGATCATGCCCACAGATAGACAGGGAGGAGAGCTCGACCCAGACCAGTAGTAGCTGTCAGCTGATTGAAAGCACTCTTTTTTTCGGAGGTGCTTATGACGATTCTTTTATGTATATTCATGTATATGTATTTTTGGGCATGACGGGGTCTTGTCCCGTCCTTATGTATAGCACTCCAGTAGAGGCTCGTAGATGCGCAGTGTGGGTTAGATGTTTTCACGATTTATTACTATGTATGTATATATATTTTGATAGCCGAGAGGCTTATGCATATAAAAGTATTTTTATGTTCTTGAATGAAAGATGACTTTTCCTATGATTTGAATATAGCAGTAAATGAGTAAGGTGAGTAGTAGGACAAGTGGTGCTCGGTGGCTAGCCCCGGGTACCCGTCACCGCCCCTAGCTGGGTCGTGACAAAAGTGGTATCAGAGCGGTTCAGTCCTAGGAAGTGTCTACAAGCCGTGTCTAGTAGAGTCTTGTTTATGGTGTGTTGCACGCCACATCAATAAACAAGAGGCTACAGGGCATTTAGGAAAAATGACCATCCTTCTTCTTATGAAATCGTGCGATAGAGCCGTGTATAAGATTTTATCCTCCCTAATAGTGTGTTATGATTTCAGAATGCTGCCAAAGGGAAAGGCTGCCTCCCAGAAGGGCAAGGCTACAACAAAGAGGCAGGTAGAAAGAGAGCCTCCGATGAATATAGAAGAAGGCGAATCACATAATGAGGCCTTGTGTAATACTTCTTCCACCCCGCCTAATGTGAAAGAGCAAGGAGGAGCTCCAGCTCCAATTCCTCCACCGGTTGCTTCGGGTCAACAAATGACCGAGGCCATACATCTATTGACACAATTGGTCACCGCACAGGCACAACGACAAAATGCAAGTTCAAGTGATCGGGCAGCAAGTACCAAAGCCCGTGATTTTATGAGTCTAAATCCTACGGAGTTTTTCGGGTCAAAGCCAGATGAAGACCCGTAAGGTTTCATAGATGAGGTGTTGAGGACATTGAACATTGTCCATGCCTCCGAAACTGAATCCGTGGAGTTGGCATCTTATAGACTCTGGGATGTGGCTTTTTTGTGGTACAACAACTGGGTATTATCAAGAGGAGAGAATGCGCCTCCTCCGGTTTGGCAAGAATTCGTAGATGCTTTTATTCGTCACTATTTGCCACCCGAGGTCCGCCGAGCTAGAGCGGATAGATTTCTAAATCTGAGGCAAGGAAATATGAGTGCCCGGGAGTATAGCATGCAATTTAATTCTTTGGCTAGATATGCCCCGGCTATTGTGGCTGACATGGGAGATCGGGTACATAGATTTGTAAGTGGCCTAGGGACACATTTATTCAGAGATTGTTTGACGGCTTCCTTGCAAGAAGGGATGGATATTTCCCGAATACAGGCCCATGCTTAGTATTTAGAGAGGCGACAACAACCACCAAGAAGTGACCGCGATAATGAAAGAAGGCAAGGCAAGAGGGCTAGATCTATGGGAGCAGGCAGTGGTTATAGAGGGGGATCAAGGCAGACATATTCTGGTTACTCAGGCCAGTCAGTGACCAGTGCACCTCCCCGATTTGCAGGTAGGAGATTTGATCGATCCTTCCGTGCAGGACAGGGTCAGAGTTCGAGGGCCCCAGATTCCCAAATCAGGGAAGATTATAGCCAGAGGAGACCCCCAGTACCGCGATGCAGCCAGTGCGGTAGATTGCATTACGGATAGTATCGCCAGGGTTCAGACGCTTGCTATACTTGCGGCCAAGTTGGGCACATGATGAGAGATTGCCCATCGATGAGTGGTAGAGTTGGGGTTCAGCCCACAGGTTCAGCAGTTGGTTCGTCCTCAGCACGCCCGGCAGGACAGATTCCCCAGATGTCAGCAGGCCGAGGTAGAGGTAGAGGGGCAGCATCTACTTCAGGTGCCACTCAACCCCATGTATATGCTTTAGCCAGACGACAGGATCTTGAGTCCTCCCCGGATGTGGTTATAAGTACATTGTCTATATTCTCCCGTGATGTATATGCATTGATAGATCCGGGTTCTACTCTTTCTTATATTACTCCATATGTTGCTGGTTGTATTGGGGTGAAACCTGAGCCAATCAAACCTTTTGAGGTATCCACTCCGGTTGGTGATCCCGTGATAGCAAGACAAGTGTATAAAAATTGTGTAGTTGTGACATGTGATCGCCAGACCAAAGCTGATTTGATTGAGTTGGAAATGTTAGATTTCGATATAATTATGGGCATGGATTGGTTGGCATCGTGTTACGCTAATGTTGATTGCCGAACGAAAGTGGTTCGATTTCGATTTCCGGGAGAGCCCGTGCTTGAATGGCAGGGTAATACAACATCTCCAAAGGGCAGGTTTATTTCCTACCTTAAGGCAAGGAAGATGATAGCCAAGGGTTATATTTATCACTTAGTTCAGGTTCATAACACCGAGTCAAAGCCACCAACTTTCCAATCAGTTCCGGTAGTGAATGAATTTCCGGATGTATTCCCAGATGAACTTCCAGGTCTTCCTCCAGAAAGAGAGATTGACTTCGCCATTGATGTGTTGCTGGACACCAAGCCTATTTCTATTCCTCCGTATCGAATGGCTCCGGCAGATTTGAAAGAGTTAAAGGCACAGTCGAAAGACTTGCTTAAAAAGGGGTTTATTAGACCCAGTTCATAACCGTGGGGAGCCCCAGTCTTGTTTGTAAGGAAGAAAGACGGATCTCTACGAATATGTATTGACTATAGGCAATTGAATAAAGTGACGATAAAGAACAAATATCCTCATCCGAGGATTGACAATTTATTTGACCAGCTACAGGGTGCCAAGTGGTTTTCAAAACTCGATTTGAGGTCGGGTTATCATCAAGTGAGAGTTAGAGAAGTGGATATTTCCAAGACACCTTTCAGAACGAGATATGGCCACTATGAATTCAGAGTGATGTCGTTTGGGTTGACTAATGTCCCGGCCGTGTTTATGAACTTGATGAACAATGTATTCAGGCCTCTCTTGGACCTAATTGTGATAGTATTTATTGATGATATTCTAGTGTATTCTCGCACGGAATCAGAACATGCAGATCACTTGCGAATTGTTCTTGGCATTCTTCGAGCCCGAGAATTGTATGCAAAATTTTCAAAGTGCGAGTTCTGGCTAAATTCTGTGACATTTTTGGCCTGTGTTATCTCAGATGATGGCATTCGAGTCGACACTCAGAAAATTGAAGTTGTGAAGACTTGGCCGAGACCTACGACGCCTACAGAAGTTCGTAGCTTTCTGGGGTTGGCAGGTTATTATAGAAGATTCGTAGAGGGTTTTTCATCTATTTCAGCCCCATTGACGAAGCTAACCCAAAAGTTAGCCAAATTCCAATGGAATGATGCTTGTGAACGTAGTTTCCAGGAGTTGAAAGGCAGATTGACCTCAACTCCGGTCTTAACACTTCCAGAAGGGTCAGGTGGCTATGTTGTGTATTGTGAAACTTCCGGTGTTGGATTAGGATGCGTATTGATGCAGCATGGAAAGGTTATTGCATATGCTTCGAGACAATTACGGAAACATGAAAAGAATTATCCGACTCATGATCTCGAATTGGCTGCGGCTATTCATGCCTTAAAAATATGGAGGCATTATTTGTATGGTGTGCATGTTGATATTTATACAGATCACAAAAGTCTTCAGTACATTTTCAAGCAAAAGGAGTTGAACCTGCGACAGAGGCGGTGGTTAGAATTGTTAAAAGATTATGATGTGAACATTTTGTACCACCCCGGAAAAGCGAATGTAGTAGCCGATGAGCTTAGCCGCCGATCAATGGGCAGTTTATGTGAAGTCCCTTCGGAAAAGAAAGAAATGGTTCTTGAGCTCCGCCAACTAGCAAATCTTGGAGTGCGTGTAATCGATTTGGGTAATGTGGGGATTAGTATCAATGATCCCACAATTTCATCCTTGGACATGGAAGTGAAAGAACGGCAATATAAAGATCCTAAATTGTGTCATTACAAAGACACATCTCATGGAAAAGAAAAGTCTTCATTTGAAGTTCCTATGGATGAGATTCTTAGATACCGAGGTAGGCTATGTGTGCCGAATGTAGCAGAATTGCGCCGACGAATTCTAGAAGAAGCACATTGTTCCCGGTATTCTATTCACCTGGGTGAAACTAAAATGTATCGTGATCTCAAGATGATGTATTGGTGGGATGGCATGAAGAGAGACATAGCCAAATTTGTAGCACAATGCCTAAATTGCCAACAAGTAAAAATTGAACATCAAAAGCCAGGAGGCTTATTGCAAGCAATAGAAATCCCTACTTGGAAATGGGAAGTGATCAACATGGATTTCATCATGGGATTACCTCGTTCCTGCGGCAGGTATGATTCTATATGGGTGATTGTGGATAGATTGACGAAAGCAGCCCATTTTCTCCCAGTTAAGACTACATACTTAGCCGAAGATTATGCAAGGTTGTATCTCAAGGGAATTGTGCGCCTTCATGGTATTCCATTATCTATTATCACAGACAGAGGAGCACAGTTTACAGCTAAGTTCTGGAAGTCCTTCCAAGAAGGTCTAGGCACTCAAGTGAAGGTTAGCACGTCATTTCATCCGTAGACCGATGGACAAGCCGAGCATACTATTCAAACCTTGGAAGATATGCTACGAGCATGTCTGTTGGATTTCGGTGGATGTTGGGACGATCATTTACCGCTAATCGAATTTGCATACAATAATAGTTATCATTCCATCATTCAAATAGCTCCATATGAAGCTTTATATGGGAGGAAATGTAGATCCCCAATTGGATGGTTTGAAACAGGAGAAGCACAATTAGTAGGCCCTGAATTGATGCAACAAGCGGTGGAAAAGGTTAAGGTGATCCGAGATCGATTGCTAACAGCCCAAAGTCGCCAAAAGTCTTATGCAGACAATCGCCGACGAGACTTGGAATTTCAGGTAGATGATTGGGTATTTTTGAAAGTGTCGCCAATGAAAGGAGTGATGAGATTTGGTAAAAGAGGGAAGCTAAGTCCTAGATACGTTGGACCCTATAGAATTATCCGCAAGGTGGATCATGTAGCCTATGAATTGGACTTACCCTCGGAGCTTGAATCAGTCCATCCAATTTTTCATGTTTCGATGCTCCGCAAGTGTATTGGAGATCCCACAAAGATTGTCCCGATAGATGATGTGCAAGTAACAGAAAAGCTAACCTATGAAGAGGTGCCTATCGCTATTCCAGACAGGCAAGTGCGAAGACTTCGAAATAAAGAGGTAGATTCAGTCAAAGTCTTATGGCGAAACAACAATCGGGAAGAAATGACTTGGGAGGTAGAAGAGAAGATGAAGTCCAAGTACCCGCATTAATTCCAACCCCCAGAGGAGATTCAAGATGAAACGCCAACGATATGAGGTATGTATGCTTAATCTTCAGGCTTTTGGTCGTGTGTGGCCATAAATATGTCGATGTTGTGATGTAGCCCTGTGAGGCGATGATATTATGGGTTGTTGTGACAGGTTGCTAGTGCCAAATTACAGGGGAACCTCTGGCGAAATTTTCGTAGAATCCCGAGTGTTTAACATTCGAGGACGAATGTTCCAAAAGGGGGGAATAGTGTTACACCTCAGAAATTTCCCCGTGAATGTACAACGAATAGACTAGCGAAAGATACGAGTATATGGTGTTTTAATGAGAAGGGAATGACGTTTGATGACCCTAAGTAAGATTTCAAAGGCAATGGGAACAAGAGGTAGGTTATGCTCCACAATGACTAATTATAGGTTTTGAAGACTTGAAAGTTACAGATTTGCACTTTGGCCCAGTTGGTCGTAAAATGAAATACGGACCGTAAAGTAGTATATGACCCGTAAACCACCATGTCATATTCCAACTCACAAAACTTCAGCTTTCTGTCAAATGCTCAAATGGTTAAATACGACTTGGAATACGGACCGTAAATTGAAATACGGCCTGTAAACTACGATCGTAAATCACCATGATCCTCAGCATACCTTTCTGGTTTTTGATATGCTTAAATACGACCACGATATACGGCCCGTAAACTGGAATACGGACCGTAAACTGGGTTTACGACCACTGTGTACTTCGACTACTGTTCATTCCGGATCAGATTTTAAGTCATTAAAAGGAGACCCAAGCTCATTAAATTCATTTCATCTTCACGATATTTCTCTCTAGAAACCTCTAGAATACTCTCTACTCTTCAACTACAAGAATTCAAAGGAAATTAGTGATCAACTACATGAAACCCACGAAATCAAGTGTAAGAAGCACACTAAAGTTCATCTTTCTCAAGAAAACCCAAAAGAAGTGAAGTAAGGTTTTGGTGCTAAAGGATTAATTCCATTGAAGGCTTGTTCAACCATCATCTAAGGTAAGTTTCATGACTAAACCATGTTGTTTCAGGTATTGGAAGGTTAAGATACTTGAATTGTAGAAAAACATAGGAAATGGGTCATTAATGAGTGAATAGTGTCATGGTTGGATGGTAGTTGGGTTGAATCATGAATGTTGGTGTGTTGTGATTATGAATGTGTTATAAATGACAATTAGACCATGAAATAAGTATTATATAAAGGTGGAGAAATGGAAGAGAAATGGTGGATTGTGGTCGATGTATACAAATGACGATTGTTGATTTAAATATTGTGAATGTTGTTGTGAGCATGTGGAGTTGATATAGAATATGGGAAAGTAGTATAAACAATGGAAGTGTTGTCCATTTTTCCCTAGAATTAGCAACGCGTTCTTACAGTCGAATTAACTAACGATAGTGCGAATTCCCTTTTGAAGGAAGAAAGTGGTATCGAAGGAGAACAAGCAAGCGATAGCTCAGTTAAACATCAAAGGTACGTGAGGCTAGCCCTTTCCTTCTAACGGCATGAATCTTCTAGCATAATTTTCGTTCCTCCTCATGATTTCCTATATTCCAGAAAGCTAAGAGCCTATGTCTATGAATATCTATATAAGATAAAAGATATGACGTGATGATTCTATAATGTTAAAGATGTTATTTATTGCTTACACTCAACTTATATGCTAATTCCTTCAAGGTGAGACAGAATGTCAATGATTACTCCATAATGAAATCGGGGGATCACGACCTTACGTCACCCCGATCGAGTAAAGTTGTCCATAAGCCTTATGTATGTATTATGATAAGTATGTTATGATAAGCATATTATGATGGGCATGTATGATGATGATATAACACCGCGTCTAGTTGGCCGGGCAGTCACTGCTAAGACGGGCAGCTATACGATACACCATGGTCAAATGGCATGGACAGACACCACGGGCAGCATGAGATGATACCCCAGACGCGGGAGGCCTGGACGCAGGCTAATGTTATGATAATCACACCGATCCGATATGGACGGGCAGTTTATGCATTATCACACCGTACCTATATGGGCGGCCAACTTATATATTTATGCATACATGACATGATGATGATTACGAGTAAGTCCGCATGCATTATTTCTTTTACGCTTGACAGTCGGATACAGCTATTCCATATTGATACTTCTTTCATGTCATTGTTCTATTTCGTTGTTTATGCCTCTCATACTCAATACAATGTTCGTACGGACGTCCATTTTCTTTGGACGCTGTGATCATGCCCACAGGTAGACAGGGAGGAGAGCTCGACCCAGACCAGTAGTAGCTGTCAGCTGATTGAAAGCTGTCACGACCCAACCCCGTGGGCCGTGACTAGTGTCCGTGCTGGACACCCAAACGTACCCAGACCCCAAACCAGTATTTTAGCAGAAAATATCAATATAAAAGTTAGTAAGCGATACTAAATAGTGCAGGGAAACAAATATAGCACGTGGAAGCCGATAAGGCCATCACAGATCATAATAACCCAAAACATGTACAGAACCCACACAGATATATCTACAGACCTCTTCAAAGCATAGCAGAGACATAAGACGGGACAGGGCCCCGTCATACCCCTGAATAGTGTACATATATACAATAGTGACAGACTGTACCAAAAGATGGGCTCTGAATAAAAGAGCGCTCCAAATGGCAGAAAAGATATCCTAGACGGACGGATCAGCAAACCTGTCGTCGGTACCTTTGCGGCATGAAAACGCAGCCCCCGAAGAAAGGGGGTCAGTACGAAATATGTACTGAATATGTAAAGCCTGACTTACAAAAACAAAATCATAACTGGTACAGAACGTACAGAAAGTGAACAGAAAATCCAAAGTATCAAATACATATTTTCAAAACATGCAGAGTGTGTACGGAAACATATCTCATATCAAATTCGGCCCCTGCCAAGGGACTCGGCAGACAGAACGTGGCCACCCTCCCGACGCTGGTGCCACATCACAGAAGAATCAGAATAGGGGCATAACCCCGTAACATAATATGTCATATCAGATGGCCATAGCAAATCATATCAGAACAAGCGTACATGGCACAGCATACTCCACAAACCCATGTACGCGTATACCTGCCCCCTCACATCGAGGCACAGCGAACAATGTAGAGGGTCACGCTTGACAACATATCCTGGCCCGGGCTCAGTGTGGGAAACATTGGGGCATCCACGAATAGAGTAGTGAGAACTAAATGCAGTTAAAATATCATAAATATTTTCAGAGACTCGATGAGGCATATTAATGACAAACCAATTCAATAAAGTCAGGCGGGATCATAATAAGTGAGTTTCGGATGTCATAATGAATCACAGAAGCATAACCTTTCTGAAGTCATTCCGAGTGCCAAAACAATTTATAAGACTTAATGAATTATTTAAAACAATTTTTGTTTAGTAGTTAAGAGAGTAGTCAGAACATTCCTTTCAAAAACCGCTCAAAAACAGGCCTTAAGTACAATAAGGGTAAAACCGGGACTAGTGGGCCCACCTCGGGACAAGCAAGGCGGTGGGCTCAAATTACGCATTTTTATGCTTATGAGGTTACCTAGAAAGACTCTAGGGCATTCCGTAGTTTTCTAGACCATTTGGGGAAAATATGCATAATTCTCCAAAAAGGACTCTTAAGGTGTTCAATTCCATTGAATGAAAATGCGACAAGTTCAATCGCGGATTCCGATGAACAGAATAATCCCCGAGGCGTAAATCCAAGCCTAGTACATCTAGGACATGCCAAGAGAAGAATCGGGATAGCTTTACATACCTTTTGAGCTTTTTATACCTTTCCAAACTGAGTTCCCGTTTCGTTAGAAATCTGCAAATGGTCACATTTACCAATTGTAAATTATGGATTCTACGAATTCACTTAAGTTCACATTTGTCTACCGAAATTTCGGCAGCACCTCCCCTATACATATAGCACCCCCGAGGATTCAACTCGGCCAAAACAATCAACAACAACCCAATAACAATACCAACAACAACAACACTCACAATATAACACAATATAACATAACTAGTTCTACCTTGCGACATACTACGATAACTTCCATTCCGACTTCACACTTCCAAACCAAGTTCAATGTTTTCATATTCATCATTAATCAAGATCATCACCATATAGTTTAGAAGCATTTCATATCATTTCCTCAAAATATTCATACGATATACATAATATACAACTTTCCGCTAAGGTCATAATTCATTCAAAACTTCTAATCTTTGGCATACATATTCATAACACGATTCCATCTTCCAAATCTATCCATGATCATCATAATTTGCAACCTAACAACTTCGTTTTTCATAATGTCATAAAATTGTACTAAGCGACATAAGTTTCTACATTCCGTTTCAATACAAACTTACGTCATTTTATCTTCATTTACGTGCAAGGATTCCTACAACTCCACTAACACACCAAATAAAATTAATTCATTGCCATCTTCCCAACACCATACCACACGGCCAACTTCTATATTCCAACTTCCACCAAATTTATTCAACTTTCCTTTCCAATGTGAATTCCACCATAAACATAACTAGAATACAACATAATTTTAACTCACCATATATATACAACAATATGCATACACGGCTAGACACTATATCCCAAACCCACTTTGAAATCTTCCATATTTCTATACTTTCAACTCATTTCTACATACTACAACACAAACAAGACTTCACAACACAATAAAAAGGAATGAATCCTTACCTTTTTCTCTAGTCTTCTTCACTTGGGTATATGATCAAATTGATGAACCAATGGCTCCTTCCTCCAAAATACCTACACCACGTTGCAAAGGGACCTTGAATTAGTAGGAATTCAACAAGAAACTAATTTTTGAAGCAAGATTTTTTATGGTAAATTTTCTATGGCTAAACCCGAAATGGGTTACTTGTCTTGCTCTTGGTTTGTTTTTTTTTTCTTCTTTCTCTTGAAACTTCTAGTAGATGATAACTAATATAATATGGTCCATTTATTAACTTGTCACATGACCAATTCATGTGGATCATGGGCCAAAGCTTGGCCGGCCATGCCCCTTAATTTCGGCCTCCATTCCATTAATTTTTTTGAGCCCAATTGGTTGCGGATCTTATTTTGTAATTCCCGAAAATAATTTCCGAAATTCCAACTTTTCCCTTGGGCTTCCCCGACTCTTCCACATTAATATTCTTTCATAAGCAACTCATGTGTTGCAAGGAAATCAATTATGACTTTACTTCATACAAGTCAAGATTATTTCTAATTTTTCCAAATGTGCGAAAACACGGGATATAACATCCTCCCCCCCCCCCCCCCCTTTAGAACATTCGTCCTTGAATGTTAAATTAATCTTATAGGGTCTGAAAATGTTTCGGGGAGTTTCTGTTTATAGCCAGCACATATGGTACACATTCATAATTGAATATAATTAAACAAGGATTTGAGATTACCTGAGGGCATAGGGAACAAATGAGGATATTTCTTCTTCATCTCCTCTTCGGCCTCCCAGGTCATTTCCTCCCTATTATTGTTCCGCCACAGCACCTTAACAGAGGCTACATCTTTGTTCCGGAGCTTTCTTACCTGGCGGTCCAAAATGGCTACGGGCTGCTCCTCGTAAGATAACGGCTCCGTCACCTGAATGTCATCCGCAGGAAATATTCTGGAGGGATCACCAATGCATTTGCGGAGCATAGATACATGGAATACCAGATGTATCGCTTCCAAATTAGATGGCAGATCTAACTCATATGCGACATTTCCAATTTTCCGCACAATCAGATAAGGCCCAATATAACGCGGACTAAGCTTACCCTTTCTGCCGAACCGCATTACGCCTTTCATAGGCGATACCTTTAGAAATACCCAATCACCAACTTGGAATTCCAAAGGATGACGCCGTTTGTCAGCGTATGATTTCTGTCGACTCTGGGCTGCCAATAGTCGCTCCCGGATAAGTTTCACCTTATCAACGGCCTGCTGGATCATATCTGGGCCGATTAACTCTGTCTCGCCAATATCAAACCAGCCGATAGGTGACCTGCATTTCCTGCCATACAAAGCCTCGTACGGAGCCATCTGGATGCTGGAATGGTAGTTGTTATTATAAGCAAATTCAATCAATGGCAAGTGATCATCCCAGCTACCTCTGAAATCAATAACACAGGCCCGTAACATATCTTCCAGCGTCTGTATAGTGCGCTCGGCCTGTCCGTCACTCTGAGGATGAAATGCTGTGCTTAGACTCGCCTGAGTCCCTAATCCCTCCTGAAAAGACCTCTAGAAGTTCACCGTGAACTGGGCACCTCTGTCAGTGATAATAGATATAGGGACTCCATGAAGTCGCACAATTTCTTTAATATAAAGTCTGGCATAATCCTCAGCGGAATAAGTAGTTCTGACGGGGAGAAAATGGGCTGATTTTGTCAGCCTATCAACAATAACCCAAATGGAATCATACTTCCGTGGAGTGCGAGGCAAACCTGTAATGAAGTCCATATTAATGATCTCCCACTTCCACGTCGGAATTTCCATTTCTTGCAACAGTCCACCCGGTTTCTGATGTTCAATTTTGACCTGCTGACAATTTGAGCACTGGGCGACGAACTCTGCGATATCCCGTTTCATACCATCCCACCAGTATAGGCATCTGAGATTATGGTACATCTTCGTAGACCCAGGATGAACAGAATAGCGAGCATAGTGTGCCTCGCTCATAACCTGCTGCCGTAGCCCTGCAATATCAGGTACACACAACCTGCCTCAGTATAATAAGGTCCCGTCTGGTGTAAACTCGAACGGAGTCTTCTCCTTTTCATGGGCTGTGTCTCTGTATCGAGCTAAAACAGGGTCTTCATATTGATGCCGCTTGATATCTTCCTTAATAGATGATTAAGAAACCCCTCGGACAGAAATCCGTGTACCGCCAGAATCGGCCAGACGAACCCCGAGATTAGCCAACTGATGAATATCACGTACTAGCTCCCTCCGGTCTGGCTGTAAATCTGCCAAGCTGCCCATAGATTTCCGGCTGAGCGCATCTTCAACAACATTAGCCTTGCCCGGATGATACAAAATATCCACATCATAGTCTTTCAGGAGCTCCAGCCACCTCCGCTGCCGCAAATTTAGCTCTTTCTGCTTGAAAATATACTGGAGACTCTTATGATTTGTGCATTGGAATTCATCTTGTTTTAGTGGCCCTAGCCTTGGATATGGGAGATACCAAGGTTAAATGAAGTTAGATAAGTTTATCTTATAGTTAAAAAGGGTTAAGTTCATGTTTAGCAGGTATTGGAAGGATAAAAGGTTGAACAACTCAATGAGAATGTGTTTCGAGGAAAAGTGGGTTTTACGGTTGGATATACGGACCATATATCTAGCTGACCTCCACCATAGATTGATTCCAGAAAAGGGTGAGCCACTGGTGGCATTTAACAATCCAATCATACGGACCGTATAATTTTTACGGTCCATAAAGTTGATCGTAAATCCAGATCAGCCCAAATTTCTTTTCAGTTATATATCCGATTTTTACTCATTTTATTTCATTTCCAACATTTGCCAAACCCTTGAAAGCTCTAGAAACTTCTCCTAAGCATACCCAACCAAATCCAAGTGAAATCAAAGATCAAAAGGCAAGAATCAAGGGATTTAAGTGTTGAAAGGCTCACTAGGGTTTGTAGAGTCCAAGAATTCCTTTGGTGTTGAAGTTGGGGGTTTAACTCAAGTGGATAATTTTATCCCAAGCTTATCACTATGTGATATAAGGTTAGTCTTCGCAACTATTTCATGATATTAAGAATGTTTGGTTGTTCAACTACTTGTTTTAGGGAAGAAAGTGGAAGAGGAAGTTCAAATGTGGATTTGATGATATTTTGAGTAGTAATTAACTTGAGTTATCATTGTTAGAATGTTTTGAGTATAATCTTGTTATGAAGGGTAATAATACTGATGAGGGAGTGTTGTATAGAAGTGCATAAGGATTGTAACAAAGTTGTTGTTATAAATGGATTATGACAATGAGTTTTGGAGTTATATTGGATATAATTTGAATAAAAAACTCTTAAGCATGATATTTTTGAAGTTGTCATTGTTGTTGGGAGTTGATTTGGAATATGGTGGAAGTAGATGGAATAGGGGAAGTGCTGCCCAATTTCCACTAGCTTGCTAATTATTATAGACAGAACTTATGAGTATTTCTAAGACTTGACGTTACTGTGAATCCTCTTGAATATAGATTGTGAGCTTGGAAGGAGAAGCGTTAAGTAGCTAAGGAAACATAAAGGTATGTAAGCCTAACCCTTCTTTCTTAAGGCATGATTCTGTTGCTGTGAACCTATACATGAAATTCATAATGTCTTCCTTGATGACTCCATTCCTAGAAGTGTTAAAGCTCATAGTTCTTGATACTCTCATGATATCATTGATCTCATCCGACAATAGTTGATCCTCTAAGGAAGGATATAGTGATACTGATAATGATGACGTTGCTTTTACTTATGTATTATATAGATATAAAGCTATGTTGTGACACCGAGCATATATGGTCGGGTATGATATCTATTGTGCGCACCAAGCATTTTTATGGCTAGGTATGGATAACACCGAACCTACATGGTCAGGTATGGTATCATTATATGTATATGTATATTTATGGAAAGCTTTCTTTAGAAAAATGTTAATTAAGCAGGATGAACATCTCAAGAGGTATAAATGGCCTTCCTATCTTATGTTATCCTTTATACTGTTATCATGTTATTACTCATGTTTTGCATACTCAGTACATTATCCGTACTGACGTCCTTTTATTCGTGGACGATGCGTTCATGCCCGCAGATAGATAGGGAGAAAAACTTGACCCCTAGGCCGCTTCATCAGAGATTGCATAGCAGTGCTCCTTTTGATCCGGAGCTACATTAGTTGGTACTATTCTTTTGTGTACATATGTGGGCATGGCAGGGTCCTGGCCTGTCTTTATAATATTACATAATCTTAGTAGAGGCTCGTAGAAAGATGTGTATATCTATATATCCCTCAGCCTTGTCGGCTCGTACTTTGTATATCATTTTGATAGCCTTGCTGGCTTGTGAATATATATAGGCACTGTTAGTGATATTTTTATAAAGGCACCTACTTCCGATGAAAATTCGTGCTATTTGGCGCATGATAAATATGAGATAGCCATGTGGATCACCTAGATGTGGTTATGAGGATATGTTAAGAGGTACTCGGTAGGTTAGCTCCGGGTGCCCGTCATGACCCTCGGGTTGGGTCGTGACAATCTTTCTCTCTAACCTATTGATATTCTTTCAAAGCGAGTCCTCACTTTTCTCTTAACTAATCAAATCGACAATCGGTGTAGTGGCAATTTGGCTATCTTTAACATCCATGGTATGAAGTCAACCTTTCAAGAGAGCCAAATGGGTTAGGTAAATGGGATGTATTTGGGAAGTGGTGCTCTTTGGCAAATTTGGGGTGTTTTGTGCATTTCTTTGGGTGGTAATCGAAATGTTGAATCAATCATATTCGGACTGACTGAATGAAAGCACATAGGCCTGTAATCACACAATCACATAATATAATTGAAATGAAAAGAACTACGTGCATTCTAAGACCTTTTTGCACAAAGGCCCATCTAATAGTTTTAAACATCATTGTGTCAATTGTTAAATCAAACCATTTCACCCATAATCATAATTTCATTAATAATATTAATATTCCCTAATAAGGGTTACAAAAGATGATTAAGCCGAAAGGGGGCTATAAATATGCACATGAAAATAAATTACCAAAAGTGGCCTCCAGTGGCAGATGACGATCCTCTGTCAGTCCGAGCCCTCTTAGCTCTTCGAAGGGCGGTCTGAATCCGAAGGTGAGTTAATGTCAGCAATGAACCAAACCAAAACCCTTTCTCCCTAAATGTTAGTAGTATGGTCTCATTCATAGCTTCCTTCATCCAAGCATCAAGATCCTCCAAGCACTCATGTGTAATCTCCAACTCTTAAGTGAAACTGGATATGGTGGCTTTGTCATATTCTATTTTCCTCGAGTATTTGGTGTCCCTATCATCAACTCCCCTTTGGATCAGACGAATCATAAGCTCGGCTTTGGAATCCTTGTCTTGAACACAATGGTAGACGTAGGTCTGGGAGTGAGAGTCCCTTGCAAGTGTGTCCTCAGCCAATCCTTGTAATCCTCGTCAGACCTAGGATGAAACCTATCTTGGGCAATGGACTCGGGACCCCATATCAATCTACTATTCCACTCTCGGAGAATCTCTCCAACATCTCAAATTTTTTCCTCCTTATAGTCGATCACATACCTACCCATGTTCCCCACTTGAGGTATTTCTTGTTTCCTCCCAAACTGTCTCAAGCCTTTAGCAGGTGCATAAGGGTGAATCCCTCGAATCCCTATGAGCGGTAAAAAAGGCCACTTTCTTCCTCTAACTACAACTCGGTTAGATATGAAATCTGGAAACATCCATTATATGCTATCTTCCCTAAGTCTCGAGAAGATGAAGGCTCATCCCTATTTGGTTTGGTTTCCGAAATTTGAACAATGGGACTTAAGTTCATCCTTCCTATTTTGGCTGCTTGGGAATTGAGGACCCTCAGATTTGTTCAAGTGATTGATAATCCACCATTGTAGCTAATGTTAGGTGTATTTATATGCCTAACAATCGTAATTTACCCATATTTTACATTATTTAGAGAAAGAAATAAGCTAAATACACCTAACTAATGATTAATCTTGCACTATGAACTAATACATATGTGTTTGTTGCAATACGTACTTTACGAGGAAAACGTGGTGCTTCGGATGAAAATGAAATTTGCACACGAAAGTTGGCAAGAAAGCTTCTGAGTATTAAAGAAACCATGGAGCTCGCCGAGCTAAGGCAATAGCAAGGAGCAGTCAAGCCATGCACCTCGCTCAGCGAGGTATTGTGTCAAAATGGAAGCTTGTAAGATTTTTGGTTAAGTGTAAATTGAACCAGTGACCTCGCTGAGCTTAAGCCCAAGCGAGGCACAGACAAGTTTTACACCTCGCTCAACGAGGTAGGATGACCAAAATGCAAGCTTAGCTCAAGCCAAAGCGAGGCACATTCATGCCATGCACCTCGCTAAGCTATGCTCAAGGTGAGGTGCCCCCTCGATTTAATGCTCGCTCAACGAGCTTAATGGACCAAAGGGAACTTTTTCCAAGTCACAGACTCATTTCTTATGTGCGTTGGAGGTCTATTTCTCAACACTATAAATAGAACCATAGGTCATTTTTGAGAAGGACGAACTTATTATTTTGCAAAGAGCAAGGAGTAAGTCTTATCATCATAGGGTTATCTCTTTTACCTTCATTACTTCATCTTTCCTTATATCAAATATGAAAACCGCTTGTTGTAATCCGATTATGAGTAGCTAAACTCTATAGTTCTTTGATTGTGGTGTAACCATGAATATTGATGTTTTCCAGGTATTTTCATGTTAGTAGCTTATTCATATACGATTGTTTCTTTACTTCTGCTCTTAATTGTTTGATTGCCAGCGCAACAGTCGAGTTCTATTTACTATTTAATACATGTGCTTGGGAAAGACGTTACAAGATTAGAGAATAAATAAGAAAAGGGTGATCTGATTATCCCTACCGTTGGGCTACGATTTGTGGTTCGGATAGGAATATACTTAGTCGCCGCATTCAATTAAAAACCATGGATGAATTGCATTCTTAAAAGGTCAATTCCATAAGATTATAGGTGGAAAACTATTTTGAATCGGTGAGTAGTAGTTCGGAAGAATGCTATGAGATTAATAATCTGGTTAATTAGCAATCATGAATAAAACTGCTTGGGTGAGATACTTGAAGGACTCAATATGATATATGATTGTTGAACCAATCCACGACTTTGGAATACTCATCTCTCTGGAATATTAGTTTATAAAACAGACAAATATTTTCTTTCTTACTTGCATAATTAGTCATAATAGTGAATTCTTGTTGAATTGTTGATCATATATCTCTGTGGGTATGATATTCGACTTTTACAAGTCACTATATTACTTGGCGACCACGTATACTTGCGTGTGCATTGGGAGCAACAAGTTCTTGGAGTCGTTGTCGGGGGCTTAGAAATTAACGATTTTATTAGAATAGTCTATTACTGCTTTAGTTATCCAAGTATAGCGTCTTGATCTTAGATATTATTTGACGTAGGTAATAATATCGAACGCGAAGGTCTGCTTGTCAAAACAATCTTGTGAAATTCGATCCTAAGCCTGAAAGTTCCTTACACTGGCGCAGGAGAGAGTTGACTTTACTTCAAAACCAGCAAGCTCCAATCGAATTACCTGGGCAAGCTCAACCATAGGTGCAAGCAGTGTAACAAGCCAACATCTTTTGTTAAGTCTGCGGAGAGGCCACATCAGTGATGTATGCCCTATAAATCCAGCATCCATATACTTTGTGGTAAATGAAGGAAGGGGGTAGGGTAATAATAATCAGTACGAAAATACATACAATTCTAACTGGAGGAATCATCCAAACTTCGGTTAGGGAGGTAACCAGGGCAATCAGAAACAGAACTGTGAGCTAAGACAAGTAATCAGGCCCCGGCTCCGGTACCTGAACCTGAGAGTAGGGTGGAGGATATGATGAAGAAAATAATGGGTGATATACAAAAGATAATGGAAAATCAGTAGAGTTTCGAACAGAAGATAACGGCTGGAAATCAGACTCGTGACATGAACATGCGTAATCTTGAGAGGAAGGTTGGTCATATAGCCAGTGCTCAGAACACTAGACCATATGGGGGACTTCCAAGTGACACTGATCCGAATCCGAAACCATGTGTTGTTGTGTCTCTCAGGAATAGGAGGCAATTAGAGGAACTAGCACTGAAGAAAGTGACTCTGGCAGAAGCAGAGAATAAGGTAGTTGCAAAAGATGAGGTTATCGAGATAGAAAGGGTGGCAAAGATGTCATTGGTAAAGCAGCCATAGCCAGTGGTTGCCAAACCTCCACCTCCGTTCCCTCAGAGGTTGGCAAATTAGAAAGAAGAGGCCGTGTACAAAAAGTTTCTTGATTTACTGAAGCAGGTACATGTGATGTCCCCTTAGTGGACATGCTGTAAGGGATTTCGAAATACGCTATGTATATCAAGGACATCGAAGCAAACATGAATTGTTTCACAAAGTATGCCACAGTTGCACTTACTGAGGAGTGCGTATCTCGTATTCAGAAAAAACTACCTACAAAGCTGAAGGATCCGGGTAGTTTCACTATCAAAATCACAATTGAGAAGCAAGTCATTGCACGTGCACTGTCTGATGTTAATGATAGTATCAACCTGATGCCATCATCTATGTTAAAAAAATTAGGGTTAGGAAACCAAGACCTACTACTATTATTCTGCAGCTAGCAGACAGGTCTTTGGCCATGCTCGAAGGTATTATTGAAGATGTTCTTGTGCAGGTTGGGTCTCTCATATTTCTGGCAGATTTCATTATTTTGCGTTTCTAGCCAGATCCAGAAGTCCTATTTATTTTGGGGCGTCCATTTTTTGCCATAGGTGGGCATTGATCGATGTAGAGATAGGGTAGCAAACTATGAGGGTACACGATAAAGTTAAAGTATTTAATGTGTGTAAGGCTCTCAAGTTGCCCACAATTTATGAGGAACTTTTTGCTATCACTGTGGTAACTGACAACACTAGGAGACCTCTCATTACTTCTCATAACTCGTCGGAGAGGACTCTAGTGGGTGAAGATATCTTCAGAGATACTGAAGCATTCGAAATGGTGCAGATTCTTGATCTGGTAGGAATTTATACTCGAGAGGGGGAGTTTGAGCCACTTGAAAGAGAAATTGGGCCACCGCTAAAGTTATCGATAGAGGAGCAACCAAAGTTAGAGTTAAAGCCTTTACCCGCGCATCTCAAATATGCGTAGCACTGGGTTGGCAGATATCTGATACTCAGGAGAATAGTCCAGCATTCTACATGCACAAGATATTTATGGAGGATGATCATAAGCCGAGTATACAGCACCAAAGAAGATTGAATCCTATGATGAAGGAAGTGGTCAAGAAAGAGGTGATCAAGTGGTTAGATTCAGGCATCATCTGCCCCATTTCTAATAGTAAATAGGGGAGTTCAGTGCAGTGTGTCCCGGAGAAAGGAGGGATGACAGTGGTAGAAAATGACAAGAACGAGCTCTTTCCAACTAGAACTATAACAGGGTGGTGGATTTTCATGGATTATCGTAAGTTGAATGAGGTAATTAGAAAAGATCATTATCCAATCCCATTTATTGATAAGATGCTTGACAGATTAGCCGGACATGAGTATTATTGTTTTTTTTATGGGTACTCCGGCTACAACAAGATACATATTGCTCCAGAGAATCAGGAGAAGACCACCCTCACTTTCCCCTATGGTACATACACTTTCAAACGGATGTCGTTTGGGTTTTGTAATGCACCAACGACTTTTCAAAGGTGTATAATGGCAATATTTTCTGAGATTGTGGAGGATTTCATAGAAATGTTTATGGACAACTTTTCGATCTTCGGGAATTCATTCGATACGAGCTTCAAAAATTTGGATTATGTGCTGGCCAGATGTGAGGAAACCAATTTGGTGCTGAAATGGGAGAAGTGTCACTTTATGGTTCGAGAGGGTATTTTCTCGGACATAAGGTGTCAAAATAGGGCTTGGAAATTTGTTATATCCCGCATTTTGTACATTCGGATAATTCAAGATAATGGCGGGAAGTTAAGAGCAAGGCTATATTTTTTACCTTGTTTAATACACAAGTTGTTTATGAAAATTGTTGAAGTGGAAATAATGAGAAAGGATAAGGGCAAACTTGAAATTTTGAAAATAGTTTTTCATGAATTACAAAAATTGGTCATGAAATAAAATGGGCTTGAAACAAAAAAAAAAAAAAAAGGCCAAGTATGGCCGTCCAAAGGGATATGGGCCAAGGCCGATATGGAGGCTTAAACTAAGTAGTATTGGATCATTTTATCATCTTCATCTTAGAAGACTTGAGAAACTTGGAGTAGGAGAAAAATAACAAGGCCATATTCGGCCATACCAAGCAAAAAAAGTGAAGCCTTCAACTTTGATCCAAAAAAATATTTTCTTCTAGTATGACCACTAATTTAAAGGTCCTCTTTAACGTGGTATAATTGTTGGAGCAAGAAAACTACTCTTTGTTGCAAATTCACAACCCTAGCCAAGTGAGAAGTTGAAGGAAAAAGGTAAGATTTAATCTTCTTTTTATATATTATGCATGGTTGTGTATGTTGTAGTATGTAGAAAATGGGTGAAATTCATGGAAATATGGAAGCATGTTGTGGCCGTGCATATGTGTGTGTGTGTGTAGGAATAATGATTTAATTATTTTATCTAGTGTTTGGTTGTTGTTGTTGTGGATGCTATGTTGATAATGAAAGTTTGATGATTCTAGTGAGGTTGTGATGGTTGGAGAGTTGTTTTAGAAGTTAATGTGATTTGAATATAGTTTTCTTGTATTTATGGAAGATAGTGGTGTTAGTGTGTGGATTGTTGGTGTAGTTTATGAACTTGAAAGAAGGAAATGTGTTGTTATTGTTCTTGTTGAATTTGGAAGGTTTTGGGTAGTATGTTGGTTTGGCCGTTTGGAATGTAGAGCGGATTGTTGAAGTGTTCTTGAATATTGTTTGAATGGTTTCAGATTAATACTTGAATATGTGAGCAATTGTGAATTGAATATAAACGAAACGTCATCGAAGTTTGTAGAAAGAAGTTGTTAATGTTGGAATGCGTTTTGAATTGATTGTGGATATTGTTAGAATGACTGTTGGTATTGTTGTTGATAATTTGGCCGAGTTAAATTCTCGGATTTGTTGTTGATGATATGGCCGAGTTGAATTCTCGGGGATGGTGCATTTACAGGGGAAATGCTGCCGAAATTTCTGTAGACGAAGTGTTAGTTTAGGATGAGATTCTTGGATATCTATAGCTAATGTTTGTTATTCACTAACGTTGTTATAGATTTTGGAAAGGCCAAGACCTAAGTTGGATTCGCTAAGGAAGCGGGCAAGGTATGTAAGGCTTACCCTTTCTTTCTTTTGGCATGTCTTAGAGCTAAGTAAGGTATGAACAGCTTCTTGAGGTAACTCTATTCTTTAATTCTGAGTTTGTTTATGATCCTTACTTCTGTGTGAAACAAACAGACGATGCATACGTATGATCTCAAAGAAGTTCCGATTCTTAACGCCACTAAGATGGCGAATGTTCTTGATTTCTGAAATCTGTCTCACTATGTCTGATACGTGTGTGTAGTTCCAAAAGTTCTGTGGTGATCTGATCCATAGTGATATTCTAAAGTATGTGATGAGATTATCCATAGTGATATTCGAAAGTATGTGATGTGATTATGGCTTTGATCTTCCAAAGATAGCTTCTGAAATGTTCGTAAAGGTTTCTGTACGAAAATGTCCGTAACTTTCTCATACTAAACCGAATTGACTTGAAACACGTTTGTGATTCTCACGTATCGGTTTGTGTACGTTCCTAACGAGTCTTGATTTATGTGCATATGGTTTCGCACCACTCTGTTCGTGTGTGCCTCAGTATGTCTTTCACTGCGTCCCGGGCCAGGTTCTGTTATCGTGCGTCTTCCTCTGCACTGTTCACCGCGTCCCTCTCCCTTGCGGATCGGGTTCTGTTATATGTGTATATGTATATGATGATATGGGGGTGGTGGCCAGGGTGGCATATGCTGATTCTGTTCACCGCGTCCCGCAATAGAGGGCCGGGATCTGTTACGTGCATATATGATATACTATTTTGGCATATGATGATTCTGTTCACCGCGTCCCTTACTAGAGGGCCGGGATCTGTTATATGCATATGTACGGTATATGATTCTAGCATACATAATTTGTGTTTGGGAAGTAAGCATTTTGGCATTCTGTACCTCATGTACTTCTTCTGACATACGATATCGGCATACATGATCTGTGTATGGAAAACAAACATTCTGACATTCTGGATCCGTACTTCTTCTGACATATGACTTCGGCATATATGATCTGTGTCTGGGAAACAAACATTCTGATATTCTGGATCTGCACTTTTTCTGACATATGACCTCTGCATACACGATTTGTGATTGGAAAATAAGCACCTTGATATTCTGACTAATGTACTCAATTTGGTACCGTTGTTTCGGTTATGTTTCTGTTTTCTGTATTCCATGCCTTACATACTCAGTACATATTCGGTACTAACCCCCTTTCTTCGGGGGCTGCGTTTCATGCCCGCAGGTACAGACGCGCACGTGAGTGGTCCCCCAGCTTAGGACATCCATCTTGCTGTGTTGAAGTGCTTCCTTGTTCCGGAGCCCTACGTTTGGTACAGATCTTCCTGTTGTGCATATTTATGTATATATATGGCTATTTGGGGGTACGGCGGGGCCCTGTCCCGTCATATGATTTTGTTGTCTTTGTTAGAGGCCTGTAGACATATATGTGGGTCATGGGTCGTTGTGGTTCAGATATGTCTATGTGGCGTACGCCTAAGCGACTCCAGTTGTTATGACAGCCTTAACGGCTTGTGCGTATGTATATGTATGTATATGTTTTTGGGCGATACGTTTCACGACAGCCTTGGTGGCTTCTGTATGATATGTTTGTTATATGTTACTGCTTAAGATGACATCTGCTCTTAGTATCTGTATAAATTAATGTATGTTGAATATGGATAAGTCGTTGGTATGCTGATTTGGTAAGTAAGTGTGTATGGGTGTCCAGCTCGGGCACTAGTCCCGGCCTACGGGGTTGGGTCGTGACAAATGTGGTATCAGAGCGGTTCGTCCTCGGAATGTCTACAGGCCGTGTCTAGTAGAGTCTTGTTTATCGGTGTGTTGTGCACCACATCTATAAACAGGAAGCTACAGGACATTTAGGGTGTTACCTTTCTTTCGATCTTAGATCGTGCGATATAGCTGTGTTATTAGGATGGCTCCTTTCTGACGAAATGTTATGTTTTCAGCGGTGCCTCCGAGAAAAGTGACAGTTGCCCAGAAGGGCAAGTCAGCAACAGTTGGAGAGACTAGCCAGGCCCAGAGAGTTACCAAGGCCCGTGCCCAGACTATGCCTAAGGTTATGCCCCAGTCAGCAGGCTCTGCTACGCCACCGGTTTTAGAGGAGCCTAGAGCAGCAGCCGCTACCACTATGGATCAGGAGGCGGCTCCACCATTAGCTCCAGAGGCTCCAGCACCCGAGCCTCCAGCTCCTCAGCTAGGGGCGGAGGATAGGGAGATGAGAGACGCAGTAAAGTTGCTGACGAGATTAGTAGTGGGGCAGGCTCGCAGACGCGGGCTAGGGGGTGATGATGTGAATAGATATGACAGTTTGAGGGTTCGCGACTTTTTGACTTGTAATCCCCCAGATTTTTACGGGTCAAAGCCCGAGGAGGATCCCCAGGACTTTATTCGACAGATGCAGCGTACGCTGAGGTTAGTCCGGGCTTCTAAGACTGAGTCTGTCGAGCTGGCTTCATATCGGTTACCTAATGTAGCCGTTAATTGGTATGAGTCCTGGGAGTTGTCTAGGGGTGAGATGCTCCCCCAGCGGTGTGAGCCGAGTTTACAGTGGCATTTCTTGGTCACTTTCTGCCTGCCGAGGCGCGGCGAGCTAGGTTTGACAGATTTCTACAGCTGAGACAGAGGGGCAGGAGTGTTCGAGAGTACAGCCTAGAGTTTGACTCCCTAGCCAGATATGCGCCCACCATTGTAGCCGACATGACTTACAGGATGCACCTATACGTGATGGGGTTGGATGATTACCTGATTGATAGCTGTATGGCGATGGTATCTCAGTCCGGGATAAATATTGCTCGGGTGCAGGCATATGCGCAAGGAATGGAGGATCGCCACAGAGGGCGCCAGCCCGACAGAGATCGTGATAGAGGCCAGCCCAAGAGGGATAGATTAGCTGGATATTTTGGGAAGTAATTAACATGGACTTCATTACAGGCTTACCCCGTTCTCGACGTAAATATGATTCTATATGGGTGATTGTGGATAGACTCATGAAGTCAGCTCATTTCTTACCAGTCAGAACGACATATGTGGCAGAAGATTATGCAAAGTTGTATGTTAAAGAAATAGTGCGACTCCATGGTGTCCCAACATCTATTATCTCAGATGGAGGAACTCAGTTTACAGCTAATTTTTGGAATTCCTTCCAAGAGGGTTTGGGAACTCAAGTGAGCCTTAGCACGGCATTTCACCGGCAGACTGATGGACAAGCTGAGCGTACCATTCAGACTCCTGAGGATATGTTACGGGCATGTATGATAGATTTTGGAGGTAATTGGGATGATGACTTACCACTTATTGAATTTGCTTATAACAACAGTTATCATTCTAGCATTCAAATGGCACCGTATGAGGCGTTATATGGGCGAAAGTATAGATCCCCAATTGGGTGGTTCGAGGTAGAAGAGACTAAATTGATAGGGCCAGACTTGGTCCAGCAAGCCATAGAGAAAGTTAAGCTCATACAAGATCAGTTATTAGCAGCCCAAAGTCGTCAAAAGTCCTGGGAGTTAGAGTTCCAAGTGAAAGATTGGGTATTCTTAAAAGTGTCACCAATGAAGGGTGTAATGAGATTTGGCATAAAGGGGAAGCTTAGTCTCCGATACATTGGGCCTTATGAGATTGTGCGCAAAGTAGGCAGAGTGGCCAATGAATTAGATCTACCTCCTGATTTAGAGTCAGTTCACCCAGTTTTCCATGTCTCGATGCGTCGTAAATGTGTTGGATATCCTACTAGGATCGTGCCAGTAATTGATGTACAAGTGACAGAAAAGTTAACTTATGAGGAGGAACCCATTGCCATATTAGATAGGCAAGTACGGAGGCTTAGAAACAAAGAAGTGGCCTTAGTTAAGGTTTTGTGGAGAAACAATAACCGAGAAGAGATGACATGGGAAGCGGAAGAAAATATGAAATCCAAGTACCCGCATTTATTTCAGCCCATAGAAGAGATCCAAGATGAGACATCAAGATCGTAAGGTATGTATGTTTTCTTTTTTTGCTATTGGGTCGTGTGTGAAAAAACTATGTTGCTATTATGTTGTGGCCCTGTGAGGCGTTGTTATTATGACAGGACGGTAGTGCCATATTGCAGAGGAAACTCTGGCGAAACTTTTATAGAATCCCCGAGAATTTAACATTCGAGAACGAATGTTTCTAAGGGGGGAAGAATGTTACACCTCGGAAATTTTTTTCCGTTGATGCACAATGAATAGACTAATGAAGATCATGGAATATACGGTATTTCAATGAGTGAAGAATGACATTTGATGACCCTAATTAAGATTTCAAAGAAATCCGAGATAAAGGCAGAAAGTTTGCCAAGAGAGGGCAAGGTATGCGATAGGTATCGAAAAGAAAGTATGAGTAACGAGTTAATGATGATTTAATGATGTTTTGGAGAAGATTTATAACATCCCTTAGATTGTTAATGAGGTGATAAACAAGTGTCAAGAAGGTTCCATAAGGATTGGAGATCGAACCAAGTGACAAGAACAAGATCAATGAAAAGATGAGTTCTACGATCGATTATACGGTCCGTATAATGGACCGCAGGATTGTCACAGTGAAGTCCCTCACTGGTGAGATTATACAGTCACTTATACGGACTGTATAAAATTATACGGCCCATATAATGTGCCATATAATGGTCACAGAGGCGAGATGTGGAAGAGGAAATTTCACGGTCACTTATACGGACCGTATAAAATTATACGGCCCGTATAAAGTGTCGTATAATGGACACAGAATCGAGTGATTAAAGGGGCGATTTCACGGTCACTTATACGGACCGTATAAGTGTCCGTATAATTTTCCCGACAGAACAGATTTCACGCTATTAAAAAGGGACCAAGTCATTATTTCATTTCATTTTTTCATCCAACACTTCAAGAACTCTCTAGAAACCCTCTCCAATCTTCATCTACAAGAACCCAAGATAAATTTATGATCAACTTCATCAAACTAAGAAAACCAAGTGTAAGAAACTCATTAAAGACCATCCAAGCCAAGAAATTTCATTGGAGATGAACTAGGGTTTTGGCTCAAGTGAAATATTTCCATCCAAAGCTTATTCCTACAACATCTAAGGTAATTTTTATGATCCTTCCATGTTATTTATGGTATTGAGAAGTTGAAACACTTGGATTGTAGAAGGAGATAGAAAATGGTTATGAATGTGGGGGTAGTGTCATTTTTGAGTAATAGCTTGGGTTGAGTAATGATTCTTGATATGTTATGATTATAATCATGTTATAAATGACATTAAGAACATGGCATAGACATTGTATATGAGTGGATATAATAGTGTGCTACGACCGTGAATATAGATGAATTGGAAGTGAATAGAGAAGTAAGGATAATTTATGTGAATAAAGAGTAGTGTTATGATATTGTGAATGTTATGATTGATGTTTGGGAGTTGATGTATGACATGGAGGAAGTCGTATAAATAAAGGAGATGTTGTCCAATTCTCTCTAGCTTTAGTCATGTAGGTTAAGTTATCGACTTTCTAATGATAGTATAACTCTAATGAAGGTAGAAACGTGAGCATTGAAGGAGAACGTGCTAGTGATAAAATATTTGAACGGAAAGGTATGTAAGGCTAACCCTTCTTTCATAAGGCAAGGTTCTTTGGCCAATATCCATTCTTCTATGCGCCTATAATGTCCTCCAAATGATTCTCTCTTCAAAAGCTACTAAGCTTATGATTCTCGATATGTTACGATTGTACTAAATTCCCATATGACGAGTAATCCGATAGGGATAGATGTAATGAACGACGATAATAGCGATAACGATAATGATGACAACGATAATGGTGATGATAATAATGACGACGATGATAATAGTAATGATGCTAAAGATTCTTATGAGCTATTATGTATATGTGTTTATGTATAACTATTATGGAACGCCGAGCTTATAAGGCCGGGTAGAATATATATTTATGTAACGCGCGCGCACCTCTGCAGTTGGGTACGGATAACTCGGAAGCCTTGGTAGGGCCAGGTATGTGTAACCCTGAAGCCTTGGTTGGCCAGGTATGTATGGTAACTGAGCCTAGCCATGGTCGGGTATGTGAAACACTGAACCTTTGGTGGTCGGGTATGCTATGTAAATGCTATGTATATGATGTGGATATGTATACGATATAGATATGAGTATAAATACGAATATGATACGAATACGAATAAGAATATGTATATAAATACGACTATGGATACGAAATGTAAATGAGTACGGATATGAGTACGGATACGAATACGGACGTATGTACACAATCTCGCATTAGCAATGGAAAGTCCCTGTGAAAAGCAAGTAAGTGCTTATGGCGATGATATTCCTATTTCCCATCTTATGCTATTTCCTATGTTGCTTATTGTGCTTCTATAATGATATTTATCATGCTTTACATACTTAGTACATTCTTTGTACTGACGTCCTTTTGTTTATGGACGCTGCGTCATGCCCGCAGGTGGCCAGGGAGACATACTTGATCCATAGCTACATTCTCAGGGACTACATAGCGGAGCTCCATTTCATTCGGAGCCGCTGCTTTTGGTATTGATTCTTTTGTGTACAAATTTATGGGCATAGCGAGGTCTTGTCCCACCTATATGATATGACATACTCCCCTTAGAGGCTCGTAGACATGTGTATATAGTTAGATGTGTTTGTCCTTGTCGGCCTATATTTTGGATGTCATTTTGTTAGCCTCGTCGGCTTATGTACATTGCTATAGGCATTGCTATTAATGGTGATATGTATATTTTTATTGTTGCCCAATGGAAATCGTATGATTGATGGATAGAAAGTATGATTTAATATGTGGCTCACCTAGAGGTAAATGTGAAAGTAGGATAAGAGGTGCCCGGGTGGGTTAGCACCGGGTGCCCGTCGCGGCCCTCCGGTTGGGTCGTGACCGGAGGGTCGCGATTGACACTAGACCCTACTCGGCTGAGTGCCATACTACCATTCCATCCATGAGTCACAACTTTTTATGAACCTTTAATCTACGAAATGACGCTTCTGTCAAGTAAAAAAAACTTTTCAACAAAACTCTTTCATCAAATCAGGGACTTCTCCTTTATCGTTAATTCAAAGAAAGCCTTTAGTCACAATAAAATATTTAAAAATAAAGCATATAAACACATCGACCTATATGGTCGCTTTACACAACTGTCGACACTTCGACGCACTATCCACAGGATACTTTCTGCAAAAGTCTCTAACATACACGAGATACCATAACATAAGTACTCTGACACGGCAACATTCCGAACTGAGATGGAGCTCACCAATCCAGCTGATAGCCTGGGAACATCCTATAGCCAATGTCTTCTACTCATCTGTATACACCTGTCTTGCATGAAACGCAGCGCCCCCAAGCAAAAGGACATCAGTACGAATAATGTACTGAGTATGTAAGGCAGAACTGAAATAATATATCTCGACTCAGATAATAAAAGGGTAACAAACTCAATGTGTACATGTAACCAACTCTGATAAACATGTATGTGCATATGAACTTTTGATGCAGCATGAGTATATATATATATATATATATATATATATATATATATATATATATATATATATATATATATATACATATAATGCATGCCTTCACCCTGCTCGCAGCCCCTTCGGGCATAATAGCTTAATGGCCCCTTAGGACATCATAATCAGCGTATACCAGCTGATCAGGTGGTTTGCGTATATAACGCCTTAGCCCTTTAAGGGACGAGCCTTAACATACCTAGAAGCTCGCTTCTCAACTTTCCAACCTACCTCCTGTCTTGAAATCCACATATAAAACCATTCATTCTATTGTTAGGCTCGTTGTTATATACTTATCCTAAGCCTCCAAATAAATCTTTCTAGAATCTGCCGAAATTTCAGCAGCATCTCCTCTGTTTATATGCCTAGCCCAAAATCTCAACTCAGCAACCAACAACAACAACAACAACAACAACAATACCAACATCAACAACAATATTTTCAACACCAAAATATTCCATAAACATCCCACACGATGTTTTATCCAATTTCTCGACCCATAAATTCCTTATACGCTCATTTTGTAACTTTTCCTCCATAGATAAGCTTAAATCAATACTAATAAGGAAAAATTCATACCTTTCACACACTAGAATTGCAATATCTTCGATTATCACCTTGAATCCAAGCCAAGTTTCACCGCAATTCGATATTATAATCGCAGCTATGTGTTGTCCAGACTTAAATTCGCGAATTTCACTTAATTTACGTTAAAATCTAGTGGACGGAAGTTGGGAGAGTTTTGTAGAATATTTGGGAAATATTTGGAGTGTTATTGGCTGAAAAATGAGGTTTAGGATCAGATTTGATCCTTAAATAGTGGGTCAAATTCGGGTCAGGTCACTGTAGCAGCCGGTACTGTAGAAGCCCGGTTACTGTAGCCGCATTTTTGCTCTGTCAGCCTAACTTGTAACGTCCATAATTCTCCACTTCGATGCCGTATCGACGAGTGGTTTATTGGGCTGGAAACTAGACACGACGAACTTTATTTTAGGCTTTTACTTTGCTTCAAAACTCCTCATCTACTAAAAGATATTCTTTCTCCAAGTTGGGCCAAAATTACCCCTCATATTCTCTTCCAAGTTCCAACAAATTTAATTTTCTTAATTCACGGTACACCTTGTAGTTTCGTCCGTTGAGATTCGTTAGGCGTTAGTTGTCCTAATCGTGGAAACGGGAGTTACCTTAGGATATATGAGATTACATGTTCCCATATTATTGTTATGGGGGTTTAAGCCCATGAAATGAACTATGGAAGGATTTAAGAACAAACAAATAAAGGAATGGAGTTTGTGGGAACTTGGTAAAACTTCGCAAAATTTTCGGACAGAATTTTGGTCCATATTCAGTGATGAATATCTCCAGAATATTAAGAGTTTGGGTGTGTTTATTTTGTCCAAATTGAATTTCATCGAGTCTAGTTTCCAACGCAACAAACCGCTCATCAATGTGACGTCTGAGGAAAAAGTTATGCATGTTTTACGACAGACTGTCTGAGCAGAAAATTTCTGCGGACCATTTGACGGCCCGCAGAAAATTCTGCGGTCCGTCAAATTGCACCAGCCCAGCGTCAAATGGTCACAATGAACCATATTTGACTGGGCAGTTCTACAGACCATTTTGACGGTACGTAAGAATTTTTACGACCCGTCAAATGGGCGCAGAATTGCCCGACGGGACTTTAAGTTCCGCTTTATATGATTTACTCCACTTCATTTGGACATTTCATTTCACCAAATCAGATCCAAAGGCTCTCTAAAAAACCTCTCTTCAACTCCATAAACTAATCCAAGCCAAAATCCAAGGGAGATTAAATATCAAGAGGCAAGAATCAAGATACCCATGTGTTAGAAGCCTTGCTAGGGTTATTAGACTCCAAGAATTTTTTGGATATTGAAGCTAGGGTTTTCATATAAGTTGATAGCTTGCTCCAAATCTCATTCTTATGAGATAAAAAGGTTAGTTTTC